>NW_027361671.1:80480000-81080000 GCF_039654945.1 Dendrobates tinctorius
GTATACCACCCCACCTGCTCAAGGAACCAGCACTTTCATCTGCACTTTCCTCTTTGTCACTGTGTAAGGTGGTATAGTATGCGGGAAGGGGAACCTGAGTTTCACCAGGGTCAGATTCTGGCTGTGTAGAGTGCAAGGGGAATGTAGTGGTCTGGGTCAATGTACCAGCAGAATCATCTAGCTGTGGCTGGGCATCAGTGCACTTATGGCGCCCCCAGGAGTACGGTCGCCACAGTGGCATTACCTTCCTCCTAGGGAGTGTGATGTCATGCTTGGGAGCAACGAAGGATCTCTCTAGCAGTTAAACCAACACACAACACAGTTCCCACTCCAGGCCAGCAGGGAGAGCTCTGAACCTGACTGCTGAGGAGCTGCTCTCTGTGGTCGGGAGGAGGGAAGTTAGGGCAGTCTGAGAAGGGAAGGGGAAGTGTATGGACATGAGAATGGGAGCTGGAGGATGAGCAGAGTTAAGGCTCACTCCTAGCTGTAGCGCATGGTCTGGACTCCGGTCTCCGAGTTTGTAGGGACACTGAGACACTGACGGTCCTGCATCAGAAACCGGAGGAAGTAGCAGCTGTAAATGCTCTGTTCCCAACTAAGGCTTGGAGGCCCCAGCAGCGACGTGTGTAGGCCAGAAGGAAAAGGCTACGGCTGCCTGCCATACGAGAAAGTTCCAAAAGAGAGTCAACAGGGGGAACTTCAGTGAACTCAGTACTGTGAGTACCTCAGATAAGCGCTAGAACGGAGGCCACACTACCTATCTGCAGAGAGAGACTTCCTAATTTGCTTCCAGGCTGACCAACTCCTTCCCCATCTGTACTCTGGGTCCTGGACGGCACTTACCAAGCACAGGTAAAGGAACTGCACGACTGTGTCTGTCATCTTTCTCCTGCGCCTGGCGCACGGCTCTGCTACATCCTGCACTGCACACCATCTACCAACTCTTTCATCTGCCCTGTGACTACGGCCCTACCTGTGCAGGGCTTCTACATCTTAGCTGCACCACAACATCTGTCCCAAAGAAGCGACACTGTGGCAAAAATTGCATTGTGGCTGCAAGAGCCAAAGATTATAAACCAATCTAAAGGCCCCGTCTCACATAGCGAGATCGCTAGCGAGATCGCTGATGCATCACCGATTTTGTGATGCAACATCGATCTCGCCAGCGATCTCGCTACATGTGACACATAGCGGTGACCGGTCCCCCTGCTGGATATCGCTGATCGTGCTCGAATGTCTTGGGCCACTTTTTCATCGTCGATGTCCCGATGGCCAGCATGCATCACTTTTTTTGACGCCGACGAGCGACCTCCTTGGCGACGCAGAACTCAGGGACGCAGGCTGGAATCGTTCAGAATAGCTGCTGTGTGACAAGGCACCAGCGATCCTTACCAGGGAGCATCGTTGTCGGGATCACTGATGCGTCGTTGAAGAGATCTGCCTGTTTGGCAGCTTACTAGCGACCATGTAGTGACGCACCAGCGATCCCTACCATGTCGTAACATTGTCGGGATCGCTGGTGCGTCGCTATGTGAAATGGGACCCTAAGTCAATATGTTACTCCGCGTGGGGAGATAGAGTGGCCAGAAATAAACACAATGACCATAAAAACAGAAACATCATATACAATCTTTATTTATAAACAAATATCACAAAAATAAAAAATAAAACAAATGTCTTTATTGTGAAGGACACATATGGCTAGGGACACTATTAAACATTTGTTAAGGAAAATGTTATAATATACACTATATAAGCTGTTAGTAGATCACAAATTAAATGTTTATTAGTAAATAAGGTGCTAAACATGAATATGATATGAATATCTTCCCATAAAAGGATAAGAATTACCGTAATTCATAAAAATTGTAAAATATTCTAAAATAGTCAGAAGCAATTTGTGCTGTCCCTTTTACGTTCCATTCTTACATTTTTTTTAGCTTTATTAGCCTCGTTTATCATCAATTAAAGGGGACCGCTATGGGCAATTATTGTGCACCTACTTTCACAAATTGTTTTTGTGATATGTGAGGACACTTTTGTTTTCCCTGAGGACCTTTTGTTTTACGCTAGTCTTATTTCTTCTTTGATTAAATTTATACACAATGTTCTAGTTTTCTGGGATGGGGAGCCACAACTTTTTTGGTAATTTTGTCACAATTTTGAATAACAAAAAAAGGAAAGTTCTTTGTATATGATAGGGGGTAGGAGCAGGAATTTTCAGGATCTGATAATATTTATTGGTACTGATGGCAGTGTACAGATGGAGGTGTTTCAGAAACCAAAAGCTACTAATTTTTTTTTTTTTCAGTAGGAGAGTTGGCACCCACCCTCCCTAAAAAGCAGCATCCTGACAGGGCAATACTTGAGACCTAGATGTAACTGTTCACAATGCATGACTTTTTTTTGCAAAAAGTAATACATTGTATCAATGCTTTAAGAACAGGGGAAGAGAAAAACAGCTATCTGAAGAAAGTCCGGCACGAGGCTTTCCATAAGGCCGGGGTCAGACGTGCGAGAAACTTGCATGAGTCTCACATGTCAGTATCCAGCACTTTCTCCAGCACTTGGGACTGGAGCATTCAGCTGCAAAGAAATGCAGGTAACTGAAGGCTCTGATCCGAGTGCCTGCGGCAGTGCCGTGTTGTGAGTTCATTTTCCCCTTCACTACTGAGGCCCGAGGAACTCCCTCTTCTGGTGAAGAAAGGTAGTGAGCCTGATTGTCAAACACCTGGGGCTGATGATGATGACTGGCTGAGTGGAGTTAATGACTGGATATAAGGCTGCCGACGCCCTTCTGGCCTGCGGGTGATTTCTCTGTGGACTTCTAGGAAACCAGTCTGATTCCTGCTCATCTAAAGCTAAGATTTCTGCTTTGCCTTTTTGCATTAGTGTTTTGTTTTCCTTGCTTTTCTGGATTCTGCCATTCCCTGCTGGGGTGAGCTGAATCTCCTTTTGCCTGTTGCTCTGTCTTCAGAATATTCCTGAGTACTGACATAGCTTTTTTGAAGCCTAGCGTCTTCAGGGCCTTTTTTACTATCAGTTTGTTGGCTCTTATTTTCATAGGGTTTTTCACGGATTGCAGACAGCAGCCTTCCTGTCCTTTCCTATCTAAGCTAGCGTGGGCCCCATCTTTGCTCAGTCTATCTTTCTGTCTGTGTTTTGTTCTTTCTTCTTGCTTCACCATCATTATATGTGGGGGGCTGCCTTTTGCTTTGGGGTCTGCTCTGGGGCAGTTTAGATTTCCCTTTCTGTCTTTAGGCTATGTAGTCCTCTTGCTGTGATCGAGGGGCCTAGGGCATCGTAGGAGCCCCCCACGGCTACTGCTAGTTGTGTTGATAGGTTCAGGGGTCTGCAATCCGATAGCTGCCAACTTCTCTGGTTTTCTGGACTTAGCTAGCATTTCTATTTTTGCCTCCTACGGTGACTCAATCATAACAGTGCCGGGTATTGACGTGCAAGCCTCGTCCCAGTTTCTCGCAAGTGTGACCCCGGTCTAAAGCTAAAACTAGTGACACTAATACTCCATAGTTATTAAGGTTGATGGAAAACTTTAAGTACATCTAGTTCAACCCATATCCTAACCTATCCTGCCCTAACATGTTGATGCAGAGGAAGGCAAAAAAAAACCTGTGTGGCAAACAGTAAGCTTCACATTGGGGAAAACAATTCCTTCCTGACTCCACATACGGCAATCAGACTAGCTCCCTGAATCAACACAATATCAAGGAAACTAGTGTATATAACCTGTAATATTATACTTTTCAAGAAAGGCATCCAGTCCCTTCTTAAATTTTAGTGGGGAATCACTCATTACAACATCATATGGCAGAGAGTTCCATAGTCTCACTGCTTACAGTAAAGAATCCGCGTCTGTGAGTATGCTTAAACCTTCTGTCCTCCAGACGTAGAGGATGCCCCCTTGTCCCTGTCACAGGTCTAAGAGTAAAAAGATCATTAGAAAGGTCTTTGTACTGTCCCCTCATATATTTATACATTGTAATAAGATCACCCCTAAGCCTTCATTTTTCCAAACTAAATAACCCCAAGTGTAATAACCTGTCTTGGTAATGCAGACCTCCCAGCGCGCTAATAATCTTGGTTGCTTTTCTCTGCACCCGCTCCAGTTCAGCTATGTCTTTCTTATACACCGGAGACCAGAACTGTACACAGTATTCTAAGTGTGGTCGAACTAGTGACTTATATAGAGGTAAAATTATGTTCTCCTCATGAGCATCTATGCCTCTTTTAATGCATCCCATTATTTTATTTGCCTTTGCAGCAGCTGCCTGACACTGGCCACTAAATGTGAGTTTGTCGCCCACTCATACACCAAGGTCTTTTTCAGTGACAGTTTTGCCCAGTGTTTTACAATTAAGCACATAATTATACATCTTGTTTGTTCTACCCAAGTGCATGACCTTACATTTATCCCCATTAAAGCTCATTTGCCATTTATCAGCCCAAGCTTCTAAAGTAGTTTACATAAATCCTCCTGTAATATAAAATTGTCCTCCTCTGTATTGATTACCCTGCAGAGTTTAGTGTCATCTGTAAATATTGAAATTCTACTCTCTATGTCCCATACAAGACCATTAATAAGTATATTAAAATGAAGCGGGCCCAATACTGACCCCTGTGGTACTCCACTGGTAACCGTGACCCAGTCCGAGTGTACTCCATTAATAACCACCCTTTGTTTCCTATCCCTGAGCCAGCTCTTAACCCACTTACCCATATTTTCCCCTATCTCCATTGTTCTCATTTTATGTATCAACCTTTTGTGTGGCACCATGTCAAAAGCTTTTGAAAAGTCCATACACACCACATCCACTGCATTTCCTTGGACCAGTCCAGAAGTTACTTCTTCATAAAAGCTTATCAGATTAGTCTGACAGGAATGGTCCCTCGTAAACACGTGTTGATATTGGGTCATGAGCAGGGCCGTATGTAAAGTTAATGCTGCCCTAGGCACTTTTTGTGCTGCCTCCCCCATTGGGGAGTATGTCTAATGCAGACACTGTTGGCAGTGACTTAGGCTACTTTCACACCAGCGATTTTTGCCATTTGCGGCAGATCCGGCAGTTTTTCCGCATCTGCCAAGTAACGGATTACTTATGGCAACACTGCATTCGGCCTCATTCATTCCCTATGGGACTTGCGGACATGTGCGGCACTTGCGGATTTGCTGCGATCCCGCAAATGCGGTACTTGCAGCAACAGAAAAAAACGCTGATAGCAGTGTTTTTTATGTCTCACCACAAGTGCAAAGCCGCAAGTGCCGGACATGTTCGCAAGTCCCATAGGGAATGAGTAAGGGGTCTGAATCTATGTATATGCCCATGTAGCTCTTTCAAAGACAATTCCAGCAATATTTTTACATGTCCAGTCCATTCATCTGAAATCTGCTCTTTGGGCTGCAAAATGGTCAATGATTTTATCATAATTCAGCGACCTTACAAGATCACTTTCGATGGCCAACATTGCAAGAACATTTAGGCGATCTTCACTCATGCTAGACCTCAAATAATTTTTAATTCGCTTTAATGCAGAAAATGAGTGTTCTGCTGAACAGTTAGTTGCTGGTGTGCACAGAAACAAAGCAATATCCACATTTGGATAAATGTTATGAAGGTTGTCTTTACAAATTTTCCTAAGGATACTCAAAGAAGTTATATTCTTCCTCCAAAGTCAAAAGGTGTCCACGCAAGTGTAGGCATTCTTCAACAAAGTCAGTTGTCTCATTGTCTGTTTTGTAAACCTCTCAAAGTTTTTCAGCTTGCTCCCTTATAGCAGAAGCTTCTAGGTTGGTTAACTTTGACAGAAATTTAAATTTTTCAAAAAACTCCTCATAGGCTGCCTTTCTCCATTCCAGTTCCGATATTAGATTGTCACAGATGACAAAGTAGGTGTTTACTCGGAAATCTTTTTTTATGTCTTCTTGACTTTCAGCAGTGTTGCGCTTCCTTTTCCTGAATCGAAGATCATATTCTTTCACACTGGATTTAGCCATGGCACTCGACTCAAATGTGTCAAACATCTCCCTGATCTGCTTCACAAACTGCACAATGGAATCATAAATTTCTATTACTAAACTAATATCTATATCTATATGTTGTAATTTGCGACTAAGTTTGAAATCTTTCCAAAATGGAACCCCTAAAGTGTGCCATGAATACAGTTTCAAGTCGTTGTAGTTGACTGAGTAGCCCATCAGCACAACATCGTGTAGGAGCTTTTTCACTATTGTCTTCTGAGATTGCAGACAGTGCACTTAATATTTGTTCAAAGTCCTTGTTCAAACTGCGACAGGCCTCCTCACGAGCAGACCAGCTTGTCTCTGGCAATCTTTTTACAGTTAAAGTTCCTGGATCTGCAGATAATTCTTTTTGTAAAACATCCCAACGGTTTGTGGAGGCTGTAAAAAACACATACAAATGCTGTAAAAGTTCAAAGAAAGAACACACTTCCTTACAGCTCTCAGCTACACATGTACCAATTAAATTCAGGGAATGTGCAAAGCTGGGAATATAGACAGCAAGTGGGTTAATTTGCTTAATTCTTGCTTGCAGAGCACTGTAGTGACGAGAGACATTGTTGGCATTGTCATATGACTACCTTCGACAATTTCTGATGTCCAAGTCAAAATGCTTCAGTGTGTTAATCACCACTTCTGTCAGCCTTTCTGATCGATGTCCTGGATTTGGTATGAAGAGTAGAAACTGTTCCATAGGTGTCCCATCATCCTTTACATATCGTATTATAAAAGCAAGCTGGTCAACATGTGAAATATCAGGAGTTGAGTCCACACTGATTGAGAATTATTTCTCAGTTCTGGTCTCTTTAATGATATTTTTTGTGACCTCATCAGCGATCACATTGATAAATTCCTCACATGTGGCAAATGATAGGTATGATGTCTGTCCTTTACCCGGGTTCCCAAATCGAGTGATATGATCAGCAAGTAAAGGGTCATACTCTGCTATGACTTCCAGAAGAATTTTAAAGTTCCCACTATGTTTGGAACCAAAGCGGTCATTACTCCCTCTGAAGGCAAGTCCATGGGTACCAAGTGCTCTTACCACAGACATCTCTTTTCAAAATATTTCTCCAATAATTTATTTCACAAGTCAATTCCTCAGTAAGCAGTTTATTTATTTTTCCCAATGTGCTTCCCTGTGTATGAAAAGCAAGTACACGTTTTATGCTCCATTGATCGCTCATGCTCATTTAGTCTTGAGGCACTATTTTTCCAGTCGTTAAAACCAACTAGTGCAATAGCTGCTTTGCCACCAAATAGTCGACATGGGGCACAAAAAAGCCTGCCTGTACTTTCAGAATATACCTGGTAGGGATGTGTTTTCTTTTCATCATTCACTAGTTGTTTTTCAAATATATTTTTGGTCAGCATCTTGTACTTGGTGCCAAACTGCTTTCTTGATTTGCAGAAGTCTTCATCCATGTTTTGATTATAGCCATTGATAGCCACATAATCTCTTGTAGCATTATTTAGCAGCCATTCTGCGGGATCATGACTAATCCCTGGAAGTACAGCTGATTCACTTACACTTGAAACATCTTCTGCAGGAAGATCAGTCTCCTGATGAGCACTGGTACTGCCATGCTCCTGTCTGGTATCTTCACTGACATCAATAACTTCTTCTGTTATTTCTGGCACAGTGCTACTTGTGCTAGGTGTTCCAGGCTTCGAAAAAAACCATCAATTTTCACAGCCTTTTCTATCTCTTTTGCAGTTCTCAAAGTCTTTTCCTTAGCACGTTTACGATACTCGGCCCCGCTCAGCTTTTTCTTGCTATTGCTCATTTTGGAATTGTAAAATTTCACTAAAAAAAATAAAAAAAGAAGCATTTCTTGGATGTTATGATACTGAGAGATACAGCACTACAGTAAAGAGTAGCACACTGAGAGGAAACCACTGAGTCATAAAAAAAAAACACGCGAGATAATTAGTTTTCCACGTGAGCCTAATTGAATTAAAAAAAAATACTTAAGGATGTTTCCCATTATTAAGCAGCCATGGGTTTCAAGCAATATGGGAAAGAAAAGGGATCACTCTGCTTCCAAAAAATGTTAAATAGTGCAAAGCCTTGGATATGGTATGAAAATATCAGATATTTCACGAAAAAAGTAAGTGTGATCTTTGTACGGGATCATTGTTCCCCGGCGGCCATCCTTGTGGTCCTGATGCAGCACACGGGCGGCACATGGATGCCACACATGGACACTGATATCTCCAGTACTGTTTTTTCCGGTACCGGAAATATCAGGATGTGTGTAACCGCCGCGCTAACACACAAATCTAAGATGGTGGAAGGCAGTAACCATCAAAACAGCAGCTCTGGGAGTCAGTTCTGACATCCTGCAAAGAAGTGCAAGCAGAAACTATCCAAAAACTCACAAGTTCAATAAATGCAAGAACTGTGAAGGTCATATGAGAGAAAGGTGATTTGCTAACTTGTAAGGCCTCTTTCACACTTCAGTTTTTTGCATCAGTTCAAATCCGCCAAAAAGTCAGAGAAGCGGATCCGTTCTCAACTGATGTGAACGGATGGCACAGGATCCGTTTTCAGACGGATCCTGAAAATGAGGAAATAAAGGAACCTCCGGGAAGGAGAGGGAAAGAGAGGGAGAGGGAGGGAGAGAGAGAGAGAGAGAGAGAGAGGAGAGAGAGAGGGGGGGAGAGAGAGAGAGAGAGAGAGAGAGAGGGAGGGAGAGGGAGAGGGAGAGGGAGAGGGAGAGGGAGAGGGAGAGGGAGAGGGAGAGGGAGAGGGAGAGGGAGAGGGAGAGGGAGAGGGAGAGAGAGAGAGAGAGAGAGAGTTTTTTTTTTTCTTGTTTTGTCCGGCACCCAGAAAGAAATTCGGGTTAAATCAGTGTCTGGAGGATCCGCCAGAGAAAAAAACGTTGCAAGCTCCGTTTTGAATTCTTTGAGGATGGTGACGGACAGCATCTTTTGGCGGATCCTCAAAAAAACGGATGCAACGGACAGCAATCCGTCACAATCCGCCATTAATGCAAGTCAATGGGGGAAAAAAACGGATCCTCAAAAGAAAATTGAGGATCCGTTTTTTTCAAAGCCTGGCGGATTGTGACTGATTGTAAAAAACGGAAGTGTGAAAGAGGCCTAACTTGGCCTGCTAAGGCTGCTTTCACACTATCATATTTTCCAATCTTGAATTTCCAGGACTCCCTGGACAGGCACTAATTTGTGCTAACGTATGTCCATCGACCATTTAACAGATCAGTCATCAGTGACCAGAGATAGGGCTTGGAGGTGCTGTACCTTGCTTCTGAGCATGCTCAGTACAGCAAAACGGATCTGTTTCACAAATCTGTTTTTTCACGGATCTGTACAGATCCATCTCCATAGACATCCATGTTATTTGACTCGGAGAGCTACGGATCCACATCTGTCCGTTTGTGTCAGCGGTTTTCAAGGCAGCCCAAAACCAGAGCAGTCTCCGATTCTAGGTGCATGGAAAAAACTGACACAAATGGATCAGTGACAAAACGAATAGAATAAAACGAAAAAAAAACGAATAGACACGGATCAGAAATTTAGCAGTGTGAAAGCCGCTAAGACGTTTATGATTGAAAAAGCATTTTAATTCAGTAAATGTGGACTCTTAGGGTACCGTTACACTTAGCGATGCACCAGCGATCCCGACAACGATATGGAACGCTGGTGCATCGCTAAGTGGTCGCTAGTGAGCTGCCACACAGGCAGATCTCACCAGTGACATCGCAGGGGTCGGGAGTCGCTACTACTTACCTGTCAGACGCGGCAATCCTGACGTCCTCCGCCCGCCTCCACGCGTCGCTCGTTGGCACCACAGGAAGCCCAGCAGGAAGCGCCCGATGAAAAATGATCCAGGACCTTCTCGCGTGATCAGCGATGAGCAGCGGGGGAGCCGGTCGGAGGTAAGTATCACATGTAGCGATATCGCTAGCAATATCGCTGCTACGTCACAAAATGTTACAGCGATATTGCTAGCGATATCGCTATGTGTAACGGGGGCTTTAGACTGGAAGCACATGGTGTGAGATGCATGCGAGATACTTGTTAGGCCGGGGTCACACTGGCGAGGAATACGGACGAGTGAGAGGCGTTAAAAGCACGCATTAGACATGGACAAATGATTCTCTATGGGGTCCCTCGCACCAGCCGTATATTTCTCATCCGTATTCTATGCTCCGTGCCAATCGCAGCATGCTGCGATTGTCAGCGTACTACGGCCGTAGTACGCCAATGCAAGTCTATGGGTGCGCAAAAAATACGGATTACACACGGACCACACATGTGACTTGCGAGAAATACGCACCCGGTGTCTTTTAGCAAAGCCGGCAATTCAGTGCGCTATACAGTAATCTCACACTGACAGTTTTAATAAAGAAACGAAAGAATAGATATAGACACATAGAATACATATATATATGCATTCTATGTGTCTATATCTATTCTTTGGTTTCTGTTAGAAAGCCTGTCATAGGGCTCCTTTATATGTCCATTTTGCAAGCCTGTGAGAAAATCTCGGCATACGGATGCCATACGGATTACATACGGATGCTGACATGCGCAAAATACGCGACCACACCTTGCTTACGGATGACATACGGATCACTATTTAGGGGTCATTCATCCGTATTACGCATGTAAACTACGGAGCGTATTTTGCGTCGGTTAGTGTGACCCCGGCCTAAGAGTATTACATGACTCACCTGGGACGGTTGCAGGAGGGAGCATGTCAGCTGTATGTGTTTCCATGCAGCTGATGCACTCATGTCCAGAGAGCCTGCCGCCGTCCTGGGTGAGTCATGCGAGACTCATGCGAGTATCTCACATGCCTCTCATTCTGTGTTTCCAGCCTTAATGCTGCAAAATCAACAAATGACCATTGGAACATAGTGTATAAGTATGATAAAATAGCAGTCATTATTCCATGAAGCGCTACAACTCCTTCAGTCAACTGATCAGTGATGGTGTCACTGGTAGTGATGGCCTATTATAAGGATAGGATATCAATATTAAACTAGATGTGTATTTCCTGAAGGAAGTACAGATAGTGGTTTGAAATGGTGCCTGGGCTGCCCCTTTAAGAGAGACTTGGCTGCTGCCCCTGCAAGACTTTCAACTCAGTATCCGTTTTAAATGTGGGTGCCTCTCAGGGGCCACTTTGGCCTCAGGGTCTGATTTGGTGGGTGGGGCCCCTCAGGATCCAATTCGGCGGCCTGGGCTCCTCAGGATTTGAATTAGTGTCCGGGATTCCTCAGGGTCCAATTTTGTGAGTGGGGCCCCTCAGGGTCTGATTTTGTGGGTGTGGCCTCTCAGGGTCCGATTTTGTGGGTGTGGACCCTCAGGGTCCGATTTTGTGGGTGGGTCCCCTCAGGGTCCAATTTTATGGGTGGGGCCCCTCAGGGTCCGATTTTGTAGGTGGGGCCCCTCATGGTCTGATTTTGTGGGTGGGGCCCCTCAGGGTACGATTTTGTGGCCGGGGCCCCTCAGGGTCCGATTTTATGGCCGGGGCCCCTCAGGGTCTGATTTTATGGCCGGGGCCCCTCAGGGTCTAATTTTG
Source organism: Dendrobates tinctorius (assembly GCF_039654945.1). Lineage (NCBI taxonomy): Eukaryota > Metazoa > Chordata > Amphibia > Anura > Dendrobatidae > Dendrobates > Dendrobates tinctorius. Next base: position 80,491,592 of record NW_027361671.1, read on the forward strand.
TGGCCAGGACCCCTCAGGGTCCGATTTTGTGGCCGGGGCCCCTCATGGTCCGATTTTGTGGCCAGGGTCCCTCAGGGCCCGATTTTGTGGCCGGGGCCCCTCAGGGTCCAATTTTGTTGGTTAGGCCCCTCAGGGTCCGATTTTGAGGGTGGGGCCCCTCAGGGTCCGATTTTGTGGGCGGGGACCCTCAGGGTCTGATTTGGTGGGAGGGGCCCCTCAGGGTCCAATTTTGTGGGTGGGGCCCCTCTGGGTCCGATTTTATGGCCGGGGCCACTCAGGGTCTGATTTTATGGCCGGGGCCCCTCAGGGTCTGATTTTGTGGGAGGGGGCCCTCAGGGCCTGATTTTGTGGCCAGGACCCCTCAAGGTCCGATTTTGTGGCCGTGGCCCCTCAGGGTCCGATTTTGTGGCCGGGGCCCCTCATGGTCCGATTTTGTGGCCAGGGCCCCTCATGGTCCGATTTTGTGGCCAGGGCCCCTCAGAGTCCGATTTGGTTGGCGGGGCCCCTCAGGGTCCGATTTTGAGGGCGGGGCCCCTCAGGGTCCGATTTTGTGGGCGGGGACCCTCAGGGTCCGATTTGGTGGGCGGGGCCCCTCAGGGTCCAATTTTGTGGGTGGGGCCCCTCTGGGTTCGATTTTGTGGCCGGGGTCTCTCAGGGTCCGATTTTTTGGGTGGGGCCCCTCAGGGTCCGATTTTGTGGCTGGGGCCCCTCAGGATCCGATTTTGAGGGTGGGGCCCCTCAGGGTCTGATTTTGTTGGTTGGGCCCCGCAGGATCCGATTTTGAGGGTGGGGCCCCTCAGGGTCCGATTTTGTGGCCGGGCCCCTCAGGGTCCGATTTTGAGGGTGGGGCCCCTCAGGGTCTGATTTTGTGGCCGGGTCTACTCAGGGTCCGAATTTGAGGGCGGGGCTCCTCAGGGTCCGATTTTGTGGGCGGGGCCCCCAGGGTCCAATTTTGTGGGTGGGGCCCCTCTGGGTTCGATTTTGTGGCCGGGTTCTCTCAGGGTCCGATTTTGTGGTTGGGGCCCCTCAGGGTCCGATTTTGTGGTTGGGGCCCCTCAGGGTCCGATTTTGTGGTTGGGGCCCCTCAGGGTCCGATTTTGTGGCCGGGTTCTCTCAGGGTCTGATTTTGTAGGTGGGGTCCCTCAGGATCCGATTTTGTGGCCGGGGCCCCTCAGGGTCCGATTTTGTGGCCGGGGCCCCTCAGGGTCCGATTTTGTGGCCGGGGCCAGTCAGGGTCCGATTTTGTGGTTGGGGCCCCTCAGGGTCCGATTTTGTGGGTGGGGCCTCTCAGGGTCCGATTTTGTGGGTGGGGCCCCTCAGGGTCCGATTTTGTGGGTGGGGCCCCTCAGGGTCCGATTTGGTGGGCGGGGCCACTCTGGGTCTGATTTGGTGGGCGAGGCCACTCTGGGTCCGATTTGGTGGGCGGGGCCACTCTGGGTCCGATTTGGATGCCAGGGTTGCTCAGCCTCCTTTTTGTAGGCCAGGGTCTATCAGCCTCCGATTTGGATCCTTGGGTCACTCAGCTTTCGATTTGGCACGCCGGCCCTTTAAGACTCATTTTGGTGCGCCGGCTCTTTAAGAATCACTTTGGCACGTCGGCCCTTTAAGAGCCAGGGTGGCTCACTGGGCTTCTAAATCCACTTTGGCGCACACATTCTCTCTCAGGGGCATGCGTCATGTGATGAAGCTAGATTTGCATTTGTGCTGTGGGTTTTGCTTTAAGAGCTGATATTATGTGGCAGAAGCTCTGTCCTTGGGGCGTCATGTGACGTTCGTAGGCGTTGGCATAGTAACTGGGTGTGCCTGCGCATATCAATGAGCTCAACTGCCATTTCAATCGCCTCAGGGCACGTTTTGCCATTTCCCATTGAAAAGCATTGGAGACAGTGCATTCCAATGACGGGAAAAAAAATTTTCAAACGCAAATTGCGCAAAAACTACAAATCCGATCGACACGAAAAATACTTAGCACACCTCTCATGGACGCTGGCTTCGAAACGACACCTCAACGGAGTCTGTTCGTGTAGCGGTTCGGGCCGCATTAATTGCGGAAATCAACTGAATAATAATAACTAGATGTGTATTTCCTGAAGGAAGTACAGATAGTGGTTTGAAATGCTGCCCAGGCTGCCCCTTTAAGAGAGACTTGCCTGCTGCACCTGCAAGACTTTCAACTCAGGATCCGTTTTAACTGTGGGTGCCACTTTGAGGGACGATTTTGTGGGTGGGGCCCTCAGGGCCCGATTTTGTGGGTGGGGCACCTCAGGGTCAGATTTGGTGGGTGGGGCCCCTCAGGGTCCGATTTGGTGGCCGGGTCCCCTCAGGGGCTGATTTGGTGGGTGGGGCCCCTAAGGGTCCGATTTTGTGGCCGGGGCCCCTCAGGGTCTGATTTGGTGGTTGGGGCCCCTCAGGGTCCAATCTTGTGGCCGGGGCCCCTCAGGGTCAAATTTTGTGGGTGGGGCCCCTCAGGGTCCGATTTTTTGGCCGGGGCCCCTCAGGGTCTGATTTGGTGGGTGGGGCCCCTCAGGGTCCGATTTGGTGAGCGGGGCCCCTCAGGGTCCGATTTGGTGAGCGGGGCCCCTCAGGGTCTGATTTGGTGAGCGGGATCTATCAGAGTCCGATTTGGTGGGCGGGGCCCCTCAGGGTCCAATTTGGTGGGCGGGGACCCTCGGGGTCCGATTTGGTGGGCGGATCCTTCGGGGTCCGATTTGGTGGGCGGGGCAACTTGGGGTCCGATTTGGTGGGCGGGGACCCTCGGGGTCCGATTTGGTGGGTGGGGCCCCTCGGGGTCCGATTTGGTGAGCGGGGCCACTCTAGGTCTGATTTGGTAGGCGGGCCACTCCAGGGTCCAATTTGGTGGGCGGGGACACTGAGGCTGATTTTGTGGGTTGGGCCCCTCAGGGTCCGATTTTGTGGCCGGGGCCCCTCAGGGTCTGATTTTGTGTCCGGGGCCCCTCAGGGTCCGATTTTGTGGCCGGTGCCTCTCAGGGTCCGATTTTGTGGTTGGGGCCCCTCAGGGTCCGATTTGGTGGGTGGGGCCCCTCAGGGTCCGATTTGGTGGGTGGGGCCCCTCAGGGTCCGATTTGGTGGCCGGGTCCCCTCAGGGGCTGATTTGGTGGGTGGGGCCCCTAAGGGTCCGATTTTGTTGGGGGGGCCCCTCAGGGTCTGATTTGGTGGTTGGGGCCCCTCAGGGTCCAATCTTGTGGCCGGGGCCCCTCAGGGCCCGATTTGGTGGCCGGGGCCCCTCAGGGTCCGATTTGGTGGCCGGGGCCCCTCAGGGTCCGATTTGGTGGGTGGGGCCCCTCAGGGTCCGATTTGGTGAGCTGGGCCCCTCAGGGTCTGATTTGGTGGGCGGGATCTATCAGAGTCCGATTTGGTGGGCGGGGCCCCTCAGGGTCCAATTTGGTGGGCGGGGACCCTCCGGGTCCGATTTGGTGGGCGGGATCCCTCGGGGTCCGATTTGGTGGGTGGGGCCTCTCGGGGTCCGATTTGGTGGACGGGGACCCTCGGGGTCCGATTTCGTGGGTGGGGCCCCTCGGGGTCCGATTTGGTGGGCGGGGACCCTCGGGGTCCGATTTCGTGGGTGGGGCCCCTCGGGGTCCGATTTGGTGAGCGGGGCCACTCTAGGTCTGATTTGGTGGGTGGGGCCCCTCAGGGTCCGATTTGGTGGGCGGGATCCCTCGGGGTCCGATTTGGTGGGTGGGGCCCCTCAGGGTCCGATTTTGTGGCCGAGGCCCCTCCGGGTCCGATTTTGTGGGTGGGGCCCCTTAGGGTCCGATTGTGTGGGTGGGGCCCCTCAGGGTCCAATTTGGTGGGCGGGGCCACTCTGGGTCTGATTTGGTGGGCGGGGCCACTCTGGGTCCAATTTGGATGCCAGGGTGGCTCAGCCTCCTTTTTGTAGGCCAGGGTCTATCAGCCTCCGATTTGGAGCCTTGGGTCACTCAGCTTTTGATTTGGCGCGCCGGCCCTTTAAGACTCATTTTGGTGCGACGGCTCTTTAAGAAGCACTTTGGCGCGTCGGCCCTTTAAGAGCCAGGGTGGCTCACTGGGCTTCTAAATCCACTTTGGCGCACATTCTCTCTCAGGGGCATACGTCATGTGATGAAGCTAGATTTGCATTTGTGCTGTGGGTTTTGCTTTAAGAGCTGATATTATGTGGCAGAAGCTCTGTCTTGGAGAGGTCATGTGACGTTCGTAGGCGTTGGCATAGTAACTGGGTGTGCCTGCGCATATCAATGAGCTTAACTGCCATTTCAATCGCCTCAGGGCATGTTTTGTCTATAGCAAAATTTCCCCATTCAAATGCATTGAGACAGTGCATTCCAATGACGGGAAAAAAAATTTTCAAACGCAAATTGCGCAAAAACTACAAATCCGATCGACACGAAAAATACTTAGCACACCTCTCATGGACGCTGGCTTCGAAACGACACCTCAACGGGGTCTGTGCGTGTAGCGGTTTGGGGCCCTCAGGGCCCGATTTTGTGGGTGGGGCCCCTCAGGGTCCGATTTGGTGGGTGGGGCCCCTCAGGGTCCGATTTGGTGGCCGGGTCCCCTCAGGGGCTGATTTGGTGGGTGGGGCCCCTAAGGGTCCGATTTTGTGGCCGGGGCCCCTCAGGGTCTGATTTGGTGGTTGGGGCCCCTCAGGGTCCAATCTTGTGGCCGGGGCCCCTCAGGGTCCGATTTGGTGGCCGGGGCCCCTCAGGGTCCGATTTGGTGGCCGGGGCCCCTCAGGGTCCGATTTGGTGGGTGGGGCCCCTCAGGGTCCGATTTGGTGAGCTGGGCCCCTCAGGGTCTGATTTGGTGGGCGGGATCTATCAGAGTCCGATTTGGTGGGCGGGGCCCCTCAGGGTCCAATTTGGTGGGCGGGGACCCTCCGGGTCCGATTTGGTGGGCGGGATCCCTCGGGGTCCGATTTGGTGGGCGGGGACCCTCGGGGTCCGATTTCGTGGGTGGGGCCCCTCGGGGTCCGATTTGGTGAGCGGGGCCACTCTAGGTCTGATTTGGTAGGCGCGCCACTCTGGGTCCGATTTGGTGGGCGGGGCCCCTCAGAGTTCAATTTGGTCAGCGGGGCCCCTCAGGGTCCGATTTTGTGGTTGGGGCCTTTCAGAATCCGATTTAGTGGGCGGGGCCCCTCAGGGTCCGATTTGGTGGGCAGGGCCCCTCAGGGTCTGATTTTGTGGCCGGGTTCCCTCAGGGCCTGGATTTGTGGGTGGGGCCCCTCAGGGTCCGATTTTGTGGGTGGGGCCCCTCAGGGTCTGATTTTGTGGCTGGGGCCCCTCAGGGTCCAATTTTGAGGGTGGGGCCCCTCAGAGTCTAATTTGGTGGGCGGGGCCCCTCAGAGTCTAATTTGGTGGGCGGGGCCCCTCAGGGTCTGATTTTGTGGGTTGGGCCCCTCAGGGTCCGATTTTGTGGCCGGGGCCCCTCAGGGTCCGATTTTGTGTCCGGGGCCCCTCAGGGTCCGATTTTGTGGCCGGTGCCTCTCAGGGTCCGATTTTGTGGTTGGGGCCCCTCAGGGTCCGATTTTGCGGCCGGAGCCTCTCAGGGTCCGATTTTGTGGTTGGGGCCCCTCAGGATCTGATTTTGTGGCCGGGGTCCCTCAGGGTCCGATTTTGTGGCCGGGGCCCCTGAGGGTCCAATTTTGTGGGTGGGGCCCCTCAGGGTCCGATTTTGTGGGTGGGGCCCCTCAGGATCCGATTTTGTGGTTGGGGCCCCTCAGGGTTCAATTTTGTAGGTGGGGTCCCTCAGGGTCCGATTTTGTGGCCGGGGCCCCTCAGGGTCCGATTTTGTGGCTGGGGCCCGTCAGGGTCCGATTTGGTGGGTGGGGCCCCTCGGGGTCCGATTTGGTGAGCGGGGCCACTCTAGGTCTGATTTGGTGGGCGGGCCACTCTGGGTCTGATTTGGTGGGCGGGGCCCCTCAGAGTTCAATTTGGTCAGCAGGGACCCTCAGGGTCCGATTTCGTGGCCGGGGCCCGCCAGGGTCCGATTTTGTGGCCGGGGCCCGTCAGGGTCTGATTTTGTGGTTGGGGCCCCTCAGGGTCCGATTTTGTGGGTAGGGCCCCTCAGGGTCCGATTTTGTGAGTGGGGCCAGTCAGGGTCCGATGTTGTGGCCGGATCCCCTCAGGGTCCGATTTTGTGGGTGGGGCACCTCAGGGTCCAATTTTGTGGCCGGGGCCCCACAGGGTCCAATTTTGTGGGTGGGGCCCCTTAGGGTCCGATTTTGTGGGTGGGGCCCCTCAGGGTACAATTAGGTGGGTGGGGCCACTCTGGGTCCGATATTTGGTGGGCGGGGCCACTCTGGGTCCGATATTTGGTGGGCGGGGCCACTCTGGGTCCGATTTGGTGAGCTGGGCCCCTCAGGGTCTGATTTGGTGGGCGGGATCTATCAGAGTCCGATTTGGTGGGCGGGGCCCCTCAGGGTCCAATTTGGTTGGCGGGGACCCTCGGGGTCCGATATGGTGGGCGGGATCCCTCGGGGTCCGATTTGGTGGGCGGGGCCCCTCGGGGTCCGATTTGGTGGACGGGACCACTCTGGGTCCAATTTGGTGGGCGGGGCCACTCGGGGGCCGATTTGGTGGGTGGGGCCAATCGGGGGTCGATTTGGTGGGAGGGGCCACTCGGGGCCCGATTTGGTGGGCGGGGGCCACTTGGGGGCCGATTTGGTGGGCGGGGCCACTCGGGGGCCGATTTGGTGGGCGGGGCCCCTCAGGGTCCAATCTGGTGGGCGGGGCTACTCTGGGTCTGATTTGATGAGTGGAGCCCCTCTTGGTTTGATTTCTTGAGCGGGGCCACGCTGAGTCCGATTTGGAGGCCAGGGTCGATCAGCCTCCAATTTGGAGGCTGGGGTGGCTAAGCCTCCGATTTGGAGCCTGGGGTCACTCAGTTTTCGATTTGGCGCGCTGGCCCTTTAAGACTCACTTTGGCGCGTCGGCCGTTGTAGAGACAGGGTGGCTCACTGGGCTTCTAAATCCACTTTGGCGCACATTCTCTCTCAGGGGCATGCTTCATGTGATGAGGCTAGATTTGCATTTGTGCTGTGGGTTTCGCTTTAAGAGCTGATATTATGTGCCAAAAGCTCTGTCCTGGGGGAGTCATGTGACGTTCGTAGGCGTTCGCATAGTAAATGGGTGTGCCTGCGCATATCAATGAGCTTTACTGCCATTTGAATTGCCTTGTTTTAAGTTGCCCATCGAAAAACATTGAGACACGCATTCCAATGACGGGAAAAAAAATTTTCAACCGCAAATTGCGCAAAAACTACAAATCCGATCGACACGAAAAATACTTAGCACACCTCTCGTGGACGCTGGCTTCGAAACAACACCTCAACGGAGTCTGTGCGTGTAGCGGTTCGGGCCGCATTAATTGCGGAAATCAACTGAATAAAAAGAAAAAGTTAGCAGCATTCGGATTACAACATTAATACTAGATGTGTATTTCCTGAAGGAAGTACAGATAGTGGTTTGAAATGGTGCCCGGGCTGCCCCTTTAAGAGAGACTTGCCTGCTGCCCCTGCAAGACTTTCAACTTAGGATACGATTTAACTGTGGGTGCCTCTCAGGGGTCACTTTGGCCTCATGGTCTGATTTTGTGGGTGGGGCCCCTCAGGGCCTGATTTTGTGGGTGGGGCCCCTCAGGGTCCGATTTTTTTTAGGTGGGGCCTCTCAGGGTCCGATTTTGTGGTCGGGGCCCGTCAGGGTACGATTTTGTGGGTGGGACCTCTCAGGGTCCGATTTGGTGGGCGGGGCCCCTCAGGGTCCAATTTGGTGGGCAGGTCCCCTCAGGGTCCGATTTTGTGGGTTGGGCCCCTCAGGGTCCGATTTTGTGGCCGGGGCCCCTCAGGGTCCGATTTTGTGTCAGGGGCCCCTCAGGGTCCGATTTTGTGGTTGGGTCCCCTCAGGGTCCGATTTTGTGGTTGGGGCCCCTCAGGGTCCGATTTTGTGGCCGCGGCCCCTCAGGGTCTGATTTTGTGGCCACGGCCCCTCAGGGTCCGATTTTGTGGCAGGGGCCCCTCTGGGTCCGATTTTGTGGGTGGGGCCCCTCTGGGTCCAATTTGGTGGGCGGGACCACTCTGGGTCCAATTTGGTGGGCGGGGCCTCTCAGGGTCCGATTTTGTGGTTGGGTCCCCTCAGGGTCCGATTTTGTGGTTGGTGCCCCTCAGGGTCCGATTTTGTGGCCGGGGCCTATCAGGGTCCAATTTTGTGACTGGGGCCCATCAGGGTCCGATTTTGTGGCCGCGGCCCCTCAGGGTCTGATTTTGTGGCAGGGGCCCCTCTGGGTCTGATTTTGTGGGCGGAGCCCCTCTGGGTCCAATTTGGTGGGCGTGACCACTCTGGGTCCGATTTGGTGGGCGGTGCCTCTCAGGGTCCGATTTGGTGGGCGGGGCCCCACAGGGTCCGATTTGGTGGGCGGGGCCACTCTGGGTAAGATTTGGAGGCTGGGGTCGCTCAGTCTCCAATTTGGAGGCCGGGATCGTTGAGCTTCCGATTTGGAGGCCGAGGTCAAAAAGCCTCTGATTTGGAGGCTGGGGTCGATGAGACTCCGATTTGGAGGCCGGGGTGGCTCAGCCTCCGATTTGGAGGCCGGGGTGGCTCAGCCTCCGATTTGGAGGCCGGGGTGGCTCAGCCTCCGATTTGGAGGCCGGGGTGGCTCAGCCTCTGATTTGGAGGCCGGGGTCGATCAGCCTCCGATTTGGAGGCCGGGGTCGATCAGCCTCCGATTTGGAGGCCGGGGTCGATCAGCCTCCGATTTGGAGGCCGGGGTCGATCAGCCTCCGATTTGGAGGCCGGGGTCGATCAGCCTCCGATTTGGAGGCCGGGGTGGCTCAGCCTCCGATTTGGAGGCCGGGGTGGCTCAGCCTCCGATTTGGAGGCCGGGGTCGATCAGCCTCCGATTTGGAGGCCGGGGTGGCTCAGCCTCCGATTTGGAGGCCGGGGTGGCTCAGCCTCCGATTTGGAGGCCGGGGTGGCTCAGCCTCCTATTTGGAGGCCGGGGTGGCTCACCCTCCGATTTGAAGGCCTGGGTCGATCAGCCTCCGATTTGGAGGCCGGGGTGGATCAGCCTCCGATTTGGAGGCCGGGGTGGATCAGTCTCCGATTTGGAGGTTGGGGTGGATCAGTCTCCGATTTGGAGGTTGGGGTGGATCAGCCTCCGATTTGGAGGCCGGGGTGGATCAGCCTCCGATTTGGAGGCCGGGGTGGATCAGTCTCCGATTTGGAGGCCGGGGTGGCTCAGCCTCCGATTTGGAGGCCGGGGTGGCTCAGCCTCCGATTTGGAGGCCGGGGTGGCTCAGCCTCCGATTTGGAGGCCGGGGTGGCTCAGCCTCCGATTTGGAGGCCGGGGTGGCTCAGCCTCAGATTTGGAGGCCGGGGTGGCTCAGCCTCCGATTTGGAGGCCGGGGTGGCTCAGCCTCAGATTTGGAGGCCGGGGTGGCTCAGCCTCCGATTTGGAGGCCGGGGTGGCTCTGCCTCCGATTTGGAGGCCGGGGTGGCTCAGCCTCCGATTTGGAGGCCGGGGTGGCTCAGCCTCCGATTTGGAGGCCTGTGTCGATCAGCCTCCGATTTGGAGGCCGGGGTGGATCAGCCTCCGATTTGGAGGCCGGGGTGGATCAGCCTCCGATTTGGAGGCCGGGGTGGATCAGCCTCCGATTTGGAGGCCGGGGTGGCTCAGCCTCCGATTTGGAGGCCGGGGTGGCTCAGCCTCCGATTTGGAGGCCGGGGTGGCTCAGCCTCCGATTTGGAGGCCGGGGTGGCTCAGCCTCCGATTTGGAGGCCGGGGTGGCTCAGCCTCCGATTTGGAGGCCGGGGTGGCTCAGCCTCCGATTTGGTGTGTCGGCCCTTTAAGACTCATTTGGGTGCGCTGGCCCTTTAACAATCACTTTGGCGCGTTGGCCCTTTAAGAGCTAGTTTGGCTCACTGGGCTTCTTTTAAATCGACTTTGGCGCACACATTCTCTCTCAGGGGCATGTGTCATGTGATACATAATAATAATAATAATAATAAGAAGAAGAACTAGATGTGTATTTCCTGAAGGAAGTACAGATAGTGGTTTGAAATGGTGCCCGGGCTGCCCCTTTAAGAGAGACTTGCCTGCTGCCCCTGCAAGACTTACAACTCAGGATCCGTTTTAACTGTGGGTGCCTCTCAGGGGCCACTTTGGCCTCAGGGTCCGATTTGGTGGCCGGGGCCCCTCAGGGTCCGATTTGGTGGCCGGGGCCCCTCAGGGTCCGATTTGGTGGCTGGGGCCCCTCAGGGTCCGATTTGGTGGCTGGGGCCCCTCAGGGTCCGATTTTGCAGCCGGAACCCCTCAGGGTCCGATTTTGTGGGTGGGGCCCCTCAGGGTCCGATTTTGGTTCGATTTTGTGGCTAGGGCCCCTCAGGGTCCGATTTGGTTTGTGGGGCCCCTCAGGGTCCGATTTTGTGGCCAGGGCCCCTCGGTCCGATTTGGTGGGCGGGGCCACTCTGGGTCCAATTTTTTGTTCGGGGTCCCTCTGGGTCCGATTTTGTGGTCGGGGCCCCTCAGGGTCCGATTTTGTGGTCGGGGCCCCTCAGGGTCCGATTTTGTGGGCGGGGTCACTCTGGGTCCGATTTGGAGGCCGGGGTGGCTCAGCCTCCGATTTGGAGGCCGGGGTGCCTCAGCCTCCGATTTGGAGGCCGGGGTGCCTCAGCCTCCGATTTGGAGGCCGGGGTGGCTCAGCCTCCGATTTGGAGGCCGGGGTGGCTCAGCCTCCGATTTGGAGGCCGGGGTGCCTCAGCCTCCGATTTGGAGGCCGGGGTGGCTCAGCCTCCGATTTGGAGCCCGGGGTGGCTCATCGTCCGATTTGGAGCCCGGGGTGGCTCACCCCCCTATTTGGAGCCTGGGATCACTCAGCTTTCGATTTGGCGTGTCGGCCCTTTAAGCCTCATTTCGGTGCGCCGGCACTTTAACAATCACTTTGGCGCGTCAGCCCTTTAAGAGCTAGTTTGGCTCACTGGGCTTCTTCTAAATCCACTTTGGCAGACATTCTCTCTCAGGGGCATGTGTCATGTGATGAAGCTAGATTTGCATTTGTGCTGTGGGTTTCGCTTTAAGAGCTGATATTATGTGGCAGAAGCTCTGTCTTCGGGGCGTCATGTGACGTTCGTAGGCGTTGGCATAGTAACTGGTTCTGCCTGCGCATATCAATGAGCTCAACTGCCATTTCAATCGCCTCAGGGCACCTTTTGCCATTTCCCATTGAAAAGCATTGGAGACAGTGCATTCCAATGACGGGAAAAAAAATTTTCAAATGCAAATTGCGCAAAAACTACAAATCCGATCGACACGAAAAATACTTAGCACACCTCTCGTTGACGTTGGCTTCGAAACGACACCTCAACGGAGTCTGTGCGTGTAGCGGTTCGGGCTGTATTAATTGCGGAAATCAACTGAATAATAATAAGAAGAAGAACTAGATGTGTATTTCCTGAAGGAAGTACAGATAGTGGTTTGAAATGCTGTCCAGGCTGCCCCTTTAAGAGAGACTTGCCTGCTGCACCTGTAAGACTTTCAACTCAGGATCCGTTTTAACTGTGGGTGCCTCTCAGGGGCCACTTTGGCCTCAGGGTCCGATCTCGTGGGTGGGACCCTCAGGGCCCGATTTTGTGGGTGGGGCCCTCAGGGCCCGATTTTGTGGGTGGCGCCCCTCAGGGTCCGATTTGGTGGGTGGGGCCCCTCAGGGTCCGATTTGGTGGGTGGGGCTCCTCATGGTCCGAATTTGTAGTTGGGGCCCCTCAGGCTCTGATTTTGTGGGCAGGGCCCCTCAGGGTCCGATTTGGTGGGCGGGGACCATCAGGGTCCGATTTGGTGGTTGGGTCCCTTCAGAATCCGATTTGGTGGTTGGGTCACTTCAGAATCCGATTTGGTTGTCGGGGCCCTTCAGGGTCCGATTTGGTGGGCGGGGCCACTCAGGGTCCGATTTGATGGGCGGGGCCCCTCAGGGTCCGATTTGGTGGGTGGGGCCCCACAGGGTCCGATTTTGTGAGTGGGGCCCCTCAGGGTTCGATTTGGTGGGCGGGGTGCCTCAGGGACCAATTTGGTGGGCGGGGCCCATCAGGGTCCGATTTGGTGAGAGGGGCCTCTCAGAGTTCAATTTGGTGAGCGGGGCCCCTCAGGGTCCGATTTGGTGAGCGGTGCCCCTCAGGGTCTGATTTAGTGGGTGGGGCCCCTCAGAGTCCGATTTGCTGGGCGGGGGCCATTCTGGGTCTGATTTGGTGGGCGGGGCCCCTCATGGTCCGATTTTGTGGGTGGGGACCCTCAGGGTCTGATTTTGTGGCCGGGGCCCCTCAGGGAACGATTTTGTAGCCGGGGCCCCTCTTGGTCCGATTTTGTGGGTGGGGCCCCTCAGGGTCCGAGATGGTGGGCTGGGCCACTCTGGGTTCGATGTTGTGGTTGGGGCCCCTCAGGGTCCAATTTTGTGGGTGGGGCCCCTCAGGGTCCGATTTTGTGGTTGGGGCCGCTCAGGGTCCGATTTGGTGGGCGGGGCCGCTCAGGGTCCGATTCGGTGGGCTGGGGCGCACTTTGGCGCACATTCTCTCTCAGGGGCATGCGTCATATGATCAAGCTAGATTTGCATTTGTGCTGTGGGTTTTGCTTTAAGAGCTGATATTATGTGGCAGAAGCTGTGTCCTGGAGGCGTCATGTGACGTTCGTAGGCATTGGCATAGTAACTGGGTGTGCCTGTGCATAACAATGAGCTTTACTGCCATTTCAATCGCCTCAGGGCACGTTTTAAGTTTCCCATTCAAATGCATTGAGACAGTGCATTCCAATGACAGGAAAAACAATTTTCAAACGCAAATTGCGCAAAAACTACAAATCTGATTGACACGAAAAATACTTAGCACACCTCTTGTGGACGCTGGCATTGAAACGATACATCAACGGAGTCTGTGCGTGTAGCGGTTCGAGCCGCATTAATTGCGGAAATCAACTGAAAAATAAGAATAAGTTAGCAGCGTTCGGATTACAACATTAATACTAGATGTGTATTTCCTGAAGGAAGTACAGATAGTGGTTTGAAATGGTGCCCGGGCTGCTCCTTTAAGAGAGACTTGCCTGCTGCCCCTGCAAGACTTTCAACTCAGGATCCGTTTTAACTGTGAGTGCCTCTCAGGGGTCACTTTGGCCTCAGGGTCTGATTTGGTGGGTGGGGCCCCTCAGGATCTGATTTGGTGGCCTGGGCTCCTCAGGGCTTGAATTGCTGGCCGGGATCCCTCAGGGTCTGATTTTGTGGGTGTGGCCCCTCAGGGTCCAATTTTAGTGGCCGGGGCCCCTCAGGGTCCGACTTTGTGGGTGGGGCCCCTCAGGGTCCGATTTTATGGCCGGGGCCCCTCAGGATCCGATTGTGTGGTTGGGGCCCGTCAGGGTCTGAATTTTTGGGTGAGGCCCCTCAGGGTCCAATTTTCTGGCCGAAGCCCCTCTGGGTCCAATTTTGTGGCCGGGGCCCCTCAGGGTCCGATTTTGTGCATGGGGCCCCTCAGGGTCCGATTTTGTGGCCGGGCCCCTCAGAGTCTGATTTTGTGGCCGGGCCCCTCAGAGTCTGATTTTGTGGTTGGGGCCCCTCAGGGTCTGATTTTGTGGCCGGGTCCACTTAGGGTCCAATTTGGTTGGCGGGGCCCCTCGGGGTCTGATCTGGTGGGTGGGGCTCCTCAGGGTCCAATTTGGTGGGCGGGGCCACTCTCCATCCAATTTAGTGGGCGGTGCCCCGCAGGGTCCGATTTGGTGGCGGGGCCCCTCAGGGTCCGATTTGGTGGGCGGGGCCCCTCAGGGTCCGATATGGTGGGCGAGGCCACTCTGGGTCCAATTTAGTGGGCGGGGCCACTCTGGGTCCGATTTGGTGGGCGGGGCCACTCTGGGTCCGATTTGGTGGGCGGGGTCACTCTGTCCGATTTGGTGGGCGGTGCTCCTCAGGGTCCGATTTGGTGGGCTGTGCCACTCTGGGTCCGTTTTAGTGGGCGGGGCCACTCGGGGTCTGATTTTTTGAGCGGGGCCACGCTGGGTCCGATTTGGAGGCCAGGGTGGCTCAGCCTCCGATTTGGAGGCCGGGGTGGCTCAGCCTCCGATTTGGAGGCCGGGGTGGCTCAGCCTCCGATTTGGAGGCCGGGGTGGCTCAGCCTCCGATTTGGAGGCCGGGGTGGCTCAGCCTCCGATTTGGAGGCCGGGGTGGCTCAGCCTCCGATTTGGAGCCTGGGGTCGCTCAGCTTTCGATTTGGCACGCCGGCCCTTTAAGACTCATTTCGGTGCGCCGGCCCTTTAAGAGCCAGTTTGGCTCACTGGGCTTCTAAATCCACTTTGGCGCACATTCTCTCTCAGGGGCATGCGTCATGTGATGAAGCTAGATTTGCATTTGTGCTGTGGGTTTCGCTTTAAGAGCTGAAATTATCTGCCAGAAATGCTGTCCTGGAGAGGTCATGTGAAGTTTGTAGGAGTTGGCATAGTAACTGGGTGAGCCTGCGCCCTGTCCCTCACGACTGTCCCATGTTTTACCTATGGCAACATTTTCCCATTGAAATGCATTGAGGAAAATGTTTTTTCAAATGCAAATTGCGCAAAAACTACAAATCCGATCGACATGAAAAATACTTAGCACACCTCTCGTGGACGCTGGCTTCGAAACGAGGCCTCAACGGAGTCTGTGCGTGTAGCGGTTCGGGCCGCATTAATTGCGGAAATCAACTGAATAGTAGTAATAATAATACTAGATGTGTATTTCCTGAAGGAAGTACAGATAGTGGTTTGAAATGGTGCCCGGGCTGCCCCTTTAAGAGAGACTTGCCTGCTGCCCCTGCAAGACTTTCAACTCAGGATCTGTTTTAACTGTGGGTGCCTCTCAGGGGCCACTTTGGCCTGTGGGGCCCCTCAGGGTCTGATTTGGTGGGTGGGGCCCCTCAGGATCCGATTCGGTGGCCTGGGCTCCTCAGGGCTTGAATTGGCGGACGGGATCCCTCAGGGTCCGATATTGTGGCCGGGGCTCCTCTGGGTCCGATTTTGTGGCGGGGGCCCCTTAGGGTCCGATTTTGTGGGTGGGGCCCTTTAGGGTCTGATTTTGTGGGCGAAGCCCCTCTGGGTCTGATTTGGTGGGCGGAGCCCCTCAGGGTCTGATTTGGTGGGTGGGGCTAATCTGGGTCTGATTTGGTGGGCGGGGCACTTCATGGTCCAATTTGGTGGGCGGGGCCCCTCAGGGTCTGGTCTGGTGTGTGGGGCCCCTCAGAGTCCGATTTGGTGGGCGGGGCCCCTCAGGGTCTGGTCTGGTGTGTGGGGCCCCTCAGAATCCGATTTGGTGGGCGGGGGCACTCTGGGTCCGATTTGGTGGGTGGGACCCCTCAGGGTCCGATTTGGTGGGCGGGGCCCCTCAGGGTCATATTTGGTGGGCGGGACCCCTCAGAATCTGATTTGTTGGGCGGGGGCACTCTGGGTCCGATTTGGTGGGTGGGACCCCTCAGGGTCCCATTTGGTGGGTGGGGCCACTCTGGGTCCGATTTCGAGGCCTGGGTGGCTCAGCCTCCGATTTGTAGGCCAGGGTCAATCAGATTTGCATTTGTGCTTGGGTTTCCCTTTAAGAGCTGATATTATTTGGCAAAAACGCAGTCCTGCTGGGGTCATGCAAAGTTCGTAGGCGTTGGCATAGTAACTGGGTGTGCCTGTGCATATCAATGAGCTTAACTGCCACCTCACCACTGCCCCATGTTTTCCCTATGGCAAAATTGTCCCATTGAAATGCATTGACACAGTGCATTCCAATGACAGGAAAATGTTTTTTCAAATGCAAATTGCGCAACAACTACACATCTGATTGACATGAAAAATACTTAGCACACCACTCGTGGACGCTGGCTTCGAAACGACGCCTCAACGGAGTCTGTGCGTGTAGCGGTGCGGGCCGCATTAATTGCGGAAATCAACTGAATAATAATAATAATACTAGATGTGTATTTCATGAAGGAAGTACAGATAGTGGTTTGAAATGGTGCCTGGGCTGCCCCTTTAAGAGAGACTTGCCTGCTGCCCCTGCAAGACTTTCAACTCAGGATCTGTTTTAAATGTGGGTGCCTCTCAGGGGCCACTTTGGCCTCAGGGTCTGATTTGGTGGGTGGGGCCCCTCAGGATCCGATTCGGTGGCCTGGGCTAATAAGGATTTGAATTAGTGGCCGGGATTCCTCAGGGTCCAATTTTGTGGGTGGGTCCCCTCAGGGTCCGATTTTGTGGGTGGGTCCCCTCAGGGTCCGATTTTGTGGGTGGGGCTCCTCAGGGTCCGATTTTGTGGGTGGGGCCCCTCATGGCTGATTTTGTGGGTGGGGCCCCTCAGGGTACGATTTTGTGGGTGGGGCCCCTCAGGGTCCGATTTTATGGCCGGGGCCCCTCAGGGTCTGATTTTATGGCCGGGGCCCCTCAGGGTCTGATTTTGTGGGTGGCACCCCTCAGGGTCCGATTTTGTGGCTGGGACCCCTCAGGGTCCGATTTTGTGGTCTGGGCCCCTCAGGGTCCGATTTTGTGGCCGGGGCCCCTCAGGGTCCGATTTTGTGGCCGGGGCCCCTCAGGGCCCGATTTTGTGGCTGGGGCCGCTCAGGGTCCGATTTTGTTGGTTGGGCCCCTCAGGGTCCGATTTTGAGGGTGGGGCCCCTCAGAGTCCGATTTGGTTGGCGGGGCCCCTCAGGGTCCGATTTGGTAGGCGGGGCCCCTCAGGGTCCGATTTTGAGGGCGGGGCACCTCAGGGTCCGATTTTGAGGGTGGGGCCCCTCAGGGTCCGATTTTGTGGGTGGGGCCCCTCAGAGTCCGATTTGGTTGGCGGGGCCCCTCAGGGTCCGATTTGGTAGGCGGGGCCCCTCAGGGTCCGATTTTGAGGGCGGGGCCCCTGAGGGTCCGATTTTGTGGGCGGGGCCCCTCTGGGTTCGATTTTGTGGCCGGGGTCTCTCAGGGTCCGATTTTGTGGCCGGGGCCTCTTAGGGTCCGATTTTGTGGTTGGGGGCCCTCAGGGTCCGATTTTGTGGGTGGGGCCCCTCCAAGTCCGATTTGGTTGGCGGGGCCCCTCAGGGTCCGATTTGGTGGGCGGGGCCTCTCAGGGTCCGATTTTGAGGGCGGGGCCCCTCAGGGTCCAATTTTGTGGGCGGGGCCCCTCAGGGTCCGATTTTGTGGGCGGGGCCCCTCAGGGTCCAATTTTGTGGGTGGGGCCCTTCTGGGTTCGATTTTGTGGCCGGGGTCTCTCAGGGTCCGATTTTGTGGTTGGGGCCCCTCAGGGTCCGATTTTGTGGTTGGGGCCCCTCAGGGTCCGATTTTTTGGCCGGGGCCCCTCAGGGTCCGATTTTGTGGCCGGGGCCCCTCAGGGACCGATTTTGACGGTGGGGCCCCTCAGGGTCTAAATTGGTGGGCGGGGCCCCTCAGGGTCCGATTTTGTGGGTGGGGCCCCTCAGGGTCCGATTTTGTGGCTGGGGCCCCTCAGGGTCTGATTTTGTGGCTGGGGTCCCTCAGGGTCTGATTTTGTGGGTGGGGCCCCTCAGGGTTCGATTTTGTGGTTGGGGCCCCTCAGGGTCCGATTTTGTGGCCGGGGTCTCTCAGTGTCCGATTTTGTGGCTGGGGCCCCTCAGGGTCTGGATTTGTGGGTGGGGCCCCTTAGGGTCCGATTTTGTGGGTGGGGCCCCTCAGGGTCCGATTTTGTGGCTGGGGACCCTCAGGGTCTGATTTTGTGGCTGTGGCCCCTCAGGGTCTGATTTTGAGGGTGGGGCCCCTCAGGGTCTAATTTGGTGGGCGGGGCCCCTCAGGGTCCGATTTTGTGGGTGGGGCCCCTCAGGGTCCGATGTTGTGGCCGGGGCCCCTCAGGGTCTGATTTTGTGGCCGGATCCCCTCAGGGTCCGATTTTGTGGGTGGGGCCCCTCAGGGTCCGATTTTGTGGCCGGGGCCCCTCAGGGTCCGATTTTGTGGGTGCGGCCCCTCAGGGTCCAATTTGGTGGGTGGGGCCACTCTGGGTCTGATTTGGTGGGCTGGGCCACTCTGGGTCCGATTTGGTGGGCGGGGCCACCCTGGGTCCAATTTGGATGCCAGGGTGGCTCAGCCTCCTTTTTGTAGGCCAGGGTCTATCAGCCTCCGATTTGGAGCCTTGGGTCAGTCAGCTTTCGATTTGGCGCGCCGGCCCTTTAAGACTCATTTTAGTGCGCCGGCTCTTTAAGAATCACTTTGGCGCGTCGGCCTTTTAAGAGCCAGGGTGACTCACTGGGCTTCTAAATACACTTTGGCGCACATTCTCTCTCAGGGGCATACGTCATGTGATGAAGCTAGATTTGCATTTGTTCTGTGGGTTTTGCTTTAAGAGCTGATATTATATGGCAGAAGCTCTGTCTTGGAGAGGTCATGTGACGTTCGTCGGCGTTGGCATAGTAACTGGGTCTGCCTGCGCATATCAATGAGCTCAACTGCCATTTCAATCGCCTCAGGGCATGTTTTGTCTATAGCAACATTTCCCCATTCAAATGCATTGAGACAGTGAATTCCAATGACGGGAAAAAAAATTTTCAAACGCAAATTGCGCAAAAACTACAAATCCGATCGACACGAAAAATACTTAGCACACCTCTCATGGACGCTGGCTTCGAAACGACACCTCAACGGAGTCTGTGCGTGTAGCGGTTCGGGCTGTATTAATTGCGGAAATCAACTTAATAATAATAATAAGAAGAAGAATAAGTTAGCAGCGTTCGGATTACAATATAGTGGTTTTTTCAAACCACTATAACTAGATGTGTATTTCCTGAAGGAAGTACAGATAGTGGTTTGAAATGGTGCCCGGGCTGCCCCTTTAAGAGAGACTTGCCTGCTGCCCCTGCAAGACTTTCAACTCAGGATCCGTTTTAACTGTGGGTGCCTCTCAGGGGCATCTTTGGCCTCATGGTCCAATTTTGTGGGTGGGGCCCCTCAGGGCCCGATATTGTGGGTGGGACCCCTCAGGGTCCAATTTTGTGGCCGGGGCCCCTCAGGGTCCGATTTGGTAGGTGGGGCCCCTCAGGGTCCGATTTGGTGGCCGGGGCCCCTCAGGGGCTGATTTGGTGGGTGGGGCCCCTTGGGGTCCGATTTGGTGGGCGGGGCCACTCTGGGTCCGATTTGGTGGGTGTGGCCCGTAAGGGTCCGATTTGGTAAGCGGGGCCCGTCAGGGTCCGATTTGGTGAGCGGGGCCCCTCAGGGTCCGATTTAGTGGGCGGGGTCACTCTGGGTCCGATTTGGTGGGCGATGCTCCTCAGGGTCCGATTTGGTGGGCGGGGCCACTCTGGGTCTGTTTTGGTGGGTGGGGCCACTCGGGGTCTGATTTTTTAGCGGGGCCACGCTCGGTCCGATTTGGAGGTCGGGGTGGCTCAGCCTCCGATTTGGAGCCTGGGGTCACTCAGCTTTCGATTTGGCGCGCCGCCCCTTTAAGACTCATTTCGGTGAGCCGGCCCTTTAAGAATCACTTTGGCGCGTCGGCCCTATAAGAGCCAGTTTGGCTCACTGGGCTTCTAAATCCACTTTGGTGCACATTCTCTCTCAGTGGCATACGTCATGTGATGAAGCTAGATTTGCATTTATGCTGTTAGTTTCGCTTTAAGAGCTGAAATTATCTGCCAGAAACGCTGTCCTAGAGAGGTCATGTGAAGTTCATAGGCGTTGGCATACTAACTGGGTGAGCCTGCGCATATCAATGAGCTTAACTGCCACCTCACAACTGTCCCATGTTTTCCCTATGACATTTTCCCATTGAAATGCATTGAGGAAAATGTTTTTTCAAACGCAAATTGCGCAAAAACTCCAAATCCGATCTACATGAAAAATACTTAGCACACCACTCGTGGACGCTGGCTTCGAAACGAGGCCTCAACGGAGTCTGTGCGTGTAGCGGTTCGGGCCGCATTAATTGCGGAAATCAACTGAATAGTAATAATAATACTAGATGTGTATTTCCTGAAGGAAGTACAGATAGTGGTTTGAAATGGTGCCCGGGCTGCCCCTTTAAGAGAGACTTGCCTGCTGCCCCTGCAAGACTTTCAAGTCAGGATACGATTTAACTGTGGGTGCCTCTCAGGGGCCACTTTGGCCTCAGGGTCTGATTTTGTGGGTGGGGCCCCTCAGGGTCCGATTTTGTGGGTGGGGCCCCTCAGGGTCCGATTTTGTGGCCGGGGCCACTCAGGGTCCGATTTTGTGGCCGGGGCCACTCAGGGTCCGATTTGGTGGCCGGGGCCCCTCAGGGTCCGATTTGGTGGGTGGGGCCCCTCAGGGTCCGATTTGGTGGCCGCGGCCCCTCAGGGTCCGATTTCGTGGGCGGAGCCCCACTGGGTCCAATTTGGTGGGCGGGACCACTCTGGGTCCAATTTGGTGGGCAGGGCCTCTCAGGGTCCGATTTGGTGGGCGGGGCCCCACAGGGTCCGATTTGGTGGGCGGGGCCCCTCAGGGTCCTATTTGGTGGGCGGGGCCTCTCTGGGTCTGATTTGGTGGGTGGGGCCACTCTGGGTAAGATTTGGAGGCTGGGGTCGCTCAGCCTCCAATTTGGAGGCCGGGGTCGTTGAGCTTCCGATTTGGAGGCCGAGGTCAAAGAGCCTCAGATTTGGAGGCAGGGGTCGATGAGCTTCTGATTTGGAGGCCGGGGTCGATGAGCCTCCGATTTGGAGGCCGGGGTCGATGAGCCTCCGATTTGGAGGCCGGGGTGGCTCAGCCTCCGATTTGGAGGCCGGGGTGGCTCAGCCTCCGATTTGGAGGCCGGGGTGGCTCAGCCTCCGATTTGGAGGCCGGGGTGGCTCAGCCTCCGATTTGGAGGCCGGGGTGGCTCAGCCTCCGATTTGGAGGCCGGGGTGGCTCAGCCTCCGATTTGGAGGCCGGGGTGGCTCAGCCTCCGATTTGGAGGCCGGGGTGGCTCAGCCTCCGATTTGGAGGCCGGGGTCGATCAGCCTCCGATATGGAGGCCGGGGTCGATCAGCCTCCGATTTGGAGGCCGGGGTGGCTCAGCCTCCGATTTGGAGGCCGGGGTCGATCAGCCTCCGATTTGGAGGCCGGGGTCGATCAGCCTCCGATATGGAGGCCGGGGTCGATCAGCCTCCGATATGGAGGCCGGGGTGGCTCAGCCTCCGATTTGGAGGCCGGGGTGGCTCAGCCTCCGATTTGGAGGCCGGGGTGGCTCAGCCTCCGATTTGGAGGCCGGGGTGGATCAGCCTCCGATTTGGAGGCCGGGGTGGCTCAGCCTCCGATTTGGAGGCCGGGGTGGCTCAGCCTCCGATTTGGAGGCCGGGGTGGCTCAGCCTCCGATTTGGAGGCCGGGGTGGATCAGCCTCCGATTTGGAGGCCGGGGTGGATCAGCCTCCGATTTGGAGGCCGGGGTGGATCAGCCTCCGATTTGGAGGCCGGGGTGGATCAGCCTCCGATTTGGAGGCCGGGGTGGCTCAGCCTCCGATTTGGAGGCCGGGGTGGCTCAGCCTCCGATTTGGAGGCCGGGGTGGCTCAGCCTCCGATTTGGAGGCCGGGGTGGCTCAGCCTCCGATTTGGAGGCCGGGGTGGCTCAGCCTCCGATTTGGAGGCCGGGGTGGCTCAGCCTCCGATTTGGAGGCCGGGGTGGCTCAGCCTCCGATTTGGAGGCCGGGGTGGCTCAGCCTCCGATTTGGAGGCCGGGGTGGCTCAGCCTCCGATTTGGAGGCCGGGGTGGCTCAGCCTCCGATTTGGAGGCCGGGGTGGATCAGCCTCCGATTTGGAGGCCGGGGTGGCTCAGCCTCCGATTTGGAGGCCGGGGTGGCTCAGCCTCCGATTTGGAGGCCGGGGTGGCTCAGCCTCCGATTTGGAGGCCGGGGTGGCTCAGCCTCCGATTTGGAGGCCGGGGTGGCTCAGCCTCCGATTTGGAGGCCGGGGTGGCTCAGCCTCCGATTTGGAGGCCGGGGTGGCTCAGCCTCCGATTTGGAGGCCGGGGTGGCTCAGCCTCCGATTTGGAGGCCGGGGTGGCTCAGCCTCCGATTTGGAGGCCGGGGTGGCTCAGTCTCCGATTTGGTGTGTCGGCCCTTTAAGACTCATTTGGGTGCGCTGGCCCTTTAACAATCACTTTGGCGCGTTGGCCCTTTAACAATCACTTTGGCGCGTTGGCCCTTTAACAATCACTTTGGCGCGTTGGCCCTTTAAGAGCTAGTTTGGCTCACTGGGCTTCTTCTAAATCAAATTTGGCGGACATTCTCTCTCAGGGGCATGTGTCATGTGATGAAGCTAGATTTGCATTTGTGCTGTGAGTTTCGCTTTAAGAGCTGATATGTGGCAGAGGCTCTGTGCTGGGGTTCAAGTGAAGTTCGTAGGCGTTGGCATAGTAACTGGGTCTGCCTGCGCATATCAATGAGCTCAACTGTCATTTCAATCGCCTCAGGGCACGTTTTGCCATTTCCTATTGAAAAGCATTGGAGACAGTGCATTCCAATGACGGGAAAAAAAATTTTCAAACGCAAATTGCGCAAAAACTACAAATCCGATCGACACGAAAAATACTTAGCACACCTCTCATGGACGCTGGCTTCGAAACGACACCTCAACGGAGTCTGTGCGTGTAGCGGTTCGGGCCGCATTAATTGCGGAAATCAACTTAATAATAATAATAATAATAAGAAGAAGAAGAAGAATAAGTTAGCAGCGTTCGGATTACAATATAGTGGTTTTTTCAAACCACTATAATCAGTTAGCAGCGTTCGGATTACAATATAGTGGTTTTTTCAAACCACTATAACTAGATGTGTATTTCCTGAAGGAAGTACAGATAGTGGTTTGAAATGGTGCCCGGGCTGCCCCTTTAAGAGAGACTTGCCTGCTGCCCCTGCAAGACTTTCAACTCAGGATACGATTTAACTGTGGGTGCCTCTCAGGGGCCACTTTGGCCTCAGGGTCTGATTTTGTGGGTGGGGCCCCTCAGGGCCTGATTTTGTGGGTGGGGCCCTCAGGGTCCGATTTTGTGGGTGGGGCCCCTCAGGGTCCGATTTTGTGGCCGGGGCCACTCAGGGTCCGATTTGGTGGCCGGGGCCCCTCAGGGTCCGATTTGGTGGCCGGGGCCCCTCAGGGTCCGATTTGGTGGCCGGGGCCCCTCAGGGTCTGATTTGGTGGGTGGGGCCCCTCAATGTCCGATTTTGTGGCTGGGGCCCCTCAGGGTCCGATTTTGCGGCCGGGGCCACTCAGGATCCGATTTTTGTGGCCGAAACCCCTCAGGGTCCAATTTTGTGGGTGGGGCCCCTCAGGGTCCGATTTTGCGGCCGGGGCCACTCAGGATCCGATTTTTGTGGCCGAAACCCCTCAGGGTCCAATTTTGTGGGTGGGGCCCCTCAGGGTCCGATTTTGTGGCCGGGGCCCGTCAGGGTCCGATTTTGTGGGTGGGGCCCCTCTGGGTCCAATTTGGTGGGCGGGACCACTCTGGGTCCAATTTGGTGGACGGGGCATCTCAGGGTCCAATTTTGTGGTTGGGTCCCCTCAGGGTCCGATTTTGTGGTTGGGGCCCCTCAGGGTCCGATTTTGTGGCCGGGGCCTATCAGGGTCCAATTTTGTGACTGGGGCCCATCAGGATCCGATTTTGTGGCCGTGGCCCCTCAGGGTCTGATTTTGTGGCAGGGGCCCCTCTGGGTCTGATTTTGTGGGCGGAGCCCCTCTGGGTCCAATTTGGTGGGCGTGACCACTCTGGGTCCGATTTGGTGGGCGGGACCACTCTGGGTCCAATTTGGTGGGCGGGGCCTCTCAGGGTCCGATTTGGTGGGCGGGGCCCCACAGGGTCCAATTTGGTGGGCGGGGTCCCTCAGGGTCCGATTTGGTGGGCAGGGCCTCTCTGGGTCTGATTTGGTGGGTGGGGCCACTCTGGGTAAGATTTGGAGGCTGGGGTCGCTCAGCCTCCAATTTGGAGGCCGGGGTCGTTGAGCTTCCGATTTGGAGGCTGAGGTCAAAGAGCCTCCGATTTGGAGGCAGGGGTCGATGAGCTTCCGATTTGGAGGCCGGGGTCGATGAGCCTCCGATTTGGAGGCCGGGGTCGATGAGCCTCCGATTTGGAGGCCGGGGTGGCTCAGCCTTCGATTTGGAGGCCGGGGTGGCTCAGCCTCCGATTTGGAGGCCGGGGTGGATCAGCCTCCGATTTGGAGGCCGGGGTGGATCAGCCTCCGATTTGGAGGCCGGGGTGGCTCAGCCTCCGATTTGGAGGCCGGGGTGGATCAGCCTCCGATTTGGAGGCCGGGATGGCTCAGCCTCCGATTTGGAGGCAGGGGTCGCTCAGCCTCCGATTTGGAGGCCGGGGTCGCTCAGCCTCCGATTTGGAGGCCGGGGTGGCTCAGCCTCCGATTTGGAGGCCGGGGTGGCTCAGCCTCCGATTTGGAGGCCGGGGTGGCTCAGCCTCCGATTTGGAGGCCGGGGTCGCTCAGCCTCCGATTTGGAGGCCGGGGTCGCATTTGGAGGCCGGGGTGGATCAGCCTCCGATTTGGAGACCGGGGTAGATCAGCCTCCGATTTGGAGGCCGGGGTGGATCAGCCTCCGATTTGGAGGCCGGGGTGGATCAGCCTCCGATTTGGAGGCCGGGGTCGCTCAGCCTCCGATTTGGAGGCCGGGGTCGCTCAGCCTCCGATTTGGAGGCCGGGGTGGCTCAGCCTCCGATTTGGAGGCCGGGGTGGCTCAGCCTCCGATTTGGAGGCCGGGGTGGCTCAGCCTCCGATTTGGAGGCCGGGGTGGCTCAGTCTCCGATTTGGTGTGTCGGCCCTTTAAGACTCATCTGGGTGCGCTGGCCCTTTAACAATCACTTTGGCGCGTTGGCCCTTTAAGACCTAGTTTGGCTCACTGGGCTTCTAAATCCACTTTGGCGCACACATTCTCTCTCAGGGGCATGTGTCATGTGATGAAGCTAGATTTGCATTTGTGCTGTGGGTTTCACTTTAAGAGCTGATATTATGTGGCAGAATCTCTGTTCTGGAGATGTCATGTGACGTTCGTAGGCATTGGCATAGTAACTGGGTCTGCCTGCGCATATCAATGAGCTCAACTGTCATTTCAATCGCCTCAGGGCACGTTTTGCCATTTCCTATTGAAAAGCATTGGAGACAGTGCATTCCAATGACGGGAAAAAAAAATTTCAAACGCAAATTGCGCAAAAACTACAAATCCGATCGACACGAAAAATACTTAGCACACCTCTCATGGACGCTGGCTTCGAAACGACACCTCAACGGAGTCTGTGCGTGTAGCGGTTCGGGCCGCATTAATTGCGGAATTCAACTTAATAATAAGAAGAAGAAGAATAAGTTAGCAGCGTTCGGATTACAATATAGTGGTTTTTTCAAACCACTATAACTAGATGTGTATTTCCTGAAGGAAGTACAGATAGTGGTTTGAAATGGTGCCCGGGCTGCCCCTTTAAGAGAGACTTGCCTGCTTCCCCTGCAAGACTTTCAACTCAGGATCCGTTTTAACTGTGGGTGCCTCTCAGCGGCCACTTTGGCCTCAGGGTCTGATTTTGTGGGTGGGGCCCATCAGGGCCTGATTTTGTGGGTGGGGCCCCTCAGGGTCCGATTTGGTGGCCGGGGCCCCTCAGGGTCCGATTTGGTGGCCGGGGCCCCTCAGGGTCCGATTTGGTGGCCAGGGCCCCTCAGGGTCGGATTTGGTGGGTGGGGCCCCTCAGGGTCGGATTTTGTGGCTGGGGCCCCTCAGGGTCCGATTTTGTGGCTGGGGCCCCACAGGATCCGATTTTTGTGGCCGGAACCCCTCAGGGTCCAATTTTGTGGGTGGGGCCCCTCAGGGTCCGATTTTGTGGCTGGGGCCCCTCAGGGTCTGATTTTGTGGGTGGGGCCTCTCAGGGTCCGATTTGGTGGGTGGAGCCGCTCAGGGTCCGATTTGGTGGGTGGGGCCTCTCAGGGTCCGAAGTGGTGGGAGGGCCCCGCAGGGTCCGATTTGGTGGCCGTGGCCCCTCAGGGTCCAATTTTGTGGTCGGGGCCCCTCAGGGTCTGATTTGGTGGCCGTGGCCCCTCAGGGTCCAATTTTGTGGATGGGGCCCCTCAGGGTCTAATTTGGTGGCCGGGGCCCCTCAGGGTCTAATTTGGTGGGTGGGGCCATCTGGGTCTGATTTGGTGGGCGGGGCCACTCTGGGTCCAATTTGGTGGGGGCCCCTCAGGGTCCAAGTTGGTGGGCGGGGCCCCTCAGGGTCTGATTTGGCGGGCGGGGCCCCTCAGGGTCCGATTTGGTGGGTGGGGCTCCACAGGGTCCGATTTGGTGGGCGGGATCCCTCAGGGTCCGATTTGGTGGGCGGGGCCCCTCAGGGTTTGATTTGGTGGGCGGGGCCCCTCAGGGTCTGATTTGGTGGGCGGGGCCCCTCAGGGTCTGATTTGGTGGGCGGGGCCCCTCAGAGTTCAATTTGGTCAGCGGGGCCCCTCAGGGTCCGATTTTGTGGTTGAGGCCTTTCAGAATCCGATTTAGTGGGCGGGGCCCCTCAGGGTCCGATTTGGTGGGCAGGGCCCCTCAGGGTCCGATTTTGTGGCCGGGTCCCCTCAGGGTCTGGATTTGTGGGTGGGGCCCCTCAGGGTTCGATTTTGTGGGTGGGGCTCCTCAGTCCGATTTTGTGGCTGGAGCCCCTCAGGGTCTGATTTTGTGGCTGGGGCCCCTCAGGGTCCAATTTTGTGGCTGGGGCCCCTCAGGGTCTAATTTGGTGGGCGGGGCCCCTCAGGGTCTGATTTTGTGGCTGGGGCCCCTCAGGGTCCGATTTTGAGGGTGGGGCCCCTCAGTGTCCAATTTGGTTGGCGGGGACCCTCGGGGTCCAATTTGGTTGGCGGGGACCCTCGGGGTCCAATTTGGTGGGCGGGATCCCTCGGGGTCCGATTTGGTGGGTGGGGCCCCTCGGGGTCCGATTTGGTGGGTGGGGCCCCTCGGGGTCCGATTTGGTGGGTGGGGCCCCTCGGGGTCCGATTTGGTGGGTGGGGCCCCTCGGGGTCCGATTTGGTGAGCGGGGCCCCTCGGGGTCCGATTTGGTGGGCGGGCCACTCTCGGTCCGATTTGGTGGGCGGGGCCCCTCAGAGTTCAATTTGGTCAGCGGGGACCCTCAGGGTCCGATTCTGTGGGTGGGGCCCATCAGAGTCCGATTTTGTGGTTGGGGCCTTTCAGAATCCAATTTAGTGGGCGGGGACCCTCAGGGTACGATTTGGTGGGCGGGGCCCCTCAAGGTCCGATTTGGTGGGCGGGGCCCCTCAGGGTCCAATTTGGTGGGCGGGGCCCCTTAGGGTCCAATATGGTGGGCGGTGCCCCTCAGGGTCCAATTTGGTGGGCGGGGCCACTTTGGGTCCGATTTGGTGGACGGGGCCCTTCAGGGTCCAATTTGGTGGGCGGGACACTGAGTCTGATTTTGTGGGCTGGGTCCTTCAGGGTCCGATTTTGTGGCCGGGGCCCCTCAGGGTCCGATTTTGTGTCCGGGGCCCCTCAGGGTCCGATTTTGTAGCTGGTGCCTCTCAGGGTCCGATTTTGTGGTTGGGGCCCCTCAGGGTCCGATTTTTGCGGCCGGGGCCCCTCAGGGTCCGATTTTGCGGGTGGGGCCCCTCAGGGTCCGATTTTGTGGCCGGGGCCCCTCAGGGTCTGATTTTGTGGCCGGGGCCCCTCAGGGTCCGATTTTGAGGGTGGGGCCCCTCAGGGTCTAATTTGGTGGGCGGGGCCCCTCAGGGTCTAATTTGGTGGGTGGGGCCCCTCAGGGTCCGATTTTGTGGGTGGGGCCCCTCAGGTTCTGATTTTGTGGTTGGGGCCCCTCAGGTTCTGATTTTGTGGCTGGGGTCCCTCAGGGTCTGATTTTGTGGGTGGGGCCCCTCAGGGTACGATTTTGTGACTGGGGCCCCTCAGGGTCTGATTTTGTGGTTGGGGCCCCTCAGGGTCCGATTTTGTGGGTGGGGCCCTTCAGGGTCCGATTTTGTGGCTGGGGCCCCTCAGGGTCCGATTTGGTGGGCAGGGCCTCTCTGGGTCTGATTTGGTGGGTGGGGCTACTCTGGGTAAGATTTGGAGGCTGGGGTCGCTCACCCTCCGATTTGGAGGCCGAGGTCAAAGAGCTTCCGATTTGGAGGCCGGGGTCGATGAGCCTCCGATTTGGAGGCCGGGGTGGCTCAGCCTCCGATTTGGAGGCCGGGGTGGCTCAGCCTCCGATTTGGAGGCCGGGGTGGCTCAGCCTCCGATTTGGAGGCCGGGGTGGCTCAGCCTCCGATTTGGAGGCCGAGGTGGCTCAGCCTCCGATTTGGAGGCCGGGGTCGATCAGCCTCCGAATTGGAGGACGGGGTCGATCAGCCTCCGAATTGGAGGACGGGGTCGATCAGCCTCCGATTGGAGGCCGGGGTGGCTCAGCCTCCGATTTGGAGGCCGGGGTGGCTCAGCGTCCGATTTGGAGGCCGGGGTGGCTCAGCTTCCGATTTGGAGGCCGGGGTGGCTCAGCCTCCGATTTGGAGGCCGGGGTGGCTCAGTCTCCTATTTGGTGTGTCGGCCCTTTAAGACTCATTTGGGTGCGCTGGCCCTGTAACAATCACTTTGGCGCGTTGGCCCTTTAAGAGCTAGTTTGGCTCACTGGGCTTCTTTTAAATCCACTTTGGCGCACACATTCTCTCTCAGGGGCATGTGATGAAGCTAGATTTGCATTTGTGCTGTGAGTTTCGCTTTAAGAGCTGATATTATGTGGCAGAGGCTCTGTGCTGGGGTTCAAGTGAAGTTCGTAGGCATTGGCATAGTAACTGGGTGTGCCTGCGCATATCAATGAGCTCAACTGTCATTTCAATCGCCTCAGGGCACGTTTTGCCATTTCCTATTGAAAAGCATTGGAGACAGTGCATTCCAATGACGGGAAAAAAAATTTCAAACGCAAATTGCGCAAAAACTACAAATCCGATCGACACGAAAAATACTTAGCACACCTCTCATGGACGCTGGCTTCGAAACAACACCTCAACGGAGTCTGTGCGTGTAGCGGTTCGGGCCGCATTAATTGCGGAAATCAACTTAATAATAATAATAAGAAGAAGAATAAGTTAGCAGCGTTCGGATTACAATATAGTGGTTTTTTCAAACCACTATAACTAGATGTGTATTTCCTGAAGGAAGTACAGATAGTGGTTTGAAATGGTGCCCAGGCTGCCCCTTTAAGAGAGACTTGCCTGATGCCCCTGCAAGACTTTCAACTCAGGAAGTTTTAACTGTGGGTGCCTCTCAGGGGCCAATTTGGCCCCAGGGTCCGATTTTGTGGGTGGGGACCCTCAAGGCCCGATTTTGTGGGTGGGGCCCCTCAGGGTCCGATTTTGTGGCCGGGGCCCCTCAGGGTCCGATTTGGTGGGTGGGGCCCCTCAGGGTCCGATTTGGTGGCCGGGGCCCCTCAGGGTCTGATTTTGTGGGTGGGGCCCATCAGGGTCCGATTTTGTGGCCGGGGCCCCTTAGGGTCTGATTTTGTGACTGAGGCCCCTCTGGGTTCGATTTTGTGGCCGGGGTCTCTCAGGGTCCGATTTTGTGGGTGGGGCCCCTCAGCGACTGATTTTGAGGGTGGGGCCCCTCAGGATCTAATTTGGTGGGTGGGGCACCTCAGGGTCCGATTTTGTGGGTGGGGTCCCTCATGGTCTGATTTTGTGGGTGGGGCCCCTCAGGTTCTGATTTTGTGGTTGGGGCCCCTCAGGTTCTGATTTTGTGGTTGGGGCCCCTCAGGTTCCGATTTTGTGACTGGGGCCCCTCATGGTCTGATTTTGTGGTTGGGGCCCCTCAGGGTCCGATTTTGTGGCCAGGGTCTCTCAGGGTCCGATTTTGTGGCCGGGTTCCCTCAGGGTCTGGATTTGTGGGTGGGGCCCCTCAGCGACCGATTTTGAGGGTGGGGCCCCTCAGGGTCTAATTTGGTGGGCGGGGCCCCTCAGGGTCCGATTTTGTGGGTGGGGTCCCTCATGGTCTGATTTTGTGGGTGGGGCCCCTCAGGTTCTGATTTTGTGGTTGGGGCCCCTCAGGTTCTGATTTTGTGGCTGGGGTCCCTCAGGGTCTGATTTTGTTGGTGGGGCCCCTCAGGGTCCGATTTTGTGACTGGGGCCCCTCAGGGTCTGATTTTGTGGTTGGGGCCCCTCATGGTCCGATTTTGTGGCCGGGGTCTCTCAGGGTCCGATTTTGTGGCCGGGTCCCCTCAGGGTCTGGATTTGTGGGTGGGGCCCCTCAGAGTCCAATTTTGTGGCTGGGGCCCCTCAGGGTCTGATTTTGTGGCTGGGGCCCCTCAGGGCTTGATTTTGAGGGTGGGGCCCCTCAGGGCCTGATTTTGTGGGTGGGGCCCCTCAGGGTCCGATTTTGTGGGTGGGGCCCCTCAGGGTCCGATTTTGTGGCCGGGGCCACTCAGGGTCCGATTTGGTGGCCGGGGCCCCTCAGGGTCCTATTTTGTGGCCGGGGTCTCTCAGGGTCCGATTTTGTGGCTGGGGCCCCTTAAGGTCCGATTTTGTGGCTGGGGCCCCTCAGGATCCGATTTTTGTGGCCGGAACACCTCAGGGTCCAATTTTGTGGGTGGGGCCCCTCAGGGTCTGATTTTGTGGCCGGGGCCGGTCAGGGTCCGATTTTGTGGGTGGGGCCTCTCAGGGTCCGATTTGGTGGGCGGGGCCCCTCAGTGTCCAATTTGGTGGGCAGGACCCCTCAGGGTCCGATTTTGTGGGTTGGGCCCCTCAGGGTCCGATTTTGTGGTTGGGGCCCCTCAGGTTCTGATTTTGTGGGTGGGGCCCCTCAGGTTCTGATTTTGTGGTTGGGCCCCCTCAGGGTCCGATTTTGTGGCCAAGGTCTCTCAGGGTCCGATTTTGTGGCCGGGTCCCCTCAGGGTCTGGATTTGTGGGTGGGGCCCCTCAGCGACCGATTTTGAGGGTGGGGCACCTCAGGGTCTAATTTGGTGGGCGGGGCCCCTCAGGGTCCGATTTTGTGGGTGGGGTCCCTCATGGTCTGATTTTGTCGGTGGGGCCCCTCAGGTTCTGATTTTGTGGTTGGGACCCCTCAGGTTCTGATTTTGTGGCTGGGGTCCCTCAGGGTCTGATTTTGTGGGTGGGGCCCCTCAGGGTCCGATTTTGTGACTGGGGCCCCTCAGGGTCTGATTTTGTGGTTGGGGCCCCTCATGGTCTGATTTTGTGGCCGGGGTCTCTCAGGGTCCGATTTTGTGGCCGGGTCCCCTCAGGGTCTGGATTTGTGGGTGGGGCCCCTCAGAGTCCAATTTTGTGGCTGGGGCCCCTCAGGGTCTGATTTTGTGGCTGGGGCCCCTCAGGGTCTGATTTTGAGGGTGGGGCCCCTCAGGGCCTGATTTTGTGGGTGGGGCCCCTCAGGGTCCGATTTTGTGGGTGGGGCCCCTCAGGGTCCGATTTTGTGGCCGGGGCCACTCAGGGTCCGATTTGGTGGCCGGGGCCACTCAGGGTCCGATTTGGTGGCCGGGGTCTCTCAGGGTCCGATTTTGTGGGTGGGGCCCCTTAAGGTCTGATTTTGTGGCTGGGGCCCCTCAGGGTCCGATTTTGTGGCCGGGGCCACTCAGGATCTGATTTTTGTGGCCGGAACCCCTCAGGGTCCAATTTTGTGGGTGGGGCCCCTCAGGGTCCGATTTTGTGGCCGGGGCCCGTCAGGGTCCGATTTTGTGGGTGGGGCCTCTCAGGGTCCGATTTGGTCGGCGGGGCCCCTCAGGGTCCAATTTGGTGGGCAGGACCCCTCAGGGTCCGATTTTGTGGGTTGGGCCCCTCAGGGTCCGATTTTGTGGGTTGGGCCCCTCAGGGTCCGATTTTGTGGCCGGGGCCCCTCAGGGTGCGATTTTGTGGCCGGGGCCCCTCAGGTTCCGATTTTGTGGTTGGGTCCCCTCAGGGTCCGATTTTGTGGTTGGGGCCCCTCAGGGTCCGATTTTGTGGCCGCGGCCCCTCAGGGTCCGATTTTGTGGCAGGGGCCCCTCTGGGTCTGATTTTGTTGGTGGGGCCCCTCTGGGTCCAATTTGGTGGGCGGGGCCTCTCAGGATCCGATTTTGTGGTTGGGTCCCCTCAGGGTCCGATTTTGTGGTTGGGGCCCCTCAGGGTCCGATTTTGTGGCCGGGGCCTATCAGGGTCCAATTTTGTGACTGGGGCCCATCAGGGTCCGATTTTGTGGCCGCGGCCCCTCAGGGTCTGATTTTGTGGCAGGGGCCCCTCTGGGTCTGATTTTGTGGGCGGAGCCCCACTGGGTCCAATTTGGTGGGCGGGACCACTCTGGGTCCAATTTGGTGGGCGGGACCACTCTGGGTCCAATTTGGTGGGCGGGGCCCCACAGGGTCCGATTTGGTGGGCGGGGCCCCACAGGGTCCGATTTGGTGGGCGGGGCCTCTCTGGGTCTGATTTGGTGGGTGGGGCCACTCTGGGTCTGATTTGGAGGCTGGGGTCGCTCACCCTCCAATTTGGAGGCCGGGGTCGTTGAGCTTCCGATTTGGAGGCAGAGGTCAAAGAGCTTCCGATTTGGAGGCCGGGGTCGATGAGCCTCCGATTTGGAGGCCGGGGTGGCTCAGCCTCCGATTTGGAGGCCGGGGTGGCTCAGCCTCCGATTTGGAGGCCGGGGTGGCTCAGCCTCCGATTTGGAGGCCGAGGTGGCTCAGCCTCCGATTTGGAGGCCGGGGTCGATCAGCCTCCGAATTGGAGGCCGGGGTCGATCAGCCTCCGATTTGGAGGACGGGGTCGATCAGCCTCCGATTGGAGGCCGGGGTGGCTCAGCCTCCGATTTGGAGGCCGGGGTGGCTCAGCGTCCGATTTGGAGGCCGGGGTGGCTCAGCTTCCGATTTGGAGGCCGGGGTGGCTCAGCCTCCGATTTGGAGGCCGGGGTGGCTCAGTCTCCTATTTGGTGTGTCGGCCCTTTAAGACTCATTTGGGTGCGCTGGCCCTGTAACAATCACTTTGGCGCGTTGGCCCTTTAAGAGCTAGTTTGGCTCACTGGGCTTCTTTTAAATCCACTTTGGCGCACACATTCTCTCTCAGGGGCATGTGATGAAGCTAGATTTGCATTTGTGCTGTGAGTTTCGCTTTAAGAGCTGATGTTATGTGGCAGAGGCTCTGTGCCGGGGTTCAAGTGAAGTTCGTAGGCGTTGGCATAGTAACTGGGTGTGCCTGCGCATATCAATGAGCTCAACTGTCATTTCAATCGCCTCAGGGCACGTTTTGCCATTTCCTATTGAAAAGCATTGGAGACAGTGCATTCCAATGACGGGAAAAAAAAATTTCAAACGCAAATTGCGCAAAAACTACAAATCCGATCGACACGAAAAATACTTAGCACACCTCTCATGGACGCTGGCTTCGAAACGACACCTCAACGGAGTCTGTGCGTGAAGCGGTTCGGGCCGCATTAATTGCGGAAATCAACTTAATAATAATAATAAGAAGAAGAAGAATAAGTTAGCAGCGTTCGGATTACAATATAGTGGTTTTTTCAAACCACTATAACTAGATGTGGATTTCCTGAAGGAAGTACAGATAGTGGTTTGAAATGGTGCCCAGGCTGCCCCTTTAAGAGAGACTTGCCTGATGCCCCTGCAAGACTTTCAACTCAGGAACCGTTTTAACTGTGGGTGCCTCTCAGGGGCCAATTTGGCCCCAGGGTCCGATTTTGTGGGTGGGGACCCTCAAGGCCCGATTTTGTGGGTGGGGCCCCTCAGGGTCTGATTTTGTGGCCGGGGCCCCTCAGGGTCCGATTTGGTGGGTGGGGCCCCTCAGGGTCCGATTTGGTGGCCGGGGCCCCTCAGGGTCTGATTTTGTGGCCGTGGCCCCTCAGGGTCCGATTTGGTGGGTGGGGCCCCTCAGGGTCCGATTTTGTGGCCGGGGCCCCTCAGGGTCCGATTTTGTGGCCGGAACCCCTCAGAGTCTGATTTTGTGGGTGGGCCCCTCAGGGTCCAATTTTGTGGCCAGGGCCCCTCAGGGTCCGATTTGGTGGGTTTGGCCCCTCAGGGTCCGATTTTGTGGCCGGGGCCCCTCAGGGTCTGATTTTGTGGCCGTGGCCCCTCAGGGTCTGATTTGGTGGATGGGGCCTCTTAGGATCCGATGTTGTGGGTGGGGCCCCTCAGGGTCCGATTTGGTGGCCGGGGCCCCTCAGGGTCTGATTTTGTGGGTGGGGCCCATCAGGGTCCGATTTTGTGGCCGGGGCCCCATAGGGTCTGATTTTGTGACTGAGGCCCCTCTGGGTTCGATTTTGTGGCCGGGGTCTCTCAGGGTCCGATTTTGTGGGTGGGGCCCCTCAGCGACTGATTTTGAGGGTGGGGCCCCTCAGGTTCTAATTTGGTGGGTGGGGCACCTCAGGGTCCGATTTTGTGGGTGGGGTCCCTCATGGTCTGATTTTGTGGGTGGGGCCCTCAGGTTCTGATTTTGTGGTTGGGGCCCCTCAGGTTCTGATTTTGTGGTTGGGGCCCCTCAGGTTCCGATTTTGTGACTGGGGCCCCTCATGGTCTGATTTTGTGGTTGGGGCCCCTCAGGGTCCGATTTTGTGGCCAGGGTCTCTCAGGGTCCGATTTTGTGGCCGGGTTCCCTCAGGGTCTGGATTTGTGGGTGGGGCCCCTCAGCGACCGATTTTGAGGGTGGGGCCCCTCAGGGTCTAATTTGGTGGGCGGGGCCCCTCAGGGTCCGATTTTGTGGGTGGGGTCCCTCATGGTCTGATTTTGTCGGTGGGGCCCCTCAGGTTCTGATTTTGTGGTTGGGGCCCCTCAGGTTCTGATTTTGTGGCTGGGGTCCCTCAGGGTCTGATTTTGTGGGTGGGGCCCCTCAGGGTCCGATTTTGTGACTGGGGCCCCTCAGGGTCTGATTTTGTGGTTGGGGCCCCTCAGGGTCCGATTTTGTAGGTGGGGCCCTTCAGGGTCCGATTTTGTGGCTGGGGTCCCTCAGGGTCTGATTTTGTGGGTGGGGCCCCTCAGGGTCCGATTTTGTGGCCGGGGCCCCTTAGGGTCTGATTTTGTGACTTAGGCCCCTCTGGGTTCGATTTTGTGGCCGGGGTCTCTCAGGGTCCAATTTTGTGGGTGGGGCCCCTCAGCGACCGATTTTGAGGGTGGGGCCCCTCAGGGTCTAATTTGGTGGGCGGGGCCCCTCAGGGTCCGATTTTGTGGGTGGGGTCCCTCATGGTCTGATTTTGTGGGTGGGGCCCCTGAGGTTCTGATTTTGTGGTTGGGGCCCCTGAGGTTCTGATTTTGTGGCTGGGGCCCCTCAGGTTCTGATTTTGTGGCTGGGGCCCCTCAGGTTCTGATTTTGTGGCTGGGGCCCCTCAGGGTCTGATTTTGTGGGTGGGGCCCATCAGGGTCCGATTTTGTGGCCGGGGCCCCTTAGGGTCTGATTTTGTGACTGAGGCCCCTCTGGGTTCGATTTTGTGGCCGGGGTCTCTCAGGGTCCGATTTTGTGGGTGGGGCCCCTCAGCGACCGATTTTGAGGGTGGGGCCCCTCAGGTTCTAATTTGGTGGGTGGGGCACCTCAGAGTCCGATTTTGTGGGTGGGGTCCCTCATGGTCTGATTTTGTGGGTGGGGCCCCTCAGGTTCTGATTTTGTGGTTGGGGCCCCTCAGGTTCTGATTTTGTGGTTGGGGCCCCTCAGGTTCCGATGTTGTGACTGGGGCCCCTCATGGTCTGATTTTGTGGTTGGGGCCCCTCAGGGTCCGATTTTGTGGCCAGGGTCTCTCAGGGTCCGATTTTGTGGCCGGGTTCCCTCAGGGTCTGGATTTGTGGGTGGGGCCCCTCAGCGACCGATTTTGAGGGTGGGGCCCCTCAGGGTCTAATTTGGTGGGCGGGGCCCCTCAGGGTCCGATTTTGTGGGTGGGGTCCCTCATGGTCTGATTTTGTCGGTGGGGCCCCTCAGGTTCTGATTTTGTGGTTGGCGCCCCTCAGGTTCTGATTTTGTGGCTGGGGTCCCTCAGGGTCTGATTTTGTGGGTGGGGCCCCTCAGGGTCCGATTTTGTGACTGGGGCCCCTCAGGGTCTGATTTTGTGGTTGGGGCCCCTCATGGTCCGATTTTGTGGCCGGGGTCTCTCAGGGTCCGATTTTGTGGCCGGGTCCCCTCAGGGTCTGGATTTGTGGGTGGGGCCCCTCAGAGTCCAATTTTGTGGCTGGGGCCCCTCAGGGTCTGATTTTGTGGCTGGGGCCCCTCAGGGCTTGATTTTGAGGGTGGGGCCCCTCAGGGCCTGATTTTGTGGGTGGGGCCCCTCAGGGTCCGATTTTGTGGGTGGGGCCCCTCAGGGTCCGATTTTGTGGCCGGGGCCACTCAGGGTCCGATTTGGTGGCCGGGGCCCCTCAGGGTCCTATTTTGTGGCCGGGGTCTCTCAGGGTCCGATTTTGTGGCTGGGGCCCCTTAAGGTCCGATTTTGTGGCTGGGGCCCCTCAGGATCCGATTTTTGTGGCCGGAACCCCTCAGGGTCCAATTTTGTGGGTGGGGCCCCTCAGGGTCCGATTTTGTGGCCGGGGCCCGTCAGGGTCCGATTTTGTGGGTGGGGCCTCTCAGGGTCCGATTTGGTGGGCGGGGCCCCTCAGTGTCCAATTTGGTGGGCAGGACCCCTCAGGGTCCGATTTTGTGGGTTGGGCCCCTCAGGGTCCGATTTTGTGGTTGGGGCCCCTCAGGTTCTGATTTTGTGGGTGGGGCCCCTCAGGTTCTGATTTTGTGGTTGGGCCCCCTCAGGGTCCGATTTTGTGGCCAAGGTCTCTCAGGGTCCGATTTTGTGGCCGGGTCCCCTCAGGGTCTGGATTTGTGGGTGGGGCCCCTCAGCGACCGATTTTGAGGGTGGGGCCCCTCAGGGTCTAATTTGGTGGGCGGGGCCCCTCAGGGTCCGATTTTGTGGGTGGGGTCCCTCATGGTCTGATTTTGTCGGTGGGGCCCCTCAGGTTCTGATTTTGTGGTTGGGACCCCTCAGGTTCTGATTTTGTGGCTGGGGTCCCTCAGGGTCTGATTTTGTGGCTGGGGCCCCTCAGGGTCCGATTTTGTGACTGGGGCCCCTCAGGGTCTGATTTTGTGGTTGTGGCCCCTCATGGTCCGATTTTGTGGCCGGGGTCTCTCAGGGTCCGATTTTGTGGCCGGGTCCCCTCAGGGCCTGGATTTGTGGGTGGGGCCCCTCAGAGTCCAATTTTGTGGCTGGGTCCCCTCAGGGTCTGATTTTGTGGCTGGGGCCCCTCAGGGTCTGATTTTGAGGGTGGGGCCCCTCAGGGCCTGATTTTGTGGGTGGGGCCCCTCAGGGTCCGATTTTGTGGGTGGGGCCCCTCAGGGTCCGATTTTGTGGCCGGGGCCACTCAGGGTCCGATTTGGTGGCCGGGGCCCCTCAGGGTCCTATTTTGTGGCCGGGGTCTCTCAGGGTCCGATTTTGTGGGTGGGACCCCTTAAGGTCCGATTTTGTGGCTGGGGCCCCTCAGGGTCCGATTTTGTGGCCGGGGCCACTCAGGATCTGATTTTTGTGGCCGGAACCCCTCAGGGTCCAATTTTGTGGGTGGGGCCCCTCAGGGTCCGATTTTGTGGCCGGGGCCCGTCAGGGTCCGATTTTGTGGGTGGGGCCTCTCAGGGTCCGATTTGGTGGGCGGGGCCCCTCAGGGTCCAATTTGGTGGGCAGGACCCCTCAGGGTCCGATTTTGTGGGTTGGGCCCCTCAGGGTCCGATTTTGTGGGTTGGGCCCCTCAGGGTCCGATTTTGTGGCCGGGGCCCCTCAGGGTCCGATTTTGTGGCCGGGGCCCCTCAGGGTCCGATTTTGTGGTTGGGTCCCCTCAGGGTCCGATTTTGTGGTTGGGGCCCCTCAGGGTCCGATTTTGTGGCCGCGGCCCCTCAGGGTCCGATTTTGTGGCAGGGGCCCCTCTGGGTCTGATTTTGTTGGTGGGGCCCCTCTGGGTCCAATTTGGTGGGCGGGGCCACTCAGGATCCGATTTTGTGGTTGGGTCCCCTCAGGGTCCGATTTTGTGGTTGGGGCCCCTCAGGGTCCGATTTTGTGGCCGGGGCCTATCAGGGTCCAATTTTGTGACTGGGGCCCATCAGGGTCCGATTTTGTGGCAGGGGCCCCTCAGGGTCTGATTTTGTGGCAGGGGCCCCTCTGGGTCTGATTTTGTGGGCGGAGCCCCACTGGGTCCAATTTGGTGGGCGGGACCACTCTGGGTCCAATTTAGTGGGCGGGACCACTCTGGGTCCAATTTGGTGGGCGGGGCCCCACAGGGTCCGATTTGGTGGGTGGGGCCCCTCAGGGTCCGATTTGGTGGGCAGGGCCTCTCTGGGTCTGATTTGGTGGGTGGGGCCACTCTGGGTAAGATTTGGAGGCTGGGGTCGCTCACCCTCCAATTTGGAGGCCGGGGTCGTTGAGCTTCCGATTTGGAGGCCGAGGTCAAAGAGCTTCCGATTTGGAGGCCGGGGTCGATGAGCCTCCGATTTGGAGGCCGGGGTGGCTCAGCCTCCGATTTGGAGGCCGGGGTGGCTCAGCCTCCGATTTGGAGGCCGGGGTGGCTCAGCCTCCGATTTGGAGGCCGGGGTGGCTCAGCCTCCGATTTGGAGGCCGGGGTCGATCAGCCTCCGAATTGGAGGCCGGGGTCGATCAGCCTCCGAATTGGAGGCCGGGGTCGATC
The DNA here is from genome assembly GCF_039654945.1 of Dendrobates tinctorius. Taxonomy (NCBI): domain Eukaryota; kingdom Metazoa; phylum Chordata; class Amphibia; order Anura; family Dendrobatidae; genus Dendrobates; species Dendrobates tinctorius. Next base: position 80,530,101 of record NW_027361671.1, read on the forward strand.
AGCCTCCGAATTGGAGGACGGGGTCAATCAGCCTCCGATTGGAGGCCGGGGTGGCTCAGCCTCCGATTTGGAGGCCGGGGTGGCTCAGCGTCCGATTTGGAGGCCGGGGTGGCTCAGCTTCCGATTTGGAGGCCGGGGTGGCTCAGCCTCCGATTTGGAGGCCGGGGTGGCTCAGTCTCCTATTTGGTGTGTCGGCCCTTTAAGACTCATTTGGGTGCGCTGGCCCTGTAACAATCACTTTGGCGCATTGGCCCTTTAAGAGCTAGTTTGGCTCACTGGGCTTCTTTTAAATCCACTTTGGCGCACACATTCTCTCTCAGGGGCATGTGATGAAGCTAGATTTGCATTTGTGCTGTGAGTTTCGCTTTAAGAGCTGATATTATGTGGCAGAGGCTCTGTGCTGGGGTTCAAGTGAAGTTCGTAGGCGTTGGCATAGTAACTGGGTGTGCCTGCGCATATCAATGAGCTCAACTGTCATTTCAATCGCCTCAGGGCACGTTTTGCCATTTCCTATTGAAAAGCATTGGAGACAGTGCATTCCAATGACGGGAAAAAAAAATTTCAAACGCAAATTGCGCAAAAACTACAAATCCGATCGACACGAAAAATACTTCACCTCTCATGGACGCTGGCTTCGAAACGACACCTCAACGGAGTCTGTGCGTGTAGCGGTTCGGGCCGCATTAATTGCGGAAATCAACTTAATAATAATAATAATAAGAAGAAGAATAAGTTAGCAGCGTTCGGATTACAATATAGTGGTTTTTTCAAACCACTATAACTAGATGTGTATTTCCTGAAGGAAGTACAGATAGTGGTTTGTAATGGTGCCCAGGCTGCCCCTTTAAGAGAGACTTGCCTGATGCCCCTGCAAGACTTTCAACTCAGGAACCGTTTTAACTGTGGGTGCCTCTCAGGGGCCAATTTGGCCCCAGGGTCCGATTTTGTGGGTGGGGACCCTCAAGGCCCGATTTTGTGGGTGGGGCCCCTCAGGGTCCGATTTTGTGGCCGGGGCCCCTCATGGTCCGATTTGGTGGGTGGGGCCCCTCAGGGTCCGATTTGGTGGCCGGGGCCCCTCAGGGTCTGATTTTGTGGCCGTGGCCCCTCAGGGTCCGATTTGGTGGGTGGGGCCCCTCAGGGTCCGATTTTGTGGCCGGGGCCCCTCAGGGTCCGATTTTGTGGCCGGAACCCCTCAGAGTCTGATTTTGTGGGTGGGCCCCTCAGGGTCCAATTTTGTGGCCAGGGCCCCTCAGGGTCCGATTTGGTGGGTTTGGCCCCTCAGGGTCCGATTTTGTGGCCGGGGCCCCTCAGGGTCTGATTTTGTGGCCGTGGCCCCTCAGGGTCTGATTTGGTGGGTGGGACCTCTTAGGATCCGATGTTGTGGGCGGGGCCCCTCAGGGTCCGATTTTGTGGCCGGGGCCCCTCAGGGTCCAATTTTGTGGTCGGAGCCCCTAACGGTCCGATTTTGTGGCCGGAACCACTCAGGGTCCGATTTGGTGGGTGGGGCCCCTCAGGGTCCGATTTGGTGGGTGGAGTTCCTCAGGGTCCGATTTGGTGGGCGGGGCCACTCTTAGTCCGATTTAGTGGGTGGGGCCCCTCAGGGTCCGATTTTGTGACTGGGGCCCCTCTGGGTTCAATTTTGTGGCCGGGGTCTCTCAGGGTCCGATTTTGTGGCCGGGGCCCATCAGGGTCCGATTTTGTGGTTGGGGCCCCTCAGGGTCCGATTTTGTGGTTGGGGACCCTCAGGGTCCGGTTTTGTGGCTGGGGGCCCTCAGGGTCCGATTTTGTGGCCGGGGCGCTTGAGGGTCTGATTTTGTGGTTGGGGCCCCTCAGGGTCTGATTTTGTGGCCGGCGCCCCTCTGGGTTCAATTTTGTGGCCGGGGTCTCTCTGGGTCCATTTTTGTGGTTGGAGCCCCTCAGGGTCCGATTTTGTGGCCGGGGCCCCTCAGGGTCCGGTTTGGTGGGCGGGGCCCTTCAGGGTCCGACTTTGTGGGCGGGGCCCCTCAGAGTCTGATTTTGTGGGCGAGGCCCCTCAGGGTCCGATTTTGTGGGCGGGGCCCCTCAGGGTCGGATTTCGTGGGCGGGGCCCCTCATGGTTCGATTTTGTGGCCGGGGCCCCTCAGGGTCCGATTTTGTGGGTGGAGCCCCTCAGGGTCCGATTTTGTGGGTTGGGGCTCAGGGTCCGATTTTGTGACTGGGGTCCCTCTGGGTTCGATTTTGTGGCCGGGGTCTCTCAGGGTCTGATTTTGTGGTCGGGGCCCCTCAGGGTCCGAGTTAGTGTTTGGGGCCCCTCAGGGTCCGATTTTGTGGTTGGGGCCCCTCAGGGTTCGATTTTGTGGCCGGGACCCCTCAGGGTCTGATTTAGTGGTTGGGGCCCCTCAAGGTCAGATTTCGTGGGCGGGGCCCCACATGGTCCGATTTGGTGGGCGGGGCCCCTCAGGGTCCAATTTCTTGGGGCGGGGCTCCTCAGGGTCCGATTTGGTGAGCGGGGCCCCTCAGGGTCCGATTTGGTGGGCGGGGCCCCTCAGGGTCTGATTTGGTGAGCACAGCCCCTCAGAGGTCGATTTGGTGGGCGGGGCCCCTCAGGGTCCAATTTGGTGGGTGGGGCCCCTCAGGGTCCAATTTGGTGGGCGGGGCCCCTCAGAAACCGATTTGCTGGGCGGGGCCCCTCAGAACCCGATTTGGTGAGCGGGGCCCCTCAGGATTCGATTTGGTGGGTGGGGCCCCTCAGAGTCCGATTTTGTGGCTGGGGCCCCTCAGGGTCTCATTTTGTGGGTGGGGACCCTCAGGGTCCGATTTTGTGTCTCGGGGCCCCTCAGGGTCCGATTTTGTGGTTGAGGCCCTTCAGAATCCGATTTGGTGGGCGGGGCCCATCAGCGTCCGATTTGGTGAGCGGGGCCCCTCTGAGTTCGATTTTGTGAGCACGGCCCCTCAGGGTCCGATTTGGTGGGCTGGGCCCCTCAGGGTCAGATTTGGTGGGCGGGGCCCCTCAGGGTCTGATTTGGTGGGCGGGGCCCCTCATGGTTTGATTTGGTGGGCGGGGACCACTCTGGGTCTGATTTGGTGAGCGGGGCCCCTCAGGGTCCGATTTTGTGGTTGGGGTCCCTCAGGGTCTGATTTTGTGGGTCGGGACCCTCAGGGTCCGATTTTGTGTCCAGGGCCCCTCAGGGTCCGATTTTGTTGTTGGGGCCCCCTCAGAATCCGATTTGGTGGGCGGGGCCCCTCAGGGTCCGATTTGGTGAGCGGAGTCCCTCAGAGTTCGATTTGGTGAGCGGGGCCTCTCAGGGTCCAATTTGGTGGGTGGAGCCCCTCAGGGTCCGATTTTGGTGGGCAGGGCCCCTCAGGGTCCGATTTTGTGGGTGGGTCCCCTCAGGGTCCGATTTTGTGGGTGGGGGCCCTCAGGGTCCGATTTTGTGGCTGGGGCTCCTCAGGGTCCGATTTTGTGGACGGGACCCCTCAGGGTCTGATTTTGTGGCCGGGTCTACTCAGGGTCCGATTTTGAGGGCGGGGCCCCTCAGAGTCCGATTTGGTTGGCAGGGCCCCTCAGGGTCCGATTTGGTGGGCGGGGCCTCTCAGGGTCCGATTTTGAGGGCGGGGCCCCTCAGGGTCCGATTTTGTGGGCGGGGCCCCTCAGGGTCCGATTTGGTGGGCGGGGCCCCTCTGGGTCCGATTTTGTGGGTGGGGGCCCTCAGGGTCCGATTTTGTGGCTGGGGCTCCTCAGGGTCCGATTTTGTGGCCGGGACCCCTCAGGGTCCGATTTTGTGGCCTGGGCCCCTTAGGGTCCGATTTTGTGGTTGGGGGCCCTCAGGGTCCGATTTTGTGGGTGGGGCCCCTCAGAGTCCGATTTGGTTGGCGGGGCCCCTCAGGGTCCGATTTGGTGGGCGGGGCCTCTCAGGGTCCGATTTTGAGGGCGGGGCCCCTCAGGGTCCGATTTTGTGGGCGGGGCCCCTCAGGGTCCAATTTTGTGGGTGTGGCCTCTCAGGGTCCAATTTTGTGGGTGTGGCCCCTCAGGGTCCGATTTTGTGGGTGGGTCCCCTCAGGGTCCGATTTGGTGGGCGGGACCTCTCAGGGTCCGATTTTGAGGGCGGGGCCCCTCTGGGTCCGATTTTGTGGGCGGGGCCCCTCAGGGTCCAATTTTGTGGGTGGGGTCCCTCTGGGTTCGATTTTGTGGCCGGGGTCTCTCAGGGTCCGATTTTGTGGCCGGGGCCCCTCAGGGTCCGATTTTGTGGCTGGGGCCCCTCAGGGTCCGATTTTGTGGTTGGGGCCCCTCAGGGTCCGGTTTTGTGGTTGGGCTGCTCAGGGTCCGATTTTGTGGCCGGGGCCCCTCAGGTTCCGATTTTGTGGGTGGGGCCCCTCAGGGTCCGATTTTGTGGCTGGGGCCCCTCAGGGTCCGATTTTGTTGGTTGGGCCCCTCAGGATCCGATTTTGAGTGTGGGGCCCCTCAGAGTCCGATTTTGTGGCCGGGGCCCCTCATGGTCCGATTTTATAGTTGGGGCCCCTCAGGGTCTGATTTTGTGGCCGGGGCCCCTCAGGGTCCGATTTTGTAGTTGGGGCCCCTCAGGGTGCGATTTTGTGGCCGGGGCCCCTCAGGGTCCGATTTTGTAGTTGGGGCCTCTCAGGGTCCGATTTTGAGGCCGGGGCCCCTCAGGGTCCGATTTTGTGGGTGGGGCCCCTCAGGGTCCAATTTGGTGGGTGGGGCCACTCTGGGTCTGATTTGGTGGGCGGGGCCACTCTGGGTCTGATTTGATGGGCGGGGCCACTCTGGGTCCAATTTGAATGCCAGGGTTGCTCAGCCTCCTTTTTGTAGGCCAGGGTCTATCAGCCTCCGATTTGGAGCCTTGGTTCACTCAGCTTTCGATTTGGCGCGCCGGCCCTTTAAGACTCATTTTGGTGCGCCGGCTCTTTAAGAATCACTTTGGTCCGACACTTTGGCGTGTCGGCCCTTTAAGAGCCAGGGTGGCTCACTGGGCTTCTAAATCCACTTTGGCGCACATTCTCTCTCAGGGGCATACGTCATGTGATGAAGCTAGATTTGCATTTGTGCTGTGGGATTTGCTTTAAGAGCTGATATTATGTGGCAGAAGCTCTGTCTTGGAGAGGTCATGTGATGTTCGTAGGCGTTGGCATAGTAACTGGGTCTGCCTGCGCATATCAATGAGCTTAACTGCCATTTCAATCGCCTCAGGGCATGTTTTGTCTATAGCAAAATTTCCCCATTCAAATGCATTGAGACAGTGCATTCCATTGACGGGAAAAAAATTTTTCAAACGCAAATTGTGCAAAAACTACAAATCCGATCGACACGAAAAATACTTAGCACACCACTCATGGACGCTGGCTTCGAAACGACACCTCAACGGAGTCTGTGCGTGTAGCGGTTCGGGCCGCATTAATTGCGGAAATCAACTGGAAAATAATAAGAAGAAGAATAAGTTAGCAGCGTTCGGATTACAATATAGTGGTTTTTTCAAACCATTATAACTAGATGTGTATTTCCTGAAGGAAGTACAGATAGTGGTTTGAAATGGTGCCTGGGCTGCCCCTTTAAGAGAGACTTGGCTGCTGCCCCTGCAAGACTTTCAACTCAGGATCCGTTTTAAATGTGGGTGCCTCTCAGGGGCCACTCTGGCCTCAGGGTCTGGTTTGGTGGGTGGGGCCCCTCAGGATCCGATTCGGTTGCCTGGGCTCCTCAAGATTTGAATTAGTGGCCGGGATTCCTCAGGGTCCAATTTTGTGGGTGGGGCCCCTCAGGGTCTGATTTTGTGGGTGTGGCCTCTCAGGGTCCGATTTTGTGGGTGGGTCGCCTCAGGGTCTGATTTTATGGGTGGGGCCCCTCAGGGTCTGTTTTTGTGGGTGGGGCCCCTCAGGGTCCGATTTTGTGGCCGGGGACCCTCAGGGTCCGATTTTGTGGCCGGGTCCCCTCAGGGTCTGGATTTGTGGGTGGGGCCCCTCAGGGTCTTATTTGGTGGACAGGGCCCCTCAGGGTCTGATATGGTGGGTGGGGCCCCTCAGGGTCCGATTTGGTGGGCAGAGCCCCTCAGGGTTCGATTTGGTGGGAGGGGCCCCTCAGGATCTGATTTGGTGGGCGGGGCCCCTCAGGGTCCGATTTGGTGAGCGGGGTCCCTCAGAGCTCAATTTGGTGAGAAGGGCCCCTCAGGGTCCGATTTGGTGAGCGGGGCCCCTCAGGGTCTGATTTGGTGGGCGGGATCTCTCAGTGTCCGACTTGGTGGGCGGGGCCCCTCAGGGTCCGATTTGGTGGGCGGGGGCGCACTTTGGCGCACATTCTCTCTCAGGGGCATGCGTCATGTGATGAAGGTAGATTTGCATTTGTGCTGTGGGTTTTGCTTTAAGAGCTGATATTATGTGGCAGAAGCTCTGTCCTGGGGGCGTTATGTGACGTTCGTAGGCGTTGGCATAGTAACTGGGTGTGCCTGCGCATATCAATGAGCTTTACTGCCATTTCAATCGCCTCAGGGCACGTTTTGCCATTTCCCATTGAAAAGCATTGGAGACAGTGCATTCCATTGACGGGAAAAAAAAATTTGAAATGCAAATTGCGCAAAAACTACAAATCCGATCGACACGAAAAATACTTAGCACACCTCTCGTGGACGCTGGCTTCAAAACGACACAACGGAGTCTGTGTGTGTAGCGGTTCGGGCCGCATTAATTGCGGAAATCAACTGAATAACTTGTGATTGGCGCATTATAATTGTAATACTAGATGTGTATTTCCTGAAGGAAGTACAGATAGTGGTTTGAAATGCTGCCCAGGCTGCCCCTTTAAGAGAGACTTGCCTGCTGCACCTGCAAGACTTTCAACTCAGGATCCGTTTTAACTGTGGGTGCCTCTCAGGGGCCACTTTGGCCTCAGGGTCCGATTTTGTGGGTAGGGCCCTCAGGGCCCGATTTTGTGGGTGGGGCCCCTCAGGGTCCGATTTGGTGGGTGGGGCCCCTCAGGGTCCGATTTGGTGGGTGGGGCCCCTAAGGGTCCGATTTTGTGGCCGGGGCCCCTCAGGGTCTGATTTGGTGGTTGGGGCCCCTCAGGGTCCAATCTTGTGGCCGCGGCCCCTCAGGGTCCGATTTTGTGGGTGGGGCCCCTCAGGGTCTGATTTTGAGGGTGGGGCCCCTCAGGGTCCGATTTGGTGGGTGGGGCCCCTCAGCGTCCGATTTGGTGAGCGGGGCCCCTCAGGGTCTGATTTGGTGGGCGGGATCTATCAGAGTCTGATTTGGTGGGCGGGGCCCCTAAGGGTCCAATTTGGTGGGCGGGGACCCTCGGGGTCCGATTTGGTGGGCGGGATCCCTCGGGGTCCGATTTGGTGGGCGGGATCCCTCGGGGTCCGATTTGGTGGGCGGGGCCCCTCGGGGTCCGATTTGGTGGGCGGGGCCCCTCAGGGTCTGATTTGGTGGGCGGGATCTATCAGAGTCCGATTTGGTGGGTGGGACCCCTCGGGGTCCGATTTGGTGAGCGGGGCCACTCTAGGTCTGATTTGGTAGGCGGGCCACTCGGGGTCCGATTTGGTGGGCGGGGCCCCTCAGAGTTCAATTTGGTCAGCGGGGCCCCTCAGGGTCCGATTTTGTGGTTGAGGCCTTTCAGAATCGGATTTAGTGGGCGGGGCCCCTCAGGGTCCGATTTGGTGGGCGGGGCCCCTCAGGGTCCGATTTTGTGGCCGGGTCCCCTCAGGGTCTGGATTTGTGGGTGGGGCCCCTCAGGGTCCGATTTTGTGGGTGGGGCTCCTCAGAGTCCGATTTTGTGGCTGGGGCCCCTCAGGGTCTGATTTTGTGGCTGGGGCCCCTCAGGGTCCGATTTTGTGGCTGGGGCCCCTCAGGGTCTAATTTGGTGGGCGGGGCCCCTCAGGGTCTGATTTTGTGGCTGGGGCCCCTCAGGGTCCGATTTTGAGGGTGGGGCTCCTCAGGGTCTAATTTGGTGGGCGGGGCCCCTCAGGGTCCGATTTTGAGGGTGGGGCCCCTCAGGGTCTAATTTGGTGGGCGGGGCCCCTCAGGGTCTAATTTGGTGGGCGGGGACCCTCGGGGTCCGATTTGGCGGGCGGGATCCCTCGGGGTCCGATTTGGTGGGTGGGGCCCCTCGGGGTCCGATTTGGTGGGCGGGGCCCCTCGGGGTCCGATTTGGTGGGTGGGGCCCCTCGGGGTCCGATTTGGTGAGCGGGGCCACTCTAGGTCTGATTTGGTGGGCGGGCCACTCTGGGTCCGATTTGGTGGGCGGGGCCCCTCAGAGTTCAATTTGGTCAGCGGGGACCCTTAGGGTCCGATTCTGTGTTTGGGGCCCCTCAGGGTCCGATTTTGTGGTTGAGGCCTTTCAGAATCCGATTTAGTGGGCGGGGCCCCTCAGGGTCCGATTTGGTGGGCAGGGCCCCTCAGGGTCCGATTTTGTGGCCGGGTCCCCTCAGGGTCTGGATTTGTGGGTGGGGCCCCTCAGGGTCTTATTTGGTGGACAGGGCCCCTCAGGGTCTGATATGGTGGGTGGGGCCCCTCAGGGTCCGATTTGGTGGGCAGAGCCCCTCAGGGTTCGATTTGGTGGGAGGGGCCCCTCAGGATCTGATTTGGTGGGCGGGGCCCCTCAGGGTCCGATTTGGTGAGCGGGGTCCCTCAGAGCTCAATTTGGTGAGAAGGGCCCCTCAGGGTCCGATTTGGTGAGCGGGGCCCCTCAGGGTCTGATTTGGTGGGCGGGATCTCTCAGTGTCCGATTTGGTGGGAGGGGCCCCTCAGGGTCCGATTTGGTGGGCGGGGGCGCACTTTGGCGCACATTCTCTCTCAGGGGCATGCGTCATGTGATGAAGGTAGATTTGCATTTGTGCTGTGGGTTTTGCTTTAAGAGCTGATATTATGTGGCAGAAGCTCTGTCCTGGGGGCGTTATGTGACGTTCGTAGGCGTTGGCATAGTAACTGGGTGTGCCTGCGCATATCAATGAGCTTTACTGCCATTTCAATCGCCTCAGGGCACGTTTTGCCATTTCCCATTGAAAAGCATTGGAGACAGTGCATTCCATTGACGGGAAAAAAAAATTTGAAATGCAAATTGCGCAAAAACTACAAATCCGATCGACACGAAAAATACTTAGCACACCTCTCGTGGACGCTGGCTTCAAAACGACACAACGGAGTCTGTGTGTGTAGCGGTTCGGGCCGCATTAATTGCGGAAATCAACTGAATAACTTGTGATTGGCGCATTATAATTGTAATACTAGATGTGTATTTCCTGAAGGAAGTACAGATAGTGGTTTGAAATGCTGCCCAGGCTGCCCCTTTAAGAGAGACTTGCCTGCTGCACCTGCAAGACTTTCAACTCAGGATCCGTTTTAACTGTGGGTGCCTCTCAGGGGCCACTTTGGCCTCAGGGTCCGATTTTGTGGGTAGGGCCCTCAGGGCCCGATTTTGTGGGTGGGGCCCCTCAGGGTCCGATTTGGTGGGTGGGGCCCCTCAGGGTCCGATTTGGTGGGTGGGGCTCCTAAGGGTCCGATTTTGTGGCCGGGGCCCCTCAGGGTCTGATTTGGTGGTTGGGGCCCCTCAGGGTCCAATCTTGTGGCCGCGGCCCCTCAGGGTCCGATTTTGTGGGTGGGGCCCCTCAGGGTCTGATTTTGTGGCCGGGGCCCCTCAGGGTCCGATTTGGTGGGTGGGGCCCCTCAGCGTCCGATTTGGTGAGCGGGGCCCCTCAGGGTCTGATTTGGTGGGCGGGATCTATCAGAGTCCGATTTGGTGGGCGGGGCCCCTAAGGGTCCAATTTGGTGGGCGGGGACCCTCGGGGTCCGATTTGGTGGGCGGGATCCCTCGGGGTCCGATTTGGTGGGCGGGATCCCTCGGGGTCCGATTTGGTGGGCGGGGCCCCTCGGGGTCCGATTTGGTGGGCGGGGCCCCTCAGGGTCTGATTTGGTGGGCGGGATCTATCAGAGTCCGATTTGGTGGGTGGGACCCCTCGGGGTCCGATTTGGTGAGCGGGGCCACTCTAGGTCTGATTTGGTAGTCGGGCCACTCGGGGTCCGATTTGGTGGGCGGGGCCCCTCAGAGTTCAATTTGGTCAGCGGGGCCCCTCAGGGTCCGATTTTGTGGTTGAGGCCTTTCAGAATCGGATTTAGTGGGCGGGGCCCCTCAGGGTCCGATTTGGTGGGCGGGGCCCCTCAGGGTCCGATTTTGTGGCCGGGTCCCCTCAGGGTCTGGATTTGTGGGTGGGGCCCCTCAGGGTCCGATTTTGTGGGTGGGGCTCCTCAGAGTCCGATTTTGTGGCTGGGGCCCCTCAGGGTCTGATTTTGTGGCTGGGGCCCCTCAGGGTCCGATTTTGTGGCTGGGGCCCCTCAGGGTCTAATTTGGTGGGCGGGGCCCCTCAGGGTCTGATTTTGTGGCTGGGGCCCCTCAGGGTCCGATTTTGAGGGTGGGGCTCCTCAGGGTCTAATTTGGTGGGCGAGGCCCCTCAGGGTCCGATTTTGAGGGTGGGGCCCCTCAGGGTCTAATTTGGTGGGCGGGGCCCCTCAGGGTCTAATTTGGTGGGCGGGGACCCTCTGGGTCCGATTTGGTGGGCGGGATCCCTCGGGGTCCGATTTGGTGGGTGGGGCCCCTCGGGGTCCGATTTGGTGGGCGGGGCCCCTCGGGGTCCGATTTGGTGGGTGGGGCCCCTCGGGGTCCGATTTGGTGAGCGGGGCCACTCTAGGTCTGATTTGGTGGGCGGGCCACTCTGGGTCCGATTTGGTGGGCGGGGCCCCTCAGAGTTCAATTTGGTCAGCGGGGACCCTTAGGGTCTGATTCTGTGTTTGGGGCCCCTCAGGGTCCGATTTTGTGGTTGGGGCCTTTCAGAATCCGATTTAGTGGGCGGTGCCCCTCAGGGTACGATTTGGTGGGCGGGGCCCCTCAAGGTCCGATTTGGTGGGCGGGACCCCTCAGGGTCCAATTTGGTGGGCGGGGCCCCTTAGGGTCCGATTTGGTGGGCGGGGCCCCTCAGGGTCCGATTTTGTGTCCGGGGCCCCTCAGGGTCCGATTTTGTGTCCGGGGCCCCTCAGGGTCCGATTTTGTAGCCGGTGCCCCTCAGGGTCCGATTTTTGGGGCCGGGGCCCCTCAGGGTCCGATTTTGCGGGTGGGGCCCCTTTGGGTCCGATATTGCGGGTGGGGCCCCTCAGGGTCCGATTTTGTGGCCGGGGCCCCTCAGGGTCCGATTTTGTGGCCGGGGCCCCTCAGGGTCCGATTTTGAGGGTGGGGCCCCTCAGGGTCTAATTTGGTGGGCGGGGCCCCTCAGGGTCCGATTTTGTGGGTGGGGCCCCTCAGGGTCCGATTTTGTGGGTGGGGCCCATCAGAGTCCGATTTTGTGTCTGGGGCCCCTCAGGGTCTGATTTTGTGGCTGGGGTCCCTCAGGGTCTGATTTTGTGGGTGGGGCCCCTCAGGGTCCGATTTTGTGACCGGGGCCCCTCAGGGTCTGATTTTGTGGTTGGGGCCCCTCAAGGTCCGATTTTGTGGCCGGGGTCTCTCAGGGTCCGATTTTGTGGCTGGGGCCCCTCAGGGTCTGGATTTGTGGGTGGGGCCCCTCAAGGTCCGATTTTGTGGCTGGGCCCCCTCATGGTCTGATTTTGTGGCTGTGGCCCCTCAGGGTCTGATTTTGAGGGTGGGGCCCTTCAGGGTCTAATTTTGTGGGCGGGGCCCCTCAGGGTCCGATTTTGTGGGTGGGGCCCCTCAGGGTCCAATTTTGTGGGTGGGGCCCCTCAGGGTCCAATTTTGTGGGTGGGGTCCCTCAGCGTCTGATTTTGTGGGTGGGGCCCCTCAGGGTCTGATTTTGTGGCCGGGGCCCCTTAGGGTCTGATTTTGTGACTGAGGCCCCTCTGGGTTCGATTTTGTGGCCGGGGTCTCTCAGGGTCCGATTTTGTGGGTGGGGCCCCTCAGCGACCGATTTTGAGGGTGGGGCCCCTCAGGGTCTAATTTGGTGGGCGGGGCCACTCAGGGTCCGATTTTGTGGGTGGGGTCCCTCATGGTCTGATTTTGTGGGTGGGGCCCCTCAGGTTCTGATTTTGTGGTTGGGGCCCCTCAGGGTCCGATTTGGTGGGCGGGGCCACTTTGGGTCCGATTTGGTGGACAGGGCCCTTCAGGGTCCAATTTGGTGGGCGGGACACTGAGTCTGATTTTGTGGGTTGGGCCCCTCAGGGTCCGATTTTGTGGCCGGGGCCCCTCAGGGTCCGATTTTGTGGCTGGGGCCCCTCAGGGTCCGATTTTGTGGCTGGGGCCCCTCAGGGTCCGATTTTGTAGCCGGTGCCCCTCAGGGTCCGATTTTTGGGGCCGGGGCCCCTCAGGGTCCGATTTTGCGGGTGGGGCCCCTTTGGGTCCGATATTGCGGGTGGGGCCCCTCAAGGTCCGATTTTGTGGCCGGGGCCCCTTAGGGTCCGATTTTGTGGCCGGGGCCCCTCAGGGTCCGATTTTATGGCCGGGGCCCCTCAGGGTCCGATTTTGTGGCCGGGGCCCCTCAGGGTCCAATCTTGTGGCCGCGGCCCCTCAGGGTCCGATTTTGTGGGTGGGGCCCCTCAGGGTCTGATTTTGTGGCCGGGGCCCCTCAGGGTCCGATTTGGTGGGTGGGGCCCCTCAGCGTCCGATTTGGTGAGCGGGGCCCCTCAGGGTCTGATTTGGTGGGCGGGATCTATCAGAGTCCGATTTGGTGGGCGGGGCCCCTAAGGGTCCAATTTGGTGGGCGGGGACCCTCGGGGTCCGATTTGGTGGGCGGGATCCCTCGGGGTCCGATTTGGTGGGCGGGATCCCTCGGGGTCCGATTTGGTGGGCGGGGCCCCTCGGGGTCCGATTTGGTGTGCGGGGCCCCTCAGGGTCTGATTTGGTGGGCGGGATCTATCAGAGTCCGATTTGGTGGGTGGGACCCCTCGGGGTCCGATTTGGTGAGCGGGGCCACTCTAGGTCTGATTTGGTAGGCGGGCCACTCGGGGTCCGATTTGGTGGGCGGGGCCCCTCAGAGTTCAATTTGGTCAGCGGGGCCCCTCAGGGTCCGATTTTGTGGTTGAGGCCTTTCAGAATCGGATTTAGTGGGCGGGGCCCCTCAGGGTCCGATTTGGTGGGCGGGGCCCCTCAGGGTCCGATTTTGTGGCCGGGTCCCCTCAGGGTCTGGATTTGTGGGTGGGGCCCCTCAGGGTCCGATTTTGTGGGTGGGGCTCCTCAGAGTCCGATTTTGTGGCTGGGGCCCCTCAGGGTCTGATTTTGTGGCTGGGGCCCCTCAGGGTCCGATTTTGTGGCTGGGGCCCCTCAGGGTCTAATTTGGTGGGCGGGGCCCCTCAGGGTCTGATTTTGTGGCTGGGGCCCCTTGGGGTCCGATTTTGAGGGTGGGGCTCCTCAGGGTCTAATTTGGTGGGCGAGGCCCCTCAGGGTCCGATTTTGAGGGTGGGGCCCCTCAGGGTCTAATTTGGTGGGCGGGGCCCCTCAGGGTCTAATTTGGTGGGCGGGGACCCTCGGGGTCCGATTTGGTGGGCGGGATCCCTCAGGGTCCGATTTGGTGGGTGGGGCCCCTCGGGGTCCGATTTGGTGGGCGAGGCCCCTCGGGGTCCGATTTGGTGGGTGGGGCCCCTCGGGGTCCGATTTGGTGAGCGGGGCCACTCTAGGTCTGATTTGGTGGGCGGGCCACTCTGGGTCCGATTTGGTGGGCGGGGCCCCTCAGAGTTCAATTTGGTCAGCGGGGACCCTTAGGGTCTGATTCTGTGTTTGGGGCCCCTCAGGGTCCGATTTTGTGGTTGGGGCCTTTCAGAATCCGATTTAGTGGGCGGTGCCCCTCAGGGTACGATTTGGTGGGCGGGGCCCCTCAAGGTCCGATTTGGTGGGCGGGACCCCTCAGGGTCCAATTTGGTGGGCGGGGCCCCTTAGGGTCCGATTTGGTGGGCGGGGCCCCTCAGGGTCCGATTTTGTGTCCGGGGCCCCTCAGGGTCCGATTTTGTGTCCGGGGCCCCTCAGGGTCCGATTTTGTAGCCGGTGCCCCTCAGGGTCCGATTTTTGGGGCCGGGGCCCCTCAGGGTCCGATTTTGCGGGTGGGGCCCCTTTGGGTCCGATATTGCGGGTGGGGCCCCTCAGGGTCCGATTTTGTGGCCGGGGCCCCTTAGGGTCCGATTTTGCGGGTGGGGCCCCTCGGTCCGATTTTGTGGCCGGGGCCCCTCAGGGTCCGATTTTGTGGCCGGGGCCCCTCAGGGTCCGATTTTGAGAGTGGGGCCCCTCAGGGTCTAATTTGGTGGGCGGGGCCCCTCAGGGTCCGATTTTGTGGGTGGGGCCCCTCAGGGTCCGATTTTGTGGGTGGGGCCCATCAGAGTCCGATTTTGTGTCTGGGGCCCCTCAGGGTCTGATTTTGTGGCTGGGGTCCCTCAGGGTCTGATTTTGTGGGTGGGGCCCCTCAGGGTCCGATTTTGTGACCGGGGCCCCTCAGGGTCTGATTTTGTGGTTGGGGCCCCTCAAGGTCCGATTTTGTGGCCGGGGTCTCTCAGGGTCCGATTTTGTGGCTGGGGCCCCTCAGGGTCTGGATTTGTGGGTGGGGCCCATCAGGGTCCGATTTTGTGGGTGGGGCCCCTCAAGGTCCGATTTTGTGGCTGGGCCCCCTCATGGTCTGATTTTGTGGCTGTGGCCCCTCAGGGTCTGATTTTGAGGGTGGGGCCCTTCAGGGTCTAATTTTGTGGGCGGGGCCCCTCAGGGTCCGATTTTGTGGGTGGGGCCCCTCAGGGTCCAATTTTGTGGGTGGGGCCCCTCAGGGTCCGATTTTGTGGGTGGGGTCCCTCAGCGTCTGATTTTGTGGGTGGGGCCCCTCAGGGTCTGATTTTGTGGCCGGGGCCCCTTAGGGTCTGATTTTGTGACTGAGGCCCCTCTGGGTTCGATTTTGTGGCCGGGGTCTCTCAGGGTCCGATTTTGTGGGTGGGGCCCCTCAGCGACCGATTTTGAGGGTGGGGCCCCTCAGGGTCTAATTTGGTGGGCGGGGCCACTCAGGGTCCGATTTTGTGGGTGGGGTCCCTCATGGTCTGATTTTGTGGGTGGGGCCCCTCAGGTTCTGATTTTGTGGTTGGGGCCCCTCAGGGTCCGATTTGGTGGGCGGGGCCACTTTGGGTCCGATTTGGTGGACAGGGCCCTTCAGGGTCCAATTTGGTGGGCGGGACACTGAGTCTGATTTTGTGGGTTGGGCCCCTCAGGGTCCGATTTTGTGGCCGGGGCCCCTCAGGGTCCGATTTTGTGTCCGGGGCCCCTCAGGGTCCGATTTTGTGGCTGGGGCCCCTCAGGGTCCGATTTTGTGGCTGGGGCCCCTCAGGGTCCGATTTTGTAGCCGGTGCCCCTCAGGGTCAGATTTTTGGGGCCGGGGCCCCTTAGGGTCCGATTTTGCGGGTGGGGCCCCTTTGGGTCCGATATTGCGGGTGGGGCCCCTCAAGGTCCGATTTTGTGGGTGGGGCCCCTCAGGGTCCGATTTTGTGGCTGGGGTCCCTCAGGGTCTGATTTTGTGGGTGGGGCCCCTCAGGGTCTGATTTTGTGGCCGGGGCCCCTTAGGGTCTGATTTTGTGACTGAGTCCCCTCTGGGTTCGATTTTGTGGCCGGGGTCTCTCAGGGTCCGATTTTGTGGGTGGGGCCCCTCAGCGACCGATTTTGAGGGTGGGGCCCCTCAGGGTCTAATTTGGTGGGCGGGGCCACTCAGGGTCCGGTTTTGTGGGTGGGGTCCCTCATGGTCTGATTTTGTGGGTGGGGCCCCTCAGGTTCTGATTTTGTGGTTGGGGCCCCTCTGGTTCTGATTTTGTGGCTGGGGCCCCTCAGGGTCTGATTTTGTGGGTGGGGCCCCTTAGGGTCTGATTTTGTGGCCAGGGTCTCTCAGGGTCCGATTTTGTGGCCGGGTCCCCTCAGGGTCTGGATTTGTGGGTGGGGCCCCTCAGCAACCGATTTTGAGGGTGGGGCCCCTCAGGGTCCGATTTTGTGGGTGGGGTCCCTCATGGTCTGATTTTGTCGGTGGGGCCCCTCAGGTTCTGATTTTGTGGTTGGGGCCCCTCAGGTTCTGATTTTGTGGCTGGGGTCCCTCAGGTTCTGATTTTGTGGGTGGGGCCCCTCAGGGTCCGATTTTGTGACTGGGGCCCCTCAGGGTCTGATTTTGTGGTTGGGGCCCCTCATGGTCCGATTTTGTGGCCGGGGTCTCTCAGGGTCCGATTTTGTGGCCGGGTCCCCTCAGGGTCTGGATTTGTGGGTGGGGCCCCTCAGAGTCCAATTTTGTGGCTGGGGCCCCTCAGGGTCTGATTTTGTGGCTGGGGCCCCTCAGGGTCTGATTTTGAGGGTGGGGCCCCTCAGGGTCTAATTTGGTGGGTGGGGCCCCTCAGGGTCTGATTTTGTGACTGTTGCCCCTCAGCGTCCGATTTCGTGACCTGGGCCCCTTAGGGTCTCATTTTGTGACTGGGGCCCCTCTGGGTTCGATTTTGTGGCCGGGGTCTCTCAGGGTCCGATTTTGTGGGTGGGGCCCCTCCGGGTCTTATTTTGCGGCTGGGGCCCCTCAGGGCCTGGTTTTGTGGGTGGGGCCCCTCAGGGTCTGATTTTGTGTTGGTGGGGCCCCTCAGGGTCCGATGTTGTGACCGGGGCACCTCAGGGTCTGATTTTGTGGTTGGGGCCCCTGAGGGTCCTATTTTGTGACTGGGGCCCCTCTAGGTTCGATTTTGTGGCCAGGGTCTCTCAGGGTCCGATTTTGTGGTTGGGGCCCCTCAGGGTCTGATTTTGTGGCCGGGTCCACTCAGGGTCCGATTTTGTGGGTGGGGCCCCTTAGGGTCTGATTTTGTGGGTGGAGCCCCCTGGGTCCATTTTGGTGGGCGGGGGCCACTCTGGGTCTGATTTAGTGGGTGGTGCCCCTCATGGTCCGATTTGGTGGGCGGGGCCCCTCATGGTCCGATTTGGTGGGCGGGGCCCCCTGGGTCCGATTTGGTGGGCGGGGCCCTTCAGGGTCCGATTTGGTGGGTGGGGCCCCTCTGGGTCTGATTTGGTGGGCGGGGCCCTTCAGGGTCCGATTTGGTGGGCGGGGCACCTCTGGGTCCGATTTGGTGGGCGGGGCCCTTCAGGGTCCGATTTGGTGGGCGGGGTCAATCTGGGTCCGATTTGGTGGGCGGGGCTCCTCGGGGTCCGATTTGGTGGGCGGGGCCCATCAGGCTCAGATTTTGTGGGTGGGGTCCCTCATGGTCTGATTTTGTGGGTGGGGCCCCTCAGGTTCTGATTTTGTGGTTGGGGCCCCTCAGGTTCTGATTTTGTGGCTGGGGCCCCTCAGGGTCCGATTTTGTGGGTGGGGCCCATCAGGGTCCGATTTTGTGGCCGGGGCCCCTTAGGGTCTGATTTTGTGACTGAGGCCCCTCTGGGTTCGATTTTGTGGCCGGGGTCTCTCAGGGTCCGATTTTGTGGGTGGGGCCCCTCAGCAACCGATTTTGAGGGTGGGGCCCCTCAGGTTCTAATTTGGTGGGCGGGGCACCTCAGGGTCCGATTTTGTGGGTGGGGTCCCTCATGGTCTGATTTTGTGGGTGGGGCCCCTCAGGTTCTGATTTTGTGGTTGGGGCCGCTCAGGTTCTGATTTTGTGGGTGGGGCCCCTCAGGATCCGATTTGGTGGGCTGTGCTACTCTGGGTCTGATTTTTTGAGTGGGGCCACACTGGGTCCGATTTGGAGGCCGGGGTGGTTCAGCCTCCGATTTGGAGGCCGGGGTGGCTCAGCCTCCGATTTGGAGGCTGGGGTCGCTCAGCTTTCGATTTGGCGCGCCGGCCCTTTAAGACTCATTTCGGTGCGCTGGCCCTTTAAGAATCACTGTGGCACGTCGGCCCTTTAAGAGCCAGGGTGGCTCACTGGGCTTCTGAATCCACTTTGTCACACATTCTATCTCAGGGGCATGTGTCATGTGATGAAGCTAGATTTGCATTTGTGCTGTGGGTTTCACTTTAAGAGCTGATATTATGTGGAACAAGCTCTGTCCTTGGGATGTCATGTGACGTTCGTAGGCGTTGGCATAGTAACTGGGTCTGCCTGCGCATATCAATGAGCTCAACTGCCATTTCAATCGCCTCAGGGCACGTTTTGCCATTTCCCATTGAAAAGCATTGGAGACAGTGCATTCCAATGACGGGAAAAAAAAATTTCAAACGCCAATTGCGCAAAAACTACAAATCCGATCGACTCGAAAAATACTTAGCACACCTCTCGTGGACGCTGGCTTCGAAACAACATCTCAACGGCGTCTGTACGTGTAGCGGTTCGGGCTGTATTAATTGCGGAAATCAACTTAATAATAATAACTAGATGTGTATTTCCTGAAGGAAGTACAGATAGTGGTTTGAAATGGTGCCCGGGCTGCCCCTTTAAGAGAGACTTGCCTGCTGCCCCTGCAAGACTTTCAACTCAGGATACGATTTAACTGTGGGTGCCTCTCAGGGGCCACCTTGGCCTCATGGTCTGATTTTGTGGGTGGGGCCCCTCAGGGCCTGATTTTGTGGGTGGGGCCCCTCAGGGTCTGATTTTTTTGGGTGGGGCCTCTCAGGATCCGATTTTGTGGCCGGGGCCACTCAGGGTCCGATTTGGTGGGCGGGGCCCCACAGGGTCCGATTTGGAGGCTGGGGTCGCTCAGCCTCCAATTTGGAGGCCGGGGTCGTTGAGCTTCCGATTTGGAGGCCGAGGTGAAAAAGCCTCTGATTTGGAGGCCGGGGTCGATGAGACTCCGATTTGGAGGCCGGGGTGGCTCAGCCTCCGATTTGGAGGCCGGGGTGGCTCAGCCTCCGATTTGGAGGCCGGGGTGGCTCAGCCTCCGATTTGGAGGCCGGGGTGGCTCAGCCTCCGATTTGGAGGCCGGGGTGGCTCAGCCTCCGATTTGGAGGCCGGGGTGGCTCAGCCTCCGATTTGGAGGCCGGGGTGGCTCAGCCTCCGATTTGGAGGCCGGGGTGGCTCAGCCTCCGATTTGGAGGCCGGGGTGGCTCAGCCTCCGATTTGGAGGCCGGGGTGGCTCAGCCTCCGATTTGGAGGCCGGGGTGGCTCAGCCTCCGATTTGGAGGCCGGGGTGGCTCAGCCTCCGATTTGGAGGCCGGGGTGGCTCAGCCTCCGATTTGGAGGCCGGGGTGGCTCAGCCTCCGATTTGGAGGCCGGGGTGGCTCAGCCTCCGATTTGGAGGCCGGGGTGGCTCAGCCTCCGATTTGGAGGCCGGGGTGGCTCAGCCTCCGATTTGGAGGCCGGGGTGGCTCAGCCTCCGATTTGGAGGCCGGGGTCGATCAGCCTCCGATTTGGAGGCCGGGGTCGATCAGCCACCGATTTGGAGGCCGGGGTCGATCAGCCTCCGATTTGGAGGCCGGGGTCGATCAGCCTCCGATTTGGAGGCCGGGGTCGATCAGCCTCCGATTTGGAGGCCGGGGTCGATCAGCCTCCGATTTGGAGGCCGGGGTCGATCAGCCTCCGATTTGGAGGCCGGGGTCGATCAGCCTCCGATTTGGAGACCGGGGTGGCTCAGCCTCCGATTTGGAGACCGGGGTGGCTCAGCCTCCGATTTGGAGGCCGGGGTGGCTCAGCCTCCGATTTGGAGGCCGGGGTGGCTCAGCCTCCGATTTGGAGGCCGGGGTGGCTCAGCCTCCGATTTGGAGGCCGGGGTGGCTCAGCCTCCGATTTGGAGGCCGGGGTGGCTCAGCCTCCTATTGGAGGCCGGGGTGGCTCAGCCTCCTATTTGGAGGCCGGGGTGGCTCAGCCTCCTATTTGGAGGCCGGGGTGGCTCAGCCTCCTATTTGGAGGCCGGGGTGGCTCAGCCTCCTATTTGGAGGCCGGGGTGGATCAGCCTCCGATTTGGAGGCCGGGGTGGCTCAGCCTCCGATTTGGAGGCCGGGGTGGATCAGCCTCCGATTTGGAGGCCGGGGTGGCTCAGCCTCTGATTTGGAGGCCGGGGTGGATCAGCCTCCGATTTGGAGGCCGGGGTGGATCAGCCTCCGATTTGGAGGCCGGGGTGGATCAGCCTCCGATTTGGAGGCCGGGGTGGATCAGCCTCCGATTTGGAGGCCGGGGTGGATCAGCCTCCGATTTGGAGGCCGGGGTGGCTCAGCCTCCGATTTGGAGGCCGGGGTCGATCAGCCTCCGATTTGGAGGCCGGGGTCGATCAGCCTCCGATTTGGAGGCCGGGGTGGCTCAGCCTCTGATTTGGAGGCCTGGGTCGATCAGCCTCCGATTTGGAGGCCGGGGTGGATCAGGCTCCGATTTGGAGGCCGGGGTGGATCAGGCTCCGATTTGGAGGCCGG
Source organism: Dendrobates tinctorius (assembly GCF_039654945.1). NCBI lineage: Eukaryota > Metazoa > Chordata > Amphibia > Anura > Dendrobatidae > Dendrobates > Dendrobates tinctorius. The sequence continues at coordinate 80,550,320 of NW_027361671.1, forward strand.
GGTGGATCAGGCTCCGATTTGGAGGCCGGGGTGGATCAGCCTCCCATTTGGAGGCCGGGGTGGATCAGCCTCCCATTTGGAGGCCGGGGTGGATCAGCCTCCCATTTGGAGGCCGGGGTGGCTCAGCCTGCGATTTGGAGGCCGGGGTGGCTCAGTCTCCGATTTGGTGTGTCGGCCCTTTAAGACTCATTTGGGTGCGCTGGCCCTTTAACAATCACTTTGGCGCGTTGGCCCTTTAAGAGCTAGTTTGGCTGACTGGGCTTCTTTTAAATCCACTTTGGCGCACACATTCTCTCTCAGGGGCATGTGTCATGTGATGAAGCTAGATTTGCATTTGTGCTGTGGGTTTCGCTTTAAGAGCTGATATTATGTGGCAGAGGCTCTGTGCTGGGGTTCAAGTGAAGTTCGTAGGCGTTGGCATAGTAACTGGGTCTGCCTGCGCATATCAATGAGCTCAACTGTCATTTCAATCGCCTCAGGGCACGTTTTGCCATTTCCTATTGAAAAGCATTGGAGACAGTGCATTCCAATGACGGGAAAAAAAATTTTCAAACGCAAATTGCGCAAAAACTACAAATCCGATCGACACGAAAAATACTTAGCACACCTCTCATGGACGCTGGCTTCGAAACGACACCTCAACGGAGTCTGTGCGTGTAGCGGTTCGGGCCGCATTAATTGCGGAAATCAACTTAATAATAATAATAAGAAGAAGAAGTTAGCAGCGTTCGGATTACAATATAGTGGTTTTTTCAAACCACTATAATAAGTTAGCAGCGTTCGGATTACAATATAGTGGTTTTTTCAAACCACTATAATCATCAAATAAATCAATTAAAAACAGATGTTTAGTGCATATGATGTGCATAGAAAGAGCTAATACACAATCTGCCAGCAAAAAATATTCTTGCATAGCTATTATGGCAGCACGGTGGCTCAGTGGTTATCAATGTACGCGGTGGCTCTGTGGTTAGCACTCTATATGGTGGCTTAGTGCTTAGAACTGTATATAGTGGCTCAGTAGTCAGCGCAACAGCTTTGTAGCACTGGGGTCTGGGGTTCAAATCCCAACAAGCATGACATCTGCAAAGAGTTTATATGTTCTCCCCGTGTTTGTGTGGGTTTCCTACCACACTTAAAAGACCTACTAATAGGATGTTTAGATTGTGAGCCCCAATGGGGACAATGTTGATGATGTATCATGTATGTAAAGTGCTGTGGAATTAATAGCGCAATATCAATGAATAAATATTATTCTTAATATTATGTCACAATACTAGGATCTGAGGATCTTTTGTTTCGAGGTCAAGAGCTCTCTGATGCAATGTTGCTGCCTATCTCGCTGTCTTCCTCTTTTGACACTGCAGTGTGGTGGACAAGAGAGCAATAACTGGTTAACAACAAGAAGTATGGTGTCTGCGTACTGACTGAACTATACACTCTCCCCATACCTTGTCCAGCAGACAATGTAGGATTACTAGATGGATTTTATTATTCTATTATTGCCCAGTCTCTCACTAAGGCCTTATTCATATGTCTGGGTTTAAACAAATACTTGAAAAAATGGTATTGGTGTCATTGGTGTATGGTCAGTGAGTCAGATTTTACAATAAGGCTGGAGTCACACTAACCTGCGTAAAATACGGTCAGTATTTTACATGCGTAATACGGATGACAGACCCCTAAACAGTGCTCCGTATGTCATCCGTAATCAAGGTGTGGTCGCGTATTTTGTGCATGTCAGCATCCGTATGTAATCCGTATGGCATCCGTATGGTGAGATTTTCTCGCAGGCTTGCAAAATGGACATATAATGGAGCCCTATGACAGTTTTAATAAAGAAATGAAAGAATAGATATAGACACATAGAATGCATATATATATATATATATATATATATATATATATATAGTATATATATATATGTATTCTATGTGTCTATATCTATTCTTTCATTTCTTTATTAAAACTGTCAGTGTGAGTTTACTGTATAGCGCACTGAATTGCCGGCTTTGCTAAAAGACACCGGGTGCGTATTTCTCGCAGGTCACATGTGTGCTCCGTGTGTAATCCGTATTTTTTGCGCACCCATAGACTTGCATTGGCGTACTACGGGCGTAGTACGCTGACAATCGCAGCATGCTGCGAGTGGCACGGAGCGGAGGATACGGAGGAGAAATATACGCCTGGTGCGAGGGACCCCATAGAGAATCATTGGTCCGTGTCTAATGCGTGCTTTTTGCGCCTCTCACGCACCCGTATTCCTCGCCAGTGTGACTCCGGCCTAAGTGTTTTTCAAGGATGGATATACAAATAAATGTAAAAAATTATCTTATATATTGCAATGTTAAATATATTATTAATGTATATTATAGATATCCATATACATTATATATTATAGATAAATCTGGACATTTTATATTATAGATCTCCCTGTATATTATTTATTATAGATCTACTTTGACATTATATATTACAGATCTCTATAATATATAATGTACAAGGAGACCTATAGTATGAAATGTCCAGAATTATCTGTAATATATTATATACAATCTATCATATATAATGTCCAGTGACATTTATAATGTATAATGTCCAGAGTTATCTATAATATATAATGCTCATGTAGTAGATTTATATTATATAATGTACAATCCAGGCAAATCTATACTATATAATGTCCAGACCAGAGGCAGAGATATATTTATACACCTCCACTCTATCTGGAACCAAACATTGGCAGTGCAGTGCTGCTGCTGTGTGTACTCCAGGCAAGTCTATACTATATCATGTCCAGAGGCAGAGATATAGTTAGGGTATGTTTCCACGTTCAGGAAACGCTGCGGGTTGGACGCTACATACAGCCGCAGCGTCCAATCCAAAGCGTCCAGATATTATAGCATAGTGGAGGGGATTTTATGAAATCCCGTCTCCACTATATAGTAACACAGTTATTAAGGTTGAAGGAAGACTTTGAGTCAATCTAGTTCAACCTCTCCTAATTTGCCCTAACATGTTGATCCACGCAGGTGGCAGGCCTGCGTATACGCACATGTGGCGCATCTTTCTAGACCACAGCATGTCTATTTATCTCGCAGAGACGCTCAGTCTATGCAAGATAAATAACACAGTTTTATGAATAGGATGCGGTGATTTCACGATTCAATGAGCACATGCAGAGTCACAAAAGCGTACAAAAGCCGGAAAAGCTTTGGACGGAGCTGTGTCCTCTCTGCAGTGTTTCCTGAATGTGGAAACACAGCCATAGGGTATATGCACACGTTGCTGATTTGTCTGCAAAATTTTCTGCACAGAATCTGCATCTCTTAGCAGAAAATGCAGGTAAAAATCTGTGCGTTTTTGATGCAGATTTTCAAGCATTTTTTCATGCGGATTTGTATGCATTTTTGTAGGCTAAATAAAGATCTTTTACCCCCCCCAAAAAAAAAAAGAATTGTGTTGTCATTTCTTGCTCAACCTCTTCATTTACATACTCCATTGAAGAATAATGTTTACATACAGATAGATAGATAATAGATAGATCTATCATCTATCGATATATCTATAGATATCTAATACAAAGACAAAACAAAGGCCGATGTTTAGTAATATTTATAATAAAATGGTACATAGAGAGTTCAATAAAGACACACACATAAAACCTGCGTTAGGCCGGAGTCACACTTGCGACAAACTCACACGAGTCTCGCACCTCAATACCCGGCACTGCCGCCGGCACTCGAACCGGAGCGCTCAGCTGCATAGAAATACATGCAGCTGCACACTCCGGTCCCCTCTTTGTATGCATGGCTGGGCTCATCCCCCCCTTGTATGCATGGCTGGGCTTATCCCTCCTTGTATGCATGGCTGGGCTTATCCCTCCTTGTATGCATGGCTGGGCTCATCCCCCCCTTATATGCATGACTGGGCTCTTTACCCTCTCGCATGCATGGCTGGGCTCACCCCTCTTGTATGCATGACTGGGCTATTTACCCCTTCGTATGCATGGCTGTACTCATCTCCCCCTTGTATGCATGGCTGTACTCATCTCCCCCTTGTAAGCATGGCTGGGCTCATCTCCCCTTGTATGCATGGCTGGGCTCATCCCCGACCTTGTATGCATGGCTGTACTCATCTCTCCCTTGTATGCATGGCTGGGCTCATCTCCCCCTTGTATGCATGGCTGGGCTCATCCCCCTTGTATGCATGGCTGGGCTCATCCCCTTGTATGCATAGCTGGGCTCATCTCCCCCTTGTATGCATAGCTGGGCTCATCTCCCCCATGTATGCATGGCTAGGCTGATCCCTCCCTTGTATGCATGGCTGTACTCATCTCTCCCTTGTATGCATGGCTGGGCTCATCTCCCCCTTGTATGCATGGCTGGGCTCATCCCCCCTTGTATGCATGGCTGGGCTCATCTCCCTTGTATGCATGGCTGAGCTCTTCCCTTGTATGCATGGCTGGGCTCATCCCCCCTTTATATGTATGGCTGGGCTCATCTCCCCCTTGTATGCATGGCTGGGCTCATCTCCCCCTTGTATGCATGGCTGAGCTCATCCCCCCTTGTATGCATGGCTGGGCTCATCTCCCTTGTATGCATGGCTGAGCTCATCCCTTGTATGCATGGCTGGGCTCATCCCCCCTTTATATGTATGGCTGGGCTCATCTCCCCCTTGTATGCATGGCTGGGCTCATCTCCCTTGTATGCATGGCTGAGCTCATCCCTTGTATGCATGGCTGGGCTCATCCTCCCTTTATATGCATGGCTGGGCTCATCCCCCCCTTGTATGCATGGCTGGGCTCATCCCCCCTTGTATGCATGGCTGAGCTCATCACCCCCTTGCATGCATGGCTGGGCTCATCACCTCCTTGTATGCATGGCTGGGCTCATCACCCCCTTGTATGCATGGCTGGGTTCATTCTCATCCCCCCCGCTGGGCTCATTCTCATCCTCCCCAACCCCCCACTGGGCTCATCCCCTCCACTGGGCTCATTCTCATCCTCCCACCCCCTTGCATGCATGGCTGGGCTTACCAGAGTCCTCGCACGGTCCCTGCATGTATGTGTACATCCAGGTGCCGGTATCTTGTTCCTGTGTGAGCGGTCACGGGGTACCGCTCATTAAGGTAATGAATATGGGCGCCGCGCCTATGGGAGTGGAGTTGCATCCATATTCATTACTGTAATGAGCGGTACCACGTGACCGCTCACACAGGAAGATACTGGCGCCGAAGACCATCGGAGCTGCAGGCACCGCTGGAGGGGGTGAATATGATGTCTTTCAAGAGGGAGGGAGGGTCAGACCCCAGACTTCTAAAAAAAAAAAAAAAAAAAAAAAACCTTGTTCAATCGACCATAAATGCTCAATAATGTTGAGGTCTGGGGATTGTGGGGGCCAGATGAGATGCTCAACTTCATTAGAATGTTCCTCATGCCATGCTTTAACGATTCTAGCTGTATGAATTGGTGCATTATCATCCTGAAAGATGGCGTTCCCCTCCGGGAACAGTGCTTGAACCATAGGATGCACTTGGTCGCCCAAAATGCCTAAATAATCTCGGCTGTTAATTCTTCCATGAAGGGGTATCATTGGCCCGATGGATCTCCACGAAATAGCACCCCAGATCATCACAGTACCTTGACCATGTTTTACAGTTGGGAGAAGGCAGTCTGGATGGAATGCTTCTTTCGGCTGTCTCCAAACGTACACTCGGCCGGAGGTCGGAAATAGGGTAAACGATGATTCGTCTGAGAATATCACATGTTTCCACTGCTCGACGGACCAATTCTGGAGGTTTCTACACCACTCTAAATGCTTGGAAACATTTGTCATTGAGAGCAGCGGTTTTCTAATTGCAGCTCTTCCGTGGAATCCAGATTTGTGCAGCTCCCGTTGAACAGTTTTCGTGGAAACTGGGTTCTGTAGGCGTTCATTGAGCTCAGCAGTGATTTTCAGCGCCGTGGTCTTGCGATCCTCTCTCACAATTCGATTTAGAGTCCGACGGTCTCTCTAAGTCAACTTCGACTTTCGGACGGACCTGTGCTTTGCTGCGGACATTTTTCCTTCTCTTTCAAACGCAGTCATTACTTTGGAGACAGTACCTCTTGACACGCCAAGCATTCGGGTACTTTCTTGTACACTAGCGCCTGCCATACGAGCACCAACAATTTGGCCTCTTTGAAAATCCGAGAGGTCAGCCATTGGTATCAGGTTCTTATCAATGTTCTTACAATTCTGTAAAACAAACAGTTAATTTAGATACACATATCACATAACACAAATAATCAACTACAAAACATTACCATATGTCACGGTTCGCATGTTTATAACATGTTCGAAGATTATGATGCCAAAACGTTAGGTGTTTCCATTATTTTGTCCAACCCCTATACCTGACAGCAGTTTTCAATAAGTCAAGGGGTGCTGTTTTTAAAATGCTATCACTTTTGGGATTTTTCCAATATATACGACCTCAAAAGTTACTTCAAACCTGGTGAGGTCCCTAAAAAAATTATTTTGTAAATTTCCTTGAAAAAATGTTTCAACCTCCTAAAATGCTAACAAAATAAAATAACATTTTTCAAATTGTGCTGATGTAGAGCAGACATGTGGGAAATATTATTTATTAAAGTTTTGCTATGGTATGACTATCTGAATTAAAGGGATAATCATTCAAAGTTTGAAAATTGCAAATTTTTTTACATATTTGTCAAATTTCTGATATTTTTATAAATAAACACAAAACATGTGAACCTAAATTTACCATGATCATAAAGTATAATGTGTCACGAAAAACAATCTCAAAATCACTGGATTTTGTCAAAGCGTTCCAAAGTTATTACCACATAAACTGACACTGGTTAGATTTTTAAAATTTGGCTCTGTCACTAAGGGGTTAATCTTCTGTATTTATTTGATGCCTCATCACTACCTACTTGCTTTATTTCTCTAAATGCTTTCTTTTTGTCACTTATTGCACCCCTTACAGCTCTATTTAACCATAGTGGTCTCCTCCTATTTCTAGCATGTTTATTCCCATACGGTATATATTGTGCACAGGTCCTATTCAGGATGCTAATAAATGTTTCCCATTTTCTTTGTGTATTTTTATGTCTCAGGATATCGTCCCAGTTAATTGCACCAAGATCATCTCTCATCCGTTGGAAATTTGCCTTCCTGACGTTTAGTGTCCTTGTAACCCCTTTGCTACACATCTTATTAAAGGATACATGAAAACTTATTATTTTGTGATCACTATTACTCAAGTGACCCCCAACCCTTATATTTGATATGCGGTCTGGCCTGTTGGTTAATATTAGGTCTAGCAGTGTCCCCCATCTTTTTGGGTCCTCAACCAGTTGTGAAAAGTAATTGTCTCTCATGGTTATCAAAAACCCATTACCTTTGCTGGAACTGCAGGTTTCGGTTTCCCAATGTATTTCAGGGTAGTTGAAGTCCCCCATAATAATGACTTCTCCTTGAGTCACTGCTTTATCTATTTGCTTTATGAGGATATTCTCTGTTGCTTCCGTTATTTTTGGAGACTTATAACAAACTCCTATCAATAATTTATTATTTTTCCCCCCTCCCCTTATCTCCACCCACAAGGACTCTATGTTTTCATTAGATTCATATATATTATCACGAAGGATGGGTTTTAAGGATGATTTTACATATAAACACACACCTCCCCCTCGCTTATTTGTACGGTCATTTCTGAACAGACTATAGCCCTGTAAATTAACCGCCCAGTCATGGCTCTCATCCAGCCATGTCTCAGATATCCCCACCATGTCATAATTATGTTCCAACAAAATTAATTCTAATTCCTCCATTTTGTTGGTGAGGCTTCTGGCATTAGTATACATGCACTTTATGTATCTCTCTGTACCTCTATTCTTTCTTACATTAACTGTTCTAACCCCATCCCCTATGCCTTACTTACTCATAGTCATTTAGCATCATCTCATAGGGATCACTGTTTTGTGATCTGACAATAACTTTAAGGGGTTCCTTTGCATGTGGGGATTGCTCTTGCTGTTAAGATTTGCTGCAGTTTACAATTTTTTTAACCCTGCAGACGGATACTGTTATACTGTCCTTGAGTTTATCATTTGCAAAAGTAAGGGTATCTGTTATGATTGGGTCACCGAGGAGGAGAGCAAGCCCAAGCTAAGCCACAGAAAACCAGAGAGGTTGGTAACTAAGCGGATTGCAGACCCCTGATCCTATCCACACAACTAGCAGTAGCCGTGGAGAAAGCCTACGATGATCCTAGACGCCTCGGCACAGCCGGAGAGCTAACTAAGCCTAAAGCAAGAAAGGGGAAATCTAAACTGCCCCAGAGCAGACCCCAAAGGAATAGATAGCCCCCAAACATATATTGTCGGTGAGACAAGATGAAAACACAAACACAGGCAGGAAAATAGACAGAGCAAAAGATGGGGCCCACACTGACTAGACAGGACAGGAAAGACACCGTCTGCAATCACGCAAAAAACCCTGCAAAAGGTCCAACACGTCTGATGCAAAATACTGAAGTTGCACGACTTCGTCCACTATATCAGCACTCTGGTATATTCTGAAAGCAGAGCAAAAAGAGGCCAATCTAATAAGGGACAAAAACAAACTGGCACAAGCAGTAACATATGGATGCTGATTCAGCACAGCCCCAGTCGGAGCTGACCCACACAAAACTGAAATAGACAAAACCAGATCAAATGTGAACAGAATAGCAAAAGAACACTTAGCTGAGCATGCAGGGACTGAGCTGGAAGCTAAGACCTCAGGAGGCAGGAAAAAAATCACCAGCAGGGATAGAGGGAGTCGGCTGTCTTAAATCCTGTCTGAAACCCCAGATCTCCAATCGTCGTCCTCATTATCAGGTGGCAAGCCTCTGTTAATCAGATCAGCACCATTACCTCCAGTAACCACCAGAGGGAGCCCATAAAGAGAACTCGCAATCCCTCCGTCAACCTGACCAGCTTCACCACCTTCAGCAGTAACCAGAGGTAGGCCAGAAAGCGAATACACAACAGGTATCATCTACGTTGCAAAGTTCCCCTGTTCAAAACTATGTTGATAAAATCATTCAGAAATTTCACTGACAGATCTCCCAACATTTAAAACCTATAAACACTCACCCCTGTGACGTCACACGAGCCCTGTGCCCAATCAGTGTTGGCGTCACTGTCACCGCCTTCATATAAATCAAACATCAAGAGGAAGTCAGAGAGCAGCCGCAGTTCTGATTTCCTGTTGATGTTCAATACATCCAAAGTCAGGGATAGTGACACCAGTGCTGATTGGGCACATGGCTCGTGTGATGTAGCAACCTCATATGAGTCCCGTCTTATAATTCGAATGTACCTTACCGGCTGCGGTGGAGCGGGGTCCCAGGGTCGCTGCTGGCGGAGGCAATTGTGGCGCGGGTCACAGGCTGGGAGGAAGGGGTGTCTGGAAGTGTAACGCTGCGGGTGTTCAGTGGTGTGGGGGCTCCACCGACATTTTGTGAAAGCCCGGAGCTCCCGCACTTCCCTGGTTTACATTGCGGTGGGAAAATGGATGGCAGGGCATGCACAGATCTCAGCAAGATCTCAGGAGACAAGATATCGGCGCCGCCCACGGTGGCCATTTTCTCTCAGTTCACTGCAATGTAAACCGTGGAAGCGAGGGGCTGCGTGCTTTCACAAAATGTCGGCGGAGCCCCCGGAACTGAGCATCCGCAGCGGCGCACCTCCAAACCTCTTCCTTCCAGTCTGGAGTCCGCAGCATCGCCCCACTCCTGCCTCCACCAGCAGCGACCCTGGGATCCTGCTTCACCACAGCCTCTACCCCGGGTAAGCAATAAGAAGCACCACCATTTTATTAATAAAGTTTTTTTTCTTATTTTTCTCTTCAAAATTTGGGGTGCATCTTATAATCCGATGAGTCTTATAAGCCACAAAATATAGTATATATTATCATCTTTTACATTTTAAAAATTACAAAAAGGAAAATGGGTATAAATACTAGAGTAGGGACTGTCCCACAAGGGTTGCCGTGACGTGGCGGGATGGCTTGTACATTATTTTGATCAAAATTATGTTTACTAAATACCCTTATTATTATGATTATTACCTTTATGCATTATTTGCAGTATATTTTTTACTTTTTAGTTCAGGACATTTGTGATTTTTGCTTTTTGTTTTTCTCTGGTTAATGGTCATGTGTTAATATGCACTTACATTGTGCATACACATTAACCTCTTCGCGACCGCCCACAGTAGATAAACGTTGGCGCTTGCTGGGCTTTGTGCAGCGCCGACGTTTATCTACTGTCGGCGGTTTTGTGCCCCCCGGGACCCCCTCATACCTTATAATGCGGGGATCCCGGTGCACAATGCATGCTGGGACCCCCAACGTCATCGAGACCTGATTGGTTCAGGTCCTGATGACGTCGCGTCACAGCAGCCAATGAGAGAGCTCGCTGGGAAAGCTGCTTGTTTCCCGGCGATCTCCCTCATTATAATGCGACTTCTCCTATGAGCTCATGCTGACAGATGAGCAGAGGTGAAGCAGCGTTACAGTGTGACTAGATCGCTGCCTGGCACAGCTGATCGCTGCCTGGCACAGCTGATCGCTGCCTGGCACAGCTGTGTCAGGCAGCGATCTTGTCACACAGTAACGCTGCTTCACCTCTGCTCATCTGTCAGTGTGAGATCAGAGGAGAAGTGGCATTACTATGTGCTGGGCAGCGATCTTGTCACATAGTAACGCTGCTTCTCCTCTGATCATCTGCCAGTGTGAGATCAGAGGAGAAGTGGCGTTACTATGAGTCAAAAATACAAAAAATAAAAAACACAAAAATAAAAAAAAAAGTAAAGAAAAAAAAAGCAGGTAGGCAGGCTAGGGCTAGGGTTAGGGCTAGGGTTAGGGCTAGGGTTAGGGCTAGGGTTAGGGCTAGGGTTGTGTTGGGGTTAGGGTTGGAATTCGAATTGGGGGTTTCCACTGTTTAGGTACATCAGGGGCTCTGTAAATGCAATATGACGCCCGCAGACCATTCCATCAAAGTCTGCATTCCAGAACGTCACTACTTCCCTTCCGAGCCCCACCGTGTGCCCAAACAGTGGTCCCCCCCCACATGTGGGGTACCAGCGTACTCAGGACAAATTGGACAACTCTTAGGGTCCAATTTCTCCTGTTACCCTTGTGAAAATAAAAATTGGGAGCTAAAAGATCATTTTTGTGGAAAAAAAATGATTTTTTTATTTTCACGGCTCTACATTATAAACTTTAGTGAAACACTTGGGGGTTCAAAGTGCTCACCACACATCTAGATAAGTTCCTTGGGGGGTCTAGTTTCCAAAAAGGGGTCACTTGTGGAGGATTTCCACTGTTTAGGCACATCAGGGGCTCTGCAAACGCGACATGACACCCGCAGACCATTCCATCAAAGTCTGCATTCCAAAACGTCACTACTTCCCTTCCGAGCCCCCCCGTGTGCCCAAACAGTAGTTTTCTTCCACATATGGGGTACCAGTGTACTCAGGACAAATTGGACAGCTTTTGGGGTCCAATTTCTCCTGTTACCCTTGTGAAAATAAAAAATTCGGGGCTAAAAGATCATGTTTGTGGAACAAAACTGATTTTTTATTTTCATGGCTCTACGTTATAAACTTCTGTGAAGCACTTGGGGGTTCAAAGTGCTCACGACACATCTAGATAAGTTCTTTAAGGGGTCTAGTTTCCAAAATGGGGTCACTTGTGGGGGTTTCCACTGTTTAGGCACATTAGGGGCTCTCCAAATGCGACATGGCGTCCTATCTCAATTCCAGCCAATTCTGCATTGAAAATGTCAAACGGCACTCCTTCCTTTCTGAGCTCTGCCGTGTGCTCAAACAGTGGTTTAGCCCCACATACGGGGTATCGGCGTATTTGGGAGAAATTGCACAAAAAATTTTGTGGTTCATTTTCTGTTTTTACACTTGTGAAAATAAAAAAAATGGTTCTGAAGTAAAATGTTTGTGAAAAAAAGTTAAATGTTTATTTTTTCCTTCCACATTCCATTCATTCATGTGAAGCACCTGAAGGGTTAATAAACTTCTTGAATGTGGTTTTGAGTACATTGAGAGGTGCAGTTTTTAGAATGGTGTCACTTTTGGGTATTTTCTGTCATATTGACCCCCCAAACTCACTTCAAATGTGAGGTGGTCCCTAAAAAAAATGGTGTTGTAAATTTTGTTGTAAAAATGAGAAATCGCTGGTCAACTTTTAACCCTTATAACTTCCTAAAAAAAAAAAATTATGTTTCCAAAATTGTGCAGATGTAAAGTAGACATGTGGGAAATGTTATTTATTAACTATTTTGTGCGATATCACTCTCTGCTTTAAGGGCATAAAAATTAAAAGTTTGAAAATTGCAAAATTTTCAAAATTTTTGCCAAATTTCGATTTTTTTAACATATAAGCGCAGTTCATATCTAAGAAATTTTACCACTATCCTGAAGTACAATATGTCATGAGAAAACAATGTCAGAATCAGCAGGATCCGTTGAAGCATTCTAGAGTTAAGGCCTCATAAAGTGACACTGGTCAGAATTGAAAAAATTGGCCTGGTCACGAAGGCAAAAACAGGCTCAGGCGCGAAAGGGTTAACTTACTTTTCTCAGTTCAGATTTGTTTTTTATTCATTTCATTGTGCATTCAGTGCATATATGGGTGTGACCGCCCTCTTTCTGAGCTGGGAAAGCCATCCAGTCTGGCCTAAGCTGTTACTAGTGGTTCAGCCGCTCGATCCTTATTCACATTCATGTCACTTGGCAAGTGAAAAGGTTTTAAATACTAGAGTAGGGACTGTCCCACAAGGGTTGCCGTGACGTGGCGGGATGGCTTGTACATTATTTTGATCAAAATTATGTTTACTAAATACCCTTATTATTATGATTATTACCTTTATGCATTATTTGCAGTATATTTTTTACTTTTTAGTTCAGGACATTTGTGTTTTTTGCTTTTTGTTTTTCTCTGGTTAATGGTCATGTGCTAACATGCACTTACATTGTGCATACACATTAACTTACTTTTCTCAGTTCAGATTTGGTTTTTATTAATTTCATTGTGCATTTAGTGCATATATGGGTGTGACCGCCCTCTTTCTGAGCTGGGAAAGCCATCCAGTCTGGCCTAAGCTGTTACTAGTGGTTCAGCCGCTCGATCCTTATTCACATTCACGTCACTTGGCAAGTGAAAAGGTTTTAAATACTAGAGTAGGGACTGTCCCACAAGGGTTGCCGTGACGTGGCGGGATGGCTTGTACATTATTTTGATCAAAATTATGTTTACTAAATACCCTTATTATTATGATTATTACCTTTATGCATTATTTGCAGTATATTTTTTACTTTTTAGTTCAGGACATTTGTGTTTTTTGCTTTTTGTTTTTCTCTGGTTAATGGTCATGTATTAATATGCACTTACATTGTGCATACACATTAACTTACTTTTCTCAGTTCAGATTTGTTTTTTATTCATTTCATTGTGCATTCAGTGCATATATGGGTGTGACCGCCCTCTTTCTGAGCTGGGAAAGCCATCCAGTCTGGCCTAAGCTGTTACTAGTGGTTCAGCCGCTCGATCCTTATTCACATTCACGTCACTTGGCAAGTGAAAAGGTTTTAAATACTAGAGTAGGAACTGTCCCACAAGGGTTGCCGTGACGTGGCGGGATGGCTTGTACATTATTTTGATCAAAATTATGTTTACTAAATACCCTTATTATTATGATTATTACCTTTATGCATTATTTGCAGTATATTTTTTACTTTTTAGTTCAGGACATTTGTGTTTTTTGCTTTTTGTTTTTCTCTGGTTAATGGTCATGTGTTAATATGCACTTACATTGTGCATACACATTAACTTACTTTTCTCAGTTCAGATTTGTTTTTTATTGTTTTTTAAAAAGGAAAATGGGTAGATGATAAAGTTTGGCCACCCTTGGAGATGTGTGTGCTCAGATAACTTTGACCAAGGTTTTAGATCTTAATTAGACTGTTAGGCTATGTGCACACGTATGCAGAAAATTTCTGCATAAAAACAGGACTCCTTCCCAGAAAACGCGTTTTTTAATGCGTTTTTTTCCGCGTGTCCCCAGACACATAGAAAATAGCCAGAAATGCGGGATTTACCGCGAAATTAATGAGCATGCTGTGTTTTTTACTGCAAAGCGTTTTTTTCGCGGTAAAAAAAGCATCACTATGCACAAAAAAGTGCAAAATGCATTAAAATGAATGGGAAGCTTCTTTTAAGCGTTTTTTAAGCGGATTTTTTGGTAAATCCGCGGGAAAAATGAGAAAAAAAAGCTGTGTGTGAACACAGCCTTAGGGTTATGGCTTGTTCACTATTGTGACTAGAAAAGACAAGGTAATACAAATTTTCCAGCTTATAAAACCCAGCCTCCTCCAAAGTTGTGAAAAAAAAACCAAAAACAGTATCCATGGGTTCTTCTAAGCAGCTGCCTAGCACTCTGAAAATGGTAGAGGCCCACTAAGCAAAAGTCTATATGAAGCATTCTCCAGTAGTTCATTACCTCAGTTCGAAAAGTAATTAAGAAATGGCAGTTAACAGGAACAGTGAAAGTCAAGATAAGATCTGGAAGAACAAGCAAAATTTCAGAAAGAGCTGCTTGTAGGATTGCTAGAGAGGTAAATTAGAACCCCCCGCTTGATGGCAAAAGACCTTTAGAAAGTTTGTGGTACATTGTTCTACTTTTCAGAGGTGCCTGCACAAGAATGGCCTTTGTAACGAGAATGTAAAATATCATGTATGATTTCTCCGGAACATTCCAGAATCTTCCATTCTCTACACTTTCTAGAAGGATGCATATCTGCCCAGAGATAGGCGACCCCCCCTTTCTTTTCCCCTTGTCACACATTGCAGCTTTGTATTCTCCCTCTGCCTGACTGTAATGTGAGACTCCAGCGTGAGCTCCTCCCCCCCCTCAGCCTGCACACACACATTCAGTCTAACCTGAATTACCAGGGACTGGCTTCCCGCCTCACAGCAGGGGGCTCTTTGTCTCCAAAATGTGCTAAGCTGCTCTCATAGACAATAATGAAAATCCAATCACTTGGTCATAGAACGCCGCCAGATTATAATAGAAATATGAAAATGACATATTGGGACGTGCTCCGATCGGGCTTCACTACAGTGGTTCTTGCTAAATTCTAACACCAACAGAACCAGAGAAATGGATATCTCCTGAACAGAGCGGAATAGACAGCTAGTGTTTGATGTCATTACAAAGCTAATTTCAATATAAGATGAATGACGGTTCTGCTGATGTTCTGCTAGGTTCTCAAGCCCAGATATGATGGTTATAAGTTTTCAGAACCCAAATCTGTACTTTGAGAAAGGGGAAGACTGTCACGAGCCAGCCCCTTTAGTGATGTCACAAGGCCAAAGGTATAAGGTATTTTCCCCTACCCCTCCCTCATTCTAGCCTGGGATGCCATGGCAATAAGATCTCAAATGAATGGCGACGTTTGGCTCCTCCTCCCGGCATGGTTCTGCCCGAAATGATCTAAGCAATATGTAAGTTTATCTTTCTTTTTCAAATCCCTTTTATTTGTAGTTGCATTGTACATAGTGTTATTGTCTCATATTGTAAAACCTTTTTTATCTTCTGTAAACACTGTCCATCTTTTGGGAATAAACTATAAAGTGTATTAGTTCTGTCTCCTTGCTCTGTGACGAATTCAAGTGCCTATAAGCTAATTACGCTACTAATTTGGGTTAGCTTTGAACCCCTCTATTAATGTGAAATATTAATAAGAGAAATCTGAAGCTGGTGGCAGCGAAGTGTGTTCTGGCTAGGTGGGTAGCACGGGCAGTGACTGAGCGGGTTTTATAAGCTGATTGTGTGGCTGTGGCCAAAGCATTTATAATTCCCTCACTGCAGCAGCCTAACAGCCAGTGCACAACAAGTAGCCCGTCCGGCGACTAATTATTCTAGGTGTAGTTCCCTGACTGACGTGAGGGTAAGGGGGGCACCGGAGAGCTTCAAGTTCCAAAGTGGAACTGGAAAGTGGGATATCCATAAATCCCAACAGCTTGTAACATATTGTGGCAGTGGTGGGATAACTAAAATAAACCCCCCTGCGGTAAATTGTTAGGGCAAGACTAGCTTGCTGTTTTTTATCACATGGTGCCAGCGATGGGATGCCTAAGATAAGCCCCCTGTGATAGCCGTGTGCGGCCAAAGGTCACACCCCCTGAACTTGACATATTGGTGGCAGAGCGGTGGGATCACAGAGCATAGTGGTCTTGTTTGAGCAATCATTTTTCTCACGAAAGACTTGCACGGTTCTTCCGAGGACCCTGCAGCAAAAGTTTTGGAGACCGAAACTCAGTGTTTATTAGTCCTGAGACAATTGTGTGTACTTGCGATTACCCCATCCCTAATCTTTGTTTTTATATCCTATCTTTTATTTGGCAACCATGGCTACGTGGGGAGAATCTCATTATAAGCAGCTTAACAAGGATGCCCTTAAGGGCAAACCAGATTGACGCCGCTGACAAGACCAAAGCCCAGTTGGTCGTGGCTCTAGTGCAATAGGATGAGAGCCAGGGTGCAGCAGGCAGCACCAGTGCCAATGGTGCCACTGCAGAGGTCTAGCTGGTGGAGGCCGGCCTGACCGGCAGCCAGGAAGTCGTGGACCGCCATCTGCAAATGGCCCTGCAACAGATCTCCGCCGACGATATGGACAGGCGCCTACAGCTGATCATGGAAGCTCAAGAGAGAGCTGAGCGCCAAGCAGAGGCCCAGAGAGCCGAGCAAGAAGCCCAGAGAGCCGAATGAGAGGCTGAGAGAGCAGAACGCCAAGCCCAGTGAGAGGCCGACCAGAGGGAGGCCCAAGCCCAGAGAGACAAAGAACTGGAGGTGCTCCGGCAGGGGGAATACTCTTCACAGCCCGGAGCTGCGAGCCCAACAGCGCTCGGAGTAAACCCCGGCCAGAGCATTTCCCCGTGATGGAAGAGGACAGGGACTTGGACACTTTTCTACAGTCCTTTGAGAAAGCGTGCCAACAGTACCAGCTGCCTATGGAACAATGGGCCAGGTACTTGACCCCAGGGCTAAAGGGCAAAGCTCTGGAGGCATTTACTTCTCTCCCATCAGAACAAGATGATGACTATAACGCCATCAAGCAGGCCCTGATCGCCAAATACCGGCTAACCCCTGAGGTGTACCGCAAGAAGTTCCGGAACCTCCAACGTGGCGCACATGACTGCTATACCGATGTTGTGCAAGGACTCAGGACCCACTTTGACCAGTGGATCCACGGACTGTCAGTGACCACCTTTGAACTGCTGAGAGACCTGATGATCAAAGACCAGTTCTTACATCTTTGCCCAGCTGAGGTTAGACAGTTCATACTGGACCGGAAGCCAACGGATGCGAACAAAACAGCGCAGATCGCCGACACCTATGAGGCCAACCGGAAACCGGAGACCCGGAAGCCAGTCACCGCCCGATTGGAGAGGGGGTAAGACTGCAACCAACCCCAGTGCCCCTGCCAGCCATCCCTCTGGAGGTCCTGTTTCTTTTGCCAACCCCAGGTCTACCTCAGACACTCGCAGGTGTTTTTCCTGCAATCAGACTGGTCATCTCACTGCCACCTGTCAAGAGAGGCAGAAGAACCCCCCAGCCAAGGCCTCCGGGCCCAACGCCTCTGTTCTTTTGGTGGGTGGTGTGGTTGGGCTTATTGATGACAACGTGCAGCACGTCCGTATGGGGACCAGTCTCGCTAGAGGCCTCAAGGACACCGGGGCTGAATGAACCCTCATCCGACACGGCGACCCGTGAAGAGATGATTGAGGGGAAAACCCTGTCACCGGGATTGGGGGCACCCGCTGTCCCTTGCCAATGGCCTGGGTTTTTCTTGATTGGGGTGCTGGGAACGGGGTGAGGGAAGTGGAGGTGTCCAAAAGCCTGCCCATTGATGTTTTATTGGGGTCTGATTTGGGGAGGATGGTTGCATACTATGTCCCTGACACCCCTCCCCAATCTGATAATAAGGGTAACGTTAACCATGATGATGATGGGAAACTGAATGTGTTACCTGCCAGTGCTTTATTGAATAACGATGCCTCTAATAACCATTCTTTCTCTAGGAATGATGACGAGAGTGATGTAAATGTGCCAACTGAACCTGATAACCATTCTTTCCCTAGGAATGATGCATCTGTGCCAACTGAACTTAATAACCATTTTTCTGAGAAGGTTCATGTGTCCACAGGTACTAGAGTGCTCAGCCCCGTCGCTCTGCGGATTGAGACGGCTGAGGATCCCCTAGCAGATGCAAGCGTCGGTGCTACAGGAAATGGGGAGGTGCATGAGAACCATGAGGAAGGTGATGCCATGCCACTGACCAGTGCCACTGAGGAAGGTAACTGGCGCATAAGTAGCACTGCTCCTGAAATGTTGGGGGTGGATGGGGAGGTAGCGCCCATAGCAGCGCCGGCTGATGGGTCAATAGAAATCCCCGGGGAGACAGCATACATAGCCTGTTATGAATGAGTCACCGTAGGAGGCAAAAGCACAAATACAAGCTAAGTCCAGAAAACCAGAGAAGTTGGCAACTATCAGATTGCAGACCCCTGAACCTATCAACACAACTAGCAGTATCCATGGGGGGTTCCTACGATGCCCTAGACCCCTCGATCACAGCCGGAGAATTACATAGGCCTAAAGAAAGAAAGGGGAAATCTAAACTGCCCCAGAGCAGACCCCAAAGCAATAGGCAGCCCCCAACATATAATGACGGTGAAGCAAGATGAAAATACTAACACAGACAGAAAGATAGACTAAGCAAAGACGGGGCCCAAAACTACCTAGATAGGAAAGGACAGGAAGGCTGCTGTCTGCAATCTGCCAAAACCCTATCAAAGACATAAGCCAACAAGCTGATATGACAAAAGGCCCTGAAGCAGCTAGGCTTCAAAAACTAAAACAGCACTCAGGTATTTTCAGAAGACAGAGCTAAAGGAATTCAGCACACCCCAGCAGGGAATGGCAGAAATCCAGAAAAACAAAGCAAAACAAAGTCAAAGCACAAATGCAAAAGGCCGAGCAGCAAACTTAGCTTTAGAGGAGCAGGAATTCAGACTGGTCTCCAAGGATCTCACAGAGAAATCACCCGCAGGGCAGAAGGGCATAAGCAGCCTTATATCCAGTCAGTAACTCCACTCAGCCAGTCATCATCATCAGCCTCAGGTGTTTGATAATCAGGCTCACTACCTTTCTTTACCAGAAGAGGGAGTTCCTCGGGCCTCAGTAATGAAGGGGAAAATGAACTCACAACAGTAGCCGCTGTCACCCGCAGAGTGCCCGGAACGCAGGTAGCGCCCTGCCTTCTGGACCCTCCTTCGCTACAGGAGAGACTCAACCAGAGGTGAACCCAGAGCAGGTTTCAGAGGGTCCCAGTGAGGAAGGGACCTTGACGTCACTTCTGGCTGCCTCCAGCCAGGAGTTCCAGGCCACTCTGCACTCAAATGCGAGCCTGGAGAAATTGAGAGACCTAGCCAAGACGCCTGTCATACCAGTGCTGGTGGACCGGCACTTCTGGGGTTAATGGTTTGATCTCAGTGCAGACTCTTACCTGCACACCTGGGACTTATTATGGTGGCCTCTCATTGGTTCTGGGAAAGCTTCTTATTGCCCCAGGAGGCTCCCATCCCCCGTCAGTTATACTTTCGCCCTTGGCATTGTGTGGTGGCCCCTAAGTGTGATTGTGCAGTGTTCTGGTTGCTTGATACTCGGTGTACGACTCGGTCTGTTCTCTGGATATTACTTGTTGGATTCTGCTTGGTACCTTCTATGTCTGTTTGGTTTTGACCCCTGCTTGGCCCCGACTATCCGTTCTGTCTCATCCCTAGTACTTTACTGCTATCTCTGTGTATGACCTCTGTTTTGCCTGACTCTGAGTATTGCTGTATAGTGTCCTGCCATCTCTGAAAGCAGGATGCTAAGCCCCACCCCCTTGCAGTCACATGACCGTAGGTCCTTCACTGCTTGCCAAACTTCAGCATCCACAGGTCCTGTGTAGCTGTACCTGCCCCCGGGCCCCCCTACAGTGCGGGTGAGTCCCTGCTCAGCGGAGGCTGCACGCCGGCGCTGGCAGGATCCTGACAACGCCCACCTCTGTGACTGATAAGGAGAGGGTGTTCTGGGAACAAGGAAGGTTGTACCGGGAGACAGTACCCGGAGAATCCCAAAAGGAGTGGTTGATGGAAAGACAGCTGGTCATCCCCTATCAATTTAGGGCTGAGTTGTTACGGATTGCCCATGAGATTCCACTCGCTGGACACTTCGGGATCAGCAAAACTAAGGCCCGGCTGTCTCAACACTTCTATTAGCCCAAGATGGGGACAGACATGACCCAATACTGCCGCTCCTGTGCCACCTGTCAAAGAGTGGGGAAGGCGGGTCCTGCTCTTAAGGCTCCCCTGATCCCTTTGCCAGTGTTAGACGAGCCTTTCCAGAGAATAGCGGTAGACATTGTGGGCCCGCTCGCCATCCCCAGCAGCTGTGGAAGCAATATTCTCAGAGTGGTAGACTACGCTATCCAGTACCCAGAGGCAGTAGCTCTGTCCTCAACCAGGGTGGATAAGGTGGTGGATGCACTGGTGACCATCTTTTCAAGGGTAGGATTTCCCAGGGAGATGCTTACTGATCAAGATATCCAATTCATGTCTCGCCTAATGGAGGCTCTCTGTAAGAAAATGCAGGTGACACAGCTGGTATCGAGTGCGTATCACCCACAGACCAATGGTTTGTGTGAACGCTTCAATGGTACCCTCAAACAGATTCTCCGCATGCTGGCTGAGACCCAAGGGCGCGACTGGGAGCAGTACCTCCCACACCTGCTATTCGCTTACAGAGAAGTTCCGCAGGCCTCTATGGGGTTCTCCCCCTTCGAGCTCCTGAACGGCAGGCGAATCTGGGGACTCCTTGGGTTGGTAAGAGAATCCTGGGAAGAGGAGCCAAACCCCACTGAAGTGTCCATTAAGGATTATGTCATGCGCAACCGTGACAAGATGCAGACCTTGACGCAGTTGGTGCATGACAACATGGTGCAGGCTCAGGCTGACCAGAAGCACTGGTACGACCAGAACGCCCGGAAGCGGACCTACCAGGTGGGTCAAAAGGTGTGGGTTCTGGTCCCCGTACCAATGGATAAGCTTCAGGCAGCCTGGGAAGGCCCATACGTCGTCCACCAACAGCTCAACCCGGTCACCTACGTGGTCACGATTGACCACGCTCGGGGTAGGCACAAGGCCTTTCACGTCAACATGATGAAGGCTCATCACGAACGTGAAGCCTGCGTCCTACCGGTCTGCCACCTGCCCGAGGACGGGGAGGAAGACCCCTTCCTGGACATGCTGGCCCAAGCCAAGGCCAATAGGTCCATTGAGGACATGGAGGTAAGTGCCTCACTATCCGAATCCCAGCGGTCGCAGTTGTTGGCCACCCTGGAACTCTTCCGGGCTGTGTTGTCTGAGGAGGTGCAGCAGGTTATGTGCCAAGAGATCAATGAGATGTTACAGCTGGGTGTGATTCAATGATCCAAGAGCACGTAGGCCTCGCCTGTAGTTCTCGTTTCCAAAAAGGATCGGACCACCAGGTCCTGCGTGGACTACAGGGGGCTCAATGCAGTGCATCGAGGATCTGCTTGAGCGGTTGGCAAACGCAAAGTACATATCCACCGTGGATTGGAGTCGGGGATACTGGCAGATTCCCCTGAGCCCCGCAGTGCAGGAGAGATCCACCTTTATCACCCCTTTTGGACTGTACGAGTCCACGGTCATGCCCTTCGGCATGAAAAATACCCCTGCCACTTTCCAGCGGATGGTCAACCACCTGCTTCGGGGACTGGAGAAGTACGCCGTGGCGTACCTGGACGACATTGCTGTTTTCAGTTCCACCTGGGAGGCACACCTTCAGCATCTCAAGGAGGTGCTCAAGCGTATTCACCAGGCAGGTGTCACGGAGTGACTGGTCCTCTGTGCTGCAACCCCCAGGACAACACTAACACCAGGACACACAAGGGGAACACCGGGGAAAGTTATAATGGTGGGCCCTGCAATAGGGAACGAGGACGTGGAGACCTCCTGCACTCCCCTGAGGCAGTGTCCCTAACCACTCCTAACGATCCCTATACAGGCACCTCACCTGTCGCTGAGCTGGATACCTTAATCCCTAGCTCGCCCTGCACCTATCCCTTACTAGTGAACTGGACGGTGCAGATACTAATCCCACCACTGTACTAATACACACGGAAAATACAAAAAAACAGGGAAAACACACAACTTAGCTTTGCTCTGCTGCTATTGCTCCAAGCAACAGAGTACGGCAACAGGACACAGCTTCCACCTGAAGAGCTGCTACTCCAAAGCTCTCGCTGAGCTGCAAGGAACTCCTCTTAATAGCTCCTTTCTCCTCTAAGGTTGGTTGGGAATGAACAATATCACCAACAGTGATTGAGAACACCTGACACTCCTTTATAGGTAGGAGCCAGGGTAATCACACCTGCTTGGTAATTTACGTGTAATAACCCTTGCGGCCACTGGGGGCAAAACCAGAACTAAAGCAACTACAGTGTAATAACCCCAGTGGCCACCGGGGGCAAAACCAGAACTAAAGCAACTACAGTGTAATAACCTCAGCAGCCACCGGGGGCAAAACTAACCTTAAGCCAAAGGCTTAAAGGAAAAAAAAGTTTACATGTGCTAAATCTGTCACAATCCAACATGGATCGTGACAGTACCCCCCTCAATGAGGGGTCTCTGGACCCTCAAGACCGCTCCTCACCAGAAAACCACCTACAGTGGGGACGCCCAGGTCCAGAGTTCACCCCAGCAACTACCTGATTCTCAGGTTTATGACAAACGTGCGCAGCTGTTAGTGGCAATGTATGCTCCGGAGGCACCACAAATCTCCAAAGCGCCGACCTGGGGAACGAGTTGTGTATGGGCATATTAGGGGGTAAGTCTCCGGGCCGAGGATGGCCGACACCCGATACGGCCCAATCACCTGAGAACTCCAGACTCCAACAACACACTTCCACTGGATGTTTTTGGTGGCCACCCATACATAGTTGTTCACACACAGGTCCGGACCTGAACGTTTATTGCCACAAGACGGAGAACTCTTTATGGAACCGACAACAGAGGCACCCCCCTGTGTCACCACACTCACATCCCCGCAATACACAGAGGGTATCTGTTAAATATTAATAATCCGTTAATTTCTTATAAGACCCAGTTCTGTAGAATGCTTTAGCTTACATGACATAGGCTATTTTTAAGCTTGGCTCATGGTAGAAAGACAGCTCCATATATGTAGAGACCACGTGCTTTAGGAGACGTATATAATTCATGGCTAACTGTAGAGGGTGCTGTCTTCTTCCCTCACCATCATGAGAGACAGACGCAAGATGACATGACATAACAGCTGGACGGCGATGTGAGAAGCCGAACTGAGACACAGCAGCCATTTGCTATTCAGGATCTCGGAGAGAAGAAGAATACATGTTGCTTTTGCCATGTGGGATCTCAGAACATGATCTAATGGACAATTTCTCTTTCACCTATTTTTATTCACCTGTTTTTCTGTAATAACCTTTCTTTGATGGAAGTAAGCAAATAAACCACTATATTTTTATCTGGTAACTAGTCCTGAGTATTTTACAGGATATGCATTATTTTACATTGGAGAGCCAGCCAGATCTGAATTTTTGTACTTTTTTGCGGATTTCCCTCAACTTGCACACACGGGGGATTGGACTTTGCTAACGTCAAATCATATGTGCAAGTTATCGGGAATTCCACTACTTACAAGAATCACATAGAACCTAGAAGTAAGAAGTACCAGATAGATTGAGAAGTACTACAAGTGCCAAAAGTACCAGACGTAAGCCAGACGTGTAAAGACAGGAACCCAGCGTTGTCCATCAAAGGGAACAAGCTGAGACATTTCAAGGTAAGAGAAATGGATGTCATTAATTGTCTTGCTAAGCAGAGTAAATTGAAATTTAAGTCTGTAGACAATTCTAATTCAGAAGTTTTATGGTTAAGTTTATATGCCGAGTGTGAACTCGAGAATCAGAGGTTAGATTCTAAGTTTTTCAATAGAGAAAGAGAGAGATTAAAAAATATTCTACAGATGGTAGATATATTTCATAGATCTGTGTCAGAGAAATCTAAAAATGATTGTGTAGAGGATAGTGATATTCCCGAGATTCACTGTAATGTGGAGAAACAGTTACAAGTAGTAGCAGCTATTGAAGGTGACCTTGCAGACGTGGAACAAGATGGAGAAGTAGGAGGAGACTTCAGAACTGACGTAGAGGACGTACAAGGGAAAGACGTACCACTAAAAATAGAAGACTCACAGGCCCAAATCCGAAGTAGCGTGAGGAAGAATTTGATAAAAATATGCCAAATAATTCCTGCTTATGACAACAAAATAGATGTTTATAGAAACTCTGAGATCTTTGAAAGTTGTACTGATAACTTTGATTTATCTAACGAGGAGAAGAATCAGTTGTTCAAAATGTGGATCCCTGTAAATTTTGCTAGGAGATTGTCTTTAAAGTTATCTGGTGAGACACATGAGAATTTAACTGATAAGGACAGATTAAAAATTCTCATTTTTTGTTCATCAAATGAAAATCATCCAGATATTGATATTCTTCAAAAATTAAGGATTGGTCGGAAGGAATGTATTTTTACGTTCATGTCCATATATGAACGTTTGTACAAAATGCTGAGTGAGAATGTCAAAACACCGTCCCTCATAAGGAGTTTTGTAAGCAAATTTTGGTTTCTAAATCCTGCATCTCGTGTTATTGCGTCACAAAAAGATTCTTTGTTTGAATGTGCGCAATTTCTTGATTTTGCCAGGAAACACGAGAATCGTGAGAGGAAAGTAAATTGTGCTAATTTTGGGAAGACAGGCAGAGTAAAATCTTATCAGAAGCCTGTATTAGCAAAGCCTTCTAAAATGAGTTTTCCCCAAAATCAAATCTACGAAGAAAGAAAAAGAAAATCACATGTTTGTTATAAACCATATGGAATGATGCAAAAGAACACCGAAAAGACACAAATTGAATTAAGAAAAATGATGAGTTCTGATTTTCTTTCTGTAACAAAGATGGCCGAATTTAACAGACAGAAACAGGTGGTGAGTGACATCATGGCCTGTAAACTGAATACTCTGCTCCAAGAATCTATCAGCTTTAAAATGGCAAGAACCTTTCAGGATATTTTTTGCAGAGAAATAAGTATGGGTGTAGGAATTGGTTAGAAAAAGTAATATATATATTGTGTAACAGTGTTATACAATTAGTGAGTTATATGTAATTATTTTATAGAGTATAATCCTGTAGTTTTATGGTTTGTGGATATATACATAGTCATACAGTATATATATATAGAGTGTTTGTAGAAGTAGAAATAGTAGAACTGTATTTTTTAATGAAAATTAAAATCTACATCAGTAATAATATTTAGAATTATATGATATTAACCTTATTTTTTATGTTTCCTTAGAATTTTCATTTCAAAGCAGGACTTAATCGAGAAAAATTCTCTTCCAAGGATTTATGCCTTTATTTACACAGGATGTTGCAATATTGCATGATTTTATATATCTAACCCTTAAAAGGAAATAACCAATTGCTTTTTAAAATGTTCTGGGTGTGTGTTTTTTTTACTGCATGGTTTGAATGACAACCACAGCAGGGGAATTTGAACCTTGTTCTAATAATACAAGTATACCAGTATACTATGTCCCTGTTCCTTAGGAAAAGAATTTTAAAGGGGGTCTCAACTTTTGCAAAGCAATGGAATTTTTTTCCAGGCCTAAATGTCAAGTATAGCTATACATATATTTATGTCATGTGTATTTGGGGAATATTCAAAGAAATATTAAGAGACTAAATTGAAATAGTTTACAATGCATTGATAATTAGGATAATTTGGGTTAAAATACGTGTATTAAAGTTAATATGTGACACAGTCTGAGTGACAGTGACTGAGTGTATGAGCAGCTGCTGAGCGAGTAATGTGATACGTTTGTGAGACCTCAGGATCCTGAATGCATGAGAGAAGAAAAAAAAAAACCCCCAAAGCTTTTATCTTTAGGAAATTATTAGAATATTAAGATACATAATGAAATATTATCTATACAACATATATTTCTATATTTCTATAGTAATTATTATTTCTTGATTTAGTTAATTGTGGATAAGTGCAATCGCACAACAAAATAGAAAATAGTTTAGGAAGAAAATCTATTCTTTCCTTATCAGCTTTAGCTCTTTTAAACAGGCACCAGCACAGAGCCTGGTATTCACCAGCTGCATCTGGGAATAGTGGACCTTCCTTCTCTGTCCAAGTGTGTTAATCTTAAACTATTAAATTAATTTTTCCAAAGGATAATTTTATGATATTCAAATTAATTTTGATGGTTACACATCTTCAGACAAATAATGGTATAAGCAAGTATAAATTCACATAATTTATACATTAATTATTTTTAATTTTGGTTTTGATAAATGAATTATTTCATGAAACAATATTTTTTGGTATTAAGGGGGAAATATGTTTTTTATCCTGACTACATAATCACATTTGATTAATACCTCTTCTTCACACATTTTAATAGGAAAAAAAAATATTAATAAGGTACAATGGTATAAGTATTGGGTATAATAATAAGTATTATAAAGAGTCATTTCTTTACACTAAGAGGAATTACATGCAAAGTTGCATGATTTGAATATTTTGATAACACAAGTTTATGACAATTATGAAATAATCCAGATCATGGAAATATTAAGGGTATATGTTACTGAAGACATAACTACACTGCATCAACATAAAGGCCTTATTCTTATTTTTATTTTTATTCTTATTTTTCATTATTTTTAATTCTTTCACCAATATTTAGTAAAGTAATATCTACTGAGAATATTGCTTCATTAAATATAGCAATTATATGGTTCTATTACTAAGAAAATGTTTCACTTCTGAGTTATATGCAACAATTCTTTTATTCATTCATTCGCTCACTCATATATTCTTATTTTGGTTCATGGCTATACATTCCTACATATTATTAGTATAATAAATATATTCCTTATTAATAAAGATGAAAACACTGGTTACATAAAACACAGTGACACCTATGGGTTGAAAAAGGTAATTACACCTATGACATAAAAATGTTCTATCACATGAAAAAAATGGATAATAATGTATTATCACTTATTATTGGTTTATTATTTCAAATATTGAAATCCATATACAGTACAAATTCTGATAATAATTATATGGATATTACTGATTGCTATGGTACGCTGTGATATTATGGGATAGGGAAATTACCAGATTTGGTATAGAATAGGGAATGAAGACTTCAAGCAAGATACTGAAATTATGTTAATAAAGACTTTTCACATTTCTAAACTTCATTGATTTTTATCAGTTGCAAGAAGAAGAATGCCGCGATCCAGAAGTCCCAGAAGGTAACAAAGCTATGATTACTGAGTAATAGACTGTGTTAATTACAAATGCAGTATCCACCACTGACAGTCACAAGTGCAGTATCCACCACTGACAGTCACAAGTGCAGTATCCACCACCGACAGTCACAATTAAAGTGTCTAACCTGACAACCAGAGGACGATGATCCTATGATGCTGAGATGAACGGTGTTATCACGTTCTTATCAAGTTCCAGAGGTTTTCAATCACCTGAAAAGCTTCGATGAAAGCTGGTGAACAATGAAGGTAATTGTCAGGAAGCTACAACCCTGACATATGTCCTGTGCATTAGGACAAGGACTGGTTATGGTGCTATGTTTAGCAAGGAAGAGTCATTTTAACCCTTGCTTTGCTGACCAAAGACGTCACACCTGTTCAAAGACCAGTACCGATGGAGGATTCCAGAATATCCAAGGCGAGCCAATATAAGCCCAGGTTTTTAAAGATAACACTGCACAGATATTAAAGCTGCATAGACTTTGTTTTCGTATTAACATTTGAAATTATGGACTTTGATTTGATACACAACACATCTATATGCTATAAGAAAACTGTATTTTTAAAAGAACCAAGAAGAAGACAGAAGACATCAAAATGAAGACCAGATGACACCAGATGATGATGACTGGACCTGAGATGCTTCAATTTAGACTTAGGGAAGTATAATTATACATATTTTATATGAATATTGTTCACGACTTACCATAACATGAATTCACATCAATTATGTCATTGAGTACTTATAACGGTAATCTGATATTATTATTATTATTATTATTATTGATATTAAATTATTTTGTCAAAGAAGAAGAAAAGAAGAAAGAAGATCGTTATATTTGAGGGTTCCAATTAATGTCTGTCTCCCTCAAAAGGGGGAATTGTTAAATATTAATAATCCGTTAATTTCTTATAAGACCCAGTTCTGTAGAATGCTTTAGCTTACATGACATAGGCTATTTTTAAGCTTGGCTCATGGTAGAAAGACAGCTCCATATATGTAGAGACCACGTGCTTTAGGAGACGTATATAATTCATGGCTAACTGTAGAGGGTGCTGTCTTCTTCCCTCACCATCATGAGAGACAGACGCAAGATGACATGACATAACAGCTGGACGGCGATGTGAGAAGCCGAACTGAGACACAGCAGCCATTTGCTATTCAGGATCTCGGAGAGAAGAAGAATACATGTTGCTTTTGCCATGTGGGATCTCAGAACATGATCTAATGGACAATTTCTCTTTCACCTATTTTTATTCACCTGTTTTTCTGTAATAACCTTTCTTTGATGGAAGTAAGCAAATAAACCACTATATTTTTATCTGGTAACTAGTCCTGAGTATTTTACAGGATATGCATTATTTTACAGTATCACCACCCTCCGACCCCTCCTACTAGGCCTGCGCCTCTCAGGGTTCGCTACTGGCGAGGGTTGAGACTTGCCCCTACTCCCCGGCAGCACCTCTGCTGCCCCCACTGGAGAGGAAGGGGACGGTTGTAGAGAGACGGCAGAGACAGCAGCCCTCACGACTGCCCCCAGCCGACTACTTCCCTAGACCGCAATCCATGACCGGGTTGTGTTTTTTCAACCATGGGAGGCCTAGAACGATAGGTACTGACATTCCCTCCAAGACGTAGCATGACAGGGACTCCGCATGGTGTCCTATACGCAGCTGAATGTCTTCTACGACTTGGGTCAACCTCCCCTGACTCAGTGGGACAGAGTTAATGGCCTGGACGCTTAGGGGTTTGGCCAGCGTCTTACACCTCAGGCCATGAGTCTGGACAAAACGAGCATCCACCAGACTGACTTCTGTTCCACTGTCCACAAGCACCGGTATGCCCTCAGGTACCCCGCCAACCACAACTTCTGCTGACACAGTACCTTGAGAGGCCAAAATGGTGGGAATATACACTCCCAGGTCATCTTCCTCCACACGACCAGGGGGACGCGGCTTCTTAGCTGCAACAGATAATTTGGCATGCATTGGGCAAGCGTTTAGGACATGATCAGTCTGTCCACAGTGACAACATGCCCCCACCACTCCACGAACCGTAGGCAACACTGTATGACAACTAGTTCCTCCTACTTGCATGGGTTCATCTGAAGGCTTGGCACGCACTGGGCAGGCTCTTATGAAATGGCCAGGCTTCCCACAGGAAAAACATACCCCCACACCACGGTGACCCACAGGCGACCCCTTTTTAGCACCAACACCACCGGGCTGCCAGGATTCCTCAGTCCGTACTGGTGTGTCCTCCTCTCTAGTGAGGACTATAGGGGGCACATTATGTGTATGTCTTTCCCTGAGGCGTTTATCCACCCAGATGGCAAGGGACATGGCGGCCTCCAGCGACCTGGGGGCGGCGTACTGCACCAGAGTATCCTGCAACTTTGGAGACAGGCACTGCACAAAATGACTCCTAAGTGCAGGGTCATTCCACTGCGTGTCAGTGGCCCACCTCCTGATCTCTGAGCAATACTCCTCAGTAAGCCGGGCTCCCTGTTTAATCCTTCGGCGTCGGGTTTCCGCCAGGGAGACACCATCAGGATCCCCATACACTAGCGCCAATGCCGCAAAAAACTCATCCACGGATCCTAAAGATGGTGAATCGACCGGCAGGGAGGAGGCCCAGAATTGGGGATCCCCTTTAAGAAGGAACATAATGATTCCCACCCGTTGCTCCTCACTCCCTGATTAACGAGGGCGAAGCCTGAAGTATAACTTGCAGGCTTGCTGAAAAACCAAGAATTTATCTCTCCCTCCAGAAAACCTGTCAGGGAGGGATATCTTGGGTTCTGGCTGAGCCTGTTCCTGAACCAAGCCCCCAAAGTCCATCAACAGCTGCAGTTGCTACACCACCTCACCATGCAGCCCCCTAGCCTTATCAGTGAAGGTCTGCAGTAATTGGGCAAAGGTCTACATTAGGTCCATGGCTCACCAGGAAAAAAAAGAAAGGGTTGGTGATAATGTCACTGAGTGACTGGTCTTCTGTGTCGCAACCCGCAGGACGGCACTAACACCAGGACACACCAGGGGAACACCGGGAAAACAGTTACAATGGTGCTCCCTGCAATAGGGAACGGGGACGTGGAGACCTCCTGCACTCCCCTGAGGCAGTGTCCCTAACTACTCCTAACGATCCCTATACAGGCTCCTCACCTGTCGCCGAGCTGGATACCTTAATCCCTAGCTCGCCCTGCACCTATCCCTTACTAGTGAACTGGATGGTGCAGATACTAATCCCACCACTGTACGAATACACACAAGGAAAATACAACAAAACAGGGAAAACACACAACTTAGCTTTGCTCTGCTGCTATTGCTCCAAGCAACAGAGTATGGCACCAGGATACAGCTTCCACCTGAAGAGCTGCTACTCCAAAGCTCTGGCTGAGCTGCAAGGAACTCCTCTCAATAGCTCCTTTCTCCACCAAGGATTGTTGGGAATGAACAATATCACCAACAGTGATTGAGAACATCTGACACTCCTTTATAGGTAGGAGCCAGGGTAATCACACGGGCTTGGTAATTTACATGTAATAACCCCAGCGGCCACCGGGGGCAAAACCAGAACTAAAGCATCTACAGGGTAATAACCCCAACGGCAAAACTAACCTTAAGCCAAAGGCTTAAAGGAAAAAAAAAGGTTACATGTGCTAAATCTGTCACAATCCAACATGGATCGTGACAGCAGGTTTGACCATCAAGCCGGGAAAGTACCAAATGGGCATGAGCAAGGTCCATAACCTGGGACACCGGGTAGGCGGGGGTTCCGTGAGTCCAGAACCAGAAAACATGAAAGCGATCGTGTCCTGGCCCACCCCCAGGACCAAGAAACAGGTGATGTCCTTCGGGGACGAACCCGCTGAGGTGTGCATGGACGCGTACCAACAGGTCCAGCCTCCTTGGCACACTCTAAAAGGGGGAGGTGTAACGATAATGTAAAATATCATGCATGATTTATCCGGAACATTCCAGAATCTTCCATCCATTCTCTACACTTTCTAGAAGGATGCATAGCTGCCCAGAGATAAGTGACCCCCCTGTTCTTTCCCCCTTGGCACACATTGCAGCTTTGTATTCTCCCTCTTTCTGACTGTAATGTGATACTCCAGTGTGAGCTCCTTCCCCCTCCCCCCACCCTCAGCCTGCACACACACATTCAGTCTAACCTGAAATACCAGGGACTGGCTTCCTGCCTCACAGCAGGGGGGCATTCTTGTCTCCAAAATGTTCTAAGCTACTCTCATAGACAAAAATGAGAATCCAATCACTTGGTCATAGATCACCGCCAGATTATAATAGAACTATAAAAATGACATATTGGGACGTGCTCCAATCGGGCTTCACTACCGTGGTTCTTGCTAAATTCTAGCACCAACAGAACCAGAGAAATGGATATCTCCTGAACAGAGCGGAATAGGCAGCTAGTGTTTGATGTAATTACAAAGCTAATTTCAATATAAGATGAATGATGGTTCTGGCGATATTCTGCTAGTTTCTCAAGCCCAGATATGATGGTTATAAGTTTTCAGAACCCAAATCTGTACTTTGAGAAAGGGGAAGACTGTCACGAGTCAGCCCCTTTAGTGATGTCACAAGGCCAAAGGTATAAGATATTTTCCCCTACCCCTCCCTCATTCTAGCCTGGGATGCCGTGGAAATAAGATCTCAAATGAATGGTGACGTTTGGCTCCTCCTCCCCGCATGATTCTGCCCGAAATGATCTAAGCAATATGTAAGTTTATCTGTTTTTTTAAAATCCCTTTTATTTGTAGTTGCATTGTACATACTGTTATTGTCTCATATCATAAAATGTTTTTTATTTTCTGTAAACACTACCCATCTTTTGGGAATAAACTATAAAATGTGTTAGTTCTGTCTCCTTGCTCTGTGACGAATTCACGTACCTATAAGCTAATTACGCTACTATTTTGGATTAGCTTCGAACCCCTCTATTAATTTGAAATATTTATGAGAAATCTGAAGCTGGTGGCAGAAAAGTGTGTTCTGGCTATGTGGGTAGCGCTGGCAGTGACTGAGCGGGTTTTATAAGCTGATTGTGTGGCTGCGGCCAAAGCATTTATAATTCCCTCACTGCAGGGGCCTAACAGCCAGTGCACAAGTATCCCGTCCAGTGACTAATTATCCTAGGTGCAGTTCCCTGACTGACCTGAGGGTAAGGGGGGGCGCCGGAGAGCTGCAAGTTCCAAAGTGGAACTGGAAAGTGGGATATGCATAAATCCCGACAGCTTGTAACATATTGTGGCAGTGGTGGGATAACTAAAATAAACCCCTCTGCGGTAAATTGTTAGGGCAAGACTAGCTTGCTGTTTTTATCACATGGTTCCAGCAGTGGGATAACTAAGATAAGCCCCCCTGTGCCTGTGATAGCCGTGTGCAGCCAAAGGTCACACCCCTCTGATCATGACAGCCTTCATGAAAGTCATTAGAAAACTTCTCCTCACCATAGCATCAGAAATATGCAAAAGAACATATAAACAAGCCTGATGCATTTTGGAAACAAGTCAATCATGTTTGGGGATTGTGTTGAAACCAATGGCACGGGGAACATTTAAAGTGTAGAGTGAAAAATGGATTCAATTAAATTTCAACAAATTCTTGACACAAACATAATACCATCTGCGCGGTACCACCAGCGGAACAGTGCCGCACTGCGCCTGCGCAAATTCCACAGAGGCGCAGTGAATCATTCGGCTGATCCCGGGGGCAGATGCGCGACGTGTCTACAGGCAGAGGAAGCCGGTCACATTAAAGGGGTTTTCCCACAAACGAAAGTTCATGTTAAAAATTGTCTGTGTCTGACGGTGTACGGAGCATAACACACCTCCTGGGCAGGGGAGGAAGCAAAAGACAATACTGGCATTACAGCAGGGATCACAGAGGATTCATTTTGTGAGGTAAAATATTTCACTGACTGTTTTTAAACAATAGCTTAACTCACAAAATGTATCCTCTGTGATCCCCTGCTGTAATGTCAGTATTGTCTTTTGCTTCCTCCCCTGCCCAGAGCTGTGGTATGCTCAGTACACAGACAGACACAGGGGTGAGAGACAGACCATGGGGGGGGGACAGCTCAAAAGGGACAGCACATGGAGAACACAGCACAGGAAGGAGAAAGACAGCAGACATGGGGGATAGCACATGGGGTAGACAGGTCAAAGAAGAGAGCACAGAAGGGAGAAGTCAGCACATGGGGAAAGAGAGAGTGGATAGGTGGGTGAGCACATGGGGAGAGATTCTCAACGCTGCAAAGCCTGCCCCCATCGTGACATTACCGCCCTCCCGACGCGATAGCATCAGGCCTCCATCTAGTAAAGAATAAACCACACGTTTGGCATTAGCAAACTCGTACTGACCTGGGGAATCATATCGGCAGGACGGTTTTACAATACAGTGAACATGGTAAATAAAAAACCCAAAACACAATGGTGGGAATGCCCTGTTTTTGCAATTTCACTGCACTTGGAATTTTTTTCCCCATTTTCCTGTACACTATACGGTAAGATGTATTTGTGCGCTGTACAGTTTGCACACATTATCATCGCTGTCGCCGATGGGGCTCACAATCTAAATTCCCTATCAGTGTGTCTTTGGAATGTGGGAGGAAACCGGAGCACCCGGAGGAAACCCACGCAAACACGGGGAGAACATACAAACTCCTTGCAGTTAAAATCAATTACTCAAAATTACAATTCATCTCCCAACAAACAAGCCCTCACATAGCTATGCTGACTGAATAATCTAAACGGTATGGCTCTGGGAAGAAGAAACAATTGCCTGGGGATGAAGGGATTGAAAAAATATTAACATAGAAAACAGGAGAGGCTCCTGTGTATATAGATACAGGTACGCACTCCATATGTGGATATGCATGGCCGTCTCCCGCACACACAGCTCCTCCCTCCCTGTCTGACTGCCCGCGGCTCCTGGAGTCACGTCAGCCACCAGCTCTGACGTTCCGTTTGCTTGACGTCACCACGTTAAAGCGTAGGAGCTTCGAACACCACTGAGTGTGTACAAATGGCGGTGTGCTGCACAGCAGTCGTAAAGTAGCGCTGCAGCTCCACGTTCCCAGTGAGCACTGCAGTGTGTCCCGGGACTGTTGCTCCGCAGCCACAGCGCTGCCGGGAGTGTCAGTGTGACTGATGTACAGCCAGGGGGAGGCGCTATTACCGGGGCTGTGCCTCTCCTCCTCCGGCGGGGGTGGCAGTGGGAGGGACAGTGATACTTTCTCCAGGGGGAGGCGATAACTCTACTGATAACTCCCCCATACTCGTGGTCTTGTCCACATCCCTGAACATGGCAGAGCAGCCGGCGGCGGTGTGTGCGGCACAAGGGAGCAGCTGCCCCGGGAGCACCGTGTGCGGTGTCGGCGGGGCCGGGGTGCCGGTCCTCTTCTGCTTCTCCGTGTTTGCCCGGCCCTCCTCTGTGCCGCACGGCTCCGGCTATGAACTCCTGATCCAGAAGTTTCTCGGTCTGTACGGGGACCAGATAGACATGCACCGCAAGTTCGTAGTGCAGCTGTTCGCGGAGGAGTGGGGCCAGTACATCGACCTGCCCAAGGGCTTCGTGGTCAGTGACCGGTGCAAGGTCCGCCTGGTGCCGCTGCAGATCCAGGCGAGTGTCCGGCATAGCTGTCATCTACAGGGCTGGCAGTGTCTCTGCTATTACTCTCTAGTGTCAGCTGTCATCTACAGGGCTGGCAGTGTCTCTGCTATTACTCTCTGGTGTCAGCTGTCACCTACAGGGCTGGCAGTGTCTCTGCTATTACTCTCTAGTGTCAGCTGTCATCTACAGGGCTGGCAGTGTCTCTGCTATTACTCTCTAGTGTCAGCTGTCATCTACAGGGCTGGCAGTGTCTCTGCTATTACTCTCTGGTGTCAGCTGTCATCTACAGGGCTGGCAGTGTCTCTGCTATTACTCTCTGGTGTCAGCTGTCATCTACAGGGCTGGCAGTGTCTCTGCTATTACTCTCTGGTGTCAGCTGTCACCTACAGGGCTGGCAGTGTCTCTGCTATTACTCTCTAGTGTCAGCTGTCATCTACAGGGCTGGCAGTGTCTCTGCTATTACTCTCTGGTGTCAGCTGTCATCTACAGGGCTGGCAGTGTCTCTGCTATTACTCTCTAGTGTCAGCTGTCATCTACAGGGCTGGCAGTGTCTCTGCTATTACTCTCTGGTGTCAGCTGTCACCTACAGGGCTGGCAGTGTCTCTGCTATTACTCTCTAGTGTCAGCTGTCATCTACAGGGCTGGCAGTGTCTCTGCTATTACTCTCTGGTGTCAGCTGTCATCTACAGGGCTGGCAGTGTCTCTGCTATTACTCTCTAGTGTCAGCTGTCATCTACAGGGCTGGCAGTGTCTCTGCTATTACTCTCTGGTGTCAGCTGTCACCTACAGGGCTGGCAGTGTCTCTGCTATTACTCTCTAGTGTCAGCTGTCACATACAGGGCTGGCAGTGTCTCTGCTATTACTCTCTGGTGTCAGCTGTCATCTACAGGGCTGGCAGTGTCTCTGCTATTACTCTCTGGTGTCAGCTGTCATCTACAGGGCTGGCAGTGTCTCTGCTATTACTCTCTGGTGTCAGCTGTCATCTACAGGGCTGGCAGTGTCTGCTATTACTCTCTAGTGTCAGCTGTCATCTATAGGGCTGGCAGTGTGTCTGCTATTACTCTCTGGTGTCAGCTGTCATCTACAGGGCTGGCAGTGTCTCTGCTATTACTCTCTAGTGTCAGCTGTCATCTACAGGGCTGGCAGTGTCTCTATTACTCTCTAGTGTCAGCTGTCATCTACAGGGCTGGCAGTGTCTCTGCTATTACACTCTGGTGTCAGCTGTCATCTACAGGGCTGGCAGTGTCTCTATTACTCTCTAGTGTCAGCTGTCATCTACAGGGCTGGCAGTGTCTCTGCTATTACTCTCTGGTGTCAGCTGTCATCTACAGGGTTGGCAGTGTCTCTGCTATTACTCTCTAGTGTCAGCTGTCATCTATAGGGCTGGCAGTGTCTCTGCTATTACTCTCTGGTGTCAGCTGTCATCTACAGGGCTGGCAGTGTCTCTGCTATTACTCTCTGGTGTCAGCTGTCACCTACAGGGCTGGCAGTGTCTCTGCTATTACTCTCTGGTGTCAGCTGTCACCTACAGGGCTGGCAGTGTCTCTGCTATTACTCTCTGGTGTCAGCTGTCATCTACAGGGCTGGCAGTGTCTCTGCTATTACTCTCTAGTGTCAGCTGTCATCTACAGGGCTGGCAGTGTCTCTGCTATTACTCTCTAGTGTCAGCTGTCATCTACAGGGCTGGCAGTGTCTCTGCTATTACTCTCTAGTGTCAGCTGTCATCTACAGGGCTGGCAGTGTCTCTGCTATTACTCTCTAGTGTCAGCTGTCATCTACAGGGCTGGCAGTGTCTCTGCTATTACTCTCTGGTGTCAGCTGTCATCTACAGGGCTGGCAGTGTCTCTATTACTCTCTAGTGTCAGCTGTCATCTACAGGGCTGGCAGTGTCTCTGCTATTACTCTCTGGTGTCAGCTGTCATCTACAGGGTTGGCAGTGTCTCTGCTATTACTCTCTAGTGTCAGCTGTCATCTATAGGGCTGGCAGTGTCTCTGTTATTACTCTCTGGTGTCAGCTGTCATCTACAGGGCTGGCAGTGTCTCTGCTATTACTCTCTGGTGTCAGCTGTCACCTACAGGGCTGGCAGTGTCTCTGCTATTACTCTCTGGTGTCAGCTGTCATCTACAGGCTGGCAGCGTCTCTGCTATTACTCTCTGGTGTCAGCTGTCATCTACAGGGCTGGCAGTGTCTCTGCTATTACTCTCTGGTGTCAGCTGTCATCTACAGGGCTGGCAGCGTCTCTGCTATTACTCTGTTGTCAGCTGTCATCTACAGGGCTGGCAGTGTGTCTCCTATTACTCTAGTGTCAGCTGTCATCTACAGGGCTGGCAGTGTGTCTGCTATTACTCTCTAGTGTCAGCTGACATCTACAGGGCTGGCAGTGTTTCTGCTATTACTCTCTAGTGTCAGCTGTCATCTACAGGGCTGGCAGTGTGTCTGCTATTACTCTCTGGTGTCAGCTGTCATATACAGGGCTGGCAGTGTCTCTGCTATTACTCTCTGGTGTCAGCTGTCATCTACAGGGCTGGCAGTGTCTCTGCTATTACTCTCTGGTGTCAGCTGTCATCTACAGGGCTGGCAGTGTGTCTGCTATTACTCTCTAGTGTCAGCTGTCATCTACAGGGCTGGCAGTGTGTCTCCTATTACTCTCTAGTGTCAGCTGTCATCTACAGGGCTGGCAGTGTCTATTACTCTCTGGTGTCAGCTGTCATCTACAGGGCTGGCAGTGTCTCTGCTATTACTCTGGTGTCAGCTGTCATCTACAGGGCTGGCAGTGTCTCTGCTATTACTCTCTGGTGTCAGCTGTCATCTACAGGGCTGGCAGTGTGCCTGCTATTACTCTCTGATGTCAGCTGTCACCTACAGGGCTGGCAGTGTGCCTGCTATTACTCTCTGGTCTCAGCTGTCACCTACAGGGCTGGCAGTGTGTCTGCTATTACACTCTGGTGTCAGCTGTCATCTACAGGGCTGGCAGTGTGCCTGCTATTACTCTCTGATGTCAGCTGTCACCTACAGGGCTGGCAGTGTGCCTGCTATTACTCTCTGGTCTCAGCTGTCACCTACAGGGCTGGCAGTGTCTCTGCTATTACTCTCTGGTGTCAGCTGTCATCTACAGGGCTGGCAGTGTCTCTGCTATTACACTCTGGTGTCAGCTGTCATCTACAGGGCTGGCAGTGTGTCTGCTATTACACTCTGGTGTCAGCTGTCATCTACAGGGCTGGCAGTGTGTCTGCTATTACTCTCTGGTGTCAGCTGTCATCTACAGGGCTGGCAGTGTGTCTGCTATTACTCTCTGGTGTCAGCTGTCATCTACAGGGCTGGCAGTGTGTCTGCTATTACTCTCTGGTGTCAGCTGTCATCTACAGGGCTGGCAGTGTCTCTGCTATTACTCTCTGGTGTCAGCTGTCATCTACAGGGCTGGCAGTGTCTCTGCTATTACTCTCTGGTGTCAGCTGTCATCTATAGGGCTGGCAGTGTCTCTGCTATTACTCTGGTGTCAGCTGTCATCTGCAGGGCTGGCAGTGTCTCTGCTATTACTCTCTAGTGTCAGCTGTCCTCTACAGGGCTGATAGTGTGTCTATAACTCTGGTGTCAGCTGTCATCTATAGGACTGGCATTGTACCTGCTATTACTCTCTGGTGTCACACTGTCAGCCGTGTAGAGGACAGCTGTCTATAACTCTCTGGTGTCAGCTGACATTTTCTGACGTTTTGACCTGCTAAAAAGTGTCAGAATGTTACACAAATAAGGGAAATTTGTGTCAATGACAAAGACTGACTCTAATTTTGTGTGAATGTTATCTGTGTGTGTGTGGGAGGCACATGTCATCTAAGCACCCTACATGGTGGGCCGAACGCCTGGGTCCACGATTGGTGCCAGCGGATAACACCACTCCCTCTTCCCCCTGTGCTAGGTGCTTCCCAATTCTCTGTCCATGACACTGGTATAGGGTGACCGCAAAAAATCGATGTCGGAATTTTGTCCGTCTGGACCCCACAAAACGATTCCCCTTTCCAGATATTGAGATAGCCAAAATTTGAGCTCGATCAAACGACGTTAACCCGTGCCGCTCGTCGCTCAAAGTTTGAAAAAATCCAAATTTAGGTATTTTAAGATTTATGTATTTTGCATAGTCTGTTAGACTATAAAGAATGTGACAACAACATTGCAGAAATAGCCCTGACCAAATTTTCGAACCATTTGTGGTATTTGAATGCAGAGTTGGTGGGATTATCGTTTTTTGATCCCACCATTACAGACAATGAAAAGTTGTTAATGGCTAATAAATTGCTCAGTAGCACAGGTGAACCATCAGAGCACGCTAGGGTTGTAAATCCAAAAGTTAGGAAAGAAAAATTAAAAGAGGTAGGAAGTAACCGACTTTAACGACCTTCTGACAAAAGATGAAGAACAAAAGCAATATGTCCTGCAAGTTGTAAGCAAATGCCGAGCATTATATTCCGACGTTTCAAAAACTACTTTAACAAAAGCTCTAGAATAGATTAGATAACTATGTAAAATTATCAACTCATGTAGGTTAGCGTGCTCTGATGGTTCATCTGTGCTACTGAGCAATTTATTAGCCATTAACAACTTTTCATTGTCTGTAATGGTGGGATCAAAAAACGATAATCCCACCAACTCTGCATTCAAATACCACAAATGGTTCGAAAATTTGGTCAGGGCTATTTCTGCAATGTTGTTGTCACATTCTTTATAGTCTAACAGACTATGCAAAATACCTAAATCTTAAAATACCTCAATTTGGATTTTTTTCAAACTTTGAGCGACGAGCGGCACGGGTTAACGTCGTTTGATCGAGCTCAAATTTTGGCGCTCTCAATATCTGGAAAGGGGAATCGTTTTGTTGGGTCCAGACGAACAAGATTCTGACATTTTTTCCCCCCCCATATGAGATCCGGTCACCCTAGTACACATGCCTCCCGCTCTGCACCTGTCCTTGCACATTCTGACACACCATCATCGGGGACTTTTGAACCATTGTCCCAGCACGTTGTTCTCCTGTCCCTACCCCAGGCCTTGAAATGAAAAGGAGTCTCCACCTACCCACAGGCCCTAACGCTAAACGGGCAAATTACCAGGCTGTAGCTGGTGGCATCGCTGACCCATGATGACTATTCTACTCTGCTAGCAGGGCTGTGGAGTCGGAGTCGTGGAGTCGGAGTCGGTGCTCATTTTGGTGGAGTCTGAGTCGGAGTTGGAGTCGGTATAAAATGGACCGACTCCGACTCCTAAAATATATAATAAATTGGGTACAGTAATTCAATGCAGGATGTGCTGAATATTTTTTCATAGGAGTTTGGGAAAGTTATGAAATGTCCTATAAATGGCTGTTATATTCCTGATCTAAGGCTACATTCACACACAGCGTTTTTCCTGTGTTTTTTGAGGATACGTTTTTCAGCTGCAAAAGTTGATCATCTTTTTAAAAAACTGCATCACCTGAAAGGTTTTTGAGCTCATAGATAATGTTACTCAATAGCAAAAGCAGATTAGAAATCTGCTCTATCTATCCATTTATCCATATCTGTCTATCCATATCTTATCTGTACCAAAAAGAATGAAAACCGGGTAGTACACCAATATATATTCTGTTCTATCTAAATATCTTGATTATTGGATCATAAAAATGATTAAATGTCTGAGGTTCACATTGTACTACAATAAATTTTTCACTTAAATATAAGCAATATGTGTGGGAGTCGGAGTCGGTGTAAGGGAAATTGAGGAGTCGGAGTCGCAGGTTTGGCTTACCGACTCCACAGCCCTGTCTGCTAGTGTCCACACCTGCTTACAGTGCCTTGTGTAAGTATTTGGCTCCCTGGAACTTTTCAACCTTTTCCCACATATCATGCTTCAAACATAAAGATACCAAATGTACATTTTTGGTGAAGAATCAACAAGTGGGACACAATTGTGAAGTTGAGCGAAATTTATTGGTTATTTTAAATTTTTGTGGAAATTCAAAAACTGAAAAGTGGGGTGTGCAATATTATTCGGCCCCTTTACTTTCAGTGCAGCAAACTCACTCCAGAAGTTCATTGTGGATCTCTGAATGATCCAATGTTGTCCTAAATGACGATAAATATAATCCACCTGTGTGTAATCAAGTCTCCGTATAAATGCACCTGCTCTGTGATAGTCTCAGGGTTCTGTTTGAAGCACAGAGAGCTTCATGAAGACCAAGGAACACAACAGGCAGGTCCGTGATACTGTTGTGGAGAAGTTTAAAGCCGGATTTGGATGCAAAATGATTTCCAAAACTTTAAACATCCCAAGGAGCACTGTGCAAGCGATCATTGTGGAATGGAAGGAGTATCATACCACTGCAAATCTACCAAGACCCGACCGTCCCTCTAAACTTAAAATAGAAGACTGATCAGAGATGCAGCCAAGAGGCTCATGATCACTCTGGATGAACTGCAGAGATCTACAGCTGAGGTGGGACAGTCTGTCCATAGGACAACAATCAGTCGTACGCTGCACAAATCTGGCCTTTATGGAAGAGTGGCAAGAAGAAAGCCATTTCTCAAAGATATCCATAAAAAGTGTTGTTTAAAGTTTGCAACAAGCCACCTGGGAGACACACCAAACATTTGGAAGAAGATGCTCTGGTCAGATGAACCCAAAATCGAACTTTTTGGCAACAATGCCAAATGATATGTTTGGCGTAAGGCAACACAGCTCATCACCCTGAACACACCATCCCCACTGTCAAACATGGTGGTGGCAGCATCATGGTTTGGGCCTGCTTTTCTTCAGCAGGGACAGGGAAGATGGTTAAAATTGATGGGAAGATGGATGGAGCCAAATACAGGACCATTCTTGAAGAAAACCTGTTGGAGTCTGCAAAAGACCTGAGACTGGGACGGAGATTTGTCTTCCAACAAGACAATGATCCCAAACATAAAGCAAAATCTACAATGGAATCGTTCACAAATAAACTTATCCAGGTGTTAGAATGGACAAGTCAAAGTCCAGACCTGAATCCAATCGAGAATCTGTGGAAAGAGTTTGCGAACAGCAGTTTTCCTGCTATCTCCATCAAACCTCACAGAGCTCGAGCTGTTTGCCAAGGAAGAATGGGCAAGAATTTCAGTCTCATGTACAAAAGTGATAGAGACATACCCCAAGTGACTTGCAGCTGTAATCGCAGCAAAAGGTGGCGAAACAAAGTATTAAGTTAGAGGGGCCGAATAATATTGCACGTCCCATTTTTCAGTTTTTGAATTTCCCAAAAAATTTAAAATAACCAGTACATTTCGTTCAACTTCAGAATTGTGTTCCACTTGTTGATTCATCAAAAATTTACATTTGGGATCTTTATGTTTGAAGCATGATATGTGGGAAAAGGTTGGAAAGTTCCAGGGGGCCAAATACTTACACAAGGCACTGTAGCTCCAGAAATATGGGCAATAATAATGTGCAACTTTTTACTGTAAAAAGGCATACAATAGCATTTGCTCCTGGAATTTTCACTGATTCATCAAACATTGTTCAATCATTTTGATGGATTTCATCCTTCCATGTAAGAAAAAAAAAATGACTTGATGTATATCACAGGGTGTATTTGGCACTATTTCTACCAAATGTTTGGATATTGAGATGGTCCACACTGTGTAATTCTCTTGTCTTTATGTAAATTTGTCAAATTTTTTACATTTCCAGACCAATCACTTTCTTCAATTTTACATACAGTACAGACCAAAAGTTTGGACACACCTTCTCATTCAGAGTTTTCTTTATTTTCATGACTATGAAAATTGTAGATTCACTCTGAAGGCATCAAAACTATGAATTTACACATGTGGAATTATAGAATAACAAAAAAGTGTGAAACAACTGAAAATATGTCTTATATTCTAGGTTCTTCAAAGTAGCCACCTTTTGCTTTGATTACTGCTTTGCACACTCTTGGTGTCAGTGTATCCACCAGACTTCTGCACAATACAACTGATGGTCCCAACCCCATTTATAAGGCAAGAAATACCACTTATTAAACCTTACAGGGCACACCTGTGAAGTGAAAACCATTTCCATTACCTCTTGAAGCTCATCAAGAGTGTGCAAAGCAGTAATCAAAGCAAAAGGTGGCTACTTTGAAGAACCTAGAATATAAGACATATTTTCAGTTGTTTCACACTTTTTTGTTAATTATGATTCCACACGTTCTTAATTCATAGTTTTGATGCCTTCAGAGTGAATCTACAATTTTCATAGTCATGAAAAAGAAAACTCTTTGAATGAGAAGATGTGTCCAAATTTTTGGTCTGTACTTGATACATTTCTAGATAGATTTGAGAACGCGTGACAGATAATGGGGGCTACAGCCCGACCATAGTTGTGCTCAGCGTACGATGAGATTCACTGAGAAGGCTCCCGCACTCTGGATTGTTACTGGCAAATATTTCTTACAGAAGGCTGAGATTTAGGATATGCACCAATACCTTGCTGAATGAACCAGCCTGTCTCCGAGTTGGCCGAGGTGCCAATGATTAATGCTCTCTCATCTGCCCGTTGCTGCTGCCTCGGATAACTCTCACTGTGTCTTTAGACAGAGCAGGAGCGAACTACAAGTAGCACAGCTGTCGGGGGGATGAAAAGCCCCCACTAATGATTGCCACGTGAGCAGTCTGTTATCCATGATGTAATAATGGCAACCTGCGGTTGGCATAAGGCCACAACAAGAAATAAAATACCACGCTGTTTTGTGTGCCAGAAATCCGATTACTTTTTAGTCTTAGTTTTGCTTGGCGGGGTCATTAGATATGCTACTAAGCAATCCCACAATGAAGACCTAGACGCATGGCATCTATGTGAACCCCACCTTGGCAGACGACCAGTCCCCACCTGCTGCCAGGGCAGATTTTGTCTTGCATATCTTAAATTGTGTGCGCTATTAAATATTTCATGATTTTAGCAAGCCTCGATAACCTCTTTTGATGAGACAAAGTAGAGTAGCAATTGTCCTACACTTGTGCCTTATTTCCGTTGTAGGTAGTAAGTGGATTTAAAAAAAAAAAAAAAAAAAAATCAAACATCCAAACCAACTAATGGACATGTACAATAAGGGGTTAAATGTTCAGGCAAGATTTCTGCAAACTATGTGCTGAACTACCATAGTTGAAACTTTGCTTAGTCTAAGGCCGGTTTCACACATCTGTTTATTTCCGGTACAGGAAAAAACGGTACTGGAGATGTCTGTGTGTGTAATACTCGTGGCAACCGCGTGCAGCATCAGTACCACACGGCCGGCAGGGAAGAAGCGCTACAGTAAGAGCTGTTCCTCGGCAGCGGGTGCTGAAGACGGCTCTCCTCATTCTCCCCTGCTC
Source organism: Dendrobates tinctorius (assembly GCF_039654945.1). Taxonomy (NCBI): domain Eukaryota; kingdom Metazoa; phylum Chordata; class Amphibia; order Anura; family Dendrobatidae; genus Dendrobates; species Dendrobates tinctorius. The sequence goes on from NW_027361671.1 coordinate 80,594,901, forward strand.
TGCCGGCGATCAGCGTGAGCAGGGGAGAATGATGAGTTATATATTTAACCCCTTCCCAACCTGTGTCACAGCTTATGCGTCATGAAAGTCGGTGCCAATCCGACCTGTGACGCATATGCTGTGTCATGAATTGATCACGTTACTGCGGGTCGGGTGACCGGGGTCAATGAAAGGTCACCAGACCCGTAGGAACAGGGGGACTTGTGCTTCACCCCTCAGGGGTCGGCTTTGCCCCCCCCCCCCGCCGTAGCTACAATTGCTCCGATTGGCTGTTTCACTTTCAACAGCCAATCGGAGCAACTGTTATATTTCACCAATGAAACTTGGTGAAATATTACAATCCAGTCATGGCTGATGCTGCAATATCATCGGACATGGCTGGAGACAGCGATTAGACCCCCACCCCCCCCACTGACTGACTGACGTCAGTATCTGCTCCCCCTTCCCGGTACCTCCTAAGTCCCAGTGTCCTTCCTCCATAGACGCCACCATCTTCCAAAATTGTAGGCGCATGCGCAGTGCGCCCACCGAATCGGTCGGCAGATTCATTCATTCCCTCCAGGTACATTTTGATCACTGTGATAGACCCTATCACATTGATTAAAATAAAAAAATTTGTAACTACCCCCCCCCCCCCCTTATCACCCCCATAGGTAGAGACAAATAAAATAACGAAAATATTTTTATTTTTCCGTTGGGGTTAGGGGTGTGGTTAGGGTTATGGTTAGGGTTGTGTTGGGGTTAAGGCTGAGTTAGAATTGAGGGGTTTCCACTATTTAGGCACATCAGGGGGTCTCCTTACGTGACATGGCGCCACCATTGATTCCAGCCAATTTTGCGTTCAAAAAGTCAAACAGTGCTATCTCCCTTCTGAGCCCTGATGTGTGCCCAAACGGTGGTTTACCCCAACATATGGGGTAGCAACGTACTCAGAAAAAATTGCACAACAACTGTGGGGGTCTAATTTCTCGTTACCATTGGGATAATAAAAAATTGGGGGCTAAAAAATTATCTTTGTGGGGGAAAACAAGATATTATTTTCATGGCTCTGCATTATAAACTTCTGTGACGCACTTGGGGGTTCAAAGTGCTCACTAAACATCCTAGATAAGTTCCTTGGGGAGGGGGTCTAGTTTCCAAAATGGGGTCACTTGTAGGGGAGCTCCAATGTTTAGGCACACAGGGGCTCTCCATACACGACATTGTGTCCGCTGACGATTGGAGCTAATTTTCCATTCGAAAAGTCAAATGGCACTCCTTCCCTTTCGAGCCCTGTCTTGCGCCCAAGCAGTGGTTTATGACTACATATGAGGTATCGGTGTACTCAGGAGAAATTGCCCAACAAATTTTAGGATCCACTTTATCCTGTTGCCCATGTGAAAATGAAAAAATTGAGGCTAAAAGAATTTTTGTTGGAAAAATTAAAATGTCCATTATTTTCCTTCCACATTGCTTTAGTTCATGTGAAGCACCTGAAGGGTTAATAATCTTCTTGAGTGTAGTTTTGAGTAGCTTGAGGGGTGCAGTTTTTAAAATGGTGTCACTTTTGGGTATTTTCTGCCGTATAGACCCCTCAAAGTGACTTCAAATGTAAGGTGGTCCCTAAAAAAAAAAAATGGATTTGTAAATTTTGTTGTAAAAATGAGAAATAGTTGGTCAACTTTTAACCCTTAGCTTAACAAAAAATAATTTTTTTCCCAAATTGTGCTGATGTAAAGTAGACATGTGGGAAATGTAATTTATTTATTTATTTATTTTTTTAACTGTTTTGTGTTACATAACTCTAGTTTAACAGAATAAATTAAAAATTTGAAAATTCCAAAATTTCCTAAATCTTCGAAATTATTGACCTAAATTTACCACTAACATGAAGCCCAATATGTCACGAAAAAGCATTCTCAGAATCGTTAGGATCCGTTGAAGCGTTCCTGAGTTAATACCTCATAAAGGGACACTGGTCATAATTGCAAAAAATGGCGAGGTCATTAAGGTCAAAATAGGCTGGGTCATAAAGGGGTTAAATGATAAGAGACAGCAGGTGGTGGCTGATGGGTCTATTACTCCCATCAACCTACACCTGCTGCTGCTAAGGACCGTGACAGCAGGAGCGGATGATGGGGGTATTCCTCACCCGCCGCCTGCGCTATCACTAAACAAATGAAAAACCCGGCGTGGGTTCCCCCCTATTTTCTAGAACTATCCTGGCAAAATCAGTTGGGGGCTGCAAACCTCAGCTGTCAGCTTCTGCAAGGTTGGTTATCAAGAATAGAGGGGTCCCCACGCTGGTTTTTTTTTTTTTTTTTTTTTTTTTTTTCATTTAAAGCATTTAAAAAAAAAAAAAAAAAAAAAGCGGTGTGGGTCCTCTTCACTTTTGACAACCAGCCTTACTAAAGCTGACAGGTGGGGGCTGGTATTCTTAGGCTGGTAAGGGGCCATTGATATAGGCCCCCCCAGCCTAAAAATAGCAGCCCGCAGCTGCCAGAAAAGGCACATCTCAAAAAAATTCTCAGTAATCTGTGAAGACACTGAGCTTGAACTACGATGACCTTATCGCTGACTTTTTCCCACAGTCCTGAGGTCACCACAGTTCAGCCAGGCAGGGAACCTCGATGTCACTACTGGTCAATAATGCACTCACAGCAGCTCATTCACCAGTGGTTCTCAGCCTGGACAGTCGCATCTTGGCACCGTCGAGGTTGAAAACTATTTTGTCCCCCAGACATCGATTACGGTGTGGGACAGAATGACAGACAGGTATGGTATATTGTTTTTTTTTTTTTTTTATTACAGGAGCACAAGGGCTTTGTGGAATTAGTCGTTAGGTGAGTATAACTGTGTTTTCTCTAATCCCCTCCACGACAGCACATAGGAGGTTGCCTCCCCATCCTGATTAGGGACAGGAAACAAGAGGTTAAATAGCCCTCCCCAGTGTTTTCCTGTCCCTAAACAGGAATGAAGAGGTGCTATGTGCTCCGTGGATGGGGCCGGCGACATCCCGTGGTTCTCCTTACCATGAGCCAGGCAGCCGTGGTCTATCGTCCTGCACCTTCCTCCCCGTTCCTGCTCCCGCCGCTGGCGGGACCCACACCATCCTCCGGCGCTTCGGCAATGCTAGATGGTGAGTGGGGCTGGGGGCCTCCCGTAGCTCCCCAGCCCGATATTCGCTCTCCCCCGTGCACCGCATGCCTGTCTCTCCTGAGCGGCATGCACCGGAAGTGACGCGCACCACGAGGCCCGGAGACGCAACGTCGCTTCCTCAACAGTGGAACGCACCGCCATTTTGGTGGGAAATTTAAGGAAAAAAAAGGGAAAGAAAGTGGCGCCAGGAACTTGAGGGGGAGCAATCTCATCTGATTGGATGAGGGGAAAGAAGCTGGATCTCGGTTCCTATTTAAGGACCCTGATGGAAGACGCCATAAGGTAGGACAAACGTCTGCATGATGGATGTGCCTTCCCTGAAAGCTGCGTCTGCAGAGCCCAGCTCAAACCCTGGCCCAGTGAGTACACTCGGGAAAAGGGTATATACCTTTTTGGTTTAGGACCCATTCTTAGGGACCCCCTCCTTCTCTCTCTTTCAGGGAGACAAGGATCCTACACCAAAAACGGAAGAAAAACCTACAAGCCGAAAATTCGCCATCTGTAGGGAAAAATCTCCTCCTTTTATAAAAAGACATTGTGCCAGCGGTGCACGACAAAAATCGTATGGGAGGAACAACCATCCCTGATAGAGGGATGATGCGACAGTAAATCCAGTCGTCCCTGTCTACCTTCTCCCAGTCATCCGGGGGGGGGCCCTCAACCTCAAGGAAGAGGAAATACGTCCCTGAGGACATCTCAGATTCAGAACCCGAATCATCGGTTTCGGCGGACTGGAGGAAAGAGGGTGAACTAACCCCAGTCCAGTCAGAAGATAAGTGGTTCTTTTCCTCAGACGATATGGAGGAACTACACTCAGCAGTCAGGAACACAATGGGAGTAGAAGAAAGGCCACCCCGCTCAGTGCAGGATGACCTATTTGGCGGCCTGAAATCCAGGAAGGAAATGGTTTTCCCTATCCATGATAATATCCAGAGTCTAATCCTGGAAGAATGGGAACTCCCAGAAAAGAAGCTAAGTATCCCGGGCGAAATGAAGGATCGATTTTCCCCTGGACGAAGAAGCCGCGAAACCTTGGACTGAGATTCCAAAAGTGGATATCCAGGTAGCTAAAAAGACTACGCTACCCTTCGAGGACTCCTCACAGCTGAAAGACCCGCTGGACCGAAAGATGGATAGCCTATTGAGAAAGTCCTGGGAAGCCTCAGCGACTTCCTTGAAAACTGTTGCATCGGCCTGTGTAACCAGGACCCTGTACCTCTGGCTTCAGCAGGTAGGAGACCATATTAAAATGGGAACTTTGAAGGAAGATCTCCTAGCCTCTCTGCCACTTCTACAGAAGGCAGCCGCCTTTTTAGCAGACTCCTCGGCAGAGTCGGTCCGTATTGCGGCAAGAACGTCCGTGCTCTCTAACACCACTCGAAGAGCCCTATGGCTAAAAAATGTGGAGTGGGGATATCCTATCAAAATCAAAGTTATGCTCGATCCCGTTCAAGGGCGAATACGTATTTGGGCCGGCATTGGACGAACTATTAGAGAAGGTGATAGACAAGAAGAAAAACCTTCCTGAGCCAAAACCACCAAAGAAAAAACCCTATCATCCACCCCAGACTCAAACCCCGCAAACAGGGATAAAGGGAAAACGGGACGTTGGAGCTACACAAGAGGCAGGAATGTTTTACACGATTCCCATTCAGACAGACAAAAAATAACGCCAATCAAGTAGGGGACAGAATTGCAGATTACTTCTCGAGCTGGCAGGAGTTAACAACGAACCAAAAAAATCCTGGACTCGGTCAGATGGGGAGAAAAAATAGAATTTTCCTCCAGCCCCCCACAAAACTTGGAAGTTACACATCTTCCGTCAGCAAAACTGCAAAGGTTCTACACGGTGAGCTCCAAAAGATGCTATCATCAGCGGTAATCTGTTCAGTCCCAGAACTGGAACAAGGTCAGGGCCACTACTCACAACTGTTCTTAGTAAAAAAAAGCCTAGTGGGAAATACCGGGTCATCATCAACCTGAAGAAGCTAAACCAATACGTCCGGTACCAACGCTTCAAGATTGAATCGATAAAGACTACGATACCACTGATTGGACGAGACTTTGCCATGGCCACCATAGATCTCCAAGAGGCCTATTACCACGTATCCATCCATCCCATTGGCGATATCTAAGGTTCGCAGTCACTCTAGACACAGAAGTACACCACTTCCAATTCAGAGTTCTACCCTTCGGCATATCTTCGGCACCCCAAACATTTACAAAGATAATGGCAGAAGTGGTAGCAATCCTCAGAGAGAAGGATATATGTGTCGTCCCTTACTTAGATGACCTCCTGGTGTTGGCTCCCTCCAACACCATTTTAAGACAACACCTACAAACAGTCCTGCAGACCCTGATGTCCCGGGCTGGATGGTAAACATGGAGAAATCAGACCTGAATCCCTCAACCAGGAAGATCTTTCTATGGATACTCCTGGATTCCCACAACCAAATATCTTTTCTTCCGTCCACCAAGCAGGTGGGTGTGAGATCAAAAGTTTGGACTCTAAAAAGTCAGAAAACAGTGACCATAAGGTTTGCCATGTCAACATTGGGGTCAATGACTTCGTGCATCCAAACAGTCCCCTGGGCCCAGGCCCACTCAAGGATACTCCAGAGATATATCCTTTACTGCTGGAACAAAGACCCAGAGACCCTCAAAATGAGAATCTCCCTACCCCAGCACGTAAAGCTGTCTCTCAACTGGTGGCTCAACCAGGGAAATCTAGCAAAAGGGAGACCCTGGATACAAGATCCCATGACGTCAATCACAACAGACGCCAGCAAACGCGGCTGGGGAGCAGTATCATCTCAGGGAATCTTCCAGGTACTCTGGCCCAGAGACATGGAAAAACAATCTTCAAACTACATAGAACTTAGAGCGGTAGAAGAAGCCCTAAAGGCAGCTGAAACATTAGTCCAGGGAACCCATATCCGAATTTACTCCGACAATATGACCACTGTGGCCAATCTACGTCAGGGCAGCACAAAATACGGAAGTCTGCAAAACGTTTCGGCATGGATATTCAGCTGGGCAGAACACCATCTCCAGTCCCTTTCAGGTCTCTTCCTAAAAGGATCCGACAACACCGAGGCAGACTTCCTAAGCAGGACAGACTTAGATCCAGGGAGATGGAGCCTCAACGCCAGATTATTCCATACCTTAGCCAAAAAATGGGGTCTCCCAGAGGTAAACCTATTTGCGAGCCGGGAGAATGCCAAAATAAAGCATTACTTCTCCATAGGGCCGAACGAGAAGCAGTCAAGAGTAGACGCCTTTGCTCACCCGTGGAACTTTGGACTGGCATCCGCCTTTCCGCCGATTCCCCTAATACCAAGAACTCTGCAAAAGGTCTGGACAGACGGGGTCAACACTATCCTGATCGCCCCTCTCTGGCCAAAAAGGAGCTGGTTCGGAGCCCTAAAACTGAACTCAGAGGGTCCACTGACCCTGCCCACGGACCGCGACCTTCTACATCAAGGTCCCATCCTTCACCCGGCTCCCCACAGCCTAAGCTTGGTTTCTGAAACCACAATTCTGAAAGCCAGAGGCCTCTCAGATGCAGTGATGGCTACACTTCAAAAAAGTAGGAAACCTATCACAAATGCCATATATTCCAAAATATGGAAAACCTTTTCAGCATGGTACGGATCCACTCCCATAGATCCCTTCCACCCCAACGTGTCAAAGATCCTAGACTTCTTACAGGATGGGTTATCCAAGGGTCTGAAACCAAGCACCTTGAAGGTAGAAATATCAGCCCTAAGTTCTTTCTTCGATCGAAGCCTGGCAGAGCATCGTTGGATCAAGAGGTTTATGTCAGCAGCTTCCAGAATCCATCCAAATAAATCCAACATGGTCCCGACATGGGACCTGAATATAGTACTAAAGGGTCTAGCGAACCCTCCATTTGAACCTATCGACCAGGCCCAGATAGATAAACTATCCTGGAAAACAGCACTACTCGTAGCCCTTACAACAGCAAGGAGAGAGGGAGAAATTCAGGCTCTGCCCATCAGAGAACCCTATCTAAAAATTCTGGATGATGAGCTAATTCTTCGGCTAGACCCTTCCTTTGTGCCAAAAGTGTCTTCAGATTTCCCCAGATCCCATGAAATAAAACTGCCCTCCTTCTGTGATAGCCCGAGGGACGAGAGAGAGAGGATTCCATTCACTGGATGTCCGGCAAGCAGTTCTGACCAATTTGGAAGAGACAAAACTTTGGAGGAAAGATCAGAATCTTTGTTCAGTATAGCGGACCAAACAAGGGGAAGAAAACGTCCAAAAGCTCCCTATCTAACTGGATCAAAAAAAGCTATAACGGCCGCTTATAAAAGCCAGGATCTACCTCCTCTGGTATCCCTGAAAGCCCACTCCACCAGAGCTGTCTCCGTCTCCTGGGCAGAAAAAGCTGATGCATCCATTGAGCAGATCTGCAGGTCCGTGACCTGGTGCTCAGTCCATACCTTCACGAGGCATTATAGATTAGATCTTATGTCAGTACGAGATCTAGCCTTTGGCAGGAAGGTCCTGCAAGCCGTGGTCCCTCCCTAAACCATTATCCTTTGCTATACCTCCTATGTGCTGTCGTGGAGGGGATTAGAGAAAATAGAACTACACTTGCCGGTAGTTGGGTTTCTAAGACCCTCCACGACAGCACGGGTAATGTCCTCCCTCCCCCCCCCCCCCCCCAACAACAAAATTTTGTTCATGTGACCTTAGAGTGAATGCTTGAAATATTCACATATGTGGTCCTTGGAAAACACTGGGGATTAGAAGAAAGGTGCGGGGGGCTATTTAACCTCTTGTTTCCTGTCCCTAATAAGGATGGGGAGGCAACCTCCTATGTGCTGTCGTGGAGGGTCTTAGAAACCCAACTACCGGTAAGTGTAGTTCTATTTTATTTCTAATAAAAGACTTTATTCTGGCTCTGTCTTTACTATGTAACTATAGGATTAGTAATGGATAGGTGTCTTTTCTGGACAGCTGCGGGCTGCTGTTTCTAGGCTGGGGGCCCCTTACCAGTCTGAAGAGCAGCTGTCAGCTTTAGCAAGGTTGGTTGTCAAAATTGGGGGGGGGGACCCCACATTTTTTTTTTTTTTGTTTGTTTGTTTTTTTTAATATATAGTTAATTAGAAAAACCACATGGAGACCTGTCATGAACTCATTTTCTGCTCCACCAGTTGAGAGTTCCCCTTCCGTTCTCCCTCTGGTGGTGACAGAAGGTAGTGCGGTTGGTTTAAGTGGTAGAGATCTGCCACCTGATGAGGAAGATAACGATTGGATCTCTGGAGTATCAGACTGGATATAAGACAGCCGAAGCCCTATCCTGGTGCTGATGATTCAGTCTGCTTCTCAGGTCCTGGACTTCAGCTCTCTTCCAGTCTTAAGTTAAGTTTGTTTTTTTGCTAATGCTCACACTTGCGCTTGTTGGTCAATTCAGTTTTTTGTGTAATCAGCCTGCCCCTGCTGGGGCTATGCTGAAATTCCACTCCTATTAATCAGTATTTGCCAATCTGCTTTTTGTCCCTTATTAGATTGGCCTCTTTTTTGCTTTGTCTCAGAATATTTCAGAGTGCTGATATAAGTTTTGAAGTCTAGTGACTTCAGGGTTAATTTTGCTATCAGAAGTGTTGGACAATATTTTTGTAGTTTTTTTTGGCAGATTGCAGACAGTGTCTTTCCTTTTCTGTCCTGTTTAGTTAGCCGGGCCCCATCGTTTGCTCAGCCTATTTTCCTGACTTTGTTTGTGTTTTCATCTTGTTTCACCGTCAATACACTGTGGGGGGCTGTCTTTCCTTTGGGGTCTGCTCTGGGGCAGTTAGTTTTCCTCTTTTCCTGCTTTAGGCTTATGTAGTTCTCCGGTTGTGACGAGGCGTCTAGGACCATCTTAGGAACGCTCCACGACTGCTGCTAGTTGTGCGGTTAAGATCGGGGATCTGCAATCTGCATAGTTACCAACTTCTCTGGTTTTCTGAGACTTGGCTTGTTGTTTTTTTCCTCTTCGGTTACCCATTCATAAGAGACCCCTCTATTCTTGATAACAAACCTTGCAGAAGCTGACAGCTGAGGGTCGCAGCCCCCAGCTGTGAGTTTTGCCAGGCTGGTTATAGGAAACTAGATGGTGGCCCGATTCTAACGCATCAGGTATTTAGAATATGTATGTAGTTTATGAAGTTTTAATAATAATGCAATAATGCACCCCCCCAATCCCGATATGCATGGTCCCCCTCAACCTCCCCATCCTGGTATGCATGGTGTCTGTTAAAATAAAAGTTATATACTCACCTTCCGACGGCGTCCGATCTCCACTCCACGCGCCTGGCCTCGCGGTCCCAGTAATAGACCGCTGATGACGTAGCGCTCTTGCGAGAGTGACGTCATCTCCGGTCTAAGCCGCAAGGCATTACTGGGACCGTGAGGCCGGGTGCGTGGAAAGGAGATCGGAAGGTGAGTATAACTTTTTTTTTTTTATTCTATTTTTTTACAGATTTAATTCTATTTTTTACAAATTAAGTGCTGCGCCCGATTGAGCGCTGCGCCTGTCGCTGATTGGTTGCGGCCGCGACTAATCAGCGCAGCGGGATTTCGGTTACACACAGACACCATAAGACGAATATATATCCCACGCTAGGTTTTTCATTTATTTAGTTATAGTGCAGGCGGCGGGTGAGAATACCCCAACATCTCCTCCTGCTGTCACTGTTCTTAGTGACAGCAGGTGTATGTTGATGGGAGTAACAGTTCCAATCACCCCCACCTGCTGTCATCATTCTGACTTTGATATAACTTATCATTCTCCCCTGCTCGCACTGATCGCCGGCAGAGCAGGGGAGAATGATTAGAGCAGTGTTCAGCACCTACCGCCGGGGAACAGTGCTAACTCGTGTCACACAGATGGCATCAATGTGTGTTCTCCGTGTGTGGGTCGTCTTGTGACTCGTGCTGACTGTAAAAAACGGACATGTCAGCGTGTTTTGCCCACAGACACACAGTCTGTGGAAACACACTGACGTGCACAGACCCGTTCATTTGAATGTGTATAAGTGTCTCCAGTACGTGTGAAAACTCACGTCAGTGTGTCCGGAACATGTGGTGTGAAAGGGGAATGAATGTTCTGTTTTCTTCACCAGAACACTTGTGTCCATGAGGTGGGCAGGACTGCTACTCTGAAGGAGAAAAAACCCTCAATGTGCCAACCTTATAATGGCAAACAAACCCCCATAATTACACCGGAATACCCCATCACCCCTTTTTAAAGGGAATCTGTCAGCATGATTTTACTAGGTAATTTGAGAGCAGCATGATGTAGGGTAGAGACCCTGATTCCAGTGATGTTTCACTTACTAGTGCTGTGTTGATCTTTTAATAAAATCAGTGTGTTATCAGTAAGAGATCATCACTAGAAGACTAAGGGTATGTTCACACCGGGAGTTTTGCTGTTTTTTTTTTTTTTTCTCAGCAAAACTTGACTTCTCGGCATTAAAGAAGCTGCTGCAAAAACGCGTGGTTTTGGTGTAGTTTTGTTGCATTTTTTTCATGCGTTTTGGGGGCTAACGTGTCTCTTTGTGCATGCTAATAAAATTGAGTGCCCCCAGAGGAAAGAAAAACTACTTCCTGTAGAGCCATACTTCTAGATTCCTTGCCGCTTACAGTAAAAATCACAGCAGGAGCCGACAGGATAGAAGAGATGAATTGCATACAATAAATACCCTTAGAATAGATAGAATATATATCAGTGACATATGTGATTAGTACAGTGTGTGTGCAGCTTACTGTACATGTTTTTAATTAAAAGACTAGCTTGGCCCGTGCGAAATTTTCGCATATTGGTCGTCAGGGGCTCAGGCAACTTCAGAAAAGGCAAGCTGGTCAAATATAAATGTATTTCATGAGTTAATGAACCCAGACTGGTATTTATATATGTAGATTGGTAATACAATAATTGTTTTGATAAGTAGGAGCCAAAAAATGTCTTCCGGTTGAGGTGCCACCTGCAGGTCATTGTGTTTTTCTGCAGGTTTATGAAAATGAATGTTTAAACTGCATTTAGTGATAAAATCGTGAATGTGTGGTTTGTTTGGCTGTTTTCTTGCTGAAGGGAGCAAGATTACCTTTTAAATGGTGTATTGTGTGTGTGTGTGGCGTGAAATAATCCCCAATTTAACAGTGCATGTATACAAATGTGTTGGTAGTGTGCTTTGGGGTACTGTGGTGCCACCTGCAGGTCATTTTTCCTTACTGCAGATTTCTGAAAATTAATGTTTAAACTGTATCTTATGATCCAATCGTGGATGTGTGGTTTGTTTGGCTATTTTCTTGCTGAAGGGGGCGGGTTTACCTTTCAAATGGTGTATCATTTGTGTGCATGTGTGTGGCTGCAATATGAAAGGGGATACAAAGGAATCATCGAAAAACTGTTTAGAAATAATAGAATAGATTTTTCTGAAAAAAGAAATGAGGGCTCCCGTGTCATTTACTTAACCAGCAGAGGGAAAGCTGGGGGCAGATGTTTATAGACTGGGAAGGGGGTAATAACCATGGAGCTTCCTAGGCTATAAATATCAGCATGCAACTGTATACTTGGCCTTTACTGGCTATTAAAATGGAGGACCCCAAAAAACAAATTAGGTACGGTCCCCTTATAATAATCAGCATTTGCTATGCAGACAGCTGTGGGCTGATTTTACAGCCTAGGAAGGGACCAGGATTACTTGCGCTCCCCCCCCCCCCCCCCAGGCTAAAAACAGCATTCGGCCACCCCAGAAAAGGCGCATCTATAAGATGAGCAAATTCTGGCACTTATCCTCACTCTTCCCACTTGCCCTGTAGTGGTGGCAAGTGGGGTAATAGTTGGGGGGGGTTCATTTGCATTGTCAAGTGACATCAAGTTCCGAAGTTAGTAATGGAGAGGCATCAATAAGGCGCCCCCATTACTAACCACATAGTCATATTGTATAAAAACACTCACACCCAGAATAATGTCCTTTTTAATTGAAAGAATGACACAGACTTCTTTAAATCTTAATTAAACCATACTTACTGTGTCGCCCATTCCACCGATGCCATTGTCTTCTGCAAGAGAATTAAAATAAAAAAAAAATAATATCCCTCTCCTCTGCCGTCATTCTGTCCCACACCGTAATCCATTTCCTGGGGGATAAATAGTTTTCAACCTGGACGTTGCAAAGATGCGACCGTCCAGGCTGAGAATCTCTAGCGGTGAAGTCACTGAGACTGCATTCCCAGCCGAGCTGAACTGCTGTGACCTTGGTAAGATCCCCGCTAGCACAGTGAGAAAGTCGCACCGTGCAAAGGCGAGTTCATCCTCGTCTTTATCCTCCAGACATGGATTACGGCTTGGGACAGAACGACGGAGAGGTGAGGGATATTGTTGTTTTTTTTATTTTTGTTTTATTACAGGAGACAAATGCTTTGTTGGAATTAGGTGCTAGGTGAGTCATGTGTTTTGATTTTACCATAGATCAGAAATGGTGTTTGCAGCTCTGTTGTGCACAGACATGACAGACTGGCAAACAATGTATGTTCGGGCCCCCATTTAAGTGAATGGAGATTGGATCCACTGTTCAGTGTCTCTGCTGGATGATGAGCTGTATGTTTGCATTGTGCAACCATGCAGCCTTCCATCTAGATGTAGCAGAGCAGGCTGTGAGGTCACATCCTGCTGTCCTTGACTTTTCTGCAGTAAGTATGCTGGTTGAGCCTACATAGTCTGTATCCATTCTATTAACACTCCTACATGGGCTGGTAACTGTGTGTGCATGTTTTACTTATTGGCTTAGTAATGAGGGTGTCGGGTTGACGCCTTCTTCATTACTAAGCCTAGTGCTAGGTGTCAGAGAGCTGCTCACACCAAGTCCTAATACTGTTATCCTGATACCACATCATCAGCTTGAAAAAGGAGGTGTTGAACAAAAATTACTCACAAAACTTTATTTAAAAAAAAAAAAAATCTTTATCTAAAAAAAGCATTCATTGCAAAAACTCATGCAAAAAGCATGGCAAGAACGCACGTTTTTGACCCAGTGGTATTTCTGCCAAGAAATGCAGAAATTTCTGCAAGCAAATACTCAACATGTGCACATAGCTTAAAGGGCCTGTCACACTAAGGCCTCTTTCACACTTCCGTTTTTTACAATCAGTCACAATCCGCCAGGTTTTGAAAAAAAACGGATCCTCAATTTTTTTTTGAGGATCCGTTTTTTTCCCATTGACTTGCATTAATGGCGGATTGTGACGGATTGCTGTCCGTTGCATCCGTTTTTTGTGAGGATCCGCCAAAAGTTGCTGTCCGTCACCATCCTCAAAAATTTCAAAACGGAGCTTGTAACGTTTTTTTCTCTGGCGGATCCGGCAAACACTGATTTAACTCGAATTTCTTTTCTGGGTGCCGGAGAAAAAAAAAAATTTTTTTTTCTCTCTCTCTCTCTCTCTCTCTCTCTCTCTCTCTCTCTCTCTCTCTCTCTCTCTCTCTCTCTCTCTCTCTCTCTCTCTCTCTCTCTCTCTCTCTCTCTCGCCAGCGATTCCTTTAAATTTCTTCATTTTCAGGATCCGTCTGAAAACGGATCCTGTGCCATCCGTTCACATCAGTTTAGAACGGATCCGCTTGTCCGCCTTTTTGGCGGATTATAACTGATGCAAAAAACTGAAGTGTGAAAGAGGCCTAAGCGATATCACTAGCAATATCGCTATAACTTGTGACATTATAGCGATATTGCTAGCGACATCGCTGTGTCTGATACTTACCTACGACTGGCTCCCCCGCTGGTTATCGCTGATCGCGCGAGAACGTTCAGGACCGCTTCTCGTCGTCAGCTTCCTGCGGCGCTTCCTGTGGAGCCGGGCGGGAGGGCACAGGATCGCCTAGTGTGACAGGTAAGTAGCGACCCCCGTCCCCAGCGATGTCGCTGGTGAGATCTGCCTGTGTGGCAGCTCACTAGCGACCACTTAGCGATGTACCAGCGATCCAGACCGCGTCATATCGCTGGTCGGGATCGCTGGTACATCGCTAAGTGTTGACAGTACCTTAAGTGTCTCGTGCCTCCTAGTCCAGCCCCAACCCAGTGCTGACTAGCAGCTTTCTGTCTATAATATATGCTGTGTACACAGAAAGCCGCCAATCTGTGGTGTGGGCTCTGCCAAATCTGTAGCAGAAAAAAGTTGATCAGCGTTTCACTGACCTTTGACGAGGACATACTGACTCTGACCCTCTCGTCAAAGCTCAGCAAAACACACCTAGGGTCAGGTGCACGCTGTTGCGGGGCTCCTTGTGTTGGTTAGGCCTCTTTCACACTTCAGTTTTTTGTGTCAGTTAAAATCCGCCAAAAAGGCGGACAAGCGGATCCGTTCCTAACTGATGTGAACGGATGCCACAGGATCCGTTTTTTGACGGATCCGCAAAATGAGGAAATTTAAAGGAACCGCTGGCCGAGAGAGAGAGATTTTTTTTTTTTCTCCGCCAGAAAGGATTTCAGGGTTAATTTTCTATCTGACCTCCTTTCTCCGGGCATGCGCACTGGAAAATGCGGATCCAACCACGAAAAAAACGTTGCATGCTCCGTCCAGGCATGCCGGCGGACGAAAAAAATTTGGCGGATCCTCACAAAAACGGATCCAACAGATGGACATCTGTCAAGATCCGCCAGTAATGCAACTCAATGGGCGAAAAAACGGATCGGAAGAAAAAAAATTGCAGATCCGTTTTTTTCAAAACCTGGCGGATTTTGACTGACTGTAAAAAACGGAAGTGTGAAAGAGGCCTTAGTGTTCTGCTGTTTTCCTGCTTATGCACTTTATAAGCCACATACTACTTCTTAGGCCTCATTCACACATCAGTTTTTTTGCCATCAATCAGTCTGTTTTTTTTTTTTTTGTTTTTTTTAAAAAACGGATCCAGTGAATGATGCCACTGGATCGTTTTTTTTTTGTTTTTTTCTCATAGACTTGTATTAGCGACGGATTGTGACGGATGGCCAATCGTTTCATCAGTCGTTTGACGAATCCATCATAAATTCTTTGTCCGTCGTCCATAGACAACGGACAAAGTAATGTTTTTTGTGTACGTTGGACAGCGACGGATCCAGCGCCGTCCGTCATTGACTATAATGGAAGCCTATGGCCGCAGGATCCGTCGCTGTCCATCAAAAGAATTTCTCTTCCTTTAATTTAACCCCCACAGCCATTCTGGCACATAACAATGCTAGCTCTCGCTCTCTCCTTCCTTTTAAAAATTGTGACTGATTTCTACAAGACTTGTGTGAAAGGGGCCTTAGCTGACTGGGTTCCAGGCATGCCTTTGTTACTATGGTCTTCGTCTCATATGAAGTCAGACATCCTTAACTATTTTACTGATTCCTTTGAGATATACAGGTGCTTCTCACAAAATTAAAATATCATCAAAAAGTTACCATATTTTGCGGTTTATAAGACGCACCCCAAATTATGAGGAGAAAAATAGTAAAAAAAAAAAAAAAAAACCCCCTTTTTTTTTTTTTAATAAAATGGTGGTGCTTCTTACATTCCATGAGTCTTACTACTTACTGGGGGGTGGTGACTGCGGTGAAACGGGGTCGCTGCTGGCAGAGACAGGAGTGGGGCGATGCTGCAGACTGGGAGAGAGAGGTGTTCGGTAGTGCGGGGGCTCCGGAAACATTTTGTGAAAGCCAGGAGCCCCCGTACTTCTGTGGTTTACTTTGCGGTGGACTCTGGTAAAATGGCCGCCAGGGGGCGACGCATGCGCAGATGGAGATCATGACGCTGAAATCTCATCTCCCGAGAGCTTGGTGCCGAGATCTCCATCTGTGCATGTTCTGCCCCCGGCAGCCATTTTCCCAGAGTCCACTGCAATGTAAACCATGGAAGTGAGGGGGTACTGGGCTTTCACAAAATGTCGGCACCAACAAAAACCCACAGTGTCGCACCTCCAAACACCCCCTCATCCCAGTTTGCGGCTTGTAGCAACGCGCCACTCTTGCCACCTCCAGCAGTGACCCTGGGACCCTGCTCCATTGCGGCCGGTAAGGTGTATATTCGAATTATAAGACGCATCCCCATTTTCCCCCCAAATTTTTTTGGGGGAAAGTGCGTCTTATAATCAGAAAAATATTTCTCCTCTTCAATGAAAAAAGTGAAACACATATATTGAATCATTACAGAGTAATCTATTTCAAGTGCTTACTTCTGTTAATGTTGGTGATTATGGCTTACAGCCAATGAAAACCCAAAAGTCATTATCTCAGTAAATTAGAATACTTTATAACACAGCTTGAAAAAATGATTTTAAAATCCGGAATGTTGGCATACTGAAATGTATGTTCAGTAAATGCACTCATTACTTGGTCCGGGCATCAATTACTGAATCAGTGCAGCGTGAAATAGAGGCGATCAGCCTGTGGCACTGCTGAGGTTTTATGGAAGCCCAGGTTGCTTTTCATAGCCGTCAGCTCGTCTACATTGTTGGGCCTGGTGTCTCTCCATCTTCTTGACAATACCCTATAAATATGGGGTTAAGGTCAGGCAAGTTTGCTGGCCAATCAAGCACAGTGATACTGTTTTTAAACCAGGTATTGGTGTTTTTGGCAGTGTGGACAGGTGCCAAGTTCTGCTGGAGAATGAAATTTCTATCTCCAAAAAGCTTGTCGGCAGAGGGAAGCATGAAGTACTCTAAAATTTCTTGGTAGACAGCTGTGCTGACTTTGGTCTTGGTAAAACACAGTGGACCTACACCAGCAGATGACATGGCTCCCCAAATCATCACTGATTGTGGAAACTTCACACTAGACCTCAAGCAGCTTGGATTGTGGCCTCTCCACTCTTCCTCCAGGCTGTGGGACCTTTCAAATTAAATTTACGTTAATCTGAAAACACCTTGGACCACTAAGCAACAGTCCAGTTCTTTATCTCCTTGGCCCAGGTAAGTCGCTTCTGGCGTTGTCTGTTCGTCATGAGTGGCTTGACACAAGGAATGTGACACTTGTAGCCCGTGTCCTGGATACGTCTGTGTGGTGGCTCTTGAAGCAATGACTCCAGCAGCAGTCCACTCCTTGTGAATCTCCCCCAAATTTTTGAATGGCCTTTTCTTAACAATCCTTTCAAGGCTGTGGCTATCCCGATTGCTTGTGCACCTTTTTCTACTGCACTTTTTCCTTCCACTCAACTTTCCATTAATATGCTTGGATACAGCGCTCTGTGAACAGCCAGCTTATCCTCCTTGTGTAGTGTGTCAATGACTGTTGACTAGACAGAGGTCCAGAAGGCAGTCTTCCCCATGATTGTGGAGCCTTCTGAAACAGACTAAGGGACCTTTTTAAACGCTTAGGAAGCCTTTGCAGGTGTTTTTTGTTAATTATTTTAATTTACTGACATAACGACTTTTGGGTTTCATTGGCTGTAAGCCATAATCATCAACATTAACAGAAATAAACACTTGAAATAGATCACTGTTTTTAATGACTATATAATATACAAGTTTTTATATTGAAGAACTGAAATAAATTAACTTTTTGATATTCTAATTTTGTGAGAAGCACCCGTATATAGGCGATCTAGCTACTTTCAGCAGCTGACTGTTTTACTGCCAACATTTGCACTCTTGCCTTATACAGCCAGATTTTCATTTTTATTTACGGTACATAGATCCTGCTTAGTGCTTTTTTGATGCACTAGTTTAGACTTGTATATTCTTTTACTGCAATCATATATTTATGTATTTATTAATTGTTTATGAAGAATGAGCATACTGATTTGGCATCTGTTATTTTGTTCACCTTTGCATCATGTATATGATTGCACTGCTGGTGTTTTAATCAGGGCTTCGGAGTCGGTGCTCATTTTGGTGGAGTCGGAGTTGGAGTCGGTATAAAATGGACCGACTCCGACAATATATAATAAATTGGGTACAGTAATTCAATGCAGGATGTGCTGAATATTTTTTCATAGGAGTTTGGGAAAGATATGAAATGTCCTATAAATGGCTGTTATATTCCTGATCTAAGGCTACATTCACACACAGCGTTTTTCCTGTGTTTTTTGAGGATACGTTTTTCAGCTGCAAAAGCAGATCATCTTTTTAAAAAACTGCATCACCTGAAAGGTTTTTGAGCTCATAGATAATGTTTTCAATAGCAAAAGCAGATTAGAAATCTGCTCTATCTATCCATTTATCCATATCTGTCTATCCATATCGTATCTGTACCAAAAAGAATGAAAACCGGGTAGTACACCAATATATATTCTGTTCTATCTAAATATCTTGATTATTGGATCATAAAAATGATTAAATGTCTGAGGTTCACATTGTACTACAATAAATTTTTCACTTAAATATAAGCAATATGTGTGGGAGTCGGAGTCGGTGTAAGGGAAATTGAGGAGTCGGAGTCGCAGGTTTGGCTTACCGACTCCACATCCCTGGTTTTAATAATCTTTTATTTGTGCATGTTTTTGCCCCAAACTCTCCCTGTACATTTTCCACCTGTTTGAATTTTCCCTTGTCGTCCTCTTCTGCTATTTTTAATATTTAAAATAAATATATTCATCATTCTAGTTGTCAAGCAGAGAGCAAGCACAGTCATAAGGTCACAATAAAAACTGAAAAATTTATTAACGTATAAAATACATACAGACAGACAAATACGAGTGGAGGCTGGAAGATGAAAAGGGTTCATCAGACCGCATGTGCGAGGCCCAGGGTAGGTTAGTAGGAAGGCAGTAAAATAATAATGTTGTCATGGCATAGAAGTCATAAATGCACAGTGGCAGAACAAAAATAAATATAAATCACAGGTACAAGACATCACCAACTGGTACATATAACCAGCACAAAAGCCATATGTGCATAATAGCACAAAAAGCTAAACAGGGATAAGAACCAACAGACATAAATATGCCCAATAATATTCAGATGCATAAAGAAAAAGTGAATGTATATGGAAAAACCAAAATACAAATACCTGTGAAAGAAATAGCTGCCTTCCTCCACGTCCCACCCGCCCCGACGCGCGTTTCGGCGTGCCTTTATCAAGCCCCTGGGCCTCGCACATGCGGTCTGATGAACCCTTTTCATCTTCCAGCCTCCACTCGTATTTGTCTGTATGTATTTTATACGTTAATAAATTTTTCAGTTTTTATTGTGACCTTATGACTGTGCTTGCTCTCTGTTTGTTATCTTTATTACAGTTGGTCTTCCCTTTTCTGCACTTATTGTGGGTGTGAAATTTTGGTATTATCTATTTATTATTATTATTATATACCCACTATGATCATTGGATTTTGCTTATATATCATTCTAGTTGTGTATCATATTTGTAGGTGTTATGTTCATGCCAGTGGGGACACAACCTTTTGTTATTTTGGTTTTTGAATTTATACTAAGTACAGGGTGGGCCATTTATAAAGTTGCGTTCAAAATGGCCACCAGCTGTGTTTTACAGTACCAGCAAAAGCTGAGATTTCTTCAATCTCATGCACACAGCTTGTTTGTGTTTTTTTTTTTTTTTTTTTTTTTTTTTTTTTTTTTATCAATTTTGTGTTTTGCATGTTTTTTTGCACAATGTAGCATGTCACTTCTCTCTGCTTTTTTTTTTTTTTTTTTTTTTTTTTCCTCTGTTGATAAAACGCTCCAATAACGCAGGCTTTGCTGCTTTTTTTTTTTGTGCCAAAACCTTATTCTATAGAATAGGACTTTATCAGCATGTTCGAGACAAATCTAGCATGCCAAAAAAAAGGAAAACATGTTTATTTTTATTTTCTGCAGCTTCTTTTCTGCCTAGAGATCAGGTTTTGCTGCATACAAAAACACCCAGTGTGAACTTTTCCGAAGGGGAAATGTTGGGCTATAGTCGTCCGAACCCTCCGATATTGGCCAACAGTCTTATGTGTATTGGGGTCTCCTAACTCCCTCCATCAGATCATGTCTGACGTGGGAAGGATCCAGTAAATGGTTTTCCAATAGCTTTTGTTTTCCAGGGCACAAGCCAATGCCAGAGAAGCGAGACAGCAGCTCAGAGAACACAGGCAAAGCGCTTGGCTGAGTATTGCAGTGTATAGGAGGGATACCTGGGGAGATGGATGTCACAGGAACCGTCATTCAGCCAACTGCTTCCTAATGTGTTTGGGGGCTAGGTGAGACAGTGCAGCAGTGACTGAGTTAAAAAAAAAAAAAAAAAAAAATGAAATGCATGCTTTGACTGCTTGACCCAGAAAAATTGTGGCTGTTGGCCACAAATCCTGCAGGGATTGGACTCTGACATGTCACTCGAGCACCCGCTCTACTCGTTGCGTACCCGTGCGCCCTCAGCAGACTTCAGTAACAAGCACTTGCTCATCACAACTGGGCGCCCTTACCTTCATGGGTGTATTCAGCTTTTATGGGAATTGTGAGGCTAATTGTACAGTTTTATGCTGGCTGTTTTGCAGGACATTATGAGAGAGATATATATATGAACCCGTTCTACGCCTGGGTGGCAAGTGTTTTTATTGGCATATGGTCTCCCATCCTGGTATGCATGGCACCCCTCATCGCTATCATGGTATGCATGGTCCCCTCACACCCCCCCCCCCCATCCTGGTATGCATGGTCCCCCCCCTCATCCCTATTGTAGGATGTATGGTACCCCTTACATGGTCCCCCTTTCCTGGTATGCATGGTCCCCTCACCCCTATTAAACTGCACACATACAAGAAAAACATTTATACTTGTCCTTCTTTCCTGTGTTCCAGCCCTGTCCCGTTCTGTCGGAGGCCGGAGTGTGGCGCCGGAGTACGCGCATGCCCATACCGCGCTGTCTGCGCCATATTGCTGAAGACACCCTGCAAATGTGTCTTCAGTAAAATGGTGCCGGATGGCGCTATGCGCATGCACGATTCTCACGCGCACTACTGCCCCGGTCTCAGGAAGAAGAGGAGCGCCGCGGCAACGTTCCTCCCGGTGAGGTAAGTATGGTGCCGGAGATGGTGGTATGTAGTGTCTACGTGTACCGCCATCTCCGGCACCATACCAGTTACCTGTAACGCTGGATGCCTCATTCTGTCTGGAGCGACGCTCCCAGCATTATATTATAGAGATATATTAATCCGTCATGCGAAAAAGTAATAATGCAAACGTTTTGCTCCAAAACGATATATAATAAATCTCCCTTCTTTTAAGGCTATTAGCCAAGACCTTCTTCTAGGTCACTTTTGATTAGTAAATCTTCCCCCACTATTCTAGAAGTCATATTTAGGTAGTTTTCTAAGGTTCTCATGGGCAAAACTAAACTTTGCAGAGTTCTTTACTGCAAGCAGAACAAAGCCCGACGCCCTCCACAGCGATCAGCCGGTATGTTATATTAAGGAACCATGACTCTAAGGTCCACACTTGCAAATCGATTTACCCAAGTTTCTGATGTAAATTGTGCCCTAAAGGGTCACAAATCGTGGCCCGCACGTTTTGCACAAAATATGAAAATGTCGCATAGACTTCATCATTTATACGGAGCTATTAAAAAGAAAACCAGAACACTTGTTCAGATCCATGCCTGCTCATCGCAGATGTAGATTTCATTTTCTCACTTTCACTCCTCCAAACCTGTCAAATTTATTAACCGACTTTCCCTTTTTAATAACTTTATTTTTCTTAGAGTGTAGGAGATGCCAGGTGTTAACAAATGTTGGTCGTAGTGTTCAATTTTTCCAGCTTTGTTACATTCTTGATTTGACGCTCTGCCTAAAGTTTAAAGCCTTCCATTTGTCTTTTGCACCTTGAATAGTGACGACTTGCTTTTGTTCCATTGCTCTTTAACATGACCTTAAAGAAGTAACTAAAAATCAAATATTGATAATCCTGGTAAAATATAAAACTAACTTTACATAGTGTTTGTCTAATTTTCTTTTGTGACTGTAAGTGGACATGGAAGAGCAATTTTTTTATTTTATTTTTTTAACGTATCCTCGTATGAGGCCACTATGATACAACGAGGCCTTAAAGGGGTTGTGGTTTTTTTTTTTGTTTTTTTTTCCTAAGCACTTACCTGCCTGTTCTGCCCTGCAGCAATCTCTTCTAGCTCGGAGCCATCATGATAATGATTCTCCTCCTCCATGTGATTCACATTGACAGAGCAGATCCTTCTCTTCCACTCTGGAAGGAAGCAGGAGAATCTGAGCCAGGGAGAGAAATACACAGAGCAGAGCAGGCAGCTACCTGCTGGTGAGTTCTTAACCCAATAGGGGGGAAAACCCCAGATAACACCTTTTAATAAATGTACTATTCTGTAGATCTCTAATTTCTACTAGAAGATAAACCATATCGTGGAGATACATTTGGCGTATATTTTTATGTGATTCTTCCCTTTGCTTCCTCTTGCAGCTGACAACTCTCGGGAACCTTACTCCTGCCAGTACGGTGTTTTTCTGTTGTGACATGCAAGAGCGGTTCAGACCAGCAATCAAGTATTTTGGAGACATTATAAGTGTAGGGCAGAGATTGGTAAGTTTTGTGTTTCCATGCTATAGAAGTAAAAAAAAAAAAAAAAAAATTGTGACATTATGAATGCTATAATATGAATTAAGTTACATTTTACAGCTATATCAAAAAAGAGACTCTACATGTTAACCCCTTCAAGATGGAGCCCTTTTTCATCTTTGTGTTTGTTTTCCTCTCCCCTTCTTCCCAGAACCATAACTTTTTTTTTTTTTTTTTACTTTTCCATCAACATGGCCATGTGAGGGTTTGTTTTTTGCGGGACAAGTTGTACTTTTGAACGACGCCATTGGTTTTACCATGTCGTGTGCTCAAAAAAGGGGGAAAAAAATTCCAAGTGCGGTGAAATTGCAAAAAAAAAAAAAAAGTGCAATTCCACAATAGTTTTTGGGCCTTTTTTTTTTTTTTATACCATTTTGGTGCAGATACGTTCTTCTGATCGTCCGTTATTGCATTTTAATGCAGTGTTGTGATGATCAAAAGCAACGTAATTCTGGTGTTTTTATTTTTTCTCGTTACGCAGTTTTAGCGTTTAGGTTAATTCTTTTATATTGATTGGGTGATTCTGAACGCTGCTATACTAAATATGTGAATGTTTGAGGTTTTTTTTTATTGTTTTATGTTGAATGGTGCAAAAGGGGGGTGATTTGAACTGTCTTTTTTTTTTTTTTTTTTTTTTTTTTAGTTTTTTTTATATGAACTTTTGGCGTGCTTCAATGGTCTCCATGGGAGACTAGAAGCTGCAATCACCTGATTGGCTCTGCTACATACAGGCAATGATCAGGTCACCTGTATGTAGCAGAATTACTGACTTGCTATGAGCGCCGACCACTGGGCGGCACTCATAGCAAGCCAGCAATGACAACCATAGAGGTCTGCAGGAGACCTCTGGTTGTCATGCCAACCCATCGGTGACCCGCAATCACGTGAGGTGGATTTCTGGCGCGATTACCAGAAGTGCATGTTAAATGCCACTGTCAAGAGTTTGACAGCGATATTTAACCAGTTAATAGCCGCGGGTGGATCGCGATTCCACCCGCGGCTGTTAGAGGCACATTTCAGCTGTTCAAAACAGCTGATGTGCCTGGAAAGATGTGGGCTCCGGCGCCGAGCCCACATCAAAGGGGGAAACACGGCATGTGCAGTACTAGTATGGCACGTGAAGGGGTTAAAAACAAATATTGTCATGAAGGGTAACAAGTAGTGTTGAGCATTCCGATACTGCAGATATCGGGTATCGGCCGATATTCGCTGTATCGGAATTCCGATACCGAGTACCGCTATTTTTTCAATATCGGATACCGGAATCGGAAGTCCCCATAATGCAATGAGCCACTGTTGTGGCTGTGATTGGCTGCTGAAATGATGTCGTCATGATGCGCGGTCTGTGCCGACTGCGGGGGTCTGTACAGGCCTGTCGGGGGGCCGCTGCCGGTGGTCTGTACGGGCCTCTCGGGGGGCCGCTGCCGGTGGTCTGTACGGGCCTCTCGGGGGGCCGCTGCCGGTGGTCTGTACGGGCCTCTCGGGGGGGGGGGGGGGGGGGGGGGGCCTGTGCCGGCTGCCGGTGGTCTGTGCGGGCCTGCCGTGGGTCTTGTGAGTGTGCAGGCATCGTCCGATGGGACTACAAGTCCCATCGGGCTATGCCTGTAACACTGACAGTGACTGACACATTAGCCAATGATGGGACAGTAGTAGTGTAATGTAAAAAAAAACAAAACATACTACATTCATACTACATACATACTACATACATACATACATACTACATACATACATACATGCTACATATATACTACATTCATACAACATACCTACATACTACATTCATACAACATGCATACATTCTACATACATACAACATGCTACAGACATACAATATACATACATACTGCATACAATACATTCATACAATAAATGCATAGACATACAGTACAAATAACATAGAGTACATACTCACCATCACTTGTCATGGTGAGTATGTACTCTGTTATATGTACTGTATATATGTTGTATGAATGTAGTATATGTGAAGTATGTATGTAGTATGTATGTTGTATGAATGTAATATATATGTAGCATGTATGTTGTATGAATCTAGTATAGATGTAGCATCTATGTATGTTGTATGAATGTAGTATATGTAGCATGTATGTAGTATGTATGTTGTATGAATCTAGTATATATGTAGCATCTATGTATGTTGTGTGAATGTAGTATATGTAGCATGTATGTTGTATGTATGTTGTATGAATGTAGTATGTTCAACACATTAGCCGGATGATGGGACTACTACTGTCCCATCATTGGCTAATGTGTCAATCACTGTCATTGTAGCAGGCATCGCCCAATGGGACTTGTAGTCCCATCGGACGATGCCTGCACACACACAAGGCCCCCGTCAGCCGTCACAGTCCCTCGAGAGGCCCGTACACTCGTACAGACCACCGGCAGCCGGCACAGACCACCGACAACCGGTACAGGCCCCCCAGAGGCCCGTACAGACCACCTGCAGCCGGCACAGGCCCCCGACAGGCCTGTACAGACCCCCGAGAGGCCCGTACAGAGCACCGGCAGCCGGCACAGGCCCCCGACAGGCCTGTACAGACCCCCGAGAGGCCCGTACAGACCACCGGCAGCCGGCACAGGCCCCCGACAGTCAGCACAGACCCCTGAGAGGCCCGTACAGACCGCCGGCACAGGCCCCGAAGAGGCCCGCACAGACCCCGCCCGCACACACAGACACGCACAGTGACCGCCCACACTCTCCCCCCAAACAGGATGTACAAGGCAAGAAAGGATATTTTTTAATTCCGATATTTCTGTCCCATTGACTTGAATGGGACTTCCGGTATCTGAATCGGCGATACCGATACTTTTTGGGGTATCGGGCCAATCCAATATTTCTGAATATCGGATGGTATCACTCAACACTAGTAACAAGAGATTCCTTCCAATATATCGGAGACCATGTTTTCAGAGGAGTTAAAATGCTTACAGCTACCAAATGGCTTACATACAGTCTATCCAGCAATTCTACTGCAGTAAACCTATATTATTATTATTAATAATAATAATAATAATAATAATATTATCTTCCCTACCTTGCATATGCTATCTAAAAGAAGTCCGCTAACAGCCTCCCCAAAATGTTTCACCAGATAAGTGAATGATGAAATGAGGCTATAAATCCCCTGATGATGCCTATGTGGTGAAACATGTTAGGGAGGCTGTTAGCGGACTTCTTTTAGATAGCA
This sequence comes from Dendrobates tinctorius, assembly GCF_039654945.1. Lineage (NCBI taxonomy): Eukaryota > Metazoa > Chordata > Amphibia > Anura > Dendrobatidae > Dendrobates > Dendrobates tinctorius. Next base: position 80,620,773 of record NW_027361671.1, read on the forward strand.
TATGCTAGGTAGGGAAGAGAACAATAACAATAGGATAGGTTTACTGCAGTAGATGTGCAGAATAGACTGTATGTAAACCTATTGGTTGCTTGAAGCACTTAGTACACTAGCATATCTGAAACCATGAAATACCTGACATGTTGGAGATAATATCTTGTTCCCTATCTTGGCAATATGTGTGTTTAATGTGTGGAGTCCCTTTATGTTATAATATTAATTAAAAGTTACATTTTAGTTGAGTCTTTAGTTAGGGGGCCCGTTCTTTTTGCCTATGGCAATGTTAAACTAGTATCACTCCATACTGATCCTTAAACAGTATTTTTATTGTTGATATGGCTTAAAGAACAAAAGCAATCAGAACTATGGAGAGGGAATGTAGTGTTCTGTTGTGAATTAGTTGTTCAGCACCACAAAAGTTTTAACTGTTGTTTTTTTTTTTTTTTTTTTTTAATAGTGGAAGAGAATAGGCAGAATAAGCTTCCTGCATGAGATAGTGTAGCTGTTGGATGGGTGGGAGGGTTTATTGCCATATCTGCCTTCCCCATCACTGTATACACAGTGCTAAACATTTTGTATGCAACATACAAAGCACTTAAGGGGGCTTCACACATAGCAATATCGCTAAAGTGTCACCGATTTTGTGACGCAGCAGCGATATTGCTACATGTGACACTTACCTCCGACCGACTCCCCCCCCCCCCCCCCCCCCCCCCCCCCGCTGGCTATCGCTGATCGCACGAGAACGTCCTGGGCCGTTTCTCGACGGCGGCTTCCTGCTGGCGCCGACGAGCGACACGGGCGGAGGACGTCATCGACGCGTCTGACAGGTAAGTAACGACCGCTGCTGCGTTGCTGGTGAGATCTGCCTGTTTGGCAGCTCACTAGCGACCATTTAGCGATGCACCAGCGATCCTGACGAAGTCGTATCGTTGTCGGGATCGCCGGTGCATCGCTAAATGTAACGGGGTCCTTACTGTGCTTCCTCATCCAGACTCCATCATGTGATTGCTTGTAGGGAGAGAACAAAAGTTGCTGTGCCCTGGGAGACAGTCAGCTCTGCTATGCAGGCTGGGGGCAGAATTCTCCCTGTTACTAGGGCTAATATACTAGCCCCAGTTTCAGGGATAATGGCAATAACAATCATTTTAAATTTCTCCCCTACTCAATGTGGTTGGTTATCAAAAATACAGGGGAACCCACGCCATTTTACCCATTTATTTATTTATAGCGCAGGCGGCGGCTGTTGAATACTCCCATCAGCCGCCTACTCTCATTGATGTCGTTTGAATATAACTCTCCTCATTCTTCCCTGCTCTCACTGATCGCTGGCAGAGCAGGGAATAATGATGTAAGCGGACTTCAGCACCTGACACCGGGGAACAGCGCTGACAGTACTGCTGTTTCTCTGGTGCCAGTAGTAGTGTGGTAATGACACACGGATGTCGACGTTTTGCAGCCCGTGCTGCCAATTAAAAAAAAAAAAAAAAAAAAAATGGACATGTCTACGTATTTTGCCCACAGACACACATGCACAGACCCATTCATTTGAATCTGTAATGTGTGTACATGTCTTCTCTGGTACGTGTGAAAATTGTCACCACACGTACCAGACACACTGATGTCTGAAAGAGACCTTTGAGCCTGTTCACTTAGCTCAGAAGCTGGATGGTTGCATCCAACCAACTTCATTCCCCCCTGCGCTTCTCCCTTGCTGCAGAGGCAAAGCTGCTTCTGGTAACAGTGTGGGAGGGCGCACAGTTTGGGCCATGCCAGTTGTTCTGTCAATTTTTAGGAGCACAATGCCATCCTTGCAGCCAGGAAGCTTGGAGGCAGAGGAGTGGTGAAGCCATAACATGGGAAAACCCTTTTAAAGGGAACCTGACATAATTGTTAATGCTATTTAATTTGTAGATATGGAGGATAAAGCCCCCATCACATACAGCGATCTCGCTAGCGAGATCGCTGTGTGTGATGCTTATCAGCGACCGGCCCCCCCGCCAGGTATCGCTGATCGTCCTCAAATGGCCAGGACATTTTTTTGATCGCTGGTCTCCCGCTGGCCAGCATGCATCGCTGCGTGTGGCAGGCGGGAGATTAGCGAGCTGGAGCTTGATAATCAAGGTAAACATCGGGTTTATAAGTGCCGCGCAACGCTTAGAAACCCTCTGTGTATGTTGGAAACCAACGCGCTGGTGCAGGGAGCTGGTAACCAAGGTAAACATCGGGTTTCTAAGCGTCGCGCGGCACTTAGAAACCCGATGTTTACCTTGGTTTCCAGCTCCCTGCACCATGGGGCTGGTTTCTAACATACAGTGCGTCGCTTGTTACCCGCGTGTCACTGGTTCTGATCGCTGGTGAAGCTGCCTGTTTGGCAGCTCACCAGCGATCCTGACCAGGTCATATCGCTGGTGCGTCGCTGTGTGTGACGGGGCCCTTACTTGCATGTTAGTAGAATTATGAAGGTGCAGCACCTGGTAGAAAATCTACTTTATACCTCCTAGGCGCCGTCTGCTTTTAGTCATGCAGACGTGCTAGCGCAACTGTCATCACTCGCTGTACTGTGAGCACACCTGACACTTTGACAGCTGACTCAGCATGGCATCAGTGCAGTGCCGCCAGGAATTTTTGTGCACATTGTAATGTTGTATTGCTGCATCAGCCTATTCTTCCACAGTTGACCTGAGCATGGATCATCATAGGGTGGTATTCCCTGGTTATTTTGATGGGCTACAATTAAAGAAGTTTTCCTCCCATTATTTTTTTATTTATTTTTTTTGTAATTACATATGTAATGCAATTGCTTTCTCTGGAGTTCAGCGCCGTTCTTCCCCTTTTCTCAGACCTCACCACTAGAGTTGAGCGACTTTGGTCGGATCGGGTTTCATAAAACAAAATTTGTTTCAGATGAAACTGGTCCGACTAGGGCAAAAAAAGTCTGAGTTTCGTCCAAAAACCTGACCCCAATGCAAGTCAATGGGGATTAAAAGTTGGCATTGAGTGGATGAATGTCATCCGCTCAATGCCGTCTTTTATTTCCCATTGACTGGCATTGGGGTCGGGTTTCGGACGAAACTCTGACTTTTTTTTGCCCTAGTCGGACCAGTTTCGCCTGAAACAAATTTTGTTTCATGAAACCCGATCCAACCAAAGTCGCTCAACTCTAGTCACCACTCTGAAGACTGTGTCACACTGCGCTCTGCGTGACTTGGATGTGGCTTTTATAATCTGAGTCTGTAGAGCATCCGAACGAGGTTTCATAGACTTTCATTGTAAAAGATTTTTGGCTCCTGCATCGAGCATAGGGGGAGTCGGAGAGCCACAAATGTAGTGACGTCACTCAGAAATTAAACAGAACGGCGCTGGATCCCGTAGAGTGCAGTTATAGTGCGTACATTACTACTGCATATACAGTATGTGGGAGTGCGTCTTTAATAATTTTTGGATGTTCTCAGGCTTTTACAAGTCTAAGGCTTGCCATAAACTCATTAGGGCCATTAATTGTATGCACTCATAGTGAGAAATAAAGGTATATATTTCATAGATGTTTACGTTTCTTCCTAGTTACAAGGTGCACGGATCCTAGGAATACCAGTGATCGTCACAGAACAATATCCTAAAGGACTTGGGAGCACGGTGCAAGAACTTGACCTGACAGGAGTGAAGCTTGTGGTCCCAAAGACAAAATTTTCTATGGTTTTGCCAGAAGTAGAGGCAGCGTTAGCGGAAATTCCTGGAGTTCGTAGCGTTGTACTATTTGGCGTTGAGGTGAGTATGGCTTTGTCTGTTGTGGTTTTAGCCACATTTACCTGTCTCTCCTCATGTAGTATTTGGAGAAGACGAGTGTTAAAGGTCTCTGCTAGATCCTAACTTCTCATTGAAACATACGGACAGGGCTCAAGGCGCCAGTGAGCTGTTTCACAGGACCCTAAGAATTGTTGTTTCGTGAGTTAGCTGTATCTCTTTTCACAGCAGCTGACATGCAGTATCGGTAGAGTTTCTTAGAGGAGAAGAGGCAAATATCTGGGTAACAGTTGTCTGTGAGGTCAAATTGTGGAGTATTGCCTTCTGATTTTAATAAAAGAACAGCAGATATATTCCCTTTTAAGGGGTTTAATGCCCATTTTTGCAGTCCTTGCACTTGATCCTGAGCTAGTAGGAAATTGTAACCAATTTGTTCAGTTTTTAAGCAGCTTAGCTGTATAAAATGTTTGAGTATATTAAATGAAATATCAATTTCAATCATTATCGAACATAACCCTATGCTAACTTCGAAATCAGTTGAGGTCTTAGCAGTTTTACTCAAAGCAATCAGTAGGTTATCGCCTATCCAATGGATAGTTTTATAGCTTGGTACAACTCCTTTTAACCTCTGGCCTATTTTGGGCCTACTGCATTACAAGGGCTCTAACTTTTTTATTTTTGCTAAATGAAAGCATCTTTTGTGGAAAAATCATCTGGAAATAGCTTTATAATTTTTCTGCTGTGCTCTGTCAGTAGGATTGAATGAGAATTATGACTAACTCTCCACTGATAGCAGCCTGTTTACGGGCACCGTTATCAAGATAAATGCGGGTCCTATTGATGGGGCCCACATCTTTTACTATACGTTTTTGTCCTATCCAGTGGACATGTCATAAATGTACAAGATGGAACTATCACTTTAATGCTTAGTTAACCTGCTTCTCTTATCCCTCTAGACTAGAAGTTGTGATCCTTTGATTTGTTTGACACTTTAATATACATTATATTATTGCAGTGTGGAATTGATAGGCAAACTATTGGGCGACGCCTTTGGCAGACCTAGGATCATACGTAGGTTCCTGGTGCCACGGTAGAGCAAGTGGCCACCAACAATCTTGTGGGTTGCTGACGACATACAGAAGGGGCTCCCTCCTTCCCTCTGTCAAACCCCTTAGATGATGTCGCTATTGGCTTTGACAGATAACTCCTTTCTGGATAAGCTCGTTACATTTTGTAGGATTGGTCGTTAAAATTGTGACAATACTATTTTTTTTTTTTTTTTTTTTTTTTTATAATTGAGCATTTTGTAAGAGACAAAACAATTTTTTTTTTTCTTAATATAATGAACTTGTTACATTTCTTTAACTGTTGTTTTTTTTCCATATCGCTTGCATTATACACCACAATACTTATTAATTTTGTGTATTATGTTAGTAAGTGTAAAAGTAACTGGCAGCTGCTTAAAAGGAATGTATTATCTTCTAATCCTATTCAACTGCAGATACAGGGTATGTGGTTAATCTGCAAGTTAATAAAAAACAAGAAATTAACTGGAGTATAAGGTGGTATTCATGCAACGTGTAGAATCATGTTCACACTGGCCAGACGAAAACAGTCGAAACTGGCTGGGTACACGTTGGCATTGGTGGGATGGCTTTTATGGGGGTTTTTTTTTTCTTTTTTAATAAAAAAATGGTGTTTACTAAGTGCCTTTCTCGTTCGCCTTATTGGGGGACACAGAGACCATGGGTGTATGCTGCTGCCACTAGGAGGCTGACACTATGCACAAAAAAAGGTTAGCTCCTCCTCCGCAGTGTACACCCCACCGACCGGCAGGAAGTTCCTCAGTTTAGCTTAGTGTCAGTAGGAGGTGGACACGGGTCTTTTATTAGACCCCTATCTACCTCGTCATGCGTCGTTCCTTTACAGGTTTCGGAGGGATACGGAGTGAACAGTCACATCCGTACTCCCACAAAGAGACTATGAGTACGGCGTGTACTGCCACCCCGTATCCTCATAGGTCTCCGCGGCAGGACCAGGAGCCTCGCACAGGTGCGTGCCAGCTATACGGACGGTCCTTGCCCCCCGCCTCCCACCATCTCGCCTACCAGAGCCTGACGGTTGGACGAGGCGTGGATTCCATAAAGACGACAGACAGCGTGGGATTCTCAGGTACCTTTATTGTGGCCCCCGGCCTGGGTGAGTATGCGGTCTAGCGGTCCCCCGGCGTTTTCATCCTAAGGCGGTCGCCAGGGGACCACGGTAGGGCCTGCGCGCCCGCCTCTCCCCACGGTCGCCGCATCCATGAAGGCCCCTTTTCTTTCGGGCCTTGTTCTGCGCCCCCCCCCCCCCCGTTTCTTCTTCATCCCGGCAGGGGTATACAGGGGTCGGGCTGTGGGAAGCAGGGACGCGGCCCGGGGTTGCGGCTATTTATTTAGGCCCCGGCTTCATCTCGGGCCTACCGCTGCGTCGCGGCCACGCCCCCTGCCCCTTTCTTCTAAGCGGGCTTCTCTCCCGCCCGTCCTAGGCCTTCCCAGCCCCCTTGCCTCACACCAGCCTGCTATTGGACAGCGGGCGGTGCTAAGGGGATCTCTGCGGCGAGCTCCGCCCTTCTTCTCCCTCTGGCAGCGCGCCCTTTCCCTGGTGGTCGCCATCTTCTCAGCCTGCCAGCGGGACCTCATTCCCTGCCGGATTTCGGTCGTTGGGCCTTTTTTTCAGCCGGATTGGCCGGGCCTCATCCTGCAGCCAGATCAGAGAGCGTCGCCCTTGAGGACACCGGACCGTGAGTAGCTCTGCACCTGCAGACTGACACCCTTCTCTGCCTTCTGTCCCCCAACCGGCCGGCACTGCCTCTCTTTTCACTATGTCCAACACTAAGTCTGATCGTACCCGCTCTGCGTCCAGCCCGACGCCGCTCAGGAGCCATCCATAGCCCCAGGGGCGAGTGAGCCCCCCATGCCGGGTTGGGCCTCCTCTTAATCACAGTCAGTGGCAGACCTCATCAAGGTGTCTCAGTCCCTAGTAGCCGTTCTGGACAAGTTGCCCTTGGGAGCTTCGGCGGGACCCAGCACGTCTCAGGACGTCCCATCTGACCCAGCCAGCGGCAGTCGCAAGAGGCCCAGGCAGGACCTCCAGGCGGAGTCCTCCCCTCGTCCTACCTCACCCCATAGTCCCCAGCAGTCTCCCTCTCGGGCCTCCTCCCCCGAGTCAGGCGAAGCGCTTTCGGAATCGGAAGGGGTCTTAGAGCTGGATTCGGACCAGGATGCGAACATGAAGGTTACGGTGCAAAACCTCATTGCCGCGATTCACCATACCTTTGACATTGCTGATGCCCCTGCGAAATCCTCAGATCAGGAGGTTTCGTCCAGACGGGCGGAAACACCATCCAGGGTGTTTCCCTTCCATTCTGAGTTTGGAAAGATTTTTACAAAGGAGAGAGAAGATCCGACCAGACGCTTTCAAAGAGGAAAGCGTCTCGGCGTGCTGTACCCGTTTGCTAAAGAGCTCACGGACAACTGGGCCGCTTCTCCCTCGGTGGACCCTCCCGTGTCCAGACTTTCTAATAGTACGGTCCTTCTGCTCTCAGGTGTGGCGTCGCTAAAAGATTCTAATGATAGGATCATAGAATCTCTAGCAAAATCTGCCTTCGAAGCGGCATCAGCAGCGGTATGTCCAGTCTTTGTTTCTTCTTGGGCAGCAAAGGCCATATCCACTTGGGCAGATGACCTTCGGCAGGGCATTCTGGATAAGGCACGACCAGAGCATTTGGCCGATCTCGCCAATCAGATTTCCCATGCGGGGGATTATCTGCTTTCTGCCTCCTTGGATGCCGCATCTTGCGCAGTTCAGGCGTCAAGTAACATCGTGGCAATCCGACGTACAATTTGGCTCAAGGCCTGGCAGGCGGACTTGTCCTCTAAAAAGTCTCTGACCAATCTGCCTTTTCAGGGAGTGCGTCTCTTCGGATCACAATTGGATCAGATTATTAAGGACGCTACTGGAGGTACGAGTTCTCTTCTCCCCTCCAAGCCTCGCAGACCTCCTCCAAGGCATCAGTTTCGTCCCTGTCGGACTTTCCGCCGTTTCAATACGGCGGAAAACCCTTCCAACCAGCAAAGGCCACAGGCACGTCAGGAAAGAAAGAAGGTTTCCTTCAGGCCCACTCCGTCCTGGCGGTCCCACTCTTCCCAGGGAAGACCGTCCAGATCTAGATCTGGACGGTCTACGTCCGCATGACTACCATCGGTCTCCCGTGGGTCCCTTCCAATTGGGAGGTCGACTTCTCTTCTTCAGCGACGTCTGGCTCGCCTCAGTAGAGGACGCTTGGGTCAGAGAGGTTGTATCAACAGGATACAAAATAGAGTTCATTTCTCTTCCACGGGATCGTTTCTTACAATCCCGTCCGCCGAGGGATCCGGCCTTGGTCCCGGGTTCGGTTCGGCCATCGCCTCTCTTCTCAGTTCCGGGGTGATTGTGCCCGTTCCCGAATTGGAACGCTTCACAGGGTTTTATTCAAACCTGTTTGTGGTGCCGAAAAAGGACGGGACAGTTCGACCCATCTTGGATCTCAAGTTACTCAACAAGAGAGTTCGCCTTCGCCACTTCCGGATGGAGTCAGTTCGCTCGGTAATTGCTTCCATGGAGGAGCAGGAATTCATGGGTTCCATAGACATCCAAGATGGCTATCTACATGTGCCCATATTTCCCGGACATCAGAAGTTTCTGCGGTTTGCGATTCTTCACGAACATTACCAGTTCGTCGCGCTTCCTTTCGGGCTCGCCACCGCTCCCAGAGTCTTCACGAAGATTATGGCGGCGTTGATGGCCTTGTTGAGGATCAGAGGTCTCGTTCTTTTTCCGTACTTCGACGATATCCTGATCAAGGCCCCCTCCTTTCAACAGGCCCGCCTATGTGGCGATCGTTCTAGACACCCTGTCCAGTTTTGGGTGGATCGTCAACCGGGAAAAGTCCTGTCTGGTCCCTACTCATCGCCTTGTGTTTCTGGGCCTTCTGTTCGACACTCGTCGGTCAAGGGTATTTCTCCCACAAGACAAGATTCTTTCCCTGCAGCAGGGCGTGCGATCATTACAGATCACACGATTTCCATCCCTCAGGTCAGCCATGAGGGTCCTGGGGAAGACGGTGGCGGCGATAGAGGCAGGTCCCTTTGCCCAATTTCACGCCAGGCCACTCCAGCAGGCCATTTTGTCCAGGTGGAACAGGTCGGCTCTGTCTCTGGATCGTCCGGTTCGCCTTTCCTGCCGGATCAGGCGGTCTCTCAACTGGTGGTTGACGTCTCCCCTCATTCTCTTGGGGCGGTCTTTTCCCGTTCACTGGCAGATTGTCACTACGGACGCCAGCCTCATCGGCTGGGGTGCAGTGTTCCGCAATCACACTGTTCAGGGTCGATGGTCGACGCAGGAATCAGCTCTGCAGATCAATGTCCTAGAGATACGGGCGATCCATCTAGCTCTCGTCCACTGGGATAGGCGCCTTAAGGGCCTGCCTGTCAGGATTCAGACAGACAATGCCACAGCCGTGGCGCATATCAACCGCCAAGGGGGGACACGGAGTGTCTCAGCCCTGGCGGAAGTGTCCAGAATTCTTCAATGGGCAGAGACCTTTGTTCCAACGATTTCCGCGGTTCACATTCCCGGCGTGGACAACTGGGCCGCCGATTTCCTCAGCCGCGAGGGTCTCGCGGCAGGGTAATGGTCCCTACATCCGGAGGTGTTTCATCTGCTCTGCCGTCGGTGGGGAACCCCGGATGTAGACCTCATGGCATCTCGCCTCAACAGGAAAGTACCACAATTCGTGTCCAGGTCTCGGGACCCTCTGGCAGTGGGCGCCGACGCTCTGGCAGTCCCTTGGTCACAGTTCGTGCTCCCCTACCTGTTCCCTCCTCTGCCTCTTCTTCCCAAGTTGTTGAAGAAAATCAAAGCAGAGGGGATTCCAGTCATCCTCATCGCCCCGAATTGGCCCAGAAGGTCTTGATTCGCAGACATTGTCAACCTTCTCGCAGACGCCCCCTGGAAGCTTCCCGACGGGCAGATCTGCTGTCTCAAGGCCCGATTTGCCACCCCAATTCTCGGTCGCTCAATTTAACGGCGTGGCTGTTGAGACCGAGGTTTTGAGACGGGCAGGATTCTCTGATCGGGTAATTCATACCATGATCCGCGCCAGAAAGCCGCCTTCTTCGAAGATCTATTACCTTACTTGGAAAGCCTATTTCTCCTGGTGTGAGGCCAATGACATCGCGCCCTTGGTTTTTTCGCTCCCTTCTATTCTGGCGTTTCTTCAGGCAGGGCTGGATGCGGGGCTTGCTCTCAGTTCCTTGAAGGGTCAAGTTTCGGCACTGTCCATTTTATTTCAGAAAACGCTGGCCTCCCGGCCCCAGGTCAAAACCTTCCTCCAGGGTGTGGCTCACACGGTTCCTCCGTACCGAGCTCCCGTGGATCCTTGGGATCTTAATTTGGTTCTTCAGGTTCTGCAGGGTCCTCCTTTTGAACCTCTCAGGGACGTTTCCCTTTCCCTCCTTTTTTGGAAAGTGGCCTTTCTGGTGGCCATTACCTCCATCCGGCGCGTGTCGGAATTAGCGGTACTTTCTTGCCGCTCTCCTTTTTTGGTCCTTCATCAGAACAAGGTAGTTCTGCGGCCTCCGCCCTCTTTTCTTCCGAAGGTGGTATCTTCGTTTCACCTCAATGAGGACATTGTTCTGCCATCCTTCTGCCCGAGCCCAGCTCACCCTCGGGAGCGGTCTTTGGACAAGCTGGACCTAGTCAGGGCATTGAGAGTCTATCTAGCCCGGATGACTTCCTTGCGGAAGTCAGACTCTCTGTTCATCACCCAGCCTCAAAGGCCACTATTGCGCGCTGGATCAGATCGGCAATTTTGGAGGCATACCGGGTCAAGCATCGAGTGGCCCCTCCAGGGATCAGAGCGCACTCTACCCGGGCGGTGGGTGCCTCCTGGGCGGTGCGCCACAGAGCTTCCGCGCTGCAGCTTTGCAATGCTGCAACGTGGTCATCGGTTCACACCTTTGTGAAATTCTACAGGGTCCACACCTACGCTTCGGCGGACGCCAGCCTATGTAGAAGGATTCTGCAGGCTGCGGTGGCGAGTCCACTGGCCTGATGGAAGTTTGTTTCCCACCCCAGGGACTGCTTTGGGACGTCCCATGGTCTCTGTGTCCCCCAATAAGGCGAACGAGAAAACAGGATTTTTTGGGTTGCTTACCGTAAAATCTGTTTCTCGGAGCCTTCATTGGGGGACACCGCACCCTCCCATGTTCTACAACTCCTGTTCTTATGTTTGTCGGTTTGTTACAGTTGAGTTGTTTGTTCTGCTTTCAATCTATTCTGTTACTTCTCCTACTGCTTTCTCACTAACTGAGGAACTTCCTGCCGGTCGGTGGGGTGTACACTGCGGAGGAGGAGCTAATCTTTTTTTGTGCATAGTGTCAGCCTCCTAGTGGCAGCAGCATACACCCATGGTCTCTGTGTCCCCCAATGAAGGCTCCGAGAAACAGATTTTACGGTAAGCAACCCAAAAAATCCTGTTTTTGTTACTTATGCACTATTGCTTTTTAATTTTTTTATTTTTTTTTCTCTTATATTTTTTTTTTTTTTTTTTTTGTAGCAGGGTACATGTTCATTTTGCTTTTATCTTAGGTTTTGTCTGCATGTTAATAGCGCTATAAAGGGGCCCGGCTGCCATACTGACAGTGCGGCACCTGAGAGCTTTCAGTCATGCAGGCATGCTGCTGCGTCTACAGTCATTGCTGTAAGCACGCCCCGACTCTGACAGCTGACTTTGTACTGATGCACTGCAATGAAAGGTTGAGTCAACCTGTTGCTAGATTCATCCTAAAAATGGGCTCCATGAAATAGTCACCGGTTTCCTGAACCAGGTTTTACGTTGCAGCTGTGTTTTAGAAAAAGCAACTTTTTTCAAAAGTGCAGGGCTGGTCCTCCCCGGCTTCTCCTTGCTAAGCTTGATTGACAGGTCTCTCTGTATACAAAATTAGGCAGAGACTTTTCAATCAAACCAATTTGGAGGGAAGCCCCCTGCAGCATTTCAGTTCAAGGTGTAATTCATAAGAAATCTAGTTTATATTTCATACTGTCATAGTTGGGCCAATCTGATTCTGCTGATATGCTGGTAGTTCAGTATTAAAGGGAACATAAGTGTGCAGTAGGTTAATAAAAGCCTGTACTGTATATTGTCAAAGCTTTACAGCTTGATCATACATTTGGGCCTTCGCACAACGGGCGACTCTAATCCCACGTGGCTACATTTATATTATTATTCTTAGTATATTAGTAATGAAATTGATTGGATTGTACAACAACTTGTCCATGGGCGAGTCGTGTTTTTTTTTTTTTTTTGTTTTTTTTTTGTTTGTTTTTTTGTAATCTTGTAGTTAAATAAAAGTCATTTCTTTTAATAACACACATTGCAACATTAGTTAATGTAAAAGCTTTGTGTTTTTCAGACTCATGTCTGCATTCAACAAACTGCACTGGACCTAATTGGCCGAGGAGTGGAAGTTCACATTGTGGCAGATGCTTCTTCGTCAAGAAGCATGATGGATCGAATGTTTGCCTTAGAGGTAAGAAAGCTCGGTGTTCTTTCCATTCGCTCAGTTCTTGGTTCTTCTTGATGTTCTGGATGTTAATCCTTTAAAAGGACATTTTATTTTGGGGTTGGAACAGACTTGATGATTATTTCTTATATTTTTGTGAAGCATTTTACCCATGACCTTGTGGATTATTTTTATTTCCCTTGTATCTGATGCTTCTCAGTGTAATTTTCCCTATGAACATTGAGCAAGGTATAGCTAGAAAGTTTTCTAGAAGAAAAAAATGGCTGATTATCGAACTTTCTAAATTGGATACTAGATTACTAGAACGATACTATGCTGCCGGGATGTTAGTTCTCCTGCAGCTCTCGCTCTCTTTAAGTTATGAGAGCCTGAACAGACAGCTTGAAAATATGAAGTGCTATACATTGAAAATATTCAGCCCCCAATTCATAAAACACCAGCCTTAATGAGGGAGTGTGTTTGGAATCAAACCTTTCTGATTCATTAAGAAGTGTGCGCCTCTTTAAGAATTAGAGTTTGACACATGGCATTCACCTCACCACAAATTTTACCCCAGTCAAAGGCTGGACTAAGATTTCTGGAGTGAAGTATATGCCCTCTTCCATCCCCATATCCTCCCTTTTTAGCAGAGCTGTGATAAACTGGTGTGAAAATGCCAAAAGTCACTATTTTTCATAACTCAAGATTGTGTAAAAATGTTGAGACTGTTCCCAATTCTGGAATAATTGCTTTGATGAATTGGGGGCTATATAGTTACGGTTTTAGACTGTTTACTGTTTTAACCTCATTGCCACTCATGCAAATCATCTCGCACGCCACTCACTCCGGCAGCGTCACCGCGTCTCTGAAGTCGGGTGTATGCTTTCTGGCTCCAGTGTCGCACTACGCATTACCAGAAGTTCAGAAGATGGCTTCCGGTCATGCGCAGTACACCTCTGAAGCTGGGAAGCGTACACCAACTTCAGTGACGCTGCTGAAATGTGTGGCACTCGTGTGTAGATTTGCATGAGCTGGTGATAATGCCACTTGTGCAAATTGTCATCACGCCCACCGGGGCGTAATAACATGGAAAGAGGGCTGACTAGTCTGGGGAACTAAAATCCTATCGCCTAGTCTAAGTTGTCACTAGCATAGGAATAGTGGAGGTTTTAAATGATTTTTTATTAAAGCATTTATGTAACAGAATTATGTTATCCAGGTCTGGTTAGGGAGAGAGTTTAATCACAAATGGCGCAATGTTGCTGGACTGGAGGCCATGGGGTCCTGACAGGTTCCATTTTAAACATCAGTTTTATTCCTTTTTTTTTTTTTTTTTTTATAATGACTATCGTTCTCTTAATAAGTCTCACGTCATCCATCCAGATAGCTTTCTCCACACACGTCCCACAGGGCTTTATTAAAACCAAAAGTAGGTTATAGCTGGTGGTGTCACTAAAATGACCCTGATTGAGCTGAAGGTTTCTCATATTTTTTTGCTTCTTTCCGAGCATAACTCTGTCCTATTGTAGAGATGTTTCCGAATAATTCTGCATTTTACTTGAGACTTCAGTCTGCTATGAGCTGATCCGGTTTGTTAGCTGATATATCCAGCAAAAAAAGGGTGACAGTGGGTAGAAACATTGAGCAGCGGATGACCCAGCTAAATTGGGTTAAGACCTTGCCGTCTGTGCCCCCAGCTAGTCTCTGAAAAGCCACTAAATCGTCGTGGCATAAGTGCAAATTGAGTTCTCTGAATAAACACGCTGTGCTGACATTTACAGCTTTGAAAGGCAGTCACTGCGGGCAAAATCTATACATCAATAGCTGTGCCCTATGTGAAATCATTACATAAAATGGCATCATTATACTTCTGTAACTAGCAGAGGGTTAGAGAGGCAAGCACCGCTGTGTTTGCTGCAGAGAAAAAGCCTCAAAAAATCACTAGTTATTTTCCAAAGAGAAACAGTGATTAATTTATCACTGTCCACTACTTTTAAAGGTAACTAATGAATCAAGTGAGGAGTAAGGAATACATAATTAAAAAAAGCTATGCGCTCCTCCGCACATGGTAGTACGACCCTTACCGGTTTCCTGACATCAACATCCTTTGGGTTATGTCACATGACTGCTGCAACCTTCACATTCCATCCGAACAGGAAGAAACATCTCTTCTTGAATTCTTACTCCACCTTGGGCCAATTTTAGGGTTAACATTTATAGTAAGGGACTACTGCTTTAACATTTTGCAATACATGTGTATTACAAGACTATCCAGGGAGCCTTTGTCAGGATTTTAGGCTTTCCAATAAATGAGGTTTAAAGTGCACCTGTCAGCTGTTTTAGCCGCTATAAGATACGGCCACTGCCTTATCTACAGCATTCTATAATGCTGTAGATAAGCCCCCGATCTGACCTGCAAGATAAGAAAAATAGGTTTTATTATACTCACCCAGGGGGGTCATCCGGTCCGATGGGTGTCGCAGGTCCTGGTCTGGCGCCTCCCATCTTCTTGCAACACCTCCCTCCTGCTTACTTTATGGCTCCCCGGCATCGCACTCCTGCGCAGGTGTACTTCTCTGAGGGCAGTGCAAATTCCTGCAGTGTGTAGGCGCTAGGCCTCTCTGAACTTTCCCGGTGCCTGGGCACTGCAGTACTTTGCTGTACCCTCAACAGGGCAGAGAAGTACACCTGCGCAGGAGCGTGATTCCGGGGAGCGATCAAGAAGCAGAAGAGCAGCATCGCAAGAAGATGGGAGGCGCCCGACCTGCGACACCCATCGGACCGGCCCCCTCCGGATGAGTATAATAGAACTTATTTTTCTTATCTTGCAGGTCGGATCAGGGGCTTATCTACAGCATTGCAGAATGCTGTAGATAATCCCTGAAAGGCAGTGGCCGTATCTTAGTGGTCAAAGCAGCTGACAGGTTTGCTTTAAAGGGGTTCTACTTGAATATTAACATTGGTGGTCCACTCTAGACTAGACTATGGATTGGCCATCAAAGTTTAATGATTTAAGAAGCCACAAACGACCAGTGAGAGGGTTGTGGTGCTTTGCATGCACTACTCCTCTGCTTTTTACAGGGGCACCATACTAGGAAGCAGTGTCGAATGCTGCAACACAGGCCCATGCTTCAGAGAAATGCTACAAACCTATCATTCTGTCGATCACCACTAGTCCCGGAGGGTGGACTATTACTCCATTCTAATCCATGTTCCGGTTACTCCCAGTGGCAAAATATTAGTAACAGGTTTTTTTTTCTCTTAGTTTCACACAATAGAAATAAGATTAGCTTTTTCTTAGTATAGGTAAACCCTGTTTAGTTTAATATACTCAACGCGAACTAGATATGTTGAGGATTAGTATAGGTAAACCCTGTATAGTTTAATACACAGTGTTCCAAATTATTATGCAAATTATATTTTTCTATGATTTTCCTAAATAGTCGGTACAAATGACAGTCTAATAAGTCATCACCTGTTAGATTATACATCGAATTTTATTGAAGAAACCTCCCAATGATAACAGTATAATCTCCAAAATGAATAAAAACTCAAATTGCACTGTTCCAAATTATTATGCACCGTAGAATTTCTAAACATTTGATATGTTTTAAAGAACTGAAAATGCTCATTTGTGGAATTTGCAGCATTAGGAGGTCACATTCACTGAACAAAAAAAGCTATTTAACTCCAAAACATCCTAACAGGCCAAGTTATATGTTAACATAGGAACCCTGCTTTGATATCACCTTCACAATTCTTGCATCCATTGAACTTGGAAGTTTTTGGAGAGTTTCTGCTTGTTTTTCTTTGCATGAAGTCAGAATAGCCTCCCAGAGCTGCTGTTTTGATGTGAACTGCCTCCCACCCTCATAGATCTTTTGCTTGATGATACTCCAAAGGTTCTCTATAGGGTTGAGGTCAGGGGAAGATGGTGGCCACACCATGAGTTTTATCTCCTTTTATGCCTATAGCAGTCAATGACTCAGAGGTATTCTTTGCAGCATGAGATGGTGCATTGTCATGCATGAAAATGATTTTGCTCCTGAAGGCGCATTTCTGCTTCTTATACCATGGAAGACAGCTGTCAGTCAGAAACTCGATATACTTTGCAGAGGTCATTTTCACACCTTCAGGAACCTTAAAGAGCCCTACCAGCTGTTTCCCCATGATTCCGGCCCAAAACATGACTCTTCCACCTCCTTGCTGATGTTGCAGTCTTGTTGGGACATGGTGGCCATCCACCAACCATCCACTACTCCATCCATCTGGACCATCCAGGGTTGCTCGACACTCATCAGTAAACAAGACTGTATGAAAATTAGTCTTCATGTATGTCTGGGCCCACTGCAACCATTTCTGCTTGTGGACACTGTTTAGGGGTGGCCGAATAGTAGATTTATGCACCACAGAAAGCCTTTGAAGGATCCTACACCTTGAGGTTCGAGGGACTCCAGAGGCACTAGCAGCTTTAAATATCTGTTTGCTGGTTTGTAATGGCTTTTTAGCAGCCGCTCTCTTAATCCGATGAACTTGCCTAGCAGAAACCTTCCTCATTCTGCCTTTATCAGCACAAACATGTCTGTGCTCAGAATCAACCACAAATCTCTTAACAGTACGATGATCACGTTTAAATTTTTGGGAAATATCTAATGTTTTCATCTCTTGACCAAGGCATTGCACTATTTGATGCATTTCAGCAGCAGAGAGATCCTTTTTCTTTCCTAAATTCCTTGAAACCTGTGCCCTGCTTAATAATGTGGAACATCATTCTTAAGTAGTTTTCCTTTAATTGGGCTCACCTGGTAAACTAATTATCACAGGCGTTTTGAGATTGATTTCAGTGATCAAAAGAGCCCTGATACACAATACCATCTGAGATTATTTGAAAAACAAAAAATTACATCTTTATGACACTTAACCCCTTCATGACCCAGCCTATTTTGACCTTAATGACCTGGCCATTTTTTGCAATTCTGACCAGTGTCCCTTTATGAGGTAATAACTCTGGAACGGTTCAACGCATCTTAGCGATTCTGAGATTGTTTTTTCGTGACATATTGGGCTTCATGTTACTGGTAAACTTAGGTCGATAATTTTTGCGTTTATTTGTGGAAAAAAAACAGAAATTTGGTGAATTTGAATTTTTATTCTGTTAAACCAGAGAGTGATGTGACACAAAATAGTTACTAAATAACATTTCCCGCATGTATACTTTACATCAGCACAATTTTGGAAACAATTTTTTTTTTTTGTTAGGAAGTTATAAGGGTTAAAAGTTGACCAGCGATTTCTCATTTTTACAACAATATTTACAAAACCATTTTTTTAAGGGACCACCTCACATTTGAAGTCACTTTGAGGGGTCTATATGGCTGAAAATACCCAAAAGTGATACCATTCTAAAAACTGCACCCCTCAAGCTACTCAAAACTACATTCTAGGAGATTATTAACCAGGGCTGTGGAGTCGGAGTCGGTGCTCATTTTGGTGGAGTTGGAGTCGGTATAAAATGGACCGACTCCGACTCCTAAAATATATAATAAATTGGGTACAGTAATTCAATGCAGGATGTGCTGATTATTTTTTCATAGGAGTTTGGGAAAGTTATGAAATGTCCTATAAATGGCTGTTATATTCCTGATCTAAGGCTACATTCACACACCGTTTTTCCTGTGTTTTTTGAGGATACGTTTTTCAGCTGCAAAAGCTGATCATCTTTTTAAAAAACTGCATCACCTGAAAGGTTTTTGAGCTCATAGATAATGTTTTCAATAGCAAAAGCAGATTAGAAATCTGCTCTATCTATCCATTTATCCATATCTGTCTATCCATATCGTATCTGTACCAAAAAGAATGAAAACCGGGTAGTACACCAATATATATTCTGTTCTATCTAAACATCTTGATTATTGGATCATAAAAATGATTAAATGTCTGAGGTTCACATTGTACTACAATAAATTTTTCACTTAAATATAAGCAATATGTGTGGGAGTCGGAGTCGGAGTTGGAGTCGGAGTCGGTGTAAGGGAAATTGAGGAGTCTGAGTCGGAGTCGCAGGTTTGGCTTACCGACTCCACAGCCCTGTTATTAACCCTTCAGGTGTTTCACAGGAACTAAAGCAACGTGGAAGGAAAAAATGGACATTTTATTTTTTACACCACAAATTTTCTTTTATCATTAATTTTTTTCATTTTCACATGGGTAACAGGATAAAATGGATCCTAAAATTTGTTGGGCAATTTCTCCTGAGTACACTGATACCTCATATGTGGTCATAAACCACTGTTTGGGCGCACGGCAGGGTTCGGAAGGGAAGGAGCACATTTGACTTTTTGAATGGAAAATATGCTGGAATATTTAGCGCTTGCCATGTCGTGTTTGGAGAGTCGCTGTGCGACTAAGCACTGGAGCTTCCCCACAAGTGACCCCATTTTGGAAACTAGACCCCCCCAAGGAACTTATCTACATGCATAGTGATCACTTTGAACCCCCCAGGTGCTTCACAAATTGATCGGTAAAAAAAAAGTACTTTTTTTTCACAAAAATGTTCTTTTGGTCTCAGTTTTTTCATTTTCACATGGGCAACAGGATAAAATGGATCCTAAAATGTGTTGGGCAATTTCTCCTGAGTGCACAGATACCTTATATGTGGTCATAAACCACTCTTTGGGCGCACGGCAGGGTCCGTAAGTGAAGGAGCGCTATTTGACTTTTTGAATGGAAAATTCGCTCCAATCATTATCGGACACCATGTCGCGTTTGGAGAGCCCCTGTGTACCTAAACATTGGAGCTCCCGCACAAGTGACACCATTTTGGAAACTAGACCCCTTAAGGAACTTATCTAGATGTGTAGGGAGCACTTTGAACCCCCAAGTGCTTCACAAAAGTTTATAACGTAGAGCAGTGAAAATAAAAAATCATTTTTTTTCCTCAAAAATGATTTTTTAGCACGCTATTTTTTATTTTCACAAGGGTAACAGGAGAAATTGGACCACAAAAGTTGTTGTCCAGTTTGTCCTGAGTACGCTGGTACCCCATATGTGGGGGGGAACCACTGTTTGGGCGCACGGCAGGGCTTAGAAGGGAAGGAGTGCCATTTGACTTTTTGAAATGAAAATTAGCTCCAATCGTTAGCGGACAACCTTGTCGTGTTTGGAGAGCCCCTGTGTGCCTAAACTTTGGAGCTCCCCCACAAATGACCCCAGTATGGAAACTAGACCCCCTAAGGAACTTATCTAGATGCATAGTGAGCACTTTGAACTCCCAGGTGCTTCACGGAAGTTTATAACGCAGAGCCGTGAAAATAAAAAATATTTTTTTTTCTTAAAAAAAATATTTTTAGTCCGCAATTTTTTATTTTCACAGGGGTACCAGGATAAATTGGACCCCAAAAGTTGTTGTACAGTTTGTCCTGAGTACGCTGATACCCCATATGTGGGGGGAAAACCACTGTATGGGCACACGTCAGGGCTCGGAAGGGAAGTAGTGACATTTTGAAATGCTGACTTTGATGGCATGGTCTGCGGGCGTCATGTTACATTTGCAGAGCCCTTGATGTACCTAAACTGTTGAAACCCCCCACAAGTGACCCCATTTTGGAAACTATACCCCATAAGGAAGTTGCCTAGATGTGTAGTGAGCACACTGAACCCCCAAGTGCTTCACAGAAGATTATAACGCAGAGCCAAGAAAATAAAAAATAATTTTTTTTGCCCAAAAAATGATTTTTTAGCTCGCAATTTTTTATTTTCACAAGGGTAACAGGAGAAATTGGACCTCAAAAGTTGTTGTCCAGTTTGTCCTGAGTACGCTGGTACCCCATATGTGGGGGGGACCATTGCTTGGGCACACGTCAGGGCTCGGAATGGAAGTAGTGACGTTTTGAAATGCAGACTTTGATGGAATGGTCTGCGGTCGTAATTACGTTTGCAGAGCCCCTGATGTGCCTAAACAGTGGAAACCCCCCGCAAGTGACCCCATTTTGGAAACTAGACCTTCCAAGGAACGTATGTAAGATGTGTTTTGAGCACTTTGAACCCCCAAGTGCTTCACAGAAGTTTATAATGCAGAGACGTGAAAATGAAAAAATCATTTTTTAGCCCCCAATTTTTTATTTTCCCAAGGGTAACATGGGAAATTAGTCCCCAAAAGTTGTTGTGCAATTTTTCCTGAGTACGCTGATACCCCATATGTTGGGGTAAACCACTGTTTGGGCACATGTTAGGGCTTGGAAGGGAGGGTGCACCGTTTGACTTTTTGAACGCAAAATTGGCTGGAATCAATGGTTGCACCATGTCGCGTTTGGAGACCCCCTGATGTGCCTAAACAGTGGAAACCCCTCAATTCTAACTCCAACCCTAACCCCAACACATCCCTAACCACAAGCCTAACCCTAATTCCAACGCTAACCCTAATTCCAACCCTAACCCTAATTCTAACCCTAATTCCAACCCTAACCCTAATTCCAACCCTAACCCTAATTCCAACCATAACCCTAATTCCAACCCTAACCCTCTTTCCAACCCTAACCCTCTTTCCAACCCTAACCCTCTTTCCAACCCTAACCCTCTTTCCAACCCTAACCCTAATGGAAAAATAAAATTATTTTCTTTACTTTATTAGTTGTGCCTACCTATGGGGGTGATAATCGGGGGGTCTATTTACTTTTTCTTTCATTTTGATCACTGTGAGAGTGATCAAAATGAAAGAATGGAATCTGCAGCCGGCAGATTCGGGCGGGCGCACTGCGCATGCGCCCGCCAATTTCAAGATGGCGGCGCCCATGAACCGGACCCGCCGGACACCGGGAGCGACAGGGGGACTTAGAAGGTGCCGGGGGAGGTGAGACGGGGTGAGGGGGTTATCGAAAGCTGGCGGGGAGCAGAGGGAATGGGAGGGGGGCAGATGATGACAGCGGCGGCAGATCGCCGCTGTCATTCAGTTGCGGGGGGGGCGATCGCCGGTGGGGGTGGTCGAATCGGTGTCTCCAGCCATGTCCGATGCTACAGCAGCATCGGCCATGGCTGGATTGTAATATTTCATCAATTTTCATTGATGAAATATTACTATCGCTCTGATTGGCTGTTTCACTTTTAACAGCCAATCAGAGCGATCGTAGCCACGTGGGGGCGAAGCCACGCCCCCTGTGGCGAAGAACAAAGCCCCCTGTATCTGCGGGTCGGGTGCCCTTTCAGTGACCTAGGTCACCCGACCCGCAGGGGGGCTTTAAAGTCATGACGCCACATAATCGTCATGGGTCGTACTGGCACGACTTTTCATGACGCCTACGTGGCGTCAAAGGTCGTGAAGGGGTTAAATCCAATTTGCATAATAATTTGGAACACAGTTTATACTCAACGCAAACTAGATATGTTGAGGATAATTTAGCAATACTTAGGCTTCTTTTACACTTGCCATGTTTTTTGCAGCCCATTTTTGTTGGCTGTGTTGCCGTAATTTTCACGGTCTTCTGCAAAAACGGGCCGCAAAAATCTCCTCGGATTTCTGCAGGCCTTTTGAAGTGATAAACGGGAAAGTACAAGGGAGTGTCCTAGTGAAAATACGGCATTCCGTAAATATGGTCTTCACGGTGTACCGCAAAATCAACACACTGGGCAAGCTTCTGTTGTTTTTGCGGCCCCATTGATTTTCAATGGGGGCTGTGTCCGTAAACCGTGAAAAATATCAAGCAGGCTCGATATTTTTTCATATCAATAAAATTTTTGGCACTCAACTTGTATGCACTTTGTGAAGAATTTTATTTGCAGTCACATATATATATGTGTGTGTGTGTGTACGTACGTTTAGCCTTCATCAGTATATTGCAGAATCAGAGAAATCGTACATAAGACAAAAAAATAACAACAATAATAGATGCTACAAATGAACGGAAATCCATCATGATTAAGAAAAAAACAAAATAGTGCATGTGATCAGGAGGTAGGGACGGAAAAATAAGGTAAAATTGGGAAAGGGAGGTAAGAGAAAAAGAGTAAGCACGCACAGAGACTGCTCATATTTAATCCATGAATCAATACCTGTAAATATGACAAGAGGTCCTTATATTGAGGTAGTTTAATATAGAGAGGTAATATACCCTAATGAGGATTGGTAAAGAGTACTGATGGACTAGCCAACAAATGTATAGAGGGGCAATGTGTAATCCACTATCAAGATGACGGTCACGTAACCTAAATAAATGAGATATGTGGGTATGGGTAAACTTGAAAATTATGAGCCCATAACAGATGAAAGACAATGTAGGTTCCAAACCTGAGCTGTGATGGAAGCCAATAAAATGATGTCTGAATATTATGGACGATGATAATCTTAGAAGGAATGTCTGTAAGGATTAAGATATTTTTAGTCCGGACACACCGGTAAATAACATGCAGGGTGTTATTGGAACAGGAGACTTACCCCCTAATGAAAATCAAAGTGGCCAAAAAATCAAAAAGATGTTTCTAATATACGAATCCTCAGAGTGCTGGAGTACAAAAACAGCCTTAAGGATATGTAGCTGGCCGTCTATGTGGAAAGAAAAAACATAAGGGCAATAAGTGAAAATACCCAAGAGGTTAACTATATGTATAGTAGGGTATTGCCTTACCGTTGGTGGGTGGTGGCGCCTTGTGCCCTATATAGAACGCGGTATCCGCCGCTTGTAATGCAGGGCAGTACTGTATCCTGACGGGGTTTATATGGGCGGGAGGTGGGACAAACGCCCGTGGTGTCCGAAACCGCGTCACGTCATTATTTTGTAACGCACTTTAGGCCATGTTCCGAAGGATTCCCTCTTAGTGTCTTTTGACGTCAAGGACCTTTATACATCTATTCCACATGATTTGAGCATTAGCTGTGTCAGACGTCAATTGTCACGATCAGAAATGGACGGTGACATGGTTGTCTTTTGCCTCGAACTACTGACTTTTCGAGGCTACGTTTTATTTGCAGATGAAAGGGACTGCTATGGGGTTAATGGCTAATAAATTGCTCAGTAGCACAGATGAACCATCAGAGCACGCTAGGGTTGTAAATCCAAAAGTTAGGAAAGAAAAATTAAAAGAGGTAGGAAGTAACCGACTTTAACGACCTTCTGACAAAAGATGAAGAACAAAAGCAATATGTCCTGCAAGTTGTAAGCAAATGCCGAGCATTATATTCTGACGCTTCAAAAACTACTTTAACAAAAGCTCTAGAATAGATTAGATAACTATGTAAAATTATCAACTCATGTAGGTTAGCGTGCTCTGATGGTTCATCTGTGCTACTGAGCAATTTATTAGCCATTAACAACTTTTCATTGTCTGTAATGGTGGGATCAAAAAACGATAATCCCACCAACTCTGCATTCAAATACCACAAATGGTTCGAAAATTTGGTCAGGGCTATTTCTGCAATGTTGTTGTCACATTCTTTATAGTCTAACAGACTATGCAAAATACCTAAATCTTAAAATACCTCAATTTGGATTTTTTCAAACTTTGAGCGACGAGCGGCACGGGTTAACGTCGTTTGATCGAGCTCAAATTTTGGCTCTCTCAATATCTGGAAAGGGGAATCGTTTTGTGGGGTCCAGACGAACAAGATTCTGACATTTTTTTTCCCCCCCATATGAGATCCGGTCACCCTAATGCACACCCTTAGGGTATGTTTCCACATTCAGGATTACATCAGGATTTGCTACGGATTGGATGCTGCGTACAACCGCAGCGTCCAATCCGCAGCGTCCAGATGTTACCGCATAGTGGAGGTGATTTTATGAAATCCCGTCTCCACTATGCATGCAAGAACACGGGTGACACACACGAAATTACGGACATGCGGTGCGTCTTTTTAGACCGCAGCATGTCTATTTGGGTATGTTTCCATGTGGCGTACTGAACACATGCGGTATCACCGCACATAGAAAGGGGGGCGCCCTCTTCTGGTCAACCCACATTTTTCAGTTGGATTCAAGTCTGGGCTTTGGCTGGGTCGTTTCAAAATGTTGCACTTCTTCCCACATGCTTTTAACAGACTTGATGTAGGGTTTGGCAAAGCAGGGCTCGGATGTTTTTCTTTGTAAGACAGAGCTTTCGTCTTTCTACCCACAGGCCACACATCTGAAGAATATGGGAGATTGTTGTCCCATGCAGTACACAACTAGTTCAAGCAGCTTCTTAAGGCCACATTCACACTATCAGTATTTGGTCAGTATTATACATCAGTACTTGTAAGCCAAAACCAGGAGTGGGCGAAAAGTCCAGAAGTGGTGATGTGTTTCTATTAGGCCGGGATTACACATGCGAGAAACATATCCGAGTCTCACATGTTAATACCCAGCATTGCCACCGACACTCGTGAGCGGAGTGTGCGGCTCCATGTATTACTATGCGGCCGCACACCCCGCTCCTGAGTGCCGGGTATTAACATGCGAGACTCGGACGTGTTTCTCGCATGTGTGATTCTGGCCTTGTACTTTTCCTCTGATTGTTCAACTCCTGATTTTGGCTTACAAATACTGACCAAACGTGAGCTCTTGTGCCAAATTTAAGCCATTTCTTGATGACAGTCTTCAGTGCCCCATGGTATATCTAATGTCTGGAATTTTTTTTTTTTTTTTGTACTTTTATTTTTGGACTTTTTTTTTTTTTGTCAACAAGATCCCTTTGCTGTGTTCTAAGCGGTTTACGGACCATGGCTTTTGCAATAATATTCAATGGCAAAAACGTCAGGAAAATCCTACTTGAACTGAAACTTTACAGGGGATAAGAGAGTAATAATAAACTTGGCACTCAAATTAGTGAAAAAAATGATAGTTCCATTTTATTGGCATCCAATTAGTGTTATTCTAAACGTTTTCGGCCAAACGTCAGGCCTTCATCAGAGAATTTCTTAAAGATTGCTGTTAGAACATATATAAAAGAAAAAGGACTTAATTATAATCAAGTATCAATTGATGCTCAAAAGAAAAAAGGAAGAGAAGAGAAAACACAAATATAATACGTCTAATCAGCGGTTTTTTGTAACTTGGACTCTGGAGTCTGATCCAAAGGAATCCGTATTCATAAATCTCTGTGAATGGTATGTATAAAAACCAGTATTAAGGAAAAAACAACCATATCCATATTCGTGTGGACACGTAGTATCCATCTATAGGAAACATATATAGAACTTATGCAAGGTGGAGAAAGGATATAAAGTGCTCCACAATATTCAGTGTATTCAGTGAAGGTCGTGACAGGATCTAAGAGCTCTAAGGTTGTGCTTATTGTAATTGTGGATTTTGTGCACTGTCCTCCTGAGAGGAAGAAAAAAAGAGCAACATTAGGCCATATATTATACACGTTAATCCATGTCAAATCAATAAGATGAACTAGTAGTGAGCATACTTAAGAAAAAAACCCAGTAGGTAGTGTGAGGGTTAAAGAGCGTGCTTCTGCTATTTACCTGGATGCTCAGTTGAAATGTTCAATAGCGCTTTTAGTATGGCGACATGTGCCGCTTTAGAGATTGCGCTGCAAAAAGGGGGCAAATGATGAGTACATGACATATGAAAATATGAGAGCGCAGTACTAAACCTTGGGCCATGTAGTTTACATGGAATGGTGGTCCCTCCGGTATGCGGTATGAACCGCTGTTTGATGGGGACGCCATGCTCCATTGAGCACTTCCGGGTTTATATTACGACCGGGTTATTAGCTAGGCCGCGTCATAGTGGTCACGTGATGTGAAATCACGCGCCTGTTCTGTGTATGGCAGGCCAGGGCATAAGGCAGTGCGCATGTCATAGGATCAGTTGCATTGAAAGCCGCCTATTAACGGTCATGTGAGCGGAACCATTGCATATGCGCCGTGTGTAAAGTCAAGCTTTATTGGCACAGCAAGGTATTAAAACACAAGGGTTCGGGCCCTCTTCTATACACTGCATATTCGGTAAACTAAACCGTTATCTTTTTCAGGCTTGTATGGGGCGGTTATTTCTGTTTTCCCTCTTGGGTTGGGAAAACAGTTGGGTTGGGTTGGGTAGCTCTTTATCATAAGGGGTTCCCCCTCGATAATGTGGGTTAACCCAGGTTAATATATATTCCCCCCCCCCCGGGGTTTGGATACATTATATGCCTCATGAGCCATGATGTTTACGATTGATTTCCCCTTTTTTTGGGTATATGTTATGCATTTTGTATATATTGGGCCTCATGGCTACTTTTCTGAGTAGATGTGGTATTTTTGGTCAGGGCTGTGGAGTCGGAGTTAGTTTTGGTTGGAGTCGGTAGAAATGTACCGACTCCGACTCCAGCTTTAAAAAAATGTATTAATATTTCATAATTGAACTTTCATATGAATTTTATAAATGTTACTCAAATATATATGTTCTATCAAACTATGAACAACAGTGATAAGCAGTTCTGCTGGAGATAGACATTTCTTACTTCTTGTGTGTCACTGTTCTCCACTGCCCTTATCTAATCTTATACTTGCTTAACCTCATGCTGCCCCAACCCCCTACTTACAATGTATGAAACTGAAAGTGAAAATGTGTTGCAAATTCTTAGTAGTAAAGCTCCTCCTCTAGACTAGATCATACTAGGTGTGCGTCTTCCAAGCATCTCACAGCTGCCTGCTACTCAGAAGAGGAAGACTGTAAAGGGCATGTCACACTAAGAGATATCGCTAGCAATATCGCTATAACTAGTGACGTTATAGCGATATTGCTAGCGATATCTCTGTGTCTGATACTTACCAGCGACCGGCTCCCCCGCTGCTTATCGCTGATCGCGCGAGAACGTTCAGGACTGTTTCTCGTCGTCAGCTTCCTGTGGCGCTTCCTGCTGTGAGGACGAGCGACGCGTGGAGCCGGGCGGGAGGACGCAGGATCGCCTGGTGTGACAGGTAAGTAGCGATCCCCGTCCCCAGCGATGTCGCTAGTGAGATCTGCCTGTTTGGCAGCTCACTAGCGACCACTTAGCGATGTACCAGCGATCCTGACCGCGTCATATCGCTGGTCGGGATCGCTGGTACATCGCTAAGTGTGACAGTACCTTAAGAAGTATTATCCTTTCAACAAACTTTGCATCAGTTAACTGTGAGTACAAGAGGAATAATAACAGTATTACTGACCACTATATCAGTTGTACGACCTGGCAATAATTTTGTACAATTGTTTTTAGGAAAAACAATTGTCATTTGGATTGTGAATGCAGAATTAAAAACCTGAGAATGTCAAAGAAGCATCACATTAAATCAGCTGTATTTGAACATTTCACCATCACTGTAATGATGTATAGTAGGTTTCTATGAAGACAGTGGCTAGATGATAGAGTCACAGACACAGGTATACGTGAAAGTAGTTTGTATTAAACAAGCAGCACAGAACAGCACAGGTGCTGGCGGAGCCAGATAATGACAGCAGTGGTAACAGCAGCAGAACTCAGTCCAGTAGATAGCAAGTTGTACACCGGCACTGTGTAGATGTAAGCAGACACAGTCTGAAGAATGCAGGCAAGGACAGTCACTTAGCCCTCTCCCTTGCGGGAGGGGAATCTTCGGGCACAGTGCAGTGGCAGAGAAAGTCACTAGGTAATTGATACTGGATGTGCAAAGGTAGCAGGGATAGTCTCTCAGGTGGAACGCACACAGCAGTCAAGATCTTCAGCGCATACCGTGAGTGCTGTAGTAGCGGTGAGCGGTGGAGGCAGGGCTGGAAGGAGCCTTCAGGCCGACCCCGTCAGAAGGTCCAGGCAGCGGCAGTTAGGCAGCAGGTAATCCAGGTGGATTCAGCAGGAAGGAAGGAGGTAGCACAGCGTGCAACTCCCAGCTAGCAGATCAGGTACAGGACGAGATATACAAGCAAGGTAGTCACGTCCAGGAAAGCTATTTAAACCCGGCGGGCGGGACCAACAGGCGGTGATGTCACAGGAACCAGTATGGCCGAACGAAGCCAGGCTTAAGGGCAACAGTAAGGGCAAAGTCCGGAACACAGCAGAATAGGAACGATGCTTACATTATTCCCCCCTTAAAGAATGTCCTCCGGACAATCTTCGACCAGGCTTGTCCGGGTACCTTAGATGAAACTGCTCCAGCAGCCGCGGAGCACAGATATTCTCCACCGGTTCCCAGGAATTCTCCTCGACAGAGTATCCTTGCCTCTTGACCAGATATTGCAACTTCCTTCTGAAGATCCGTGAATCCAGAATCTTCTCCACGACATATTGTTCATGTCCATCAACGAGCACTGGAGCTGGAGGAGAGGAAGTACGCCCTGGGAAAGAATTTGGTACAACTGGCTTTAGTAGGGAAACATGGAACACCGGGTGAACCTTCCAGGCAGGGGGTAATTTCAGACGCACCGCTACCGAATTCACTAGAGCCACGATCTTGTATGGCCCTACAAACTTCTGCCCCAGCTTGACAGTCGGTGCCCTCACCCTCAGATTCTTGGTAGACAACCAGACCGTATCTCCCACCCTATACACCGGAGCCGGCCTCCTGGTACGATCTGCTGCTCTCTTATACCTTTCCTGCGCAGTCGTCAAGGTGGTCTTCAGAGCTTCCAAATTCTGCTGTAAGAAAGAAAGATGGTCAGACACAGCAGGCACTGCAGCCTCCTTGGGGAACTGCGGCAAGATGCTTGGGTGGTAACCCTGATTAGCAAAGAACGGTGACTGCTTAGTCGAGGAGTGCTGCGAGTTGTTATATGTGAACTCTGCCAGGGGAAGCAGATCTACCCAATCGTCCTGCAGATGACTTAAGTAGCAACGGAGGTACTGCTCCAGGGTCTGATTCGTACGTTCCGTCTGTCCATTAGTCTGTGGATGGTAAGCCGAAGACAGACTTACTCTAATATCCAGAGCCGCGCAGAAACACCTCCAGAACCTAGACGTGAACTGCACCCCACGATCCGAGATCACCTCATCCGGGACTCCGTGCAGACGGACCACCTCTTGAATCAACAAGTCTGCAGTCTGTTTTGCTGTGGGTAATCCAGCGCAAGGGATAAAGTGTGCTGCCTTAGTGAGGCGGTCCACGACCACTAGAATGGTGTTCTTACCTTTGGAGACCGGTAGTTCAACAATAAAGTCCATTGAGATGGATCTCCAGGGACGAGATGGTATAGGCAAGGGTTGTAACAACCCGGAAGGCGACGCACGAGGCGTCTTGAACCGAGCACATACCTCGCAGGATGACACGTATCCCTCCACGTCCTTCCGGTACGAAGACCACCAGAAGTACCGAGCCAGGAACTCTTGGGTCTTCGTTATTCCACGATGTCCCCCAATCTTAGAATCATGGATCAGTCGGAGGACTTCAAGTCTTGTCACCTCTGGTACATACAGCCGATTCTCCTGTAACCACACTCCTCCATTGTAATTTAGGCTTACTTTGGGGGTAGGTTGCCTTAGCAACGGATCTGCTGCGTATGCTGCTTTGATCTCAGACAGAAGATCCTGATGATGGATTGCAGAGATGAAATGAGCGGGAGACACAACAGTACTAGGAGACGACTTAATCACTTCCTCAGGAGCAGCAATCCTAGATAGCGCATCTGCCTTACCATTCCGTGCCCCCGACCTGTAGGAGATGATGAAGTTGAATTGGTTTAGAAACAAGCTCCAACGTGCCTGACGTGGGTTCAAACATCTTACGGACTGCATGAATTCCAGGTTTCGGTGGTCGGTAAGAACTGTAATCGGAGTTGAGGACCCCAGCAGCAAGTGTCTCCACTCCTTGAATGCCGTCACAATCGCCAGTAACTCCTTGTTCCCTACGTCATAGTTCTTCTGCGCCGGGGATAGCTTCTGAGAAAGAAAGGCACAAGGATGAAGAACTGCCTTCTCACCTCCTCTCTGTGACAACACTGCGCCGATGGCGACATCCGATGCGTCCACCTCAAGAGTAAAGCTCAGGTCTGGGTCTGGATGTCTTAAGATGGGAGCCGACACAAATTTGTCCTTCAGCCGTGTGAACGCCTCCTGGGCTTGCGGAGTCCACCGGAACGGTACCCCCTTCTTGGTCAGTTGGGTGATGGGAGCCACAATCTCAGAGAAGTTACGGATGAAGCGCCTATAGAAGTTGGCGAATCCCACAAACCTCTGAACTTCCTTCACCGATCCTGGCGCTGGCCACTCCTGGATCGCTCTGGTCTTTTGATCGTCCATCTGGAGACCCTGTGGAGAGATGACATAACCGAGGAACTGCACTGTTGCCCTGTGGAACTCGCATTTCTCCAATTTGATGTAAAGATGGTTATGCAGCAGGCGTTGCAGCACTGTCCTCACGTGGAGCCGATGTTCCTCGAGATCACTGGAAAAGATTAAAATGTCATCGAGATACACAACCATAAATACATCAAGCACATCTCGGAAAATGTCATTAACAAAATGCTGAAAGGTTGCAGGAGCATTTCGTAGTCCGAACGGCATGACCCGTGATTCGAAGTGTCCATAACGGCAGCGGAAGGCCGTCTTCCACTCATCTCCAGACCGAATTCTCACGAGATTGTAGGCTCCCCGAAGATCCAGTTTGGTGAATATCTTAGCCTGCTTCACCCTCTCCAGTAGTTCAGAGATTAAGGGTAGCGGGTGCCGATTCATGACCGTTACCTTGTTTAAATCACGGTAGTCCATGCAAGGACGCAGACCCCCGTCCTTTTTCTTCACGAAGAAGATTGGTGCACCCGCAGGAGAAGTAGACGGTCGGATGAAGCCCTTGGCGAGATTCTCGTCGATGAAGTCCTTCAAGGCCTTTAATTCAGGACCAGACAAAGGGTAAATACGCCCGAATGGGATCTCCGCCCCAGATATCAGTTCTATCGGGCAATCATAAGGCCGGTGGGGAGGTAACATATCTGCCCTCTTCTTATCACATACCTCTGCCAGATCCTGATACTCCATTGGTAATTGTCCCTCAGTCGTAGCTACTACCTTGGGGATAGCAGCGACCTTAGGAATAGCGGGGTTGCTGTTAGAACTTGGAGGGAACTGCACTTCCCTGGTCTCCCAGTTGATGCGAGGATTCTGAACCTGGAGCCAAGGTAACCCCAGGATAATAGGAAAGTGAGGAGAAGATATTAGTAAAAAGGACAAATGTTCCACATGTTCCTCTCCAATGCATACCTTCACCGACTCAGTCTCCATGGTTACCGGTCCCGATGTAAGTGGTGACCCGTCTACTGTCTCCATCAAGACTGACGACTCCCTCTTCACTGCCCTGATTCCATGCTTCCTTGCAAACGCGATATCCATGAAGTTTCCACTGGCCCCGGAGTCCAACATGGCGGCGCTCTCGACACACCGACCCTGGAAGCAGACCCTCAAGGATAGGTAATAGTGGGAATTCTTCTTAGTAGCGAAGGAGGAAACGACGGATGTCATCGAGATCACCACTGCGTTCAATGGAAGAGATGCCAGCGAATTCATATCGGCAAAGTCCAGGTCTCTCTGATTGTCTCTGCCCCCCGAATTGTTCAGATCTAGGAAGCAGGACTCCCCCGCCTCGGAGTTACAATCAATGATAGCTGCAGCCGTCTTACGTCTCCTGACTGGACACTCGGAGATGAAGTGACCGGTCCCCCCGCAGTAGAAGCACAGGTTTTCCTTAAAGCGATGCTCCTTGCGGGCATCAGGAGGATTTCTACGTACGGCATCCACCTGCATCGGTTCGGGCTCGGGCTCGGGATTCCTCCTGCTGGTGACATCTCTGGAGGTAGAAGAGAACGGAACAGTGTTATTAAACCGTAGATCAGACCAGCGCTCCTGTCTGCGCTCAGAGAGTCGATTGTCAATGCGGATGCAGTGGTTGATGAAGTCCCCAAGAAGCACGGGCGAGTCCCCGCGTGCCAGTTCATCCTTAACTGCCGTAGACAATCCCCTGCGGAAGATGGCCTGCTTGGCTGCCCCGTTCCAGGTGGTGTCTAAAGCCCATCTACGGAAGTCCAATGCATACTCCAGCACCGAACGCTTCCCCTGCCGAAGGGTCAGCAGCGTCGTCTCAGCAGTATTAGCTCGGTTCGGGTCATCAAACATCTGCGTCATTGCGGCAATGAAATTGTCCATAGAGTTAAGCAGAGGGTCGTCGGTCTCAATCAAAGGGTTGGCCCACGCGAGCGCCTTACCAGACAGCAGCATGACTATGGTCAGAACTTTGGAGCGTTCCGTAGTGAACTGTGGGGCATGAGCAGCAAAGAAGATCCGACACTGGTTCAAAAATCCTCGGAATTTATCCCTCTCACCAGCGAACCGGAAGGGTGGAAGCTTCGGGAAGGTCGGTGTAGTATCCCGGGCAACACCTGCTACCTGCGCGGCTGGGGCCTGTTCCAGAGCAGCAATCCGATCGAGCTGCATAGGAATCGCTTGCTCCAACGCCAGAACACGATCACCCTGAAGAGGAGCTGCTTGTTCCAGCGCCGTAATCCGATTTGCCAGTCGTTGCAACTGTGCCTCTGCTGCCCCGGCGTTGTGTTCGATACGTTGCTCCAGCGTGTCCAGCTGGGTCCTAATGCCTGCCACATCCTGCCGTATCAAAGCAAGCTGCTTGCTTACACGTTTCTCCAGGGACTCTACACCTGCGGTCTCCATATTGGTGGCTTGTATATCCTGTAATGATGTATAGTAGGTTTCTATGAAGACAGTGGCTAGATGATAGAGTCACAGACACAGGTATACGTGAAAGTAGTTTGTATTAAACAAGCAGCACAGAACAGCACAGGTGCTGGCGGAGCCAGATAATGACAGCAGTGGTAACAGCAGCAGAACTCAGTCCAGTAGATAGCAAGTTGTACACCGGCACTGTGTAGATGTAAGCAGACACAGTCTGAAGAATGCAGGCAAGGACAGTCACTTAGCCCTCTCCCTTGCGGGAGGGGAATCTTCGGGCACAGTGCAGTGGCAGAGAAAGTCACTAGGTAATTGATACTGGATGTGCAAAGGTATCAGGGATAGTCTCTCAGGTGGAACGCACACAGCAGTCAAGATCTTCAGCGCATACCGTGAGTGCTGTAGTAGCGGTGAGCGGTGGATTCAGCAGGAAGGAAGGAGGTAGCACAGCGTGCAACTCCCAGCTAGCAGATCAGGTACAGGACGAGATATACAAGCAAGGTAGTCACGTCCAGGAAAGCTATTTAAACCCGGCGGGCGGGACCAACAGGCGGTGATGTCACAGGAACCAGTATGGCCGAACGAAGCCAGGCTTAAGGGCAACAGTAAGGGCAAAGTCCGGAACACAGCAGAATAGGAACGATGCTTACAATCACTCAAGATAGAAAACATTATGTCTGTCAGTGTATGACAAATGATCCAGACGAAAACAAATGCTGTGAAGCCAAGATGAGTGCATATTCAGGCAAAGATAAAAATGCTCCTACCAGAGCTTCTAATCTAAAGAGACATTTACAGCGCTTTCATCCAGAAGTACTGAAAGCAGTGGATGAGAGAGACTGCATCCAAACCAATGAACCAGTGCCCAGCTCTTCCAGCCAAACAAAGGAGCAGAGAACTTTGCAGCCATCAGTTGCAAGATATTTTGTCAGTGACAAAGTTACTGTGACAATGACAGTAGATACATTTAAACAGATCATAGAGCTTGTTGTAAAGGATAGTGTGCCTATTTCATTATTTTCACGACCAGCTTTTATGTGTCTGAATGGGGAAATGGCCCGCAAGCTTGGTGTTTCTCTGGAGAGAGAGAGAGTATTAGAAAATTAGTAATCGAAGAAGCTTTTAAACAAAAGGAAGAACTTAAACACTCAAGGGACGCTTTCTTTTTCTTAAAATGGATGCCTGCACACGTCACAGAGTGAACTATTTTGCCATCAATGTCCGATTTGTTTGTGACAAAAATGAAATGGTTACCAAGACATTGGCAGTAAAAGACACCAAAGCTCATCACACCAGTGAGTTTCTCCAGGTCTTGGTGGAAAAGGTTCTGCAAGACTATGAACTTAAAAAAGAGCAAGTTCTTTCTGTCGTAACTGACAATGCTTCAAATATGATAAGTACTATTAAGCTAATGAATGAGAGTAATGATGGTGACCAGCAGCTAGAAGAACATTCTGGGTCCACAGACACAGAAATGTTTGAAATAGAGGAACACAGTATTGTAACTGAGGAGCAAACTGAAGTTGCTTCAGATGAACAGCAACATGATAGTTTAGATGATCTTGTTGAAACTGTGTCAATATGTTCTTTCATTCATCACATGCGCTGTGTTGTGCATACGCTACAGCTGGCTATAAGAGACAGTCTGCAAGAAGGACATGCTGCTGCACTGATTGGCAAGGTGAGAAAATTGGCTACTGTTGCCAGAACCCCTAAAGTTGACTCAATTTTGAAGAGACGTGCTGGAAAAGGGGCAATTATTGATCAAGCCACACGATGGGGCAGTACTTAATGATTCAGCGCTTGGTTGAACTGAAAACCTTTCTTGTAGACATGGCTAACCCTCAACTGACGCTAAATGAAAGTCAGTGGAATCAGGTGGCTGAGCTGGAAAAATTGCTAGAGCACCCATTTACAGTGACTAAAAAATTACAAGCAGAGGACTTAACTCCAGGTATTTTCTTAAAGGAGTGGAAGAACCTGATGTTTCGCCTGTCCCAAAGAGGAGGGTTAATTTCAAGTGGCATTGCTACATCAATGAAACGGAGAGAGGAGCTACTATTACAAAATAACATTCTTTTGGCAGCTGTTTATGTAGACCCAATGCATCGGATTCTTCTAGATGATCAACAGCTAAGTAAAGGAAAAGAAGCTCTGTTTGAAATAGCAGTAAGGATGAAAGGGTTGCAGAACAGTCAGGAGGAACAAGAAGAATTTGGTCGTCCTGCCACATCTTCACCCTCATCAACTGATGAAGAATTTAATTTCAAAAAAAATATTTGGATCACAAGGACCGTGCAAAGCGTTCCCGCATAGATGAAGGGTCATCCCCATCAAGGAACACAGCCAGTACATTTCAGCAGAATTTTTCATGTGCACTAAAAGAAATTGAGAAATTTGACCGTTCATCAAAAATAACAGTGCAACAAGCGATTCCTCGGTATCCTGACATTGTCAGAGATGTTGCCCGAGTGGTTACTGCTTTGCCACCAACACAAGTTAGTGTAGAGAGGTTGTTCTCTGCTCTCAAAATAATTAGATCAGATTTCAGGGCATCCATGAAGGAGGATCTGACAGAGGCAATACTTTTTCTGAGGACAAATTTATAGATTTCTTCTTATTAACTGCATAAAAGTGTTTATTGCATATTTACTTAACTTTTATAAACTTTTCTAAACTGTATTTGCTATATTCTAATTGTATTCTAATAAATGTAGTTTTTGCTCTAAGTGGTCTGATTACTTATATGATGGTGAGAAACTGAATAAGCACGATGTTTAATATTTTACAACAGTAAATTTGTTGTTATGAATTGGCCATTTATGAAGGAGAAGGAGTCGGAGCCGGAGTTGGAGCCTGATAAAATCCAGGAGTCGGAGTCGCAACTGTGGCTTACCGACTCCACAGCCCTGTTTTTGGTTTTAATTGTGTCTTAATTCCTTGTTGTGCCAATAAATATTGTATCACTACTATGTTTTAACAAATGTATCTTTGCGGTGTGCATTTTTTTGCAGTAGTGCTATTACTTTTTTCACTACTGTTATTGCACCCCAAGCTTTATTCTATAGCTGTGCGCCTAGTATTTTTCTTTTTGCTTGTATGTGTGTATAAATTCTGCACATTGAATTAACATTGTTGTTGCCGTCATGTGACCAGATCCTAAGTGTCTGCGTTATAGAGAGAAAGGGGGCTGACAATTGTAATGTAAAATGTGCATCCAGTCAAAGGGTACATATAATATGTTTAACCCATCATAATCTGGATAAAGCCGAGGCACTTGTTGTTTATATAAATAAGTATACCCCCAAAAGGCAAGTGGGGTATGCATCACTCTATGTTGAATATTGCCGTTAAAGGCAACAAAGCCCCAAGTAAATGGAAGGTTTAGTGAAGTGAATACTGTACCATAAAAAACAGGGGTGCCTGGTGGGGAGTGGATTTAGTGATTCTATTGAAGAGAGAGAGATCAGTTAGTAAACACATTGAAATAACAATAACATGCTAATAAGACAAATCACTTATTGCTACGTTATGGGGTCACCCCGGATCTCATAGAAAACTTAATATATCGTAGTCTCTATTTAGTCCTTTCGGTTCCAGAGTCTGCAGTGTAAAAATCCAGTAGGCCTCCCTTCTTTTGAGGGTTTTGGTCCTGTTTTGACCTCTTCTGCCAGGTTCAATTTGTTCCAAAACCTGGAATCTAAGTTGAGATACACTATGCCCCTTGTCATGGAAATGATGTGGTAGAGGAAGATGAGTTTTCTTACACCTGATATTTGATTTATGCTGTGAAATTCTATCCTTTATCATTTGTGTTGTCATTCCCACGTAAGCCAGACCACATGGACACTTTATCAGGTAAACAACACGTGTAGAATTCTTTAACCAGAATAGCTTGCCCTGTTTGGGGGAGGAACATTTGCCGCCCTTTCTGTATGTTATTGCATTGTAGACGTGCTAGGCATGGGAAAGTTCCCAGTCTCTGTGTCCGTAAGAATGTTTGTCTTGGTACAAGCGTACTTGAGCCTGCATCGGCTCTCACTAACCTGTCCCTTTAAATTTTTAGGTGTACGATAACTTGGAAGAAAGTGTTGTTGGTATTAATATGGGATTATTCAGAATTCCTCTAAATGATGGCGGCTGTGTGCTGACTACTATTTAACATGAGTGTAAATGAGACTGGCAAATTTTGAACACTACTGCGTCCCCAAATATAAGCAGGTGTTCACAATTCTACAACTGCATTGTTAGTTTGGTTATTTTAATTTCTCCCCCAAAGTTATTTCATATTGGTTCTTAATGGATTTGTACAGATTATCGGTGAAGATTTAGGTAGAGGAAGTTCTGAATTCATTCTTCTTGGTATGGCTGTTTTTGTTTTGTTTGTTTTTTTCCATGACAGTGTTGTAGCTGTGAGATTGTTATTTTATTTTTTATTTTTTTTTATTAACCTACAATCTAATGTATTTTCTTTCATGGTTGCACTTTTGTTCTTTTTTTCAGCGTCTTGCAAGGAACGGGATTATAATTACCACAAGCGAGGCCGTACTTCTACAGTTGGTGGCTGATAAGGACCATCCCAAATTCAAAGAAATCCAAAACCTTATTAAAGCCAGTGCTCCCGAGTCAGGACTCCTTTCTAAAGTTTAACTGCAAATTGAAGGCCGCTTCTATTTGGATTCCATTTACTCGTGGTCTTATCCAGTACAAAGCAATGGCAGCTCTGCAGGAGTATTCCTTGCAGTAAGCTAAAGTCTCGGAGACGTTCGTGGATTCATTTGTAAATTAAATGATTGTTTGTCTGCGTGTCAAATGAAGTGAATACTGTGACTTGTGTAGCTGCTTCTGGATATTGGTTCCTTGTGTTAGTTCAGGCCCAGGACTGCAGTTTTGGGCTCTATTATTTCACATGAGAGAGGCAGGGTTCTGGAGATTGTGTCAATGTAAATTGGTTTGTATTTGTAAGAGTTTGGTGGTTGTTAAAATTGTATCGTATAAAGAAACGCCGGTTGCATCTTCCACAAACCGGAAGAAAACAGATTGTGCCATAAGTCTACTTAAACCCTATTTCTATACACTTTCACCAAGTCTATCTATTAAGTCTTATTTAGCCCCTAAACTGGAAATGATTACTAAAGCTTTAGGGATCCAAATCTATTTCTCTGTAATCAATCAAATTCTTATCGCAATAGTTTGCAGTTTTCTAGCTAACAGGTTCTGTGTTGTTTTGCACTATGAGATTATAGCTGTTAGCGTGTTTACACTGATCTGTCTGCATTAGGCCTTATTCACCCGACTTTTCGTTCATGTTAAAAGTCCATTTAAAGAAAAATCAGTACATGTCCTTCTCTAATCCATTTTTACAAATTAGAATTTGCCATGCAAGTTTGAGGCACTGATGAAAGAAGAAGCTATTTGTGGGCTGTTTGTTTTGTTTTTGCCACAAAAACAAAACCGACTCAGTTGGGTTAAAAAAAAAAAAAGGCTGCTGGGCTGCCTTCATATAAGCGAGAGTATTTAAGCTACAGGTCTTTATTCCTAACCACTGGACACCTACAGTAGTTTGAGACCAATGAAAAAAGTGTTCCTCCTGCAATTACCACTCTAAGGGGTAGGGGGAGCACTCTTATGAATGCACCAGACTCCTAACCATCATTCTAAGGGGCAGTGGGAGCGCTAACCTC
Organism: Dendrobates tinctorius; assembly: GCF_039654945.1. Taxonomy (NCBI): domain Eukaryota; kingdom Metazoa; phylum Chordata; class Amphibia; order Anura; family Dendrobatidae; genus Dendrobates; species Dendrobates tinctorius. Next base: position 80,659,366 of record NW_027361671.1, read on the forward strand.
ATGAATACGCCATACTCCTAACCACCACTCTTTAAGGTTCAGGCGGACCACTCTTCTTATGAATGCACCAGACTCCTAACCACCACTCTAAGAGGCAGGGGGAGCGCTCTCTTTATGAATATACCGGACTCCTAATCGATTTGTCTAGTGTGTTCTTTCAGCTCTCCCAAGTAGCCATATGGCAGATCTACTATCAGTAAGGCCCTACTGCTGTAATATGAAGCTCTGAAATGGGACATAGTATTAAGGTAACACATCCAGGGTAAAAGAAATATGAGCTAAAAGGTACTAAAACACTGAGCGAGACTCCAGATTTTAGTAGCCTGTCTACCAGGAAACTAAAAAAGTTCAACTGGTCAATCAAAGCTTTCAAAAAAGAACTAGACTTTCTAGATATACTGGATATTTGGCTCATGGGATTTGCATAGACCTGCCACAAGTTAACAGAAATGTAAAGTGCAAGCAGGCTGTGCATATTCAGTATGTATAACGTATGCTGATGGGAAAATGATTTAATGTAGCGATTAGAAGAGTCAACTTCCACTGATGTATTGGTAAATTAAATTTTTATAGGGGGGGGGGTCAGTTGAAGAGATTGGCTTGTTGTACATGCTTGTGTTTTATGCTATGAAACTCTACCATCTCTATACCTATTCTCACTTTATTCTCAAGTCCTCCTGCTGCCTGTGTGAACATGGCTCTCTATGCTCATACGCTTGAGTTTGGCGGGGGGCAGTGAAACACTATCTGTATTCCGACAGCAGATTTTTATGGCCTGCTCTGGATGCATTCAGCACCTCTGCAGAAGTGAACAGCTGGGAAAGGGGTCACATAGGTATTGTACCTGCCAGCTTCATTTCTTTGGATGTGGAGAATGCTGCATTCATTGTTTACACAGACAATAAGGGGTAAGCATGAAGAATCTCCTAGCATAGATTACTATTGTCCATGGCATATTGATTTTATTTTTCTTATATCATTTCTATGACAGTATCCATTTATCTTGCTGGATGTCCTATTGTTATCTTCCCTTTAATTTCCCATGAGCATAATCTTATATATTTTTTTTTTTTTTTTTTTGTAACAAGTTCCACCTTATTTGTGCTTGAAATCGAACTTTAAGCTTCACTATTACTAACACAGATTAAATTGACCTTTTTTTTAGTATTCAGTTTTAATTTAGTAGTCTGTCTGTGTTTAGAAAAAATGTGTTTGGCAGCAATTATGTCTGCGCTCCAGTAATGACTTATTCATTGGGTTTGAAAAGTAACTCTGGGAAATAACTGGGTGTGGATGCAAGCTGCTGTTGGTTCAGATGTAGTAGAAAATCTTGAATATGGGCTATATGCTTGAAAATTGCACATTTTATTAAAATAGTTACTGTATATACTCGTGTATAAGCCGATCCGAGTATAAGCTGTCCCCACCCTAATGTTGCCACAGAAAGCTGGGAAAACTTATGGACTTGCGCATAAGCCTAGGGTGGAAAATGCAGCAGCTACTGGTAAATTTCAAAGATAAAAACAGATACCAATAAAAGTAAAATTAATTGAGAGATCAGTAGGTTAACTGTTTTTGAATATCCATATTGAATCAGGAACCCCATATAATGCTCCATACAGTTCATGATGAGCCCCATAAGATGCTCCATACAAAATACACCCCATATAATGCTGCACAAAGGTTAATAATGACCCCATAAGATGCTCCATAGATTATGCCCCCATATGCTGCCCCTATAAAATGCTCCATAGATTGTCCCCATATGCTGCTGCAATTAAAAAAAAAAAAACAAAAAAAAAAACATTAACCTCTCCGTCGCAGGGGGACAGGGGTCGGTGTCACCGCTGGCTCAGGACCCGGCACCTGAGATATTCACCTGTCCGGGTCCATCGCTGCTCGCCGCTGTCTGCCGCGTCCTCTGCCAGTAATGATCAGGCAGCAAAGGGCGCGGCGCACACTAAAGAAGTCATCGTGCCCTCTGCTGGCTGGATGTCGCTGATGGAGGAAGCAGTTGACCGCGGCTAGCATCGATGGACTGGGGACAGGTGAATATCGCATATACTTACACCCTCCTGGTGCGGTCTTTGCAGCCCCGCTTCTCCCACGGTTTCCCTTCCTTCAGCAGTCACATGGTACCACTCATTAAAGTCATAAATATGCGCATATTCATGACTTTAATGAACGGTACCACATGACCACTGAAGGAAGGGAAACCGTGGGAGAAGCGGGGCTGCAGAGATCCGCCGGGGGGGGGAGTCAGTATGATCTGACACCCCTGCTCCCCCTCCCCCGCCGACCCCCTGGCGTATATGACTCGTGTATAAGCAGAGAGGGGGACTTTCAGCCCCCAAAAAGTAGGCTGAAAATCTTAGCTTATACGCGAGTATATACGGTATATAAATATAGCATCTGCCTTTCTCCAGTATAGTAAAATACAGAATGTGTAATATTTATATTATATAATGACCCATATATGCTTGGACTGCAAATCAAAGAATATCCTCCAACTGAAGATTTACCATGTTCGACTCTCAGGGCTTGAATTAAGAGGTATGTTACAGATTTGAAGAGGTTTTCTGAGATTTTTGATTGATGGAATATCTTTCACTGCAGCAGCTTCTGATGCCCCTTTCTGTTGCTAATCAGTTTGTGGTCAGAGACCGACTAGTCATACACTAATAGGCATACTAATTGTTTTCCATGGATGGATTGCAGCTTTACCCACTGGGAATACATCAAATTCTTTATTTGTTGCTGTGGACCAATAATTTGTTAGTCTTGGTCTCCGAATTATAATTTTAGAGTAGGGATTTCACGTGAATCTCCTGCGGGTATTTCAGTTTCCTCCCACACTCCAAAGGCATAGTGATAGGAAATTCAGATTGTGAACCTCAATGGGGACAGTGATGACTTGTCTATAACGCTGCTCTACAGAATGTCTGTATAAGTAAGCATTATAATAGAGAATGTGGTCGTACACTGTAGGTGTCTGTCAATGGATAATGGTATAGTTCTAATTCAATTCCAAAATTGGAATGCCGAAAAATTTCTGTATAAATGGAACAGGGAATATCAAGTGGAGCAATGTTACACCAAAAGAAGAAATGGAGAGAGCTCAAGTATATAGTCAATATTTAATTCCTTATTAAATATAGAAGTACAATTAATATAAACCATGCATAGTAAATTCTGTGCAAAAATTTTAAAAATAAGAAAGAGGGACAGGTATACAATGGCCTATATAGTTCAGTACAGAGACATGAATTTGTTAGGCCTCTTTCACACTTCAGTTTTTTACAATCAGTCACAATCCGCCAGGTTTTGAAAAAAAACGGATCCTCAATTTTCTTTTGAGGATCCGTTTTTTTTCCCCATTGACTTCCATTAATGGCGGATTGTGACGGATTGCTGTCCGTTGCATCCGTTTTTTTCTTTTTTTGAGGATCCGCCAAAAATTGCTGTCCGTCACCATCCTCAAAGATTTCAAAACAGAGCTTGCAAGGTTTTTTTTCTCTGGCGGATCCTCCAGACACTCATTTAACCCGAAATTCTTTCTGGGTGCCGGACAAAAATAAAAACTCTCCCTCTCCCGCGATTCCTTTAAAAATCTTCATTTGTCGGATCCGTCAAAAAAACAGACAGGTGGCATCCGTTGTCATCAGTACTAAAACGGATCCGCCAACTGATGCAAAAAACTGACGTGTGAAAGAGGCCTTAGGCTTGTATAGAGATACTAGGTGTATAGATATGGGGTGTAAAGAAGATGGTAAATAAAGAATACCACAGACCTTAATACATTACAATGTAAATATATATATATATATATATATATATATATATATATATTATACAGTACAGACCAAAAGTTTGGACACACCTCATTCAAAGGGTTTTCTTTATTTTCATGACTTTGAAAATAGTAGATTCACCCTGAAGGCATCAAAACTAAGAATTTACACATGTGGAATTATATAATTAACAAAAAAGTGTGAAACAACTGAAAATATGTCTTATATTCTAGGTTCTTCAAAGTAGCCACCTTTTTCTTTGATTACTGCTTTGCACACTCTTGCCATTCTCTTAATGAGCTTCAAGAGGTAGTCACCGAAAATGGTTTTCACTTCACAGGTGTGCCCTGTCAGGTTTAATAAGTGGGATTGACTTATAAATGGGGTTGGGACCATCAGTTGTGTTGTGCAGAAGTCTGGTGGATACACAGCTGATAGTCCTACTGAATAGACTGTTGGCTGCTTTTTTTTCTTGCCATAATGCAAATTCTAAGTAAAGAAAAATGAGTGGCCATCATTACTTTAATAAATGAAGGTCATTCAGTCCGAAAAATTGGGAAAACTTTGGAAGTGTCCCCAAGTGCAGTGGCAAAAACCATCAAGTGCTACAAAGAAACTGGCTCACATGAGGACCGCTCCAGGAAAGGAAGACCAAGAGTCACCTCTGCTGCGGAGGATAAGTTCATCCGAGTCACCAGCCTCAGAAATCACAGGTTAACAGCAGCTCAGATTAGAGACCAGGTCAATGCTACACAGAGTTCTATCAGCAGACACATCTCTACAACAACTGCTAAGAGAAGACTTTGTGCAGCAGGCCTTCATGGTAAAATAGCTGCTAGGAAACCACTGATAAGGACCGGCAACAAGCAGAAGAGACTTGTTTGGGCTCAAGAACACAAGGAATGGACATTAGATCAGTGGAAATCTGTGCTTTGGTCTGATGAGTCCAAATTTGACATCTTTGGTTCCAACCACCGTGTCTTTGTGTGACGCAGAAAAGGTGAACGGATGGACTCTACATGCCTGGTTCCCACTGTGAAGCATGGAGGAGGAGGTGTGATGGTGTGGGGGTGCTTTGCTGGTGACACTGTTGGGGATTTATTCAAAATTAAAGGCATACTGAACCAGCATGGCTACCACAGCATCTTGCAGCGGCATGCTATTCCATCCGGTTTGCTAAACGCAAATTGGACCATCATTTATTTTTCAACAGGACGATAATCCCAGTCACACCTCCAGGCTGTGTAAGGGCTATTTGACCATGAAGGAGGGTAATGGGGTGCTACGCCAGATGACCTGGCCTGCACAGTCGCCAGACCTGAACCCAATCGAGATGGTTTGGGGTGAACTGGACCGCAGAGTGAAGGCAAAAGGGCCAACAAGTGCTAAGCATCTCTGGGAACTCCTTCAAGACTATTGTAAGACCATTTCCGGTGACTACCTCTTGAAGCTCATCAAGAGAATGCCAAGAGTGCAAAGCAGTAATCAAAGCAAAAGGTGGCTACTTTGAAGAACCCAGAATATAAGACCTATTTTCAGTTGTTTCACACTTTTTTGTTATAATTCCACATGTGTTAATTCATAGTTTTGACGCCTTCAGAGTGAATCTACAATTTTCATAGTCATGAAAATAAAGAAAACTCTTTGAATGAGAAGGCGTCCAAACTTTTAGTCTGTACTGTGTGTGTGTGTGTGTGTGTGTGTGTGTGTGTGTGTGTGTGTGCGTGCGTGCGTGTGTGTGTGTGTGTGTGTGTGTGTGTATATATATATTTATACACACACCTGTTGCAAAAATTAAGAGACCACTGAGAAATGAGAAATGTAAATTGCTCTTTTATTCTATATACTAGTGAGAATATGTCTCCGAATTTCCAAGCACTAAATTTTGTGTTTATTTTCAGAAAATGAGATGGTCAAAATAACAAAACAAAAAAGGAGTGCTTGCAGACCTCAAATAATGCTAAGAAAACAAGTTCATAATCATTTAGAAACAGCAATACTAATGTTTTATCTCAGGAAGAGTTCATAAGTCAATATTTTGTGGCATAACCATGATTTTTAATTGCAGCTTACATGTGTCTTAGCATGCTTTCCACGAGTCTTTCACACTGCTTTTGGGTGACCTTATGCCACTCCTGGTACAAAATTGTAAGCGGTTCTTCTTTTGTTTGATGGCTTGTTACTATCCATCTTCCTCTTGATTACATTCCAGAGTTTTTCAAGAAAGTTCAGGTCTGGAGATTGGGCTGGCCATGACAGGGATTTGATGTGATGGTCCTTCATCCACTCCTTGATTTGACCTAGCTGTGTGGCATGGTGCATTGTCCTGAAAAAAACAGTCCTCTGAGTTGGGGAACACTGCCTGAGCAGAAGGAATCAACTGTTTTTCTAGGATAACCTTGTATGTGGCTTGATTCGTATGTCCTTCGCAAAGATTAACCTGCCCAATTATAGCCTTGTTGAATCATTCCCAGATGATCACCGATCCTCCACCAAATTTCACACTGGGTGCAAGACACTGTGCCTTGTACGCCTCTCCAGGTCTCCATCTAACCATTAGACGACCAAGTGTTGAGCAAAGCTGAAAATTAGACTCATCAGAGATGATTACCTTAAATCAGTCCTCTATGGTCCAAACCTTATGTTCTTTGGCAAACTTCAGCCTGGCTCTCCTTTGCTTCTCATTGATAGGCTTTTTTCTAACTTTTCATGACGAGCTCTGCCTCTAGGAGCCTGTTACGAACTGTTCTTGCCGTGCCCTTCACCCCAGTTGCCATTCATTTTGTAGGTCACTTGATGTCGTCCTGCGGTTACTGAATAACATTCGAATAAGATGACGGTCATCCCGGTCAGTAGTCATTTTCGCCCTCTGCCGGTCTGTAGCTTGGTTTTCCCCAATGTCTTAGAAAGTTTAAGGATGGAGGCAACATGACGCTCACTGTATCCCTCTGCTACTAAAGCCAGAATTGAGCCCTTCTGTTCCCCTCTCAAGAATTTTCAACTCCTTTGGCATGGTTAAAAGTTATTTTTTCATTCCTTTTACTTTTGAAATATTACTAGCACTTGTTTTGCCACCCAGCTTGTCCTATTGCATGAGGATTGTGAACACCACAGTGGGGTTTTTTATACTTTCCTTTTAAATAAGATTTTGTTCAGGTGATCATCTAACCAGAAGCACATTAAGTAGAATGAGGTGTACTCTGGTTGGAATTCAACTGATATTGGAATGGAATGGCTGTCAGACATGTAGAGAAGCTGATTTTTATAAAACTCCAGTGGTCTCTTATTTGCCATAGATAGATAGATAGATAGATATATATATATATCTAATATGTGTGTGTGTGTGTATATATATATATATATATATATATATACATACTATTATTTCTAAACACTGTTTTCCGGTGATTACGAAACACCATTTGAAAGGTAAACCTGCCCCCTTCAGCAAGAAAATAGCCAAACAAACCACACGTCCATGATTTGATCACAAAATACAGTTTAAACATTAATTTTCATAAACCTGCAGTAAGGAAAAATTACCTGCAGGTGGCACCACACTACCCCAAAGCACACTACCACAAAGCTGTTTCACAAGGCATCACAAATCAAAACATTTGCCTTGGAGGCTTTCCAGCTTGCCTAAGTGCTTGCCCAGTCCTATTTCAGGCACATTGGAGGATTGCACACTTCATTGCAGGTGTCACATATGCAAACACATTTGTAAACATGCACTGCCTATTGAATTGCACGCTTGCTTCGTTCATACTACACCCACACAAATGATACACCATTTGAAAGGTCAAAGCTGTATACAGACATCACAAACAAAGCCAAACATTTGCCTTGGGGTCTTTCCAGCTTGCCCAGCCTATTTCAGGCACATTGGAGCATTGCACACTTCACTGCAGGTGAGTCACATTTGTAAACATGCACTGCTTTTTCGGTGATTCCTTTACCCCACACACAAAAGTGATACACCATTTGAAAGGTAAACTTGCCCCTTTCAGCAACAAAAGAGCCAAACAAACCACACATTCACGATTTTATCACTAAATACAGTTTAAACATTCACTTTCATAAACCTGCAGAAAGACACAATGACCTGCAGGTGGCACCTCAACCGGAAGACATTTTTTGGCCTCCGCTTATGAAACCAATTTATTGTATTGCCAATCTACATACTGTATATAAATACCTGTCCGTGTTCATCTCATGTGTTCTGAAATTGCCTGCGCCACCGACGACCAATGTGCGAAAACCTTGCACGGGCACACGTGTGTGTGTGTGTGTGTATGTAATATATATATAATATAGTGTGTGTGTGTGTATGTATGTATGTATATGTGTGTGTGTGTGTATATATATATATATATATATATATATATATATATATATATATATATATATATATATATATATATATATATATACTATAAAGAAATATAAATCCAATAAATACCTGTGGAAATACCTTGATATTATAATATTGACTATATTATGGTGTCATTACCTGTCCCTTTTTCTTGTTTTTACTATGCACGGTTTATATCAATAATATTATAGATAGAAATATTATTATTAATTGTACTTCTGTATTTAATAAAGTATTCTATATTGATTATTTGCTTGGGCTCTGTTTCTTCTTTTAGGTTTAATATTGCTCCCTGGGAGATGCCCTGTTCCATTTTAGGCTACTTTCACACATCAGGTTTTCGGCGTCAGGCGCGATCCGGCGTCGTGCCGGAATGCCGGATCCGGCAAATGTTTTGTAAAACCTGAAGTGCCGGATCCGGTTTTCTGCCGGATCCGTCTTGTTCTTGACAGACAAAACCGGTTCATCCGTTTTTCTATCCGTTTTTCGACGGATTACGCCGGATCCGGTTTTTAAAATTGACCCTTGTGGCCTTCCGAACGGGATTGGCTACTGGAAAACTAGATATAGCATGTTCCTACAGCCCTTCTTTGACAGGTTGTAGAGAAGAAAGTGCAGGTTGGAGAGAAGAGCAAGTTACTGGCGAAGATGGATGTTGTCATTGGAAATATTACCACTAGAAGTTCTGTGACGGTTTCAGGGACAATTTTCCACTATACTTTATGTCACCTCAAGGCAGAGTACACTGGGATGACAGAGTGTGAGAGATTTTTGCCCTAAACTTGTGTACCTTCTGGACCAACAGTATATACCTTTGCCAACCAAAGTTGGCTATCTTGTCATGGTCTTACTATTTTTACCTTTAGGCCACAGGTGTGTACCTGGTTGTGTTTTATGCAAAGTATTTCACCTTTTAACAAAAGTTGTGTACATTGGTAGGAAATCACCAACAATAAACACAACTTTTTCGGTGAAATACTTTGCTTCAAACACAACCAGGAACACAACTGTGGCAAAAAGCTAAAATTTACCCACAGTTATACCTGGTTTTGAATACCTTTTTACCTTTGAAATACCCTGTATTTAACCTTTTTTTAAAACATAGTTCGCCGCAGAAAGAAATGACAGACAACCATTGTGAAACGATAATTTAACTTTTATTTAAATTTTTTTTTTTTTTGTAAAATGTTTTTAAAGTGCAAAAAACTTTTTTAATAAAGGTTTTAAACCCAATGGGCATTTTTATTACAAAAAACACACATTACAATTCTGTGTACTGTGGGGTGGAAATACTGCTGGAGGGGCTGCGGGACACTTCGACACTGGGTGTGTGGAGAGAGGACTGGGATCGTGGTGGGGAAGGAACAGTTAGAGGTGAAGGTGTGGAAAAAACTACAGAATGGGTGGACATGTGGGAAGCAGAAGAGGTGGTGGGTGGTGGAGTGGAGGGTTGGGCAGGGACTGTAGGAGCAGATGATGTTGATGGAAAGTTGTATGGGGAAGGAGTTTGGTATGGGGAAGGAGTTTGGTACGGGGCAGGTTGCTGGAAGTGGGGAGATGACTGGTACTGGGGAGGTTGCTGGTACTGGGCAGGTTGCTGGTATGTAGTAGGAGGGGGAGGATGGAAAGTGGCTGGAGGGGGTGCAGATGTAATAGGAGGGGGAGGATGGAAAGTGGCTGGAGGGGGTGCAGGTGGAGGAACTACAGTGGTGGGAGGTGGAGGTTGGGAGGTAACCTGCTGTAGAGCACCGTGGCACGAATGCATTACATGCATCTGCTGGGTAGGAGATAGTGTTGCCATGCGCTCCACAACAGACCTGAAAAAGGTGTGGTTTGGCGAAGATCTTGCTTCTGAATGCATGGTTTGCAGAAGTGTCTTCACCTCCAGAATGCTGGAGTTGATCTGCTGAAAGCCTGCGGAGATTTGCTCTGACAAGACTTTGAGACAGTTCTGGAAAGATGCATTCAGATGCAATAACTCTTGCGCATAACTCTTTTCCTGACCCCTCTGCCGCTGCCGCCCAGTACCCGCAGGTGTACTAGAGGCGGCAGGGGCAGAAGGGTGGGGTAAAGGGAAAGCGATCTCCTCACCAGCAGCTTCATGTAATGTAGGCGGCCACGATGCTCCTGTGCTGGTGGATGGGACAGATGGGTCGAATGTGTGGGAAGGCTGGGAAGGTGCAGATGTACCGGGGCGGTCGAAGTGTCCCTCGGTGCCGGTCTCCTCAGGGATCGCCTCAGAAGGGTCCAATCGTGCAGGCTCCCGAGTGCTGCTCACCGTGCTGTGGAATAAAGAGAAAAAAAAACAATTAAAATACTGACATGGTATGGCCCTGGCTGAAAAAAAAAAGTTACATCTAACATTTTTTTTCACATGTGGTGTGTAATATTTACCTTCTGGTGAGCATTGTTTCCCGGAGGAACGACAGGGCTTGTGCGTACTTGTACTTGCTCCTGCGTCCTCCAGATCCACTCGGGGCCCGCATCTCTTTATTGAACTCCTTCTTGAAACGATCCCTCACAGACCGCCACCGCTTCACAATTCTCTCCCCTGAAACGAGAAAGGAGTGGTTAGTATACAACATCAGTGTTTCCCAAACTCCAGTCCTCATGGTCCTCAGGGGTCATGTTTTCAGGATTTCCATAGTAAATAGAAATCCTGAACACATGATCCGTGGGGACCACGAGGACTGGAGTTCGGGAAACACTGGTTTACATCAAGCAACCGTTACTGTATATACTTACGCTCTTTAATCTGGGCCCGAGCTTCGAGGTCCTCCCAGCGGCCCACAAGGAGAGAACAGATTTCCTCCCAGAGTCGTCGGGTAATGATCAGGTCAGCGTGGCGGCGGTCAGCCATATTCCAGAGCGGCTCCCTTTCTCTGACGAGATCGATGAGGCGGTCCACATCAATCCCTCCATCCTCACTGTCAGAGTCGGGAGCACGCTGTGAAGGCTGTTAAAGAAAAAGACAAAAATAATATAATTAGCCTCCACAAAAGAAATGAAATAAAAAGTGCAAAAATATTTATACTTACACGCTGGTGACCGCCGCGTTGCTGTCGCCGACGACCCTGGGAAGCACTGCGAGGACCTCTTGGCCGAGCACCAGATTGGGAAGACTAGAGAAGAAAACAAAAAATGTTATGTCTTTGGATGTAGGCATTTGTTTGCTGTGTGTGGTTTGCAGAACATTGTTTTCTATGTGTTGTGTGTAGTGTGATGTTGTGTTTCTGCGTTTGATGCAAAAAACTTACGAATTGTGAGCCCACTCCAGGTGTCTGTCCACCCCTTCCTTCTTCTTCTGAGAGCTCCTCTTCATCTTGTGATTCCTGTTTTGAAATAAAAGGCAATGAATAGACATATATTACAGAGATGATGGATTTTGGAAATAAAAACTTACCGTCAAACGCTGACGATGCGAGGGAGGGCTCCCAGAAGAAGATGTGCTGTCCTGTTGATGGCCAGACTCCATGGCTGTGGGTATTGCTGCTGCCAGTGATGCCATTTCTGCTGCTGCTGCTGCTGCATCTCTTTGGCGGCTGTTGAATAAAGAGAAACAAAGGGCCAATGAATATCTTGATATTCCATGGCCCTAGTTTGGAGGAATGGGGGATTTGATAATTACCGTCTCTCATCTGCTTCTGGACTCCCCTCCCGTTCAGCATGCTGCTTCATTTGGGGTGGTGCTGATGGTGCTGCTGCTGCAGATGTCTGCTGCCTTCTCCTGCTCCTGGTTCTTGGCTTGGGTGGCATGTTGGGTGTGGCTGAGGGTCCCATTGTCTTGCTTTTATATATCTCCTGTGGGCAGAGCTACTGAGCATGCTCAGACCAAAAAAACCGGATCCGGCCACCGGATTCGGCTTTCGCCGGATCCGGCGCATTGCGGCGCTCATAGGCTTTCATTGTGTGAAAAAGCCGGACGCGCCGGATCCGGCGGGTACGGCTTTTTCGCCGGAGACAAAAAACGTTACAGTAGACGTTTTTTCCAGACGCCGGATCGCGACACATTGCGACACATTGCCGGATCCGGCGAAAACCGGATGAAACGCATGGCCATCCGGCGCGATCCGGCGCAAATGCAAGTCAATGGGGGGGAAACCGGATCCGGCATTGCATTTCGCCGGATCCGGTTTCTGTCAAAAGCGCCGGATCGCGCCTGACGGCGAAAACCTGATGTGTGAAAGAGGCCTTACAGAGGAATTTTTTGCTATTCAAAGTAATTGTGATTCTAAAGTGACTCTAAATAAGGTGCCTCTTTACAGTATCTCAGTTGTAATGCATCGATAAGTGCAGTTTTTGTGTGAAGATCTTTCTAGATTGTACAATTTGTATGTGAATGATTCCATTTTTGGTCAGTCCTTGTTGAATAAAATGTGACTTTTTTTTTCCAGCTTTGTTCTACCATAATTTTTTTTTTTGCGTGCTTAGATTAATATGGGTTACTCTGCTTTCGAAAATCAGATACATCCTGCTGTAATCTCATTCTTTTCTGTCTGTCACATAATTCTCCATCTGGTAGACATCAATCTGGGGTGGGGTCTGCTTTGTTAATGACATGTTAGATTAACACAGAAATTCTCTTTAATGCTTAGAATGTAGAATTACATGGCAGGTGGAGAGAAATGGAAACCAGATGGCAGAACAGTGTGATTTACATTATAGAAACTTTTTTCCTTTATTCATAGCAGTAGTGGCAGATTAGGTTTTACCATTCACAGTCGTAAGAAAAACTAAGTATGCACTCCTTTAAAATCTGTGTTTTTTTTTTTTAAGCAAAAAACAGTTCAAAATGCAGATGTGTTTGAAAAATTAAGTACACTCTTACTGCATCCATATGAATTAAGAGGTTATGTAGCTTCCAGTTGTTGGCAATCAAATGCCCTTCATCAATTGTTCATTAGCAAGCTTGGCCACGTCTATAAAAGCAGAAGTTTTGTCAGTTTGCTGGCGTGATGCATTTAGGCATATGTTAAACACAGTGAGGAGGAGGAAAGACATCACCAAGGATCTTAATCCCTTTCTGCCATCTGACGTACTATCCCGTCCATGGGACCTGGGCCCCTATGCCCATGGACGGAATAGTACGTCATCGCGATCAGCGGCGCTCACGGGGTGAGCGCAGCTGATCGCGGTCGAGTGTCAGCTGATTATCACAGCTGACACTCGACACTGTCAGGGGCGGTCACAGACCACCCCCAACATGTTAACCCCTGGCACAGTGCGATCAAACACGATCGCCGTGTACCGGGGGTTTAGGGAAGCATCGGCAGGGAAGGGGGCGCGCTCCGTGCTTCCCTGAGCCCCCCGGAGCAGCGCGATGTGCTGTGTTGCTCCGGAGGCCTCCTTCCCTGCAGGTCCCCGGATCCAATATGGCAGCGGTGGCCTGCAGGGAGCCGGCTTCCTCAGTGCCTGCAAAGTGCTAAACTTTCTCAATTTTTAATTTTTCAGTTTTCATATTTCTAATGCTGTAATACAATTCATTATTCATTTTTAATGGTTGCATGGTTTGACGTTGGTGTACTTCCTTTTTTGCTTGAATGTATGAGTTGGTGACTCTAGGTTAAGCACCTGTTTATACTATGCTTATATTTGGATGTGACGGTCAGTTTTTGAAATTTGCATTCATTTGCCTTCTAACTGAGCACTCCACCTGTTAGCTGCAGGCATTTTTAATCAAACCAGGGCCATTTCCCCTCCACAGAGATATAGACTTCAGTCCTAAGAGGATTTTTCATAGGTTCCCATTCAGATGGAGACTACAATCTTAGTGAGGATTGGCATAGAGTAGGGACCTGGAAAACAAGAAATGCCTTGACGTGGCTTCCAGGTACACATAACTTGGCCATTTTATGCGCTAAACTTTCTCAATTTTTCAAATTTTAAATTTTTCATATTTCTAATGCAGTAATGCAATTCATTATTCATTTTTCATGTTTGCATGGTTTGGCGTTAGTGTGCTTCCTTTTTTGCTTGAGCGATCCATGATGTGACAGATCAGCGATCTGTCACATGACAGTGATTTCCCCCCCTGGGACAGTAAAAAAGCGTAAAAATAATTTATAAAAAAATCGCTAAATAAATTAAAAAAAAAAAAAAAATATTCCCTAATTCATTTTTTTTTTTTTGGAAATAAAAAAAAATAACACAAAAGTACACATTTAGCATCACCGCGTCCGCAACGACCCGCCCTATAAGACTGTCCCATTAGTTAACCCCTTTAGCGAACCCTTTAAAAAATAAAAATAAAAAACAAAACAAAAAATAATGCTTTATTATCATACCGCCGAACAAAAAGTGCAATAACACGCGATCAAAAAGACAGATATAAATATCCATAGTACCGCTGATAACGTCATCTTGTCCCGCAACAAACGAGCTGCCAGACAGCATCATCAGCGATAAATAAAGTTATAGCTCGCAGAATAAAGCGATGCAAAAATAATTATTTTTTTATATAAAATTGTTTTCATTGCATAAAAGCGCCAAAACATTAAAAAATTACATAAATGAGGTATCGCTGTAATCGTACTGACCCGGAGAATAAAACCGCTTTATCAATTTTACCACACGCAGAGCGGTGTATACGCACCCCCCAAAAGAAATTCATGAAATGCTGGTTTTTATTCATTCTGTGTCACAAAAATCGGAATAAAAAGCGATCAAAAAATGTCACGTGCCCGAAAATGGTACCAATAAAAACGTCAACTCGTCCCGCAAAAAATAAGACCTCACATGACTCAGATGGTCAAAATATGGAAAAATAACAGCTCTCAAAATGTGGTGATGCAAAAACTATTTTTTGCAATAAAAAATGTCTTTTAGCGTATGACAGCTGCCAAACACAAAAACCCGCCATATATAGTAAATCAAACCCCCCGTTATCACCCCCTTAGTTAGGGAAAAATAATAAAATTAAAAAAATGTATTTATTTCCATTTTCCCATTAGGGTTAGGGCTGAGATTAGGTTTAGGGGTGTGTTGGTGTTAGGGTTGGAGTTAGAATTGGGGGTTTCCACTGTTTGGGCACATCAGGGGCTCTCCAAACATGACATGGCGTCTGATCTCAATTCCAGCCAATTCTGCGTTGAAAAAGTCAAATGGTGCTCCTTCCCTTCCAAGCAGTGTTTTACCCCCACATATGGGGTATCCGCATACTCAAGACATATTAGACAACTTTTGGGGTCCAATTTTTCCTGTTACCCTTGGGAAAATAAAAAAAAATTGGACCTGAAGTAATTTTTTTTATGAAAAAAAGTTAAATGTTCATTTTTTTTTTTTTTTTTTTTAACATTCAAAAAATTCCTGTGAAGCACCTGAAGGGTTAATAAACTTCTTGAATGTAATTTTGAGCACCTTGATGGGTGGAGTTTTTGGAATGGTGTCACTTTTGGGTATTTTCTGGGTATTTTCTATCATATAGACCCCTCAAAGTGACTTCAAATGTGATGTGGTCCATAAAAATAAAATGGTGTTGCAAAAATGAGAAATCGCTGGTCTCGTATGAGACCAAAGTAGAATTTTTTGGTATCAACTCCACTCGATGTATTTGGCGGAAGAAGAAGGATGAGCACAACTGCAAGAACACGTCTCATCTGTGAAGCATGGTGGGGGTAACATCATACTTTGGTGTTCTTTTCTGCAAAGGGGACAGGACGACTGCATCGTTTTAATTGGAGGATGGATGGGGTCATGTATCGCAAGACTTCGGCCAACCTCCTTCCCTCAGTAAGAGCATTGAAGATGAGTCATAGCTGGGTCTTCAAACATGACAATGACCCAAAGCAAGGAGTGGCTCCGTAAGAAGCATTTCAAGGTCCTGGAGTGGCCTAGCCAGTCTCCATACCTGAACCCGATGGAAAATCTTTGGAGGGAGCTGAAGCCTAATGTTGCCAAGCAACACCCCAGTACCTTAAACATCTGGAGAAGACCTGTATGGAGGAGTGGGACAAAATCCCTGCTGCAGTATGTGCAAATTTGGTCAACAACTATAGAAAATATCTGACCTGTGTTATTTCAAACAAAGGATTTTGTACCAAATATTAAGTTCTATTTTTCTATTGTATCAAATATTTATTTAATGCAATAAAAAGTAAATTATGTGAATCATACAATGTGATTTTCTAGTTTTTTTTAAGATTCTGTCTCTTACAGTTGAAGTGTACTTACTATGAAAATTAAAGACCTCTCAATTCTTTGCAGATGGGAAAATTTGCAAAATCTGCAAGGTATCAAATACTTATTTTCTGCACTGTATCTGTGGAGAAGACAACCAGGGACCCACTGCTTTTGATGCACGTTTTGCAATGAATGCTTCATCTTGCCTGTAAGTTCTTAACCCGATATGGAAAAATAAGCAAGATCCTGGATGACCCCTTTAGACAAAGGATGTCCAATAGTGAATAACAAAATTGGTAAGTGGAGGTGTTAGAGGAGGATTTCCTCCTATCACCAGTCCTCCCTACTCACAGGGGAGTATTTATAAACAAGTTAGTGAGGCGAATAGCTAAAATATAACGTTTATTTCTTATTATAAAAAAGGACAATGTTTGATGTTTTTGTGTATGTCTTTATACTAATTACCAATGAGGAAATTAACAGAGGAAAAAGAATTCAAACTCACAATATATTTGTATAATTTATAAACATATGTATGATAATATATACTGACTCAAAACTATGTTTGAACCAATCCCCCTAAAAAAGGATGGCAGACCATCCGGTATATGTAAAAGTAGAATGTTTCAAAGATGGATGGAAATAAAATCCCGCAGGGGAAGAAAATTAAACAAAAAATTCTAAAATATGTATTTAAATAAACAAATATATAAAAATACGAGTATATACAGTGTGTATGTATGTATGTATATATATATATATATATATATATATATAAGATCAGGGACACAATGCTTAAGTATTAAAAAATGCCTTTATTAAAATATTGGCACAGCATATAAGTGCATAAAGAAGAGGTAAAATATACAACCACGTTAGCAATATATGTATGGAAAACGGAAAAAACAATCCATAACATAAGGCTTAATTAATAAACCAGGTAATTAATCAAGTGACACAAATAGTATGACCAAATATGTAAAAGCAATATGTGCTCAAAGTGCAACTGTGTAAACATAAGATCCCACTAAAAAATGTGCAACATGACCGCAATAAACAAAGTGCAGTGTATAAAACACCTGTAAGCCAATTGACGCGCTGTGGAATGTATTTAAACGCGCCCCAATTACCAATGAGATATTTTTATATTTGTTTTGTATAATAAGAATGTTGGAATATGTTTGGTGCAACAACTCAATTCCTGTGTGAGTGTTTAGTTGCTAGATTTGTATGCTGTTCATAATGTTAGAACAAAAAAACTCCCAGAAGCTCACACAGGGAGAGCATGTGACTGTATTTCCTGTTATGATTGAGTCACCGAGGAGGAAAAAACAAAACACAAAACTAGCAGTAGCCGTGGAGTGTTCCTACGGTGATCCTAGACACCTCATCACAGCCGGAGATCTACATAAGCCTAAAGAGAGAAAAGGGAAAAACTGACTGCCCCAGAGCAGACCCCAAAGCAATAGGCAGCCCCCAACATATAATGACGGTGAAGCAAGATGAAAACACTAACACAGATAGAAAGATAGCTTGGGCCCCATCGTTTGCTCAACCTAACTAAAAAGGACAGGACAGAAAAGCTGCTGTCTGCAATCCGAGAAAACCCTGCTAAAAATATTACCAACACAACTGATAAGCAAAAAGGACCCTGAAGTCACTAGACTTCAAACCCTATATCAGCACTCAGAATATTCTGAAAGCAGCGCAAAAGAGAACACTGATCAAGGAAAAAGAATCCAGCACACCCCCAGCCGGGGATGGCTGAACTCGGAAAACAAGGAAAACAAAACCAAAACTAATAAGTTCAATAGCAGAGCAAAAACTTATCTTTGGGAAGCAGGAATCAGACTGGTCTCCAAGAATCCAGCAGAGAAATCACCAGCCACTCATAAGGGCGTCGGCTGCCTTATATCCAGTCTGAAGTTCCCGTTACCCAGTCATAATCCACCTGATCAGGTGTTTGGTTTCTTTCATCCAAATCAGCCTCACTACCTTCCTTCACCAGAAGAGGGAGATCCTCAGACACAAAAGGTGAATGAACAGATGAGCTCACAACAATTTCCTATTTAGAGACACAAAAATGATTTATTTCTGATCTATTAAGCTTATCATATATTGTTCATGTTTGTTCCTGAATAAAGAAGCTCTGTTGTCACATGCTTGGAGAGTATCCTGAATAATCCACTGCCAACAGTTTATGAGCCCAAAGTTACACAAAACCCCAGAGTAACACAGCAACAAAAGCCCACAACAAAAGCAGCACAGAGCAACAGAGAAGATGTCCACTAGACGCAATCCTGTCAAGTACTCAGTGCCAAGTCTCACTAACCAGAACTACCAGTCCTGAAAATTCAAGGTGAAGATTCTGGTCATAAGAGAAGGTACACTACCATTCAAAAGTTTAGGGTCACATAGAAATTTCCTTATTTTTGAAAGAAAAACACAGTTTTTTCCAATGAATCTAACATTAAATGATTCAGAAATACACTCTATACCTTGTTAATGTGGTAAATGACTATTCTAGCTGCAAACGTCTGGTTTGTAATGCAATATCTTCATAGGCGTATAAAGGCCCATTTCCACCAACCATCACTCCAGTGTTCTTATGGTACTTTGTGTTTGCTAACTGTGTAAGAAGGCTAATAGATGGTTAGAATACCGTTGAAAACCCTTGTGCAAGTATGTTAGCACAGGTGAAAACAGTTTGGCTGATTAGAGAAGCTATAAACCTGACCTTCCTTTGAGTAGTTGAGAATCTGGAGCATTACATTTGTTGGTTCCATTAAACTTTCAAAATGGCCAGAAAAAAAAGAACTTTCATGGGAAACTCGACAGTCTATTCTTGTTCTTGGAAATGAAGGCTATTCCATTCGAGAAGTTGCCAAGAAACTGAAGATTTCCTACAAAGGTGTGTACTACTCCCTTCAGAGGAGAGCATAAACAGGCTGTAACCAGAGTAGAAAGAGAAGTGGGAGGCCCCACTGCACGGCTGTGCTATAAGACAAGTACATTAGAGTCTGTAGTTTGAGAAATCGACGACTCACAGGTCCTCAACTGGCAGCTTCATTAAATAGTACACGCAAAACGCCAGTGTCAACGTCTACAATGAAGAGGCGACTCTGGGATGCTGGCCTTCAGGGCAGAGTGGCAAAGAAAAAGCCATATCTGAGACTGGCTAATAAAAGGAAAAGATTCATATGGGCGAAAGAACACAGACATTGGACAGAGGAAGATTGGAAAAAAGTGTAATGGACAGACGAATCCAAGTTTGAGGTGTTTGGATCACACAAAAGAACATTTGTGAGGCACAGAACAACTGAAAAGTTGCTGGAAGGTAATGTGATGGTCTGGGGTTGCTTTGGTGCTGGTAAAGTGGTAGATTTGTACAAGGTAAAAGGGATTTTGAATAAGGAAGGCTATCACTCCATTTTGCAACGCCATGCCATACCCTGTGGATAGCACTTGATTGGAGCCAATTTTATCTTACAACATGACAATAACCCAAAGCACATCTCCAAATTATGCAAGAACTATTTAGGGAAGAAGCAGGCAGCTGGTATTCTATCTGTAATGGAGTGGCCAGCGCAGTCACCAGATCTCAACCCTATTGAGCTGTTGTGGGAGCAGCTTGACCATATGGTACGCAAAAAGGGTCCATCTAGCTAAACCAACTTGTGGGAGGGGCTTCTGGAAGCATGGGGTGAAATTTCTCCAGATTACCTCAGCAAATTCACTGCTAGAATGCGAAAGGTCTGCAATGCTGCAATTGCTGCAAAGGGAGCATTCTTTGACGAAAGCAAAGTTTGAAGGAGAAAATTAATATTTCAAATAACAATCTTTTTTTCAAACCTTGTCAATGTCTGGACTAGATTTTAAATTCATTTGGCAACTCATTTGATTGATAAAAGTATGAGTTTTCATGGAAAACACAAAATTGTCTGGGTGACCCCAAACTTTTGAACGGTAGTGTACGTCGAAATATACTCAGGAACAAGTACCTCATCCATTACCAGATGATTGGCTAGAGAAGGATCAGAAAGCACAAAGCACGATCTCCCTCAGTGTAGATAATAATAATGAGATTTTTCATATATGCAAGTGTGCAACTGCAAAGGAAATGTGGGGTGAGTTACAGAAAGTGCATGAAAGATCTAATTTCAGCAATAAGCTTTATCTCATGGGAAAGCTGTAACAGTCTAAGCGAAGTGATGGACAGAATATACAGGACTATATAAAAAACACCCTAGAGATTGTGAAGCATCTCAGGGGTACTGGAGAAGAAATTAAAGATTTTCATGTGGCTGCACTTCTATTAAGTGGTCTTCCAGAAAGTTATGACACGCTCGTGACTGCACTAGATGCACAGCCAGATTATGAGCTGACACTAGCGTATGTTAAAGGCAAACTTGTAGATGAATTCAAGAGAAAAACGCAACATGTAAGCAGCAGTAATGAATCCAGAGTAGAAACAACATTAAAGACACAGGATTTCCCTCAATATAAGAGCAATCTAAGAGAAACTTGTGAATGTTTTGTCTGTAAAAAGCCTGGCCACCTTAAAACAACTACAGAATTTGGAAAGCAAGAATGAGTCAGCTTAACCCCTTCACCCCCAAGGGTGGTTTGCACGTTCATGACCGGGCCAATTTTTACAATTCTGACCACTGTACCTTTATGAGGTCATAACTCTGGAACGCTTCCATGGATCCCGGGGATTCTGACATTGTTTTGTCGTGACATATTGTACTTCATGTTAGTGGTAAAATTTCATTCAAATAACTTGCGTTTATTTGTGAGAAAAATGGAAATTTGGCAAAAATTTTGAACATTTCGCAATTTTCCAACTTTGAATTTTCATGCCCTTAAATCACAGAGATATGGCACCCAAAAAACTTGATAACTAACATTTCCCACATGTCTACTTTACATCAGCACAATTTTGGAACCCAAATTTTTTTTTGTTAGGAAGTTATAAGGGTTAAAAGTTGACCAGCGATTTCTCATTTTTACAACACCATTTTATTTTTACGGACCACATCACATTTGAAGCCACTTTGAGGGGTCTATATGATAGAAAATACCCAAAAGTGACACCATTCTAAAAACTGCACCCCTTAAGGTGCTCAAAACCACATTCAAGAAGTTTATTAACCCTTTAGGTGCGTCACAGGAATTTTTTTGAATATTTAAAAAAAAAATGAACATCTAACTTTTTTTCACAAAAAAAATACTTCAGGTTCAATTTTTTTTATTTTACCAAGGGTAACAGGAGAAATTGGACTTCAAAGTTATTGTGCAATTTGTCCTGAGTACGCTGATACCTGATATGTGGGGGGAACGACTGTTTCGGCGCATGGCAGAGCTCAGAATGGAAGGAGCGCCGTTTGACTTTTTCAATGCAAAATTGTCTGGAATTCAGATCGGACGCCATGTCACGTTTGGAGAGTCCCTGATGTACCTAAACAGTGGAAACCCCCTACAAGTGACCCCATTTTGGAAACTAGACCCCCCCCAAGGAACTTATCTAGATATGTGGTGAGAACTTTGAACCCACAAGGGCTTTACAGAAGTTTATAACGTACAGCGGTACAATTAAAAAATCATATTTTTTCCACAAAAATGATCTTTTCACCCCAATTTTTATTTTCCCAAGGGTAACAGGACCCTAAAAGTTATTGTGCAATTTGTCCTGAGTACGCTGATACCCCACATGTGGGGGTAAACCACTATTTGGGCGCATGGCAGAGCTCGGAAGGGAAGCAGCGCCATTTGATGTTTTTGGCTGGAATTGAGATCGGACACCATGTCGCGATTGGAAAACCCCTGATGTACCTAAACAGTGGAAACCCCCCACAAATGACACCATTTTCTAAACTAGACCCCCCAAGGAACTTATCTAGACGTGTGGTGAGCACTTTGAACCCCCCAGTGCTTCACAGAAGTTTATAACGCCCGGGTGTGAAAATAAAAAATTCGTATTTTTTCCACAAACATGATCTTTTAGTCACCATTTTTTTATTTTCCCAAGGGTACCAGGAGAAATTGGACCCCAAAAGTTGTTGTCCAATTTGTCCTGAGTATGCGGATACCCCATATGTGGGAGAAAACTACTGTATGGGCACACGTCGGGGTTCGGAAGGGAAGTAGTGACGTTTTGGAATGCAGACTTTGATGGAATGGTCTGCGGGTGTCATGTTGCCTTTGGAGAGCCCCTAATGTACCTAAACAGTGGAAACCCCCACAAATGACCCCATTTTGAAAACTAGACCCCCTAAGGAACTTATCTAGATGTGAGGTGAGCACTTTGAACCCCCAAGGGCTTCACAGAAGTTTATAATGCCCTGGCATGAAAATAAAAAAATCGTATTTTTTATAGGGTGGGTCGTTACGGACGCGGCGATACCTAATATGTGTACTTTTATTGTTTTTTTTTTTGTTTGTTTTTTTCAAAAAATTGATTTATTTGGGGGAATATTTTTTTTTTTTTTTTTTTATGTAATTTATTGGCGATTTTTTTTTAAAATTATTTTAACACTTTTTTTTTATTTTTTTTTTTACTTTATTAAATAGTCCCAGGTGGGACATCACTGTTCTGTGACAGATCGCTGATCTGTCACATCACAGATCACTGTGACAGATCAGCGATCTGTCACAGGCAGTGCAGAAGGCTTCCTCATGCCTGCGCTTTGCAGGCACTGAGGAAGCCAGCTTCCTGCAGGCCCCCGAAGGCCCCCGTCGCCATCTTGGATTCGGGGTCCTGCAGGAAAGGAGCCCCCGCAGCAGCGCTGCACATTGCGCTGCCGTGGGGGGCTCAGGGAAGCACGGAGGGAGCCCCCTCCCTGCCGATGCTTCCCTTTAACCCCCGGTACACCGCGATCATGTTTGATTGCGGTGTGCAAGGGGTTAACGTGTCGGGGCGGTCCGTGACCGCCCCTGACACATTGTGCCGGGTGTCAGCTGTGATAATCAGCTGACACCCGGCCGCGATCAGCGGCGCTTACCACGTGGGCGCCGCTGATCGCGGTAGACGTACTATCCCGTCCATGGGCATAGGGGCCTGGGTCCCATGGACGGGATAGTACGTCTGATATCAGGAAGGGGTTAAAAAGCAGACCAGTCATCAAAGGGTTAAAACAGCTGTAATGGATGATTCTGCATGTGTTGAAGCTGCATTTAATGCCAGTATAGGCCCATCTACAAAGCATATATGGTGTATAGATTCTGGTGCAAGCAGCCATATGACAAACAACAAGGATTCATTCACTGACCTTAATGAATGCAAGTCAGAAAAGGTCACCTTAGCTAATGTTCACTATATGACATCAGAAGGAGTAGGAGACGGCTACCTCCAATGTCCAGTTTCCTCAGCACAAAGCAGAAAGATCACAATAAAGGATGTTCTCTATGTTCCCAGCCTTGAAAGCAATCTTCTGTCAGTAATGAAGCTCATGCAAAAGGGGAATGTAGTTACTTTTTAGAGATAACAGCTGCATCATCTCAAAGATGGGTCACACTCTTGCAGAAGGAAAAATTCAAGATGAACTTTGTCAGATAAAATGCAAAGAAAGAGTGTACAGTGGTAGACAAGATCTACATAAGAACTATATCCACGGCACAGATGTCTTGGGCACAGAGACCCAGAAGCAGTAAGGAAGCTAGCTCAACTTGCAAATGATATTGAAATCAACCATTGTAGTCAAATGATGAAGTGCATTAGCTGTCTTAAAGGGAAAATGTCCAGAAAATCCTTTCCTAAAATAAGCACAACTAGATCTGCACAGCCTCTGGATCTGATACATAAAGATATATGTGGTCCAATGAGTGATCAAACTCCTAGCAAAAAGAGATATTTTGTCACATTTATTCATGACTACTCTAGATATACAGTCGCCTACCTGCTTCACAGTAAGGAGGAAGTTCCACAGAAACTTGAATACAGTGCCTTGTGAAAGTATTCGACCCCCTGGAACTTTTCAACCTTTTCCCACATATCATGCTTCAAACATAAAGATACCAAATGTAAATTTTTGGTGAAGAATCAACAACAAGTGGTACACAATTGTGAAGTTGAATGAAATTTATTGGTTATTTTAAAGTTTTGTGGAAATTCAATAACTGAAAAGTGGGGTGTGCAATATTATTCGGCCCCTTTAACTTAATACTTTGTTGCACCACCTTTGCTGCAATTACAGCTGCAAGTCGCTTGGGGTATGTCTCTATCAGTTTTGTACATTGTGAGACTGAAATTCTTGCCCATTCTTCCTGGGCAAACAGCTCGATATCAGTATGGTTTGATGGAGATCGTTTGTGAACAGCAGTTTTCAGCTCTTTCCACAGATTCTCGATTGGATTCAGGTCTGGACTTTGACTTGGCCATTCTAACACTTGGATACGTTTATTTGTGAACCATTCAATTGTAGATTTTGCTTTATGCTTGGGATCGTTGTCTTGTTGCAAGACAAATCTCCATCCCAGTCTCAGGTCTTTTGCAGACTCCAACAGGTTTTCTTCAAGAATGGTCCTGTATTTGGCTCCATCCATCTTCCCATCAATTTTAACCATCTTCTCTGTCCCTGCTGAAGAAAATTAGGCTCAAACCATGATGCTGCCACCACCATGTTTGACAGTGGGGATGGTGTGTTCAGGGTGATGAGCTGTGTTGCCTTTACACCAAACATATCATTTAGCATTGTTGTCAAAAAGTTCGATTTTAGTTTCCTCTGACCAGAGCACCTTCTTCAACATGTTTGGTGTGTCTCCCAGGTGGCTTGCTGCAAACTTTAAACAACGCTTCTTATGGATATCTTTGAGAAATAGCTTTCATCTTGCCACTCTTCCATAAAGGCCAGATTTGTGCAGTGTACGACTGATTGTTGTCCTATGGACAGACTGTCCCACCTCAGCTGTAGATCTCTGCAGTTTATCCAGAGTGATCAGAGATACAGCCAAGAAGCCCATGATCAGTTTTCTCCTTGTTTGATTTGAAAGTTTCGAGAGATGGCCGGGTCTTGGTAGATTTGCAGTGGTATGATACTCCTTCCATTTCAATATGATCACTTGCACAGTGCTCCTTAGGATGTTTAAAGTTTTGGAAATCATTTTGCATCCAAATCCGGCATTAAACTTCTCCACAACAGTATCACGGACCTGCCTGTTTTGTTCCTTGGTCTTCATGATGCTCTCTGTGATTCAAACAGAACCCTGAGACTATCACAGAGCAGGTGCATTTATACAGAGACTTGATTACACACAGGTGGATTATATTTATCATCATTAGTCATTTAGGACAACATTGGATCATTCAGAGATCCACAATGAACTTTTGGAGTGAGTTTGCTGCACTGAAAGTAAGGGGGCCGAATAATATTGCACGCCCCACTTTTCAGCTTTTGACTTTCCAAAAAAATTTAAAATAACCAATAAATTTCGTTCAACTTCACAATTGTGTTCCACTTGTTGATTCTTCACCAAAAATTTACATTTGGTATCTTTATGTTTGAAGCATGATATGTGGGAAAAGGTTGAAAAGTTCCAGGGGGCCGAATACTTTTGCAAAGCACTGTATCTTGCTGTAGCGTTTAACAAACTTGGAAGAATGCCAAAAAGCCCTGCACGCAGATAATGGAACCGAATATACAAGTGGTAAGGTGCAAACCATTTTGAAATAAGATGGAATCTTGTTCCAGACAACCATTCCATACAATCCAGAACTTGCATGGCATTGCAGTGAGAAACAACCGTACTCTCTGTGAAAGTGTAAGAAGTATGTTTTTTTTTTTTTTTATGTGAATCTACCTACAGTGAATTGGGGAGAAACCATCATGACAGCTTGCTATCTTCAAAACAGAGTGCCAGGTACAGCCACAAATGAGCTATGGAACTGCGAAAAGCCTAATCTGAAGCACCTCAGGATTTGGAAGCAAAACATTTGTGTATGTTCCCAAAAAAAAACGTTCTAAGTGGGAATCACACACAAAGCAAGGAGTCCTGGTGGGCTATAGCGAAACTCAAAAGGGATACAGAATCCTGCACCCAGAGACCAACACAGTAACAATCAGTAGAGATGTAGTGATTGATGAAAACTCTGTGTCGCTCAAATTCTATGAAGTTACATCAGTTATTCAACCTAAGAAGCAACAACAAGAATCTCAATCACAAAACCCAGATGAACAAAAAGGAAAACTCTGAAGTTTGGATAAGCTCTGAAGCCTCCAAGGAAGATACAGAAGAACCAAGTCAACCTCCAGTCAGCAGATCAGAAAGGTCAAACAAAGGTATCAAAGCTAGATGCCTTTCTTATATGGTCAGAACACTTCCTGAATCAAAGCCACAGTCATGGTAAGACGTACAAAAACTGCCTGTCCACGAGAAGCAGAAGTGGATAAATGCTGCTAATGAATAGATAGAGTCCCTTCACCAACTCCAGACATGGGAGCTTACTGAGCTACCATAATGAAAGAGCAATTGCAATGCTAGGTGAAATTCTCAACCAGCACTTTGAGACTAATGACCTTGGACCTGTGACATATTATTTGGGAATCCAAATCCAGAAAGAGGAAGATGGGAGTTTTCTTCTCAACCAAAGTTCTAAAATTTCTGCAATACTAAACCAGTTTGGAATGTCAGAAGCCAAAGGTGCGTCAACACCAATGGATCAGTCTTACTTAAAGTTGTAAGGAGAAGATCTGCTACCCAACAATGAGAGTTACAGACAAGCAGTGGGGGCGTCCGGATATCACAGCCACAGTCGGAATTCTCTGCCGACGTGTAAGCAAGCCACGCCAAAGCGACTGGAATGCAATTAAGAGAATTCTTTAATATCTTAAAGAAACTCAAAGGCTAAATCTTAAGATATCTGCATCCGGAGATCTCACTCTCAGAGGTTATGTGGATGCAGATTGGGCTGGAGAGTCAAGTGATCGGAAATCAACAAGTGGTTACTTGTTCAAGTAAGGAGAAAATTACATTTCTTGGTCCAACAGAAAACAAGTGTCAGTCACATTATCTTCTAGAGAAGCAGAATATATGTCTCCTGCTCATGCAAGCCAAGAAGTAATTTGGTTGAAACAACTTTTGGAAGCTTTTGGCAAGCCATTATCTCAACTAACAGTTGTCTATAAGGACAACCAAGCATGCATTAAACTTGCCAGCAGTGAGAATATTAGTGCAAGGACTAAGCACATTGATGTAAAACATCACTTTTGTGAATTAGTGGAACGTGGTGTACTTTAGTTTGTTTATTGCAAGTTTGATAAGATGATAGGTGATAATATGACAAAGCCATTATCAAGAGCCAAGTTTGTGGACTTTAGAACCGCAATAGGACTAACAGGATAAGTAGTTGTTGAGTGGGGGTGTGGGAATATGTTTGGTGCAACACCTCCATTCCTGTCTGAGTGTTTAGTTGCTAGATTTGTATGCTGTTCATAAAGTTAGAACAAAAAAACCCCTAGAGGCTCACACAAGGAGAGCATGTGACTGTAGTTCCTGTTTTTCCTGTGTCTGTATATGAGATAAGCATCCTGCTGTAGATGCAACACAGAGACACACAGATGATTTATTCCTGATCTGTTCCTGAATAAAGAAGCTATGTTATCACACGCTTGGAGAGTATCCGTAATAATCCGCTGCCAACAAAGAAATAAAAGTTATATTTTAGTTATTAGCCTCACTAATTTGCTTACACATACCATTAGTGAATAACTTAAAATATAAATGGCAAAATACATATTAACTTGCAGAACTTATTCAACAGGTTATTTAGTTTGAAACATAAACTAGAAAAAAAGTATTTACTGTATTCGTGGCACTTAAAAAATGATTTGAAATTGCATAGTAATTAGTGGTGATCAAGCACTAAAATGTCGAGTGCTCGGTACTTGAATCGAGCAGGTTGGATGTTTGGATGGTCTCGATTTGAGTAACGAGTGTAATGGAAGTCAAAGGGAAACTCAAGCATGTTTCCGGAAGACCCTAACAGTAGGTCTGGGAAAGGGCCAGGAAAATCGCTGAAATGAGTGGAAACAGCACTCAAGTGGAATGCGAACATCATGGGGAAGACGCATGGACACATTTGACTCCCAGGTAACTGCTGAAAGCAATGTTGTCAGAATATTACTGCTGTCTTGCAGACTGACAATAAAGCATTCAAGACCAAACATAAAATGGATTTTTACAGGAAAAATGTCAGGAAATATTTTTTTGAGCTTATTTTTTATGCTGCGTAAACTGACCTGTGGAGCGGGTTTCCGAGTCACAGCATGTCAATATCTCATGCGGGAATGCTATCTTCTGTGCAGAATTTCCCAATGGACTTGCTTTAGATGTGGTAAATCAGCAGTTAAAAAAAAACATGCATTGTAAGTGCATTTACGCAAGTGTTTTTGGCCTGGTTCTAATAAATATTTTTAAAAATGACGTGGGGTCACCCAATGTTTGATAACCAGCCAAGGTAAAGCAGACAGCTGCGGGCTTATATCATCAGGCTGGGAGAATCCTTAGTTATTGGGCCCTACACAACCTAAAAATACCAGCCCACGACCACCCCAGAATTGGTGCATCTCTTGAGATGTGCAAATTCTGGCACGTTGCTCAGCTCTTTCTGATTGCCCAGGTGCGGTGGCCATTGGTATAATGGTAGTTGGGGTTGATAACAACTGTGATTTGTCAAAAATCATAGCTTTCATCAAGCCCTGAGGTTAGTAACGAAGAGGTGTCTACTAGTGATGGGCGAGCACTAAAATGCTTGGGTGCTCGTTGCTCTGGTCGAGCAAATTGTCATATTCGGGTACTCGGACAGAACAGCGAGCCCAATGTAAGTCTATGGGAGACCCGAGCATTTTTACCACGATCCCCCAGGGGTCATTTTAAGGTCTAAAAACATCTGAGAATGATGGAAACACTGCTCAAATGACACAGGGACATCATGGAGATCGCCCCTGGAAGCATTCCTGACTCCTAGTTCAAAGCTTTAAACAATGTTGTCATGAGTTTCTTGCCATTTTTACCGGTGCACCAAAAAACATACCAAAACGAAACCAAAACAGATTTTGCTGGGAAATATGCTAATGTACATCCTTTCCAGGTTAATGACTTGTATATACGGCAAAATAATTAACCCCAGACCAAAATGTTCCTCCACCACTTGGATTATGTTCAGATGCAGCGTTTCTGAAGCGTTTTTCAACTTTAACATTGCTTTCAACCAAAACAAATGCATTCACTGGGAAATGTCATTGTAACATTTACCAACCCTAGCTGGCTATGTGGTGTGTGACACATAAGCAGACATATCTTGTTTCATTTATGAAGGAGGCACTCTTAAAGTCACAGAGCCTATTTTTACAGGAGCAGCAGGCAGCATTAATGATGAGACGTGGAAGAAGGCCTGATTAAAAGCTATGCCCAATTTAAACGAGCGGGTCTCCTAGACTTGTAATGCCCATACACGAAGTGTGTTGGCTGGCAAACATTTTCCCCTGTGGTGTACACCTCAACCTTTTCCATAACAAGTATTTAATGCCCAGCAAAAACACCCACCCTTTTTAGGATTTTGACACTGACTGTAGCAGCACGGAACACGTTAACCCTGTTGATCTAGTGTCGGTGGATCATGAGACGAGGAGGAAGGCCTGATTAAAAACTATGCCCAATTTAGAATCATAGAATCATAGAATCATAGAATCGTCGAGTTGGAAGGGACCTCCTGGGCCATCTGGTCCAACCCCCTGCTCAAAGCAGGATTCGCTAAATCATCCCAGTCAGATGTCTGTCCAGCCTCTGTTTGAAGACTTCCATTGAAGGAGAACTCACCACTTCTCGTGGCAGCCTGTTCCACTCATTGATCACTCTAACTGTCAAAAAGTTTTTTCTAATATCTAATCTGTGTCTCTTCCCATTCAGTTTCATCCCATTGCTTCTAGTCTTTCCTTGTGCAAATGAGAATAAAGTTGATCCTTCTACAATGTGACAGCCCTTTAGATATTTGTAGACAGCTATTAAGTCTCCTCTCAGTCTTCTCTTTTGCAAACTAAACATTCCCAAATCCTGCAACCTTTCCTCATAAGACAGGGTTTGCAGACCGGTCACCATTCTGGTCGCTCTTTTCTGAACTTGCTCCAGCTTGTTGATGTCTTTTTTAAAATGTGGTGCCCAAAACTGGACACAATATTCCAGATGAGGTCTGACCAAAGAGGAGTAGAGGGAAATAATGACTTCACGTGATCTAGACTGTATGCTTCTGTTAATACATCCTAGAATTGCATTTGCCTTTTTTGCTGCTGCATCACACTGTTGACTCATATTCAGTCTGTGATCTATTAGTATACCCAAGTCTTTTTCACATGTGCTGTCACTTAGCCCTATTCCTCCCATTCTATATATGCTTTTTTCATTTTTATTGCCCAGATGTAGTACTTTGCATTTCTCCCTGTTAAAAACCATTCTGTTAGTTGCTGCCCACTTCTCCAGTTTATTTAAATCTTTTTGAATCCTCTCTCTCTCTTCTCTAGTATTAGCTATCCCTCCTAGCTTTGTGTCATCAGCAAATTTAATCAGTTTACCCTCAATTCCTTCATCTAAATCGTTGATAAAGATGTTGAACAATACAGGGCCCAGGACAGAGCCCTGTGGTACCCCACTTGAGACATTCTTCCAACTGGATGTGCAGCCATTTACGACCACTCTTTGGGTCCGATCACTAAGCCAGTTATGAATCCACCTAACAGTTGCCTTGTCCATTCCATACTTAGTCATTTTATCAATAAGGATTGTATGAGAGACTTTGTCAAATGCTTTGCTGAAGTCAAGATATACTATATCTACAGCATTTCCTTGATCCACCCAATCAGTGATACCGTCATAGAAGGAAATTAAGTTAGTCTGACATGACTTATTAGTTAGAAACCCATGCTGACTCTGTTTAATCACTTCATTCTTATCCAGGTATTGACATACATGTTGTTTAAAGGAGCGGGTCTCCTAGACTTGTAATGCCCATACACTAAGTGTGTTGGCTGGCAAACATTTTCCCTTGTGGGGTAGATATCAACATAGTGTGGCCTTTTTTTGGGTGGGGCATCATAAACACCTTGCAAAACTTTAACGTGGTTTGATACACAGTTGCTGCTGGGAAGGTGCAGGTTTTTAGTAAAAATATGTTGGACGAATCATTGACTGAAGTGATCTGGAAAAGGGCCATGGTGATGACAGGAATGGGAAAGTACATGATTAATAACAG
Organism: Dendrobates tinctorius; assembly: GCF_039654945.1. NCBI lineage: Eukaryota > Metazoa > Chordata > Amphibia > Anura > Dendrobatidae > Dendrobates > Dendrobates tinctorius. The sequence continues at coordinate 80,690,891 of NW_027361671.1, forward strand.
CAGTGGCTGTGGGAGGTATGAGATCCAGGATACAGCCAACAATGATTCGTCATTTATCCACCATCAATTACCAGAATCGGTCTCATGCCCGCCATAAAATCGGTGTACCAGATGCGCATGTGAGACTCGCCCAAAGAAACACCCATGCAAAATATGTTGCCAAACATGCACGTGTCTGTATAAAGGGCAAAGTGCAACATGTTTGTTAGATGCAGAATTCTAGAAAGCAGATTAGTGTAGGAGGAAAACAAAACAAACTGAGGATGCTCGTGAAAAACTAAGTTTAAAGAGGAGTGCACCGTCCGTAACTATAAACACACCCATGCAACAAGCATCTTCATCTTCACCCATATATTACCAATAATATACAAATGTCACAGTCTAAAATTAATTGTCCGAGTATAACCAACACTGTTAAAGTAATGCCACAAAATGTAAATAACCACGACCCTTTGAAAAACTTGATTTCCTCTTTACAACATATGAACGATGATGGTATTGATGACAACTTAGAAAATTCCCACATCCACACCAAGAAGGTGAAGGTCACAGCTGTAAAAAATGTTCCAAAAAGGCAGTGAATGTCTGGAAAATAATTTTCTCTATGACAAAGTCTACGTCTTACTAAAGTGGTGCCGAATGAGGAATACACAGCTCTCTGGTGTACTCAGCGTGAGATGCTTGACATATGATGTATTCTGATTTGTCCATGTCCACTTTTTGAAAGTGAGCAGAAAAGAAGGATGATTAGGCGGAAAGACATGTGATTTTGGTCAGTAAGGAGGTGATGTCAGGTACAGATAGGTAGATCTGCGTGTCATCGGTGTAGTGATGATATTGCTAACCATGCCATTACATCAGCTGTCCCAGGCCGAAGGTGTAGATGGAGAAGAATAGGGGTCCTTGAACAGAGCCTTGGGGAACAACGAAAGACAGGTGTCGAGGTGAGGACGTGGTGTGGTAGAGGGAGACAATGAATGTCCCCCTACGAGTCTTCTTGTTTTTTAAAGACTGCCGATAACCCCAAAAAGGACATTTGCACAACCGGCCATGGCCGCATAAGCAGGGGTAGTAAAACTACCAGTCTTACCACCACCAGCATGATCAGGCACATGGCAGCAAAGCAACAGACTTTGTTGGTTGAACACCAGGCACCATGAACAGTGTCTGCGGGTGAAACCACTGCTTCTTCCGCTTTTGTGTGTGCAAGCCAATCCCCTGTCCACAGTACATGCGAAGATGCCTCCTGCCCTGCACCTGTCATTGACCACAGTCAAATTGCACCATCATCAAGCATGTTCATGTACTTGCCCCAGCGCAGTCTTCAGTTGTCCATACCTGGGCCCTCCACAATGCTGTTACTGGGAAAGTCCACCTAACCACAAACATGTGGACAAGTGCTTGTGGTCAGGGATGGTACATCTCACTGAGGGTACACTGGGTTAACATAATGGAAGCCAGTACCCACTCTGAGCTTGCTATGGTGCCCGTCCTCCAAAACAACGAGTATTACATGCCCTACGTCAATCTGGGTTGCCCCCACAGTGTACAGCTCCTGCACCTCCTCCTTCGCCTCCTCTTCAGCCTCCAGTTACAAAAGGTAGCACATGTCACAAGCTGGAAGCACTGCAGCATTGCCTAATCAAAGCGGGAGCAGGCTTTGCTGAAGCTAATATGCTTCTGAGACGAACCCCACAATGCTGTCAAGTTGTGGACAGCTCTGAAAGAACAGGCAGATCGGTCACTGAGACTGCTGAACCCATAGCTAGGCATGGTTGTGTGTGACAATGGCTGGAACCTGGTGGCGGCTTTGTGGCAAGGCGAGCTCACACATTTGCCATGCCTGGCTCATGCGCTTAACCAAATTGGTCAACGTTTTGTGAAAAGCAACATGGAGCTGGCAGATCTGCTTGGAAAAGTACAACGCTAGAAATACCCATTTTAGAAAGTCAGCTACAGCTTCATCCGCCCTTGCTGTGATTCAGCAGTGTTTGCAGATTCTGGCTCACCGACTGGTGTGTGATGCCCCCAGGCCTTGGAACTCTACACTGCAGATGTTTGAAAGGATTTGTGAGCAGAAGAGGGCAGTTATTGACTAGTCTACCAGCATCAACAAGATTGCTGATATTCAGTTCTGTCTTGACACATAACATCTGACAAATGGACATGGATGTCTGACATATGTAACATCCTCCAAAACTTTGAGGAATCCACCAAGAGGGTGAGCGTCAATGACACCATAATTAACTTCTCCATCCTGCTTATCTGTGTTCTAATTTGAAGATTGAGAGTTATTATAGAGCGAACTATTTCAAAAACAACAGTCCTAAGTAACAACGTTAACAATAATCCAAAAATTAAACCAAAATAAAACTACCCTGCTGGTGACAGCTTACAATCTGCACTAAGTGACAGTGATAACAATACTTAAACCCAAACAAAACAATACTGCTCATGACAACTTACAATGTAAAATGAGGTGGGGGAGATAAAAAAAATACAGGGGTGTTTTTACAAGAAGGAATTTACAATGATGTTTGTACAATGATAATACTGAGGTTAGTTCTAAGTGTTGGAGGCCTAAAGGCCCCGTCTCACTAGGCGATCTCGGTAGCGAGATCGCTGCTGAGTCACAACTTTTGTGACGTAACAGCGATCTCACCAGCGAGATCGCTGTGTGTGACAGTGATCAGCGAGCGGCCCCCCTGCCGGTATCGTTGATCGCTGCAAGAAATCTCTGGACATTTCTTTGGTCGCTGGTCTCCCGCTGGCCAGCACGCATCGCTGCGTGTGACAGGCGGGAGACCAGCGATCAGGTGTAAAAAATAATAAAAAAATAAAAAATATAGTTATTCTTACCTTCCGATGTCCCGCGCAGCCATCCTGCCTCTCTCCACGCTCCGGTCCCAGTGATCCTTTGCACGAATGACCGCAAGACTTTATTATCCCTCGAGACCGTGATATCTTGCGGTCATTCGTGCAAAGGATCACTGGGACCGGAGCGTGGAGAGAGGCAGGATGGCTGAACGGGACGACGGAAGGTGAGAATAATATATTTTTTATTTTGATTCTATTTCTTACAGCGATGGCCAGCGATGCCGGGCGCTCGGCATCGCTGTGCTGATAGCTGGTGAAGCTGTCTGTGTGACAGCTCACCAGTGATCACATAGCGACTTACTAGCGATCCTGACACCTTGATATCGGTGTCAGGATCGCTGGTAAGTCGTTTAGTGTGACGGGGCCTTAAGGACAATGAGGAGGAGAGCATGGTCAGTAATCCTCTTGGTGAGGACACCGAAGAATTGACTGCTAACAGTCTTGCACGCATGGCTAAGTTATTATTATGCTGCCTTTCCCGTCACCCTAGCATTCTCAAAATTTTGGGTGACGGGCAATACTGATTGGTGACACTTCTAGACCCACGCTACAAGGAAAACTTTAGATCTCTTATTACAGAGGCAGACAGGTGTACTAAAATGTTGGAGGAACAGCAACAGCGGGCCCTTCTAGCGGAATTATTAAAAAATTTCATATCTGAAAATGCTGGCAGCAGAGATCACATTTTGTTGGCCAAGCAAGGAGTACAGGTGAGAGAGACACAACTCCAAGCTAGCAAAGGCAGTGGAACCCTGTCAAGGTTTGGGGAGAGTTTTCTCAGACCCTCCCATCGCCCTGTCCCTTAGGTGAAAGGGACTCTCACAAGGAGTGCAAAGTTTGGGAAAATGCTGAGGGAATACCTTGCTAACCGTACCAACTTCCTCTGTCATTCCTCTGTGCCTTATAATTATTGGTTATCCACGTTGAACACGTGGCATGAACTGGCACGTGTGCTGTACTCACGGGCAAGGAGCGCATGGTGCCTCGCTCTCTGACGGTTACTGGGCAAATGGCACCATGCTAAATGGCAGTACTACTTTAGTGGCGTGAGACAACGGGAACAGTTCGTTGCAGTACTACTGCTCTAGGAACGGAGCACGCTACTCAGCCTCCTATGCGCTGCTTGTCCACATCAAAAATGTTTGCTTTCTTGCCCACTTTCTCTTAAGCTGGCCCCCTGCCTCTAGGTCACTGGGTCTGTATGTCTGATGCATTTCGCTGCAGCATTGGTGCTTCAGATGCATAGTGCACTGCCCCCCTTTCTGCTCACACAGTCACAGCTGTTGACTCACTCCTGCTTTGCTTTTCATTTCCCTCAGTTTCCGGCCAGGTTCACTGGCTAAACAGGACACCTCTTTCTGTGTAATGGGGCCAGTCTGTTCCCCTTTTCATTTGGCTGGGAAACAAAGGACGCAGCCTTGACAGTTCCGGACACGTTGCAGCACAGGTACCCACAGCCCGCTCATCCTGACTCTGTACATATCTGGCAAATCAGTTCTTTAATGCAAGCAGTATAGAAGGCATGTACTTCCAATTTTATAGAGAAAATTGGACAGTACATCCAGAACAGTTTCAATTTGAAGGTCTTTGTGGCTCATATCGGTCCACAAGATGACACTAGTTTCATACTTAAAATCTTCGGTGGAAAATAATTTCCCCACTGATAGCTTGTGTATGTTCAGAATTATATAACATCATTTGTATGATTAATTATTCATACTTATTTGCTTCACAATATATTCATCTTTTTCTTTAAGGCTTTTGAATATAAGGTTGTAAGAGTTAAAGCAACTTGTTGAAGTGTGTTTTACTTCAAATGTGAACTACTTGTCAATTGTCATCTTTACGATTTCTGCAGTCCGTGTGCGGCTAACCACCTCGTTGATATTATGAGTTTCTTTGGCAAGAAAACAGCTCCACAAATACCACATGCTTTTCCTATTATTTCATCATGCTGCTGAAGTAGAGGTTAGATTAGGGACCTACATTACATCTGAGGACTGTAGTCAACATGATACTGTGCCAACACCCATTGGGGTATAGCTGCCAAGTTGACATACTTTGTGCACAGCTGAACAGAGTTGTCAGAAAAAAAAACGTTCAATAACATGTTTGATGGATTGTCTCGTGGAAACACCCATATAGTATTTTTATAATTATTTATTTATATAGCCTCATTAATTCCATGGTGCTGTACATGACAAGGGGTTACATACAAAGTAATAGATATTGTTTACAAAAATTAAAATTACAATGACAGACTGTTACACAGGGGAGAGGACCTTGCCCTTACGGACTTTTATTCTGGAGGAGAATGGGAAAGCGGCAGAAGGTGGGGGGTGCAGCTACTCGGGTGGTGGAGAGGCGGCAGCTCGTGTGGTGGTGTTGAAGTCACATCTCCGACCACCCCCCTCTCCAATTGACATCTCTTGAAATGCAGCCAAAATGTCAAAATCTATAGCTTCAGTTATAGAAAATGCATGGGTTGCTTTTAAACGTCATCGTCCAACCAGTTCAGTATTAGTAGGTGAGGGCTTGTCAGAATCCTGCCCAGGAACTCCAAGCTTCAGTAATTGAGAATCCTGTCCCCGTGATCTTCCACGTTATCTAGCTCTGGCTCTTCCAGGCGTGATTTCATCAAGAAGATTTAGCCTTTGTAATACAGAGTACAAGGTACAGTACAACACCGCCTAATCGTTCACCCTCTGCTACTCAGATTTCCTATTTGCCAGTGACTGCCTCTAGGCTGATGCTGATGATGGTGGTAGTAGTTGGAGCATTTAACAAAGTCATGAAGCTGCCATAACAACTTGAAACAGAATTTTTTTACAGACATACCCCACTGTACAATATGTTTTTTTCTTTTGTGGATGCAAAAGAATGCTGGATATAACCAGAGAGACAGACTGGAAATAAAAGGGAATTTAGCCCTAAAATGCCACAATTTTTGGCACACGGATGTATGAGGCGTGTTAGAGAATACCCCACTGTAAAATGTGGCCTGTTTTTAAAAAAAAAAAAAAAATGCAACATAGTGCTGTATATAACTGGAGTAACAGACAGGAAAACACTGGAATACCGGCCTAAAATCCACGCTGCCACGGAGATACCACACCAAAAATGTGTGGCCTGTATTTTTTGCTAAATACTGCTGTGCGTAAGTACAGTGACACCCAGGACAAAAATAAGAAAATGGCTTTAAACTGGCCAAACTTTGAACACGCACAGATATAAGCTGGCATGGAGATACCATTACGATAAATATGTGTTTCTTTTTTCTTTTTTTTGGGTAAATACTGCTGTATGTAAGTACAGTGACACCCAAGACAAAAAAAGAAAACCACCGTAAACTGTCCAAACTTTGAGCACGCACAGATATGAGCTGTCACGGAGACACCACGCATAAAAATGTGTGGCCTTTATTCCAATTACACCTGGGGATAGCTATATACGGCCAATATATCCTACAGGTAGCAGCAGCAACACCAGAACACAGGAATTAGTCCTTAGAAGGACTGTTGGTTTAGCTGGATTTGCATAGTTTAGGATGGTAGACCGCACACTAACTAATCAATCACCAATTCTGACCCTATCTTGGCAGCAGCTCTCCCTACACTATCTCAATCCAGAGCTGAATGCGCTGAGCAGGGTGGTGTCCAGTCTCTTATACCTCTGATGCTGTGCAGCCAGCCAATCACTGCACGACCACAACAAAGATGGCTGCGGCGTTTCATTGCCTGACAGACAATCCCCGCATCTTGATTGGGTCTGTAAAGTCCGCCAAAAAAGCTGGGCGGAGACCCGAGTTCCCGCCGAGTAATCCCGGAATTGCTCGGTGCTCGCTGAGTACACCAAATACAGTGATACTTAGGCGAGTAACAAGTAGTGGCGAGCACGTTCGCTCATCACTAGTGTCCACCAGTAATGAAAAATAAAAAAAACACATGAAAAAAACACTTTATTTGAATAAACACTCCCTCATTCTACCTCTCACTCACCAATTAAAAAAAAATTCCCATGCAGGTCCGTAGTAATCCAACGAATCCGAATTAGTCCAGAAAAGGATACCTGAAAGGCATTAAAAGACAGAAATAAAGACAATAGGCAATCTTGTTCACCAATTTATTACCCAAAATGTTGTCACGTCTATGAATAGCCATAAACTAACCGCTAACAGGCGCCTGGTAGGGACTGTAACACTAGTCAGAGCCACCGAGTCTCACTGCGCTCAGCAAGACCCAGCGTCAGTGATGAGTGTTGATGTCACAACCTGGCACCCTGTGCCATGTTTCACTTGTGGCAAGTAGACAGTAAATGACAGCCTCATGGTTTGCATGCAGCCTCAGGGTTGTGTGTTTTAGACCCCTGCTGTAGTCAGTCCGGACTCACTTAAGTTACTGTCACACTTAGCGATGTACCAGCGATCCCGACCAGCGATATGACGCGGTCAGGATCGCTGGTACATCGCTAAGTGGTCGCTAGTGAGCTGCCACACAGGCAGATCTCACCAGCGACATAGCTGGGGACGGGGGTCGCTACTTACCTGTCACACCAGGCGATCCTGTGCCCTCCCGCCCGGCTCCACGCGTCGCTCGTCCTCACAGCAGGAAGCGCCGCAGGAAGCTGACGACGAGAAACAGTCCTGAACGTTCTCGCGCGATCAGCGATAACCAGCGGGGGAGCGGGTTGTAGGTAAGTATCACACACAGCGATATCGCTAGCAATATCACTATAACGTCACAAGTTATAGCGATATTGCTTAGTGTGACAGTACCTTTAGACTAGAGAACAGTGTGACAGTGATGAAAAGTGAATAGAGGAAATCTGTTGCCTCCAGAGTAGCGTAACCATTATTTTTCATTCTTCATACGTTGTTTAATAAACTCTTCACTAAGCTGCATTCTTTAATATATGGAAATAGAGTAGAATAAAAGGTGCTTTAAATATGTGAATCCACAAGATGGCGGTGTGCTTCTGAAGAAAAATGGTTGTATAAAGAAAGTTTGTTGAACATACTGACTGTCAATGGTCAATATCTATATAAAACAAATGCATTTAATTAATAGCATTTTCATTGTTAAATAAAATCACACTGGACCTTTGACTTAGAATCAGTCAGAAAAATACGGTAATTATTTTATTTTCTGTCGTTCAGAAGACCACTATTATTAAAAAATGAGACTGATAGAGCCCCTTATAGTGAAGAAGAAGCACTATTTACATGCGCTGAGTTCAGGCCTTTAAACAAGCATGATCGACAATATTCAAGTTGCTCAGCGCTTGTTTACTAGTCTCTTTACACAGGCTGATAAAGAATGATGAGCACACAACAGTTCCTAATACATCAATTTACCCCCATACAGGATCATGTTATCAGCAGCACTGCTGTAGTTTGCATTGTGAGATGTGCAGATTTATAAGTATATATAGAGCTCATGCATACAGACACATGTATATAGTGGGGAAAAAAGTGTTTAGTCAGCCACCAATTGTACAAATTCTCCCACTTAAAAAGATGAGAGAGGCCTGTAATTGACATCATAGGTAGACCACAACTATGAGAGTCAAAATGAGAAAACAAATCCAGAAAATACAGAGCACATACAGATTTAGGCCGGCGTCACACTAGAGAGGAATACGGACGAGTGAGAGGCGTTAAAAAAACGCATTGTACAGGGACCAATAATTTTCTATGGGGCAGCTCCCATCAGCCATATTTTTCTTGCGTATATTTTACTGTCCGTGCCAATCGCAGCATGCTGTCAGCGTATTACGGCCGTAGTACGCCAATGCAAGTCTATGGGTGCACTAAAAATACACATTACACACGGACCACACATGTGACTTGCGAGAAATACACACCCAGTGTCTTTTAGAAAAGCCGGCAATTCAGTGCGCTATACAGTAAACTCACACTGACAGGTTTAATAAAGAAATGAAAAGAATAGATCTAGACACATACTTTAGAATACATATATATGTATATATATATATATATATATACATGTCATTGAGACACACATATATATATTTATATTTCACAGAGTTCTTCAAAGCAGAATAGCCACTAATTCAATTCCTGGCTTCTGTCAAATCATTCCCCAACCCGATATGAAATGACACATGGTTTACATACGGTAAACCATTTCATTTCATGTTTTTTTTTATATGTCCCCGACTAATAATTAGATGAGGGTTTGTGTGCAAAATTTGGGAGGTGTAGGTGTTAATTTAAGGGGTTAATTCGTTGTAAAAAAAATGCGTGGGCTCCCGTTGCAATTTGTCAACCAGAGAGGTAAAGCAGGTGAGTGAGGGCAGATATTAATAGCCATGAGAGGGACCATTGTTTTTGGCCCCCCCTGGCTACAAAAATCTGCCCCTAGACACCCCAGAAATGGCGCATCTATAAGACGTGCCAATTCTGGCACTTATCCTCTCTATTCCCATTGCCCTGTAGGGGTGTATATGTATATATATGTGTGTGTGTCAATGACATGTATATATATATATATGTATATATATGTGTATTCTATGTGTCTAGATCTTTTTCGTTTGGATTTGTAAACCTGTCATTGGGCTCCATTATATGTCCGTTTTGCAAGCCTGCGAGAAAAAAACGGTATACGGTTGCCATACGGATTACATACGGATGCTTACATGAGAAAAATGCGTGGCCACACCCTGACAACGGATGACATACGGATCACTATTTAGGGACCATTTATGCGTATTATGGCTGCAAAATACGGTCCGTATTTCTCTACGTTGTGTGTGACTCCAGCCTTATATGTATACACAGAGCACATACATACAAACACGTGTACACACAGAGCACATACAGATTTATATGTACACACAGAGCACATACACACAGATATATGTATACATAGAGCGCATACATACAGATTTTTATGCATACTCAGAGCACATACAGATGCTTCTCAGAAAATTAGAATATCATTAAAAAGTTAATTTATTTCAGTTCTTCAATACAAAAAGTAAAACTCATATATTATATAGAGTCATTACAGAGTGATCTATTTCAACTGTTTATTTCTGTTAATGTTGATGATTATGGCTTACAGCCAATGGAAACACAAAAGTCATAATCTCAGTAAATTAATTAACAAAAAACAATTTTCAAACTTTTAATTTTTATGCCCTTAAATCAGAGAGATATGTCACAGAAAATGCTTAATAAATAACATTTCTCACATGTCTGCTTTACATCAGCACAATTTTGGAACCAACATTTTTTTGTTAGGAAGTTATAAGGGTTAAAAGTTGACCAGCAATTTCTCATTTTTGCAACAAAATTTACAAAACCTTTTTTTAGGGACAACTTCACATTTGAAGTCACTTTGAGAGGTCAATTTGACAGAAAATACCCAAAAGTGACACCACTCTAAAAACTGCACCCCTCAAGGTGCTCAAAAACACATTCAAGGAGTTTATTAACCCTTTTCGTGCCTCACAGGGACTGAAGCAATGTGGAAGGAAAAAAATAAGATTTAACTTTTTTTTTACAAACATTTTACTTCAGAACCAATTTTTTTATTTTCACAACTGTAAAAGGAGAAAATGAACAAAAAAATTTGTTGTGCAATTTCTCCTGAATACGCTAATACCCCATAAGTGGGGGTAAACCACTGTTTGGGTGCACGGCAGGGCTTGGAATGGAAGGAGCGCTGTTTGACTTTTTCAGTGCAGAATTGTGGTGAGCACTTTGAACCTCCAAATGCTTTACAGAAGTTTATAACGTAGAGCGGTAAAAATAAAAAATCTAATTTTTTCCACAAAAATGATCTTTTCGCCCCCAAATTTTTATTTTTTCAAGGGTAACAGGATAAATTAGACCCCCAAAGTTGTTGAGCAATTTGTCCTGAGTACTCCCACACCCCATATGTGGGGGTAAACCACTGTTTGGGCGTACGGCAGAGCTCAGAAGGGAAGGAGCGCCATTTTACTTTTTCAGTGCTAAATTGGCTAGAATTGAGATCGGACGCCATGTCGCCTTTGGAGAGCCTGATGTGCCTAAACAGTGGAAATCCCCCAAAAGTGACACCATTTTGGAAACTAGATCCCTTAAAAAACTTACCTAGATGTGTGGTGAGCACTTTCAGCCCCCAAGTGCTTCACATAAGTTTATAACGCCCAGCGGTGAAAATGAAAAATCATTTTTTCCATAAAAATGATCTCTACGCTTTTTTTTACTTTCACAAGGGTAACAGGAGAAATTTTATCACAAAATTTGTTGTGCAATTTGTCCTGAGTACACTGATACCCCATATGTGGGGAGAACCACTGTTTGGGTGCGTGGGAGAGCTTGGAAGGGAAGGAATGTTGTTTTGGAATGCAGACTTTGCTGGAATGTTCTTTGGGTGTCATGTTGCATTTGCAGAACCCCTGATGTGCCTAAACAGTAGAAATCCCCCATAAGTGACCCCATTTTTGAAACTGGAACCCCAAGGAGCTTTTCTAGATGTGTGGTGAGCACTTTGAACCACCAAGTGCTTCATAGAAGTTTATAACACTGAGCCGTGAAAATAAAAGATCATTTTTTTTCCACAAAAATTATTTTTTAGACCCCAATTTTTTTATTTTCACAAGGGTAACAGGAGAAATTAGACCCCAAAAGTTGGTATGCAATTTGTCCTGAGTACACTGATGCCCCATATGTTGGGGTAGACCACTGTTTGAGCACACATCGGGGCTCAGAAGGGAGGGAGCACCATTTGACTTTTTGAACACAAAATTGGCTGGAATCAATGGTGGATCCCAGCCCTAATCCTAACCCTAACCCAACCCTAACCCTAATCCTAACCCTAATTCCAACCCTAACCCTAATGGAAAAATGAAAATAAATATATTTTCTTTATTTCATTATTTTTCTCTACCTATGGGGGTGATAAAGGAGGGGTTTATTTACCAATTTTTTTTATTTTATTATGATTACTTTGATAGGGTCAATGACAGTGACCAAAATGAACCAATAAGAAAAATCTTCCTATTGTTGCCGGGTACCAGTCGGCAGATCTTGGCGGGTGCACTGAGCATGCATCCGCCATATTCTTCCCGGAAGAAAATGGCGGCGCCCATGGATGGGAAGCATGCGGGCCGAGGACCACCAGGAGGTACCAGGATGTGCGATCACATCAGAGGAGAGAGAAATTAAATGGCACATCTGACTTTTTTTTTGCGGTCACCATTATACGGTTAATAATGGTAATCTCAAAAGCGGGGTCGGTAAAAACTGACCCGAATCATGTTCTCCAGGGTCTCGGCTACCCCCAGCTGCCGAGACCCTGGAGAAAATCCGATTCTGGGGGACGCTATACACTTTTTTCACAGTGCTGTTAATTAATTAAGTTCCCTTAACTACAACCGTTAAAAGGCGTATCAGCAGTCGGTAAGGGTTTAAGCACTTTGTTTTTATGATTAAAAAAACAAAGATTTGTATACTCCACACTACTTTAATACCTCAATTTGAAGCCAATAAACTAAGCTTCCTAAAAGTTAGCCAGATCAATGTCTTTACATAACTAGGACACAGTCCATGACACAGTGCCAACATAGCGATCAATGTAAATAAAGTAGACTGGGCCACTGACCTGTAATGCATTACTTTACAAATCCAATTTGTCCTCTTTATATAACTTGTGTAAACCAGATCAAGCATTGATCTTTACTCCAGGGCTGTAACATCTGACTTGGACATCTGAGTTAGATGCTCAATTAAGTGTTACAGAATACTGCTGCATTGTATAACTTTATTTTTCAACTTTGAAAACAAGCTGTGTAAATTTTGGGAAATAGTTCTACATTTCAAAATATATGACATTGAGGGATATGGAGACCTTTGCTGAAACAGACTGCAGCTAAATACAGTAAAAATGATGTTTGAAGGGCGGACTTCTAACTCCACAGGTCTATATGGCTTTCAAGAAAAGTTGGCTTTGCTTTAAGGGGTGCATGGTGTGACCGTGGTGAGGATGGGGTTTATGAAGAGTTGTAGTGCGGTCAAGCAGGCTAGCGGTGCGCGACGAAGGAGCCTCGCTCTAAAACGCGCATCGGGGAGACGCGCCGCCAGCCTGCTTGACCGCACTAGTGCCCACACAGGTAACCACTGAGAATTTTTCTCCTCTCCCTTTCTCTCCCCCTTCCTTCCCTTGGTAAAGTCCTGTGAGAGCTCACTGTACTCTCACCAGTGGGGGGGATGTGCTCTTGTCACATTTAGCTGCATACTCCTAATTGTCATCTTTTGGTGATACCGTGGGTAATCGTTATTTTGTCAGCTATGTCTGTGATTGGTAATAATTTTATTACCTTTCTATCCTCAAACCCTGTGCAGTAGAAATAAAACACTCATGTTGCCCTATCAGCTATAGATGTGCTAACTAATTTTAATAGGCACATACATTAGAAAGGGTTTGTTCCATGGTTTAACTGGTATGCAAGCCAATTCAACTTTTCAGAGCCTATATTATGGTCACTCTATGTGACTGAGTTCACACATGTGGAGAGTATTATAAATCAGACTGAGGTGGCACTCTTCATTTAATTCCACAATCGCTGTATTTATACAGCCATTTATATTAACATTGTATTGTGCGATTTTTGCCAGGTCCAGGTGCATCTTTTTTGCACTGTTTCACTTTGTTGTCCCCTGCACATGCTCCCCCATGTTCCCTGTTCTGTCCATGTTTTCTAATAAAATAATCTTTGCTTATAATTTGGATCTGGATGTCGTGATTTGTGTGGTTCTCCACACCTCTCCTCTAGACAATAGACATTACAAAATACCAATAAACACATAGATCAAAACAGATACCAAGAGGAATGAGGGCCCTGCTCACAAGCTTACAATCTATAAGGTAAGTTTGAGGTCATTGTCCTGCTGGATGATTAATGACATAGGACACAGCCCAGTTTTCTGACACTGGGCACTTCATTGCAGCCTAAAATCTTTGGTAATATTCAGATTTCATAATTCCTTGCACACAGTCAGGGCACCCAGTGCCAGAGGCAGCAAAACTGCCCCAAAGCATCATTTAACCTTCACCATATTTGACTTTAGGTACTGTGTTCTTTGTAGGCCTCATTTCATTTCAGGTAAACACTAAAATGATGTTCTTTACCAAAAACCTCTACCTTGGTGCCAACTGTCCATAAGACACTTTCCCGTTTTTTTTAAGTCTCTGTATCAGCAGTGGGGTCTTCCTGGGTCTCCTGCCATGGCATTTAATTTCATTCAAATGATGATGGATAGTTCACGCTGACACTGATAAACCCAGAGTCTGACGGACAATTTGAATTTCTTTGGAACTTTATCAGGGCTGAATATTTACCATTTGGACTATCCTGCATTGCAACCTTTCATTAATTGTCCTCTGGCGTCCACGTCCAGGGAGATTAGCTACAATGTCTTGGGTTGTAGACTTCTTGATTATGTTGCACACCGTGGACAAAGGAACATCTATTCAAGATCTCTGCAGATGGACTTGTAACCTTTAACTTGCTGCTATTTTTCAACAATTTTGGTTCTCAAGTCCTCAGACAGTTCTTTTGCGCTCTTTCTGTTCTCGATGCTTAGTGTGGCACCCATAGACAAACAATGTACAGATTGAGTTAACCTCTCCCCATTTTATGTAGTATCAGTTGTGATTTTCATATTGCCCACACCTGTTACTTGCCACAGGTGAGTTTGAATGAGCATCACATGTTTGAAACAAAGCTGTATACCCACATTTTTGCAATAGTGCCAAAAGTTTTACCAAGTCGATTTTTGGTGTTTTGTGTAAAAATATATTCAGTTTGCCTTTTCCTATTTTTTTTTTGTGTTTCCCAATACACACAAATGAAATGAAGATGAGTATAACAAAACATGTAATTGCAATAATGTTCTGAGAGAAATATTTCATTTTCTGTAACAATTTCAAGGGAGCCAACACTTGCGGCCATGACTGTATCAACTGTTCTGCTCCACCTTACCGACACAGAGTGCACTTCACAATTAAGGATATTCTTTTCACAATCTCAGCTCTCAAAAAGCCATATATCAAGGTATTATTAGCTCCTTAATAAACCAATAAACAATGTCCCAACATCACTAACCAAATGGTCGAGGGATATACTAGAACATACTACACCAACCATACTTAAGGCGATTGATTATAGCTTTTACCTTCATTGTGATATGTAGAATTGCTTCTCAATCTCTGTCATTTGGACTATATTACCCCCATCGGAGGACATAGGTTAAGTATTTTTCCCTAGATGAAATTGTTTCAAGTGTAACTGCTTAACTTCCGGAGGTATTTTCGTTTTTGCACTTTTGTTTTTCACTTCCCTTCTTTCTAGAGCCATAACTTTTTATTTTTCCATTAATATGGCCATGTGAGGGCTTTTTTTTGAGGGATGAGTTGTAATTTTGAACAACATCATTTGTTTTACCATGTCATGTATTAGAAAATGGGGAAAAAATTCCAAGTGCGGTGAAATTGCAAAAAAAAGTGTAATCCCACACTTGTTTTTTTGCTTGGCTTTTTTACTAGGTTCACTAAGTCCTGAAACTGACCTGCCATTATGATTCTCCAGGTCATTACGAGCTCATAGTCACCAAATATGTCTAGATTCTTTTTTTATCTAAGTGGTGAAAAAAATTCCAAACTTTGTTACAAAAAAAATTGCACCATTTTCCGATACCTGTAGCGTCTCAATTTTTCATGATCTCGGGTTAGGTGAGGGCTTATGTTTTGCATGCCGAGCTGTTGTTTTTAATGATACCATTTTGGTGCAGATACGATCTTTTGATCGCCTGTTATTGCATTTTAATGCAATGTTGTGGCAACCAAAAAATGTAATTCTGGCGTTTTGACTTTTTTTCTCGCTATGCCGTTTATCGATCAGGTAAATCCTTTTTTATTGATAGATCGGGCGATTCTGAACGCGGCGATACCAAATATGTGTATATTTGATTTTTTTTATTGTTTTATTTTGAATAGGGCAAAAGATGGGTGATTTGACCATTTATATTTTTTCTATTTTTAAAAACTTTTTTTTACTTTTGGCATGCTTCAATAGTCTACATGGGAGACTAGAAGCTGCCATAACCCAATTGGCTCAGCTACATACAGGCGATGATCAGCTCGCCTAAATGTAGCTGAATTACTCACTTGCTATGAGCGTCGACCACTGGGCGGTCTTCATAGCAAGCCAGCAGTAACAGCCATAGAGGTCTCCCGTCACGTGATCGCTGGTCACCGGTGGGTGGATTTCCGGCGCGATTGCTGAAAGCACTTGTTAAATGCCGCTGTCAGTATTTGACAGCGCCATTTAATGGGTTAATAGCAGCGGGTGGATCACGATACCACCCATGGCTGTTCTGGGCACACGTTCCCGGAACAGTTGACATGTCCCGGGAAAGATGTGGGCTCACCGCCGGAGCCCACATCAAAGGGAGGGAGTCCGACATTGGTGTACTATTACGCCTGATGTCAGAACAGGGTTAATGCCCCCAAGGCTGACCTGTACCACTGTATGTGGTCTTGCTCAGAAATACAGTCTTTTTGGACAAAGATCCATGCTTTTGTACTTTATCATCTGACCAATTTGCCCGCTTTGGTCCTATATGTGCCATTTTCAGATATCTGGATGTTGAAACATATCAATGCAGGATACCAAACCATTGTTCACACATGCCTTAGTCCACAACCCCTTCCATGCAAATTGTTTTTGGAAAAAATTGCCTTTTGATGAAGAAGGACTGGGGAGGCATCCCTTTAAAATGAACATAGAATTCAAAGTTTCTTTGACATTTGGGAGAGCTTTATAGCACTTTTACCACATCACATTCATAAATCCTTGCCATATAGTTTTGGGCCAACCACATGGTTTCAACAAAGGCTGTTGATGGGAGAACCTCCCATAATGTTACCTTAGTTTTCCACTACAGGTTATGTCTGCAACAAGCAAATGCAAAGCCACACTCTATTACTATATTCTATACTACTATTTCCTCTACAATCACAATAATTTTCCTTGATTGGAGACAAGAGGTAATACCAGCAGTTGTTCTTATTGGCGCTCATTTGGCAACACTGTTAAAGTTTACTTTGCTGCTCATTAACCTATTTCACAGTAATTAATATTACTTTATTGACTTATCGTAGCATAAAGGTTATATATAGAACAGTCTCTCTTTAGCTAAATCAACTATTCATTATACTCTATTTCCTTTGTTTGTATATGTTGTGCTTTTGTAATCTGAAAAATGATAATAAAAACATTCTTAAAAAAAAACAAAGAAAAAATGCATTAGCTAAAGAAGATCGTTATTGTGTAGTGTGGTGCAAACAAGAGCAGAAAAAACAGCAGCATTTACATTATGTGAATACAGCCTCATCATTACATTTTTATTAAATTTTGGAATGTTAACTAGAAAAAAAATCAATCTTGCCATTTACTGATCACTGCAAATAATCTGATCACTGTCTTGAACAGGTTTTTATGATTACAGGGATACCAAATATGTCTGTGTTTTTCATTGATTTGTGTTGTTTTTTTTTTTGCATGCATTAAAAATAACATTATTGTATTTTTTTTCTAAATATTTTAGCAATATTATAGGAAGAAATTAATCTTGCTTTTATATTCCCTCTAGAATCATCCCACTGGATTCATGACGGTTCGGAATTAAGGCTAATGAGATAAAGTAGTCTCAAAACAGTGACCATTTTATAATGGAGAGATGTTACCCCTTTCATCCCAGTCAGAGGCCTCTCATACAGCCATATCAGATCTCATGCTTTGCACTGAGGAGAGGAAATACCCAGAAATCTGTGCCTGTCAATTGAGATTCTGGATTGGCTTTTTCCTAAATCATACGACAAGGCTTGTTAAAGAGTCAATATTAACTTTTAGGCCGGGATCACACTACCTTGTGATGCGAGAAACACGCAGGAGTCTCTCGCATCAACACCCGGCGCTACCGCCGGCACTCAGGACCAGAGCTGCAGCTGCATAGAAATACATGCAGCCGCAGCTCCGGTCCTGAGTGCCGGCTGCAGTGCCGAGTGTTGATGAGAGAGACTCGTGTGAGTTTCTCGCATCACACACGATAGTGGGATCCCGGCCTTAGAATTGCTACTTCCAGTTGGTGGCACTAGCGGTCAAGTCCTCTTCCTCTCTGAAGAGCCAATTTACATATTTAATTTCCCAGAGGAGCATTGCATGGCCTATAAGTCTCCTTACATTGACATGTCACTCTCCACTAGGATTGAGGTCCCCCTTATACATAATGTAATAACCAGCAGCACTCTAACTCCTGTAAAGAAGAAGTAGGAAATTAAACTATACAGACTTTCAGCCCTTGTTATGGTAAATGATGAAATCCTATGTTGGTAGTATTTTTTATATTTTTTTTAATCCTTTATTTTCAAATGTAAAAACAATATCTGACTATTACCACTTATAATTTCAAAGAAATCAATACATAATAGACTGGATGGTCAGGGGCCAGTCCCATGGACTTTATTTTACAATAAAAAAGATAAACTGAACTGATGAATTAGGAAAATAAAAATATCCACATATAAATTGCAGTAAAAGGAACAAAATAAATTAGTGCATCACTGTTATAAGCCGTCACCCCTCTGGCTTATATACATATATCTTCACAATTTTCTTGACACTACTTTGCATGCATTCCATGTCAGAACAAACCTTTATAAAAGACTGAAGAGAAAAAGAAATACTTGTGTTGTGTGATAAAAGATTACCCTGTGCCACCTAGTGAAATTACCCATCACTGATTTTATTTTTTATTAGATTTGATTTCGCAGACACTTTACACCTGTTTTCCCTTCCAATGACTTCTGAATGAATTGGAGCAGCAGCCGGAGAATAAATCAATATTGGGATTTTTTGGTTGTTTCATTATTACTGTTCTTAGTAAGAAAAAACGCAAGACAAGGCATCTTTGTAGATTGGTTCACCTTATTATATTTTTTTAATACATTTCTAAAACAATTTAAAAAGGTTTTGGTATTAGAATTTAATGACAAACTGATATTACCCTTACAATGAAATCAATCTCGGCTGTAAAACAAATAAAGTCAGAGCACAAATCCTTCACGATTCTAGAAAGTAATTTAGAAAGTCAGGTCCATGAACTATAAATTAATATGCTGACAGCGTTCATGAAAATGGACAAGTAACAGGTGAATGGAACCAGAATTTTGGCATCGGGTGTAAAAAAAAAATGAAGTCCATTCACCAAATTAATGTATTTTAATAAAGAGTGTAGTTAAGAGTGTGAAGCTAAGGGGAATTGTAAAATGAGCAAGGTTTATCGGCATGTTCCATTCGATTGGTGTAAAATAATGGTATACGGTACAGGTATACTTTTGGGGTGTTTTTAAAAGACAAAAAGATAATCATTGCACAATTACAGTATGAGAGCCTTTCAAAAGTAAAGTTGAGGTTGCAAACCCACTGTGACTGCAATGCACGGGCAAACATAAAAATGCGGCAGCACTATGTAGATGCAAAGACACTAAACATCACTGGGAAAATGAATATCTTGATTCTATAAAAGTAAAAGCCATGATTTTAGTATGAACAGAATAAAACTTGGCAGTCTTATGGCACCGACAACATGAATGGCAGGAAGTGCTTTTTTCCGTGTAGGAATGTGGCCCTCCAGGGCATTTGCTCTCTTCCAAATTTTTACTTGTATTCTGCAGTTTATCACCTTCATAAAGCCATCTTTGCTCCCTACTTCTTTTTCTACATTCTTGCCTGTCAAAATGACACTTTAGAATTTTAATTATTACTGATGGCTGTCATTAAAAGAATTTTAAACATTTTAATCTAAGCAAAACTGCTTGTGGAGTCACTGCTTAAAGCTCGATGGTAAAGGCTATTTAGCTTTTTTAGGCTAGTTTCACACTTGCTTTTTTTTGCAGCGCGTTTTTCCCGCAAAAAAACGCATTGAAAAAACGCATACAAACGCATACAGATGCTGCGTTTTTTTCAAGCATTTTTATGAGCATGCATGAAAAAAACGCAGCGTTTTTATGCGTTTGTATGCGTTTTTAGTGCGTTTTTACTGCGTTTGCGTTTTTTTCCAACATTAGGTGGCCCCTCACACTAACCCTAACCCTGACCCTGACCCTAACCCTAACCCTGACCCTAACCCTAACCCTGACCCTAACCCTAACCCTTAACCAAACCATACCCTGATCCTAACCCTGACCCTGA
Source organism: Dendrobates tinctorius (assembly GCF_039654945.1). Classification (NCBI taxonomy): domain Eukaryota; kingdom Metazoa; phylum Chordata; class Amphibia; order Anura; family Dendrobatidae; genus Dendrobates; species Dendrobates tinctorius. Next base: position 80,711,030 of record NW_027361671.1, read on the forward strand.
CCCTGACCCTAACCCTAACCCTTAACCAAACCATACCCTGATCCTAACCCTAACCCTGACCCTAACCCTAACCCTAACCCTGACCCTGACCCTTACCCTGACCCTTACCCTAACCCTAACCCTTAACCAAACCATACCCTGATCCTAACCCTGACCCTGACCCTAACCCTAACCCTTAACCAAACCATACCCTGACCCTGACCCTGACCCTAACCCTAACCCTAACCCTAACCCCCTTAACTAACCCTAAACCCCTAAATTCCATTGTCTAAACTAATGGTAAAAAAAACGCATGTGCAAAAAAACGCATACATAAGCATGCCAATGCGCACATATGCTCACCATAGACTTATAATCGGTGTCTTGCTGTAAAAAAACGCATTGCGCGCACATGCGTTTTTTTGAGGCAAGTCGGACGCCCAAAAAATGCAACAGGATGCATTTTGTGCGCCCGAGCGCATACCGCAAAAAAAGCATGCGCGGAAAAACGCGTACAAACGCATGTGTATGCGCACATAAGCGCATCCCATGCAAAGTATAGGGAAAAAAAACGCATGCGCTATTTAGCGCTAAAATACCGCGAAAAAAACGCAAATGTGAAACCAGCCTTACAGTTAGCAATTTACCAAATAAAGGAAACTTCCTACCCAAATTCGCTGCCTTACTTTGCAATTTAAATTGACACACAGAAAAGATATGCCCAGAGCAAAAAATAGTAAAAATCAGTTATTTGAACAAAGGTCTAAATATGAAATCTATGAGGATGATCTTACTTATGGCTTTGTAGATTTGTTAATTGGTCACCTGATGTAGACTGTCTAAGAGAGGATTGGCATTAGGTCCTGGCAACGAGAATCGCCTTATCGTGGCTGCCAGGTACACATGAATTGGCCAATTTAAGCGCCAAGCATTCTCAATTTTTCATATTTCTAGTTCAGTAATGCAACTCAATTTTCATATTTCATGTTTTCATGCTATAGTGCTATAGATTGCTGCTTTATTTGTTTAATTGTATTTAAGGTGGCTACTCTTAGTAAGCACTTGTTCAGACCTAATTTATGTTTGGATGTGACGGTCAGTTTTTTTACATTCGCACTGTATTGAAGTGAGGATGGATAGGGTCATGCATAGCGAGATTTTGGCCAGCAACCTATGTGATCTCATGATGTGACCTTGTTTTTGCTTTAAAGCAGTGTCATAAAAACTGGAAGATATGACTACAAAGCAAAATGACCCTACGTTTCAAAAGTAGGGCAATGTATATTACTATGGACTCCACATTCTGATGACTGTATGTGCCACGCTTTTAGTTCTCTGAGCTTACATAAAGGCAACAGACTAAGTTTATGATGAGCTATAAACAGCGCACACAACATCTATTAATATAGTCCATAAATCACCTCTGCCTAGAATAGCTGCTTAAGGCAAACCTGGATCTGTAACGATAAGTCACCATGACATATTTACAGGTTTATTTTTAAAGGCAAGAAGAAACTGATAATTTTGCTAGAAACAATAAGGCGTTATTTTAATTTTCTTAAAAGATTTCTTTCAAAATCGCAAATTATCCATACGATCCTGAGAACAGAGCTCTGAATCCCCAAAATTGTGCATTGCAGAGATCCGTTTTGAATAGTAAAGAGGTGTGCATGCTTAATCTCTTCCTCAAAGGGGAATTTTGCACTGCCAAAGAAAGCTATTTTCACCAGGCCCAAAAAGGGGTCTCCAGAAAACGAGGATCCCAAAACAGGGTTCCTGAGCACTCATAATTGGGTGCTGCAGGGTCCCATCTGGAATAGAGCAGAATTGCTCAACCTCCACCCCTTCATTATCTATGGTGCTATGGATAAAGCTGAATACCACGCTATTAATAGCAGATAACTTGCAATTTTTGGAAAACCCCTTTAAGTCTGGTACTAGGTATCTATTTTTCACATATATAAAAGCCCAAAGAACAACTATCTCTTTGTGAAGACGAAGCCCTGATCTATGTTTTTGATGGGACCATTTTTGATTGAACCTTCTCTGGGAGACCATTTTATGCAGTGTAACACTAAAATAAAACATGAGCCCTCTTCATTTCTTTATCCTTATTTTGTTGTTAAAACATTTTCCACATACATATTTGTCACAAGCAATTTATTTAGTGCACTATGATAGATATATTTGTGATGTTGATCGCAGCGGTACAGCTTCTGTACTGATGCGGTCAGCTGCAGGAACCCGACTGCTTTATACAGCCAAGTGCCTGCTTTAACTACTAAGATCAGTGCTCTTGAAGATTCTTGAAGTTTAACCCCTCATATGCCACTCTCAAAAGTGATAGTGACACATAAGGAGTCTGACAGAGGGGAGGAGATCCCTCTGTCAGCCCATCAGTATCCTTACAGTGTGATCGTGTTTGCCTATGGGTAACTATGTCAATTGGAGGCCTGATAAAAGCCTCCGGGTCTGCCATGCACCACAGCCAATCAGCCCCACTGGGGGCAAGTTATGAAATGACAACTGTCATTCAAGCACTGACAATAATGTAACACAGAGCACTGCTAAGGGAGTGCTGTCATGAGATTGCATGTTAAAACCCCCTTTGAGGACTAAGGCTACTTTCACACTTGCGTTTTTTTGCTGCGAGTTTTTTGCGCACACAAATGCATGAAAAAATGCATCATGCGTTTGTGTGCGTTTTTTGCGGGTTTTGGTGCGTTTTTTGCACATACGCGCGCATTACAATGCACACATATGCGCACCCATATACTATAATGGGTGTTTTGCTGTAAAAAAAATGCATTGCGTGCGCATGCGTTTTTTTGGGGCAAGTCAGACGCACAAAAAATGCAACAGGATGCATTTTGTGCGCCGGAGCGCACACTACAAAAAAACGCATGCAAGAAAGCAATTCAACATAAGTACCAGAAACATGCTAGATTATATATATATGAAAAGGCAATGAATTAGGTACAACTATCATGAGACTAAGGTGTGGACAGATCGCAGTATGAAACCGCACAACACACAGAAAAAAATTACGATCATAAGTCCAATAGTAATATGAAAAATTCATACAAAAATCTTTATTAAATAAAACATACAGGTAAGGTATAACACCACTTTTGTGCAAACAGCAAGAATGATGACGACGTTCGGACGTCACACTGAAGCCTCATCATTACAACATATAGTAAACAACAAATCATCATAAATACAATTATAATTATAGTCCCCTGAGTCTGACTCAATAGAAGAAATGCCCAGTCATATTAGAAACTATTGTGCCAAAAAGTAAGGCTCAACCAATACATGGGTAAGAATGAGCGCTTACTAAACAATCGCAAGCAAGAAATAGCCAGTAGCGATCATACCTTATAGGTAAAATGACAACAGGGGGCAAGAGGCCACAGCGTACGGCATCCAAGCGTCTCCCCGACGCACGTTTCGGAGCCCTGCTCCTTCTTCAGGGCCCCATAGTACAGCGGTGTGTCTGACGGCGGGTGTGCACCACCACCGTCAGAGACACTTGATTGCACTATGAGGGACCCTGTGCCAGTGCCCGTGCCCAAGAGTCGGCCTACCCACCTGTCCAGGGCAACGGCACTCGCACGGTATCGTGGGGTAGGTGGTGACCCCGGCCATGGGGGGGGAGGCAGCACAGTTAGGGAGTTTTAGAAAGTGGCATATGTTGATGTTGGACATTCAGCTGATGCAAAAGGCGAAATAGGTGAAGTACCAGGAAGAGGTAGACCAAAGCAAGCCATTTTTCTGTCACTCTATGTGTCATCAGGGGAAGGTGGGACAAAATCCTTGGAAACCCATGCGTGGTTCATTTTAATGAAGGTTAGATCATCCACATTTTGGGTTGACAGACGGGTCCTTTTTTCTGTCAGGATTGATCCAGCTGCACTGAAGACTCTTTCCGATAGCACACTTGCAGCTGGGCAAGCGAGCTCCTGTAAGGCATATTGGGCCAATTCAGGCCAGGTGTCCAGTTTAGCGGCCCAATAGTCAAAGGGGAATGACCTGTGTGGGAGAACATCGATATGGGAGGAAAAGGAGTTTGTAACCATAGTTGACAACTGCTGTCTCCTGTCACTTTCCATCGATGCAGTATTACCAGTTGTGTGAGCGGTATTTGAAAAATCAGTCCACAACATTGTCATGAAACCCCTGTCTCCAACGCCACTTCTGCTGTGTGCACCACGAACACCTCTGCCAAGCTGTCCCCGGCCCGTACTGCTCGTGTGAGAACCATCACCGCTGCTGTGTGCTGGGAATGCCTCAAGCAACAGATTTACCAGAGTTGCTTACCAGCCGTGTGCATTCCTCATAACACTGAAGGACTTTACAAAGGTCTTTCAGCTTCGACCACTGCACACCTGTCAACTCCATGTCTGCTCTCAAAGTGCCTGGCCGTGTATCCTCCCACAAATGCATTATGGCCTGCCTCTGCTCGCACAGCCGCACCACCATGTGCAGGGTGGAGTTCCACCTTGTTGCAATGTCGATAATGAGGCGGTGGTTGGGAAGGTGGAGCAATCGCTGCAGCTTCTGCATACGAACGGAGTGTACAGGCGACCGGCGGATGTGCGCGCACAGTCTTCGCACCTTCTGGAGCAGGGCTGTTAACTCCGGATAATTTTTGAGGAAGCACTGCACCACCAGGTTCAAGGTGTGAGCCAAGCAAGGTATGTGGCTGAGTTTTGAAAGGGCTATGGCTGCCACAAAATCACGGCCGTTATCACTAACTACCTTGCCTGCCTCAAGATGTACACTGCCCAGCCATGACTCAGTTTGTCGCTTCAAGTACTCGGCCAGCACCTCGGCGGTGTGTCTGTCGCCCAAACACATTATCTGCAACACAGCCTGCTGACGCTTTCCACTAGCTGCTCGATAGGGGGACACATCGTGTGCAACAGTGGCAGCTGCAGATGGAGTGCTCGTACGACTGCGCTCTGTGGACGAGCTTTCGCTTCTGGAGGAGGAGGAGGCGGGTCGAACGCCTACAGCCAACTGTTTCCTGTACCGTGGGCTAGGCAGCACTGTCCCACCACCGCTGTCCCCTGTGGACCCTGCATCCACCACATTAACCCAGTGCGCAGTGATGGACACGTAACGGCCCTGGCCATGCAGACTGGACCATGCATCAGTTGTGAGGTGCACCTTTCCGCTCACTGACTGCTTGAGTGCATGGACAATGCGGTCTTTCACATGATGGTGGAGGGCTGGGATGGCTTTGCGAGAGAAGAAGTGGCGACTGGGTAGGTCATAGCGTGGTACTGCATAGGCCATGAGTTCGCGGAAAGCTGTGCTTTCCACCAACCGAAAGGGCATCATCTCAAACGAGATTAGTTTGGCAATGTGGGCGTTCAAACCCAGTGTACGCGGATGAGAGACTGAGTACTTTCTTGACCTACTCATAGTGTCTGGGAGGGTGAGCTGGACTTGAGAGCTGCATATGGTGGAAGTAGCGGTGGACAGGGCGGACTGAGAGAGGGTTGATGATGGTGATGGAGTTGGTGTTCTTTCTGATGGCCTAGAATCAGTCTTTCGTTGATATAACAGTGGGATTCCCTGACTGCTGTGGTCTTGCAACGACACCTCAACATTTGCTGCTGTGCTAACCGGTGGGCTTACAGTGGGGGAAACAATGTAGCGTTGCTGACTACCTTCGTTGTGATCAGTTGCACATGTGGCACTTGAGGTTTGGTGTTGTGTCCACGCTTGCAAGTGCATGCTGGTTAAATATCTAAGCATGCAACTGGTATTCAAATTTTTCAGATTTTTCCCTCGGCTAAAGGTCTTTGCGCACTTCTTACAGATAACCTTGGCCTGATCATGAGGATTTTGGTCAAAAAAGTGCCACACTGCACTCTTCCTACTTTGGCAGACATTTTGCGGCCTAGCACGCTGTGATCTTTTGACCCTCTGGACAAGCTGTCCAGCAACTCTTTTGATGTTTGGAACCTGTCTTTGGAGTGCTCCGGGCCTGCCAGATAACAGCTGTTGCGATGTCGATGTCTGCTGTGGATGCTCCTCATCTGAGCTATTGGAAGCAGCACCCTCTTCCCCCAATGGATGCCAATCTGGGTCAACAACTGGGTCATCCATCACCTCCTCTTCTATGTCATGTGCACCTTCCTCTGTGTCACCGTGTATGGTGGTATAGTGTGCGGGAAGGGGCACCTGAGTCTCATCAGGGTCAGAATATGGCTCTGTACACTGCGAGGACAATGTAGTGCTCTGAGTGAATGTACCAGCAGAATCATCCATCAGCGGCTGTGCATCAGTGCACTCCATGTCAGATTCATCTTGGCCTGGGTAATTCACCATTTCACTTGATAATCCAGGCATGGTATGTGAAAACAGCTCCATGGAGTAATCAGTAGTATGGCCTGCGTCATCCTTCAATCTTGGTTGGGGTGAAGGACACAAGGAAAGGTGTGGTTCATGAACATGAGCCTCCAATGACGACTCAGTGCTTTTACTTTTTACAACTGAAGAGGAGGCGATAGAGCTGGAGGCTGAGTCAGCAATGTAAGACAAAACTTTTTCCTGATGCTCTGGCTTTAAAAGCGGTTTGCCAACTCCTAGAAAACTAAGCGTTCGAGGCCTTATGTAGCCAGACGATGACGCAGGGTCAGCACCTCCTGCATTCGGTCCTATTTTGCTCTTGCCACTACCATCAGATCCACCACCAACACCATCATTACCAGCTGCCAACCCCCGCCCAATTCCACGGCCTCTTCCACCAGCCTTCCTCATTTTTGGTAGAAATGTAGACAAAATCCAACAAACTATATAGTAATGTAAAACAGGGTACAAGGTGTCTATAGGACAGGGGAGATTTTGAATTTCTGCAGACACTTGTGGACACTGGACACTTTTGGATTGTGTGAGGCCCACTGATATCTGAGCGCTATGTGACAGGCTCGATGGCACAGCTGTGACAAAAGTGACTAGAGGATAAGGGAGATTTTGAATTTCTGCACACACTTGTGGACAGTGGACACTTTTGGATTGTGTGAGGCCCACTGATATCTGAGCGCTATGTGACAGGCTCGATGGCACAGCTGTGACAAAAGTGACTAGAGGATAAGGGAGATTTTGAATTTCTGCACACACTTGTGGACAGTGGACACTTTTGGATTGTGTGAGGCCCACTGATATCTGAGCGCTATGTGACAGGCTCGATGGCACAGCTGTGACAAAAGTGACTAGAGGATAAGGGAGATTTTGAATCTCTGCACACACTTTTGGACACTGGACACTTTTGGATTGTGTGAGGCCCAATGAATATCTGAGCGCTATGTGACAGGCTCGATGGCACAGCTGTGACAAAAGTGACTAGAGGATAAGGGAGATTTTGAATCTCTGCACACACTTTTGGACACTGGACACTTTTGGATTGTGTGAGGCCCACTGATATCTGAGCGCTATGTGACAGGCTCGATGGCACAGCTGTGACAAAAGTGACTAGAGGATAAGGGAGATTTTGAATCTCTGCACACACTTTTGGACACTGGACACTTTTGGATTGTGTGAGGCCCACTGATATCTGAGCGCTATGTGACAGGCTCGATGGCACAGCTGTGACAAAAGTGACTAGAGGATAAGGGAGATTGGATTGCTTTTAAAAAAGCAGTTTGCGGAGCAGTGGGTAAACAGCAATGCAGGAATGTCAGGAAGCCTTAGAAGGCAGCCCAACAACCAACACCACTGATACACCACTATATAGCCTCCCCTTGCACTGCACACACAGTGACTGGTGTGTTGTGCAGGCCAAATTGCTAGCAGCAGAAGCAGTTTTTTTTTCTTCTCAGCAGGACAAAAAAAAAAAATTGGGATTGCTTTTAAAAAAGCAGTTTGCGGAGCAGTGGGTAAACAGCAATGCAGGAATGTCAGGAAGCCTTAGAAGGCAGCCCAACAACCAACACCACTGATACACCACTATATAGCCTCCCCTTGCACTGCACACACAGTGACTGGTGTGTTGTGCAGGCCAAATCGCTAGCAGCAGAAGCAGTTTTTTTGTCTTCTTCCCTGCCTAACGCTCTCCCTACAGAATCAGCAGCAACCTCTCCCTATACTAAGATCGGCAGAAGTAAGATGGCGGTCGGCGTGCACGCCCTTTTATACCCCCTGTGACGCCCACCAAAGCAAGCCAATCACTTGCATGCCCTTCTGAAAGATGGTGGTGACCCGTGCCTATGTCATCACGTTGCCCACAGTGTCCGTGGATCCTGATTGGCTGAAAAAGAGCACAAAACAAACTTTTGAAACGCGACTTTGGCGCGTAAGTCGCCGACCTCGTGGCCGACCTCATCCTAGGGTCGGGTTTCGTTTCATGAAACCCGACTTTGCCAAAAGTCGGCGACTTTCGAATTTTTTCGACCCGTTTTGCTCAACTCTAGTAGTGATGATTATGACTCCATGGGTGTTTTCCAGAAATAAGCAGCAGTGGATGTTGCTAAGTGAAAATTGCAAATCTGCTATGGTAGTGCATGTACATTGTAGCGTTAAGAACATTGTAGTGCCCAGAACGTTATGCCCAGTTCGTGCTCCTGAAGACATGCACCCATAGATTAATCAGGCTCTTATCGCTACAGAAATGCCAAACATGAGGATGCTAAAAGTAATTTAGGCACACTGTAGGGCTCAAATGGGAGTGGAGCATTTGGATTTGAGAGTGCAGAATTAGCTGGATTTTTTTGGGGGGGCAAGGATCCATAGTGCTTTTCCAGAGACTTTGTACTACCAGTAATATGGAAGTCCCTTCCCCTATATTTCCATTAACAAATGACGGACCTAAGTGGAGAGTTTTTTGGGGGATTGAGTTGAAGCTTTTATTGGGAACATTTTACATAACATTTGGGATCACATTTATCAGGCGCACTCAGCTTAGCGCTTATATTGGGGTTTCCATCTAAATCTCGTGATGCAGATGAAAACCCTGAAGGATCCATTCACTAGAATGAGGCAGCAGAGTTATTCTGGCCTCTTTTCAGCGATGTCCTTTTCAGAGGTGCACAAAACTGTAATGACGTCACTTTTATGCACACCTTAAAAGAAGCACATCATAGGCGAGATGGCATCCAAATTACCTCCATCTGCCTCATTATAGTGAATGCTCCACTGGGGGTTCTGTCTAAATCATGTACAGTATTTCAATGATTTACAGTTGTGGCCAAAGGTATTGACACCTCTGCAATTTTGTCAGATAATACTTAGTTTCTTCCTGAAAATGATTGCAAACACAAATTCTTTGGTATTATTATCTTCATTTAATTTGTCTTAAATGAAAAAACACAAAAGAGAATGAAGCAAAAAGCAAAACATTAGTCATTTCACACAAAACTCCAAAAATGGGCCAGACAAATGTATTGGCACCCTCAGCCTAATACTTGGTTGCACAACCTTTAGCCAAAATAACTGCGACCAACCGCTTCCGGTAACCATCAATGAGTTTCTTACAATGCTCTGCTGGAATTTTAGACCATTCTTCTTTGGCAAACTGCTCCAGGTCCCTGATATTAGAAGGGTGCCTTCTCCAAACTGCCATTTTTAGATCTCTCCACAGGTGTTCTATGGGATTCAGGTCTGGACTCATTGCTGGCCACCTTAGAAGTCTCCAGTGCATTCTCTCAAACCATTTTCTAGTGCTTTTTGAAGTGTGTTTTGGGTCATTGTCTTGCTGGAAGACCCATGACCACTGAGGGAGACCCAGCTTTCTCACACTGGGCCCTACATTATGCTACAAAATTTGTTGGTAGTCTTCAGACTTCATAATGCCATGCACACGGTCAAGCAGTCCAGTGCCAGAGGCAGCAAAGCAACCCCAAAACATCAGGGAACCTCCGCCATGTTTGACTGTAGGGACCGTGTTTTTTTCTTTGAATGCCTCTTTTTTTCTCCTGCAAACTCTATGTTGATGCCTTTGCCCAAAAAGATCTACTTTTGTCTCATCTGACCAGAGAACATTCTTCCAAAACGTTTTAGGCTTTTTCAGGTAAGTTTTGGCAAACTCCAGCCTGGCTTTTTTATGTCTTGGGGTAAGAAGTGGGGTCTTCCTGGGTCTCCTACCATACAGTCCCTTTTCATTCAGATGCCGACGGATAGTACGGGTTGACACTGTTGTACCCTCGGACTACAGGGCAGCTTGAACTTGTTTGGATGTTAGTCGAGGTTCTTTATCCAACATCCACACAATCTTGCGTTGAAATCTCTTGTCAATTTTTCTTTTCCGTCCACATCTAGGGAGGTTAGCCACAGTGCCATGGGCTTTAAACTTCTTGATGACACTGCGCACGGTAGACACAGGAACATTCAGGTCTTTGGAGATGGACTTATAGCCTTGAGATTGCTCATGCTTCCTCACAATTTGGCTTCTCAAGTCATCAGACAGTTCCTATGGTCTTCTTTCTTTTCTCCATGCTCAATGTGGTACACACAAGGACACAGGACAGAGGTTGAGTCAACTTTAAACCATGTCAACTGGCTGCAAGTGTGATTTAGTTATTGCCAACACCTGTTAGGTCCCACAGGTAAGTTACAGGTGCTGTTAATTACACAAATTAAAGAAGCATCAGATGATTTTTCGAACAGTGCCAATACTTTTGTCCACCCTCTTTTTTATGTTTGGTGTGGAATTATATCCAATTTGGCTATAGGACAATTCTTTTTGTGTTTTTTCATTTAAGACAAATTAAATGAAGATAATAGTAACAAAGAATTTGTGTTTGCAATAATTTTCAGGAAGAAACTGAGTATTCGGCTGTGTGCCCACGTAGCGATTTTTAAGCGTTTTTGCCACGATTTTCGGCGCAAAAATGCTGCGAAAACGTTTACAAATCGTGTACAGAATGCCCCCCATGCATTCCTATGGCATTCCGCACATACTGTGCTAATGCTGCGCTTTTCTCCGCGGCGGAATCACATCGCGGAAAAAATCGCAGCATGCTCATTCTTTTGTGCAGAATCGCAAAGAATTGCCGCGATTCCGCACCCATAGGAATGCATGAGAATCGCTTACTTCCCGCTTGTGGCTATGCCCACCATGCGGGAAGTTAAGCGTCTCATGTGCGGATGGTACCCACGGTGTGGAGGAGAGGAGACTGTCCTCCAGGCCCTGGGTACCATACCCCTGTAAAAAAAGAATTAAAAATAAAAAATCGGGGTATATTTACCTTCCGGTGTCCCGCGCTGCATTCCCGGCCTAAGCGTTCCCAGTAATGCCTTGCGGCAAGGCCCTGTGATGACGTAGTCTCGCGTGACCCTAGTGGTCTCGCGAGATTGTTATAGCAACGCTAGACTACGTCATCACAGGTCTCGCAAGGCATTACTGGGAACGCTGAGGCCCGGGATGGCAGCGCAGGATGCCGGAAGGTAAATATACCCCGATTTTTTTAATATTTTTTAGCATTTTAACATTCTATCTTTTACTATTGATGCCGCATAGGCGGCCTCAATAGTAAAATCCTGGTCACACTTGTCAAACAATATGTTTGACGAGTGTGACCAACCTGTCAATCACTTTCCAAGCGATGCTTCAAATTGCTTGGAAAGTGCTTGAATATCGCACGCGAAAATCGCTGCAAAATCGCGATCATAATCGCAGTAAAATCACTGTGAAATCGCGCGGAAAAAAACGCGCGATTTCTGGGAAGGACTCTGGTTTTCTGTGTGTGTTTTAACACGCAACGTGGGCACATAGCCTTATCTGACAAAATTGCAGGGGTGTCAATACTTTTGGCCACAACTGTACATGGAAACTCTGATGTAAGAACTCAGTGTAGAGCCCAGGATAAATGTAAACTTAGCCTTACTGCGATCTTTGGGACATAAAATAAAATTCAACAGCAGGTCAAGAACTGGTTTAGTTGTGTTTGAGTTCCTCACGCGGGATAAGTGATTAGGTGACTATTCTTCGGGTCAGCATGATTACAACGATTCAAGATTTTTATTTTTTATGATTGGCTGCTGTTGCACACTAAAGGATGCTTTTTTTTGCAATTGCTATATTTTGAGAACTATAATTTTTTCATATTTCTGCTGACAGTCAATGTGATAGTTTTTCTTTATGCAGAACAAATTGACGTCATTAATTATACTATTTTTGAGCACATGACATTTTTTGATCGCTTTCTATTCTGATTTTTTGAAGGCAGAATGAACAAAACCAGCAATTTATAAATTGTTTTTTTTTTTTTGGGGGGGGATATGCTGTACTTGTTTTCATAAAAATATTTATTTATAGGTACAATATATATTTTTTTTATTATTTGGTGATTTTTTAAAAAAAAAATATTTCTACAATTTTTTTAACTTTTATTAACTTTTTTACTTAGTCACACTATGGGACTTACACACAGTTATAAAGAATAGCAATTCAGGAGCATTGCTATGCTTTGTAACTGTCAGTGCTGCACTGACAGAAGATAGTAGCACTACGTATGATCTAACTAACTTGGTAGCCCTGGTTAGCCAGATGTGTCATGATGGCATTGGTTCACCATGGCACCGATCGACCTCTTGCGATTATGTCATGAGGGTGCCAATCTGGGGCAGAAGGAGACCTCTGCCTGCCTTTTAAATGCTGTGTTCAATATCAATCACAGCATTTAAAGAGTTAAACTCCTGGGAGTGGTGCAGGCATCACTCCTGGCAGTGAGTGCTGGGTGTCAACTGTCATGTCAGTTGAACACCCTGCAGTGATTGCATGCACACAGCTGCAGTGTGCTCAAAATAATGTGCACTTATCCATAAGCACTTTTCAACCTGGACGTATGGATACGTGTAAGGTCGTGAAGGGGTTAAATGAACCTGAGAGCTGATACATGCAGCCTGATCCACCGGCAACATGTATCAGGCACTGGCTACATTATTTCAGCCAGGTACGTTTAACTATGAAACACTGCAACATTTAAGAGAAAATATACTTTAAAGCGAATCTGTCAGTAGGATCAGACGTCATAGAGAGCTGAATAAAATAACACCTTGATATCTGTGATCCAACGTCTTATTTCAGAGAAATCCACATATTTCTTATATGTAAATAAGCTGTTCAGGATAATGGGTCGGACATAGATTTCCCTGGGAAGCTTCCTCCATAACTTATTTTAAATGAAAAGAGTTGTTACCAATGCGAGACATGTAACTAACATAGAACAGTAGAACTGAATTTTGTTTCCTGACAAACATTAGCAGCTGGAGCTTTCACAGCTCTGCTATATTACAACACTACTGAAACACTGGCTAACTGTGAGATTTAAGCTGAGAGGAACCTGCAAATGTGTCAGTTATAATCGCAAAACTGGGGTGGGGTGAGCTGGTTTATATTTTCATTATTTAGTTATAATCACACACAGCTCTGCAGTGAGATCAGGAGAGCATAGAGCAGCCAATACAAGTTGCACTCCCCCTTTCATTGAAAATAAGCTCTAGAGGCAAATTCTCATGCACATCAGTGTCCGACACAGTCTTTCATAGGTCATTTAGATATAACAAAAACATGAATTTCTCTGGAATAGATATCAAGGTACCCTACTATTCAGCATCCTAATACCTACCTGCCCATATAGATTGCTTAGGAGATTGTGCAGACCCCAAACACTGTCTATAGAAGCGGTTCCCTATGCTAACCGCATATACATTGGAATATATATCCAGATGTTGGATCTGTTGACAATATAAATTCTGTTACTATGTTACCATAGTCTCACTGTATATCAACCTAATACATACCAGGTATTTATTTTGCATGATTCACTTGGTATGATCAACTGTGATCTGTAAAAAAAAGTCTTACTAGCTGAGATTATGCAATAACTATACTAAATATTTATACCCTATAATACATGCGACTTATCCCAATTTTAGCTGAGATAGGTAGATTTTCCATACAACTTATGAGACTCCCATTGTGTTTAACTTTTCTTATAATTCTAATGGAAGTTCGATAGCCTGACCTATTATTATAAGGGACCATAGTCAGGTATTCTAATTGAATATACCGCATATACTTTGGTATAAGCCGTTTCTTTAGCACATTTTTTGTGCTGAAAATGCCCCCCCTTTGGCTTATACTCGAGTCATTGTCCCAGAAGATGGTGGGGGAGGGGGAGCAGCTGAGCAGCTGATCACAGGAGGCAGGAGCCGGAGGCTATTGCTAAAGCCTTTGACCACTGCTAAAGAGAAATGAATATTCACCAAAAGGGTGCATGCGCCGGCAAAAGCATACCAGCACACGGCCAGCATACCCAACACTAAATATAGGGTACGCCGGTCGCATGCAGCGTCATGCGCCTATAGGAGGAGCTGACCGGAGGAGGCGCGGCCAGGGGGGAGCTTAGTGGTGGCCCTGCGCTGCGCCTCATAACACAAGTCTGAAAGTAGTCTTAGTCTCATCTGACCCCAGCACCTTTCTTCATATGTTTGTGGAGTCTTACAATTTTTGTGTGTAAGTAAAGGTTTTTTTCCGCCTACTCTTCCATAAAGGCCACCTCTATGGAGTGTATGGCTTATTGTAGTCATATGGACAAACTTTACAGTCTCTGCTGGGGAACTCTGCAGCTCCTTCAGGGTTACCTTTGGTCTCTGTGCTGCCTCTCTGGTTAATGCCTTCCTTGCATCGGGATGAGCATTTTGGTGGGTGGCCCTCTCTTGGTAGGTTTGTTGAGGTACCATTTTCTTTCCATTTGAATGGATTTACTAGTGCTCTGGGAGATCATCAGAGAATGGAATATTTTTATATAACCCAACTTTGACTTGTACTTCTCAACAACTTTGTTGCTGACTTGCTTGAAGATCTCCTTGGTCTTCATGTTGTTTTTTGGTTAGTGGTACCTATTGTTTAATGGTGTTGCAGCCTCTGTGGCCTTTCAGAAAAGGTGCATATACTGACAGACCATGTAACAGTTAGTGAAAGGAAGTCCACCTGTGTGCAATCTATGCAATTTATGAAGGTAATTGCTTACACCAAAATTTTTTAGGGGCTTCATCACAAAAGGGGTGAATAAACATGTCAATATTTAGTCATTTGATCTGATAAATTTAATTTCTGCCTATATTTTTCACATTTTACTTCACCAACTTAGACTATTTTGTGCTAATGCAGCAGACACAAATTCTATTACAAAAATATTTAAATACAGGTTGTAATGTAACAAAATAGTTAAAAATCCTTAAAAATCCAGGAGGATGGGGGTTGAATACTTTTTCAAGTCACTGTATATACTGCTCGTGGATCAGGTAGCATGTGTCAGCGTTCAGGTTCCTTTTAAACAATGGCCAGAAAATTCAACATGTACCCATATAATGATGGTGCCATATGTTTACCACATAATTAGTGCATTAAATTTCTCACAACTTTAAACTTAGTTATTGTCAAACTCATCACAAAACATTTATTACTTAACTTATCATATGCCTCATATATCCTGAGCTTGCTTGTGTCTGTCTATGTTTTACCTTTTATGAATTATTTTTAGTCTTTTTCACATTATCTCACTTGAGCTGTTAAATTGAAACCCACAAATACTGTGTCATAGGTTTTGCTAATGTCTATCTATTATTACTACTTATAACAGACTTGATTTGCAAATTCTGAGATTTGCAGCCAATCTAAATTGATTGCATATAGGAGAATCTGTAAAAATGAGAAGATTTGTTCAACTTTTATTTCTTGCTATGATCACTTTTGTTGCAGTCTCTGCATAGACATGACCCATGAATATACTGTGCAGCAAAAGCCAGAAGATGGCAGCAGTGTATAAATATAAAACATTGTATAGCTAATATAGTTCAAAAAAGACACATGAAGTTAAGCTGAGTGATGGGAAAGAATAAAAGGAATAGTGTAAATGTACAACTACAATACATGATCTGGTCTGCTCCAAACAGGGCCAGCGTTAGGGACAGGTAGACTAGGCAACTGTCTAGGGCCCCATTCCCCCAGGGGCCCCTAGCCAGTGGCGTGCTGCTATGAGGACCATAAGTCATGCTGTGTGCCAGGCAGTGGAGCTACTGAGACGCTCTCCAGAGATCAGAGCAGCTGGGGAACAAGGAGGAGAGGTGAGTATTGTGGGTTTTTATTATATCAGTGAGTAAGTAGTGGCCATAATACTGTAGGACTGTGGGGCTGCATTATATTCTATGGGAGGGCTGCATTATATTCTATTGGGTGGCTGCATTATACTCTTTGAGGGAATTGCATTATACTTTATGAGGGGGCTGAATTATACTCTATTAGTGGGTTGCATTATACTCTGAGGGTTTTAATTATACTATGAGGGGGCTGTATTATATTCTTTGAGGAGGCTGGATTATACTCTATGAGGGGGTTGCATTTTACTCTATGGAGTGGCTGCATTATACTCTATGGGGTGGCTGCAATATACTCTGAGGGGGGCTTCATTATACTCTGAGGGGGTGCTGCAATATACGCTATCAAGGACTATGGGATGCAATATACTACATGAGGCTGCATTCTACTCTATTGGAATATAGACAGTGCATTATACTATATGTGCTATATGGGATGTATATTATACTATATCAAGGACCTTGTGGAATGCATAAACTATATGAAGAACTATGGGGTGTAATGTACTATGGGAAATGCATTGTACCATATAGAGGACTATGGGGGGTGCATTTTACTATATGGTGGACTATGAGGAGTGTATTATACTATATGAAGGACTGAGGAGTGTATTTTACTATATGGAGGACTATGGGGAGTGTATTATACTGCATGGGGGACTATGGGTAGTGGATTATACTATATGGAGGACTATGGGGAGTGTATTATACTATATGGAGGACTATGGAAAGTGTATTATACTATATGGAAGACTATAGGAAGTCTGTTATACTATATGGAGGACTATTGGGATTGTATTACACTATTTGGAGTATTATGGGGCAAATTATACTATATAGAGGACTATGGAGTATGCATTTTACAATATGGAGGACTATGGTGCACATTATACTCTATGGAGGACTATGGATTTATTAAACTAAATAAGCAAAATGCTGCCTATTCATCGAGTGATTGGATTGTTTATGCCGGAACAAAAATCATTTTTCTCAGCAGCAGATTTTTCTAAAACCGTCCCTGGCTCCAAAATAGCTAATTTTTTCCTAAAGATTCCAGTTATCAATCGACTGGACTAAGCATTCAGAAGAACTTTACATTTGTAGATAATTATTCATGTTATTTTCTTTTTAAAAAAATCATCCTTTTTACTAAAAACACTGGTAACAGCTTTGACCAGCTCTTTAAGTAGACTATACTGTGGTATCCCACAAAGTAGCCATCTCCATGGAATACCAGATGTATAGTGTGTATCATGCAAATACTGTAATTTCTGTGTAAACTGTATGTTGTAACATATTGTCCGAACTGCTGACAGTCATCTTTCAAAGGTTAATGTTACCACACAGAGGATTGTTCATGTGACCCAGCTCTGAGTAGTATGCAGTAGCTTCTGGAAAAAGCTGAAATAAGCTTCCCCTGGTAGTCAGTCAGTGACTGCAGCTGTAAGCGTCACATGGGAGTGGGAGGAGCTATCTCCTGTGAGGTGGTTGAAACATTTTTAGTCCTGAGGAGAGGGAGAGAAGCCAGTAGAAGAAGGGAAATTGCTCCCCCTTGATCCTCATCCTGTTAAAAATGGACCAATAAAAAGTAGGGGGATCTGATAGCCTTCATATTAGGCCTCTGTCAGACGGCCGCATAACTCGTGCGAGAATCGCATCACACTACACGGACTGGCCCAGCACCTCTCCTGACCTGAGTAGGACAGCATGATGGATTACTATGCAGCTGTCAAGCTCAGGTTAGGAGAGCTGATAGCCAGTACAAGGTTTACGATGTGATGCGATTCTCGCATGAAAAATATGGCAGTCTGTCCCTGCCCTTAGGAAGATTTCTGTTACAAAAAACATCACAGAAAAAAAGATACAGCTTTGTCAACACCAGGTCAGATTACCAATGCACTAGCAAGATCCAGCAGACCCCCATGATAAAGGCAAGGGGCAAAATATCAACAAATACCTCATGCAATGTATTTATGTTACACATAATTCAATAATTCACCTTGTATCATTTAACGGCACAGCTCCTTTGAGGCAACTAAAGTTAGGACACCCTGAGAGGTTTGCTGTGACATGGCAGTGGTTTCATACAGTCTAATCAGAATGTTAAAATATGAACCTCACGTTTAGTTATATATACATTTTTGCCTAGCAGCATTACATCAATGTCTGATTTTGGAGGTCCTGTGTGTTCTCATTTTTTTCCAGCATTATACTTTATTAGGCTGCATTATACTCTATAGAGGCTGTATTATACTATATGAAGCTGCATTATATCATGTGGGCTGCATTATACTTTATGGCGCTACATTATACTATATGAGGCTGCATTATACTCTGTGGGGGCTGTATTATATTATATGATGTTGCATTATACTCTATGGGAATTGCATTATATTCTAAAGGACTACATTATACTATATGAAGCTACATAATACTCTATGGGGCATGCGTTATGTGCTATGTGTCTACATTATACTCTATTAGGACTGTGTTATATTCTATGGGGACTGCGTTATACTCTATGGGAACTGCATTATACCCAAAGGGGCTACATTATACTATATAAAGCTGCATCATACTCTATGGAGTCTACATTATGTTCTGTGTGGCTTCATTATAATCTAGGGGCTGCATTATATTTTATAGGGCTGCATTGTACTATATGGGCTTAATACTTAATATTAAGTGGTATTATAGCAACCAATTATGATTATGTTATTTATGTGCTAAGAATGAGCCACAAAAATAGAAAGGTGCATATCAATGATAATAATTTTTATTACACATATAATTAAGACAATACACAATTATTAAAGTGAGGTAGATCACAAATATAGCAGCTAAAGGATAACGGCACAATCAAAGATGGTAATATAATGCCAGACAGAAAAAAAGCACCACACAGGCAGATACTACACTATGCCATGAGAATGATGTTATATACTAAGAGCATAGTGGTGAAAGTATTATTCACAAGAAGAGACATATGTCATGAAATATCCAGAATGGACAATCACAAAGATGGTCTTGATAGTAAATCAAAATTTATGAAAAAGGGCTGAATGCTAATAAATTATTGTATCCAAAGACAGGGAGTTACCTAGTCAGGGTGTAGGTGATCACTATGGTACTAAATATAATAGCAAGACCATATGAGTATCCTATGCTCATATGCAAGGCGACAAATATTTAAGAAATATTTAAGAACTATAAGTTAAGAGGTAAATACCGTACAACATAGTCCTGGTATTGTGCAGGGATGCCTGTGAGATGCGCTAGAGCCCTGATGTGCGTTTCACCGTCCTCGGTTTCATCAGGAGGCGTCAGATTTACCTCTTAACTTATAGTTCTTAAATATTTGTCACCTTGCATATGAGCAAAATTGCCGCCTCCAACATGGCACCACTGGTGCCTGCGCAGTGCATCTATCGGATCGCCAAACCGATAAACCGATAGATGCTAAAGCGCAGGTGTTGGCGGGGCCAACTTGGAGGAGGCAATTTTTTTTCTCCAGCAATATGGTGCCGCCGTAACAGTAGCCTCTATAGGATCACCAATAGCTGCTACTGCGCAGGCACAGACAGCGCCATTTTGCCACAGATTATAATTTTTTTCAGAAATTAATTTATTTATAGCATCAAATAAAAGAATTAAATGCACATTATACATACGATCAGGCTGCAGTGCGACCTGCCTGCTTAATGTGATTTTTTTTTCAATATATATAATATTCATTATGTAAAATAGGGGGAAGGTCACTGAGGGATTAGTGGCCCATCATAAGCCATACAGATAAATATGTAAGCAGAGTATTACATGAAACTCCTCCCCCACAGGCCGCCCCAGAGCACGAGCACTTCATTAACTCAAAACTGAAAATAATGATTAAAAACAACTACAAGATGGTATCATTTTAATCAGTATAATGGCACCAACCTGACACTGTCTGTAGGATACTCAGCATAATCCTGCTGACATGTTCCTTTTAAGCATTGAACATAGTGAACAGTAGAGTTGAGCGAAACGGGTCGAAAAATTTCAAAAGTCGACGACTTTTGGTAAAGTCGGGCTTCATGATACGAAACCCGACCCTAGAGTGAGGTCGGCCACGAGCTCGGCGACTTTAGCACCAATGTCGCGTTTCAAAAGTTTGTTTTCCGCCCTTTTTCAGCCAATCAGGATCCACGGACACTGTGGGCAACGTGATGACATAGGCAGGGGTCACCACCATCTTTCAGAAGGGCATGCAAGTGATTGGCTTGCTTTGGGGGGCGTGACAGGGGGTATAAAAGGGCGTGCACGCCGACCGCCATGTTACTCATGCTGATCTCAGAATAGGGAGAGCTGCTGCTGCTGCTGATTCTGTAGGGAGAGCGTTAGGCAGGGAAGAAGACACCAAAAACTGCTTCTGCTGCTAGCGATTTTGCCTGTACAAAACACCAGTCACTGTGTGTGCAGTGCAAGTGGAGGCTATGTTGGTTGTTAGGCTGCCTTATAAGGCTTCCTGATAGCTGCATTGCTGTTTTCCCACTGCTCTGCAAACTGCTTTTTTAAAAGCAATCCAAATTTTTTTGTCCTGGTGAGGTACTGAGCGTGCATTTTTTCACACCATACAGCGGTGTACGCTCCTCACACAGTACCGTGTAACGGCTGTTATCACGGCCACAGTGAAGCTAACTGTGTGTGACTCTGTAAGAATAAGTCGAGGACATGTTCCATTCTTACAGACCTACACCTTCTAGTTTTGTCTGCTTTTCAAACAGTTAAGTATATTTGCTGTTTGATCACATTCAAAACTATAGAGAGGCAGCGTGTGTCAGTCTGTATACTTAAAAAACACGGAGCTTGACAATTTTACGGACACCGGTGTACGTGCACGCTCCTCTCTCAGTACCGTGTAACGGCTGTTATCACGGCCACAGCGAAGCTATCTGTGTGTCACTCTGTAAGAATAAGTCGAGGACATGTTCCGTTCTTACAGACCTACACCTTCTAGCTTTGTCTGCTTTTCAAACAGTTAAGTATATTTGCTGTTTGATCACATTCAAAACTATAGAGAGGCAGTGTGTGTCAGTCTGTATACTTAAAAAACACGGAGCTTGACAATTTTACGGACACCGGACAGCGGTGTACGTGCACGCTCCTCTCTCAGTACCGTGTAACGGCTGTTATCACGGCCACAGTGAAGCTATCTGTGTGTCACTCTGTTAGGATAAGTCGAGGACATGTTCCATTCGTACAGACCTACACTCTAGGGAGATTACTATTCTGCCCAATTCTATATACTGTACACCTTGTAGTTTGTCATACACTAGCCAATTTCTGCCTGTGACATAGCGGTGTGATATTAACTGGGCCTCACACAATCCAACAGTGTCCACAAGTGCGTTCAGAAATTCTACATCTCCCCTGTCCTATAGTGACATTTTTCACACCTGCGACATTGAGCCTGTGACATAGCGGTGTGATATTAACTGGGCCTCACACAATCCAACAGTGTCCACAAGTGTGTTCAGAAATTCTACATCTCCCCTGTCCTATAGTGACATTTTTCACACCTGCGACATTGAGCCTGTGACATAGCGGTGTGATATTAACTGGGCCTCACACAATCCAACAGTGTCCACAAGTGTGTTCAGAAATTCTACATCTCCCCTGTCCTATAGTGACATTTTTCACACCTACGACATTGAGCCTGTGACATAGCGGTGTGATATTAACTGGCCCTCACACAACAGTGTCCACAAGTGTGTTCAGAAATTCTACATCTGCCCTGTCCTATAGTGACATTTTTCACACCTGCGACATTGAGCCTATGACATAGCAGTGTGATATTAACTGGGCCTCACACAACAGTGTCCATAAGTGTGTTCAGAAATTCTACATCTCCCCTGTCCTATAGTGACATTTTTCACACCTGCGACATTGAGCCTGTGACATAGCGGTGTGATATTAACTGGGCCTCACACAACAGTGTCCACAAGTGTGTTCAGAAATTCTACATCTTCCCTGTCCTATAGTGACATTTTTCACACCTGCGACATTGAGCCTGTGACATAGCGGTGTGATAATAACTGGGCCTCACACAATCCAACAGTGACCACAAGTGTGTTCAGAAATTCGACGTCTCCCCTGTCCAATATACACCTTGTACCTTGTTTTACATTACTATATAGTTTGTGGGATTTTGTGTACATTTTTACCAAAAATGAGGAAGGCGGGTGGAAGAGGCCGTGGAATTGGGCGGGGGTTGCCAGCTGGTAATGATGGTGTTGGTGGTGGATCTCATGGTAGTGGCAAAAGAAAATGAGGACCAAATGCAGGAGGTGTTGAGCCTGCGTCATCGTCTGGCTCCACAAGGCCTCGAAGGCTTAGTTTTCTAGGAGTTGGCAAACCGCTTTTAAAGCCAGAGCATCAGGAAAAAGTTTTGGCTTACATTGCTGACTCAGCCTCCAGCTCTATCGCCTCCTCTTCTGAAGTTGTAAAAAATAAAAGCACTGAGTCGTCATTGGAGGGTCATGTTCATGAACCACACCTTTCCTTGTGTCCTTCACCCCAACCAAGATTGAAGGATGATGCAGGCCATACAACTGATTACTCCATGGAGCTGTTTTCACATACCATGCCTGGGTTATCAAGTGAAATGGTGAATTACCCAGGCCAAGATGAATCTGACATGGAGTGCACTGTTGCACAGCCACTGATAGATGATTCTACTGGTACATTCAGTCAGAGCACTACATTGTCCTCGCAGTGTAATGAGCCAGATTCTGACCCTGATGAGACTCAGGTGCCCCTTCCCTCATACTATACCACCATACATGGTGACACAGAGGAAGGTGCACATGACATTGAAGAGGAGGTGATGGATGACCCAGTTGTTGACCCAGATTGGCATCCATTGGGGGAAGAGGGTGCTGCTTCCAATAGCTCAGATGAGGAGGAGGAGCATCCACAGCAGACATCGACATCGCAACAGCTGTTATCTGGCAGGCCCGGAGCACTCCAAAGACAGGTTCCAAACATCAAAAGAGTTGCTGGACAGCTTGTCCAGACGGTCAAAATAGCACAGCGTGCTAGGCCGCAAAATGTCTTCCAAAGTAGGAAGAGTGCAGTGTGGCACTTTTTTGAACAAAATCCTCATGATCAGGCCAAGGTTATCTGTAAGAAGTGCGCAAAGACCTTTAGCCGAGGGAAAAATCTGAAAAATTTGAATACCAGTTGCATGCTTAGACATTTAACCAGCATGCACTTGCAAGCGTGGACACAACACCATACCTCAAGTACCACATGTGCAACTGATCACAAAGATGGTAGTCAGCAACGCTACAATGTTTCCCCCACTGTAAGCCCACCGGTTAGCACAGCAGCAAATGTTGAGGTGTCGTTGCAAGGCCAAAGCAGTCAGGGAATCCCACTGTTATATCAACGAAACACTGAATCTAGGCCATCAGAAAGAACACCAACTCCATCACCATCATCAACCCTTTCTCAGTCCGCCCTGTCCACCGCTAGTTCCACCATATGCAGCTCTCTAGTCCAGCTCACCCTCCCAGAAACTATGAGTAGGTCAAGAAAGTACTCAGTCTCTCATCCGCGTACACTGGGTTTGAACACCCACATTGCCAAACTAATCTGGTTAGAAATGATGCCCTATCGGTTGGTGGAAAGCGCAGCTTTCCGCGAACTCATGGCCTATGCAGTACCACGCTATGACCTACCCAGTCGCCACTTCTTCTCTCGCAAAGCCATCCCAGCCCTCCACCATCATGTGAAAAACCGCATTGTCCATGCACTCGAGCAGTCAGTGAGTGGAAAGGTGCACCTTACAACAGATGCATGGTCCAGTCGGCATGGCCATGGGTTAATGTGGTGGATGCAGGGTCCACAGGGAACAGCGGTGGTGGGACAGTGCTGCCTAGCCCACGGTATAGGGAACAGTTGGTTGTAGGCGTTCGACCCTCCTCCTCCTCCTCCAGAAGCGAAAGCTCGTCCACAGAGCGCAGTTGTACGAGCACTCCATCTGCAGCTGCCACTGTTGCACACGAGGTGTCCCCCTATCGAGCAGCTAGTGGAAAGCGTCAGCAGGCTGTGTTGCAGATGATGTGTTTGGGTGACAGACACACCGCGGAGGTGCTGGCCGAGTACTTTCAGCGACAAACTGAGTCATGGCTGGGCAGTATACATCTTGAGGCAGGCAAGGTAATTTTGTGGCAGCCATAGCCCTTTCAAAACTCAGCCTCGTACCTTGCTTGGCTCACACCTTGAACCTGGTGGTGCAGTGCTTCCTCAACAATTATCCGGAGTTAACAGCCCTGCTCTAGAAGGTGCGAAGACTGTGCGCACACATCCGCCGGTCGCCTGTACACTCCATTCGTATGCAGAAGCTGCAGCGATTGCTCCACCTTCCCAACCACCGCCTCATTATCGACATTGCAACAAGGTGGAACTCCACCCTGCATATGGTTGAGCGGCTGTGCGAACAGAGGCAGGCCATAATGCATTTGTGGGAGGATACACGGCCAGGCACTTTGAGAGTAGACATGGAGTTGACAGGTGTGCAGTGGTCGAAGCTGAAAGACCTCTGTAAAGTCCTTCAGTGTTTTGAGGAATGCACACGGCTGGTAAGCGCAGACGACGCCATCCTAAGCATGAGCATCCCACTTATGCGTCTGCTCATGCAAACTTTGACGCACCTTAAGGAGCAGGCGTCTGCAGCCAATGTTGATGAGGAGGAAGAGGAGGAGGGAATCCTTGATGACATTCAGCCATTGTCTGCTCAGGGACCTCTCCTGGACGAGGTGGAGGAAGAAGATGAGGAGGAGGATGATGATGGGGATGATTACTTAGGGGAGGAGGATGCATCTCGTGGGGCAAGTGCAAATGTTGGCGTGGCAAGGTCTGGTACAGGGTTTGTGCGTGACTGGAGGGATGTGGATTTGCCAGAAAGTGCTCCTCCAACCAGCACTCGCAGTGCATCATTGACACCGGGAACATTGGCCCACATGTCAGATTATGCCTTGCAGATCCTAAAAAGGGACCCCCGCATTGCCAAAATGATGAACGATGACGACTACTGGTTGGCCAGCATCCTGGATCCACGCTATAAAGGCAAATTACAAAACATCATGCCACACGAGAACCTTGACCTAATATTGGCTAATAAACAAGCAACTCTGGTAAACCGGTTGGTTGAGGCATTCCCAGCACACAGCAGCGGTGATGGTTCTCACACGAGCCGTACGGGCCGGGGGCAGCTTGGTAGAGGTGTTTGTGGTGCACACAGCAGAAGTGGCGTTGGAGACAGGGGTTTCATGACAATGTTGTGGACTGATTTTTCAAGTACCGCTCACACAACTGGTAATACTGCATCAATGGAAAGTGACAGGAGACAGCAGTTGTCAACTATGGTTACAAACTCCTTTTCCTCCCATATCGATGTTCTCCCACACAGGTCATTCCCCTTTGACTATTGGGCCGCTACACTGGACACCTGGCCTGAATTGGCACAATGTGCCTTACAGGAGCTCACTTGCCCAGCTGCAAGTGTGCTATCGGAAAGAGTCTTCAATGCAGCTGGATCAATCCTGACAGAAAAAAGGACCCGTCTGTCAACCCAAAATGTGGATGATTTAACCTTCATTAAAATGAACCATGCATGGGTTTCCAAGGATTTTGTCCCACCTTCCCCTGAGGAAACATAGGGTGACAGAAAAATGGCTTGCTTTGGTCCTCCTCTTCCTGGGACTTGAACAATTTCGCCTTTTGCATCAGCTGAATGTCCAACATCAACATATGCCACTTTCTAAAACTCCCTAACTGTGCTGCCTCCCCCCCCATGGCCGGGGTCACCACCTAGCGCACGAAACCGTGCGAGTGCCGTTGCCCTGGACAGGTGGGTAGACCGACTCTTGGGCGCGGGCACTGGCACAGGGTCCCTCATAGTGCAATCAAGTGTCTCTGACGGTGGTGGTGCACACCCGCCGTCAGACACACCGCCGTACTATGAGGAGCCCAGTGCCAGTACCGACGCCCACGAGTGGGCCCCCCTTGCTTGGGCAGGGCCCCAGCATTTGCAATCTTTACCTCTCCCTGCTCCTCCGCTGTGTAGTCTGGGCCGTCAAATCCATACTGGACCTGACACCGTCTGAGCCTGCCTCCTGATCTATAGACATATATTTTGAATGTGTACACTATGCTATCCATACATGTTATCCGGGGATACGGTTCCCTTTCTCACCTTTGTGCAATCACGTGTAATCCATACTGGGCCTGACACCGTTTGAGCCTGTCTCCTGATCTATAGACATATATTTTGAATGTGTACACTATGCTATCCATACATGTTATCCGGGGATACGGTTCCCTTTCTCACCTTTGTGCAATCACGTGTAATCCATACTGGGCCTGACACCGTTTGAGCCTGCCTCCTGATCTATAGACATATATTTTGAATGTGTACACTATGCTATCCATACATGTTATCCGGGGATACGGTACCCTTTCTCACCTTTGTGCAATCACGTGTAATCCATACTGGGCCTGACACCGTCTGAGCCTGCCTCCTGATCTATAGACATATATTTTGAATGTGTACACTATGCTATCCATACATGTTATCCAGGGATACGGTTCCCTTTCTCACCTTTGTGCAATCACGTGTAATCCATACTGGGCCTGACACCATTTGAGCCTGCCTCCTGATCTATAGACATATATTTTGAATGTGTACACTATGCTATCCATACATGTTATCCGGTGATGCGGTACCCTTTCTCACCTTTGTGCAATCACGTGTAATCCATACTGGGCCTGACACCGTCTGAGCCTGCCTCCTGATCTATAGACATATATTTTGAATGTGTACACTATGCTATCCATACATGTTATCCGGGGATACGGTTCCCTTTCTCACCTTTGTGCAATCACGTGTAATCCATACTGGGCCTGAGAACGGCTGGCGAGCTGTTAAGCAAGCTACAGCACCTGTGGTTTGCACACGTAAGTTTTTCATTTTTTCAGGAATGACTGTTAGGCCTAATTCCGGAACTGCAGTTGACCTGCACTTACTGGGAAATCATCGTTGGCGGGTAATAATTGTAATTCCAGATCCCCATCACTAACGTTGTTCAGCGGGTTATCTGCACCTGTAAGCGACAAACGCTGGCCTTTTCAGTGTAGTGCACATGCAGCCACGGACATGTAAGGGCATGACACACCAGTTATTGGCCAATCTCACGTGCCAGAGCCTCGCGTGTCCCTCTAGCAAGCCGAACTCGGACCGCGGGGCATGACGGAGTCTCATTCGTTAACGGAATTAAGCTTGCAATGTGTGCATCTTTTTTGTGGCTGGATGGTTGAGGTTGCCCATGTTGAGTCAAATTACGCCATAGGCTCCACTCCTGGTGGTGCCCTTCTGGACATTCCTTTAAGGTTCAGCTTTGCAACCATACTGCCCACGTAAAACAAACACTTTGCCTTCATGAACGCTGTTTGGAGGGTCGTGACTCGTGGGAATAACGCCGCCCAATCAGTTAACCTGCTAGAGAGATCCTTCGTTGCTCCCAAGCATGACATCACACTCCCCACTGCATCTAACTCACTCTCTGATTTTGAACCAGTCACAGAAGAAGAAGTAAGCAGGCTCCTTGCATCTTCTCGCCCAACTACTTGCACCAGTGACCCATTTCCGTCACAGCTCCTCCAGTCCCTTTCCCCTGCTGTCACCCCTCACCTAACTAAAATATTTAACCTCTCTCTCTCTTCTGGTATTTTTCGCTCCTCATTTAAGCATGCCATCATACATCCACTACTTAAAAAACCATCCCTCGACAAAAACTGTGCCGCTAACTATAGACCTGTCTCTAATCTTCCCTTCATCTCTAAACTCCTGGAACGCCTGGTCCACTCCCGTCTTATCCGCTATCTCTCAGAAAACTCTCTTCTCGACCCTCTCCAATCCGGTTTCCGCTCTTTACACTCCACTGAAACTGCCCTCACTAAAGTCTCTAATGATCTGCTAACAGCTAAATCAAATGGTCACTACTCCATGCTAATTCTCTTGGATCTCTCTGCAGCATTCGACACTGTGGATCATCAGCTCCTCCTCACTATGCTCCGTTCCATTGGCCTCAAGGATACCGTTCTCTCCTGGTTCTCCTCCTATCTCTCCGACCGCTCCTTTACTGTATCTTTTGCCAGTTCCTCCTCCTCTCATCTTCCCCTTACTGTTGGGGTCCCCCAAGGATCGGTTCTAGGCCCCCTCCTCTTCTCCTTGTACACTGCCCCTATTGGTCAAACAATCAGTAGATTTGGTTTCCAGTACCATCTCTATGCTGATGACACCCAATTATACGCTTCTTCTCCTGACATCACGCCAGCCTTTCTAGAAAACACCGGCGATTGTCTAAACGCTGTGTCTAATATCATGTCCTCACTATATCTGAAACTGAACCTGTCAAAGACTGAACTCCTGGTGTTTCCTCCCTCAACTAATGTACCTATACCCGACATTGCCATTTCTGTGTGTGGTTCCACTATTACTCCCCAGCAACAGGCCATCTGTCTTGGGGTCATACTTGATTCCGAGCTTTCCTTTGCCCCCCCACATTCGATCACTGGCTCGCTCTTGTCATCTGCACCTCAAAAACATTTCTAGAATTCGACCTTTTCTTACCTTTGACTCTGCAAAAACTCTTACTGTTTCTCTTATTCATTCTCGTCTCGACTATTGTAACTCTCTTCTAATCGGTCTCCCTCTTACCAAACTCTCCCCTCTCCAATCTGTCTTGAATGCTGCAGCCAGGATCATATTCCTCACCAATCGTTACACCGATGCCTCTACCTTGTGCCAGTCATTACACTGGCTACCCATCCACTCCAGAATTCAGTATAAACTTATTACCCTCACTCACAAAGCCCTCCATGGCTCAGCACCACCCTACATCTCCTCCCTTGTTTCAGTATACCACCCTACCCGCGCCCTCCGTTCTGCTGATGACCTGAGGTTAGCATCCTCAATAGTCAGAACCTCCCACTCCCATCTCCAAGACTTTACACGTGCCGCGCCAATTCTTTGGAATGCACTTCCCAGGTCAATACGATTAGTCCCCAATCCCCACAATTTTAAGCGTGTCCTGAAAACGCATTTATTCAGACTGGCCTACCGCCTCAACACATTAACCTAATCTATCCCTGTGTGGCAGAGCCAAAAGTTTTACCATAACCAGGTTCCCCGCATCATTCTCCCACATGCTTTATGCATCCATTAGCCCTCTGTGTCCGTACTGTCACACACCTAACATTATGGCTGGTCCATACAATCAGGGCAACTGTTACCACCCACCTTTCGTGTCTACCTCTTTCCTCATAGACTGTAAGCTTGCGAGCAGGGCCCTCTTTCCTCTTGGTATTTGTTATAATCTACTGTATGTGTTTATTGTTATGCTGTAATGTCTATTGTCTGTACAAATCCCCTCTGAAATGTAAAGTGCTGCGGAATATGTCGGCGCTATAAAAATAAAATTTATTATTATTATTATTATATTCTACTATATTGAGGTCTACGAGGAGGATATTATACTATATGGAAGACTATGGGGATTGCATTATACTGAATGGAGGACTAAGGGGTGCACTATACTATACAAAAAACTATTGGGTGCTTTATTCAATATGGAGGGCTATGGAATGCATTATACTTTATTGAGGACTATGGGAAGTGTATTTTACTATATAGAGGACTATGGGGAGTGTATTGTATCATATGGGTAACTATAGGACACAATATACTATATGGAGGACTATAGGGGACATTATACTATATGGAGTTCTATGGAGTGTGCATTACACTATAAGGAGGATTATGGAGTCCAGTATACTATGTGGTATACTATTGGGTGCATTGTACTAAATGAGCAAAATCTGCCTATTGATCGAGTAATTGGATTGTTTATACCCGAACAGAAATCATTGCTCTCAGCAGCATATCTGAAAACTGCAGATATGCTTCTCATAACATTATACTGTATGGAGACATATTGATCTACTAGTGATCATTCTGTGCCCATTTTTCTTCCTGTGAAGAGGCTGGGAAACAAGTGTTGAATGACCTCAATATTGTTGGTCACGCTTGTTTAATGGCCTGAACTTAGCGCATGTAAATGTAACCAAAATGTTTCCGTGTGATGGTGCAATATGTTAGCATTTAAAGTTTTGCTCAGGGCCTCATTTTGTTTAAAACTGGCCCTAAATAAAAAGACAACACATGTTCACTAAGAAAATGAGCCACAGATCTCAGTACCCCTAAATGAATATCTTCCTCAGAATACATAAGAACCACATTTTTTACCCTGTAATATGAACACCCAAATAGTGACCTTCCTCAGAGTTAATACAGACACCAGATCAGGCAGTCTATTAATTAGGCCCATGGGTGTACATTAAAATCATGGGGCCCCACAGAAAAAGTTCTAATTGATCGACCTCACAAAAGAAAAAAATGTTGGAGTTGGTGGCATCACTATTGCAGCAACAGAATGTCATTCCATCCAATTGTTAATGACAGGCAAGGAGATGGACATGTATTGAGGCACAAATACAATAATTGTGCCCCTACTGGAGCTTTTCAGTGTTTTCAACCAATATGATACTCCTTTCCTGACCCCCACATATTATAATTCCCACCAAATGGTCTGCTTCATAGTTTGATTCCCCCACAATGAATTCCTCCACAGTATCCCCTACATTCACAGAATAATGCCCCTACTGTATCCCCCACACAGTAAAATGATGCCATAGTATGATGACCATGAAGTGCTCACCACCTAGGCACTCTCCCCCACCAACTCACTGACCACATAGCGGCGGTATGGTTTGCTTCAATTAGCAGTACACCACTGAATAGCCCCCAAAATAATTATAGACCCCTGTCCCGTTACTAACACCAGGCTCCAGACCAGAGTGTGAGAAGGTTATAAATGTATTTGACACTATGTAAAGGACTTTGTTAAAGAAGCTCTCCTTTCATATAATATTGATGAATTATCCTTTGGGTAGCACAGTCCCTCAGAAAGCACAGAGCTTTCTGAGGGACTATCCGGATCTTGATGCACTGCTGCACAAGGTCCGCATAGAGTGCGCTCACTTGCGGAGTTCCTGCACGGCAAGGTCACGCCTTCCGGAACATCGAATCATATGTGACCTACCCACCAGGTGGAATTCTACGTTACATATATTGGTTTGGTTGTGTGAGCAGCAGGCAGCAGTCATGGAGTACCAGCTGCATCAGGCACAAACAAGTCGCACTGTGCGCCGGTCACACTTCAGCACCACTGAGTGGGCCTCTATGAAGGACATCTGCCTCGTTTTGCGTGCCTTAGATGATTCCACGCGGATGGCGAGTGCAGATGATGCACTAATCAGCATGACTGTCCCCCTTATCTGCCTGCTTCAAAAAACACTGCAAGCACTAAGGGATGAGGTTTTGGAAGAGGTGGAGGATGAGGAGTCCCAAATGCCATCTGCTTCTGGACAGTCTGCACTACGTGCTTCCTCACAAAGGCCTAGGCAGGGAACACTTTGTGAGGAGGATGAGGAGGAGTCGATGGAGGAGGAAAACATCTCTCCAGAGGAGGGTGGTACACAAAGCTCTAGTCAGTATGTACAGCGAGGGTGGGGTGATGCAGAGCAGGCAGAGATCACGCCTCAAGCAGGGGACAGCAGTTCTTTGGCAGTTGGGAGTCTGCAGCACATGGTTGACTTCATGCTGCAGTGCCTGAGAAACGACCGCCGCATCGCCCACATTCTCTACACGGCTGATTATTGGGTGTACACCCTCCTAGATCCTTGCTACCGGGACAACTTGCAAACCCTCATACCAACGTTGAACCGGGAGCGTAAACTGCGGGAGTACCAAGACACACTGGTGCAGTCCATCATGTTTTCCATTCCACCCGACAGCAGTGGTGCTAGTGCTTTACAAAGCACCTCTGTGCATCGAGCCAGTGGAGGAAACTCGGCACAAAGAGGGAGCAGAGGCAGCGCCTCAGCACAAGGCAAGACCACTATGGCCCAAATGTGGCAAAGTTTTGTGTGTCCGCCACAATTGTCTACATCGTCACTGACGGCTCCGGGGTTGGAGGCCAGGGGAAATACTAGAGACAGTGGAGCCTGAGGCCTAAGTGGAGCACGGTTACAATCAGTAGTAGTCTACAACCTCTATAAAATGTGCTGCAAGTTGGCCTCAGCCTGCTCCATGCCTCATCCTGGGCTCCAACAACGCCAGTTGGTGTTCAGAAGTGCCGTCTTCGCAGACAAAAACACCATCACTACTGTGTCTGTGGGGTTCAGTAATGCCAGCTGTTCCCCTGCTGTGTAGATGGCAAAGTCTAGTGCTGCCTCCACATGCCAACAACATCAGGCCTGAGCCTGCTCCATGCCTCATCCTGGGCTCCAACAACGCCAGTTGGTGTTCAGAAGTGCTGTCTTCACAGAGCAAAACACACTAGCTCCTGTGTCTGTGGGGTTCAGTAATGCCAGCTGTTCCCCTGCTGTGTAGACGGCAAAGTCTCCTGCTCCCTCCACATGCCAACAATATCAGACCTCAGCCTGCTCCATGCCTCAACCTGGGCTCCAACAACGCTAGTTGGTGTTCAGAAGTGCCGTCTTCACAGAGCAAAACACACTAGCTCCTGTGTTAGTGGGGTTCAGTAACATCAGCTGTTCCCCTGCTGTGTGGATGGCAATGTCTCCTGCTGCCTCCACATGCCAAAATAATCAGGCCTCAGCCTGCTCCATGCTTCATCCTGGGCTCCAACAACGCCAGTTGGTGTTCAGAAGTGCTGTCTTCACAGAGCAAAACACACTAGCTCCTGTGTTAGTGGGGTTCAGTAATGCCAGCTGTTCCCCTGCTGTGTAGACGGCAAAGTCTCCTGCTCCATCCACATGCCAACACCATCAGGCCTCAGCCTGCTCCATGCTTCATCCTGGGCTCCAACAACGTCAGTTGGTGTTCAGAAGTGCTGTCTTCGCAGAGAAAAACACCATCGCTTCTGTGTCTGTGGGGTTCAGTAATGCCAGCTGTTCCCCTGCTGTGTAGATGGCAAAGTCTAGTGCTGCCTCCACATGCCAACAACATCAGGCCTGAGCCTGCTCCATGCCTCATCCTGGGCTCCAACAACGCCAGTTGGTGTTCAGAAGTGCCGTCTTCACAGAGCAAAACACACTAGCTCCTGTGTTAGTGGGGTTCAGTAACGTCAGCTGTTCCCCTGCTGTGTGGACGGCAATGTCTCCTGCTGCCTCCACATGCCAAAACAATCAGGCCTCAGCCTGCTCCATGCTTCATCCTGGGCTCCAACAACGCCAGTTGGTGTTCAGAAGTGCCGTCTTCAGAGAGCAAAACACACTAGCTCCTGTGTTAGCGGGGTTCAGTAATGCCAGCTGTTCCCCTGCTGTGTAGATGGCAAAGTCTCCTGCTCCATCCACATGCAAGCTACTACTGATTTTTAACCATGCTCCACATAGGCCTCTGGCTTCACTGTCTATAGTTTTTCCCCTGGCCTCCAACCCCGCCAGTTGCTGCTCTGTAGTGGCGTCTGCACAATCCACACTTGTTCCTGAGTTACTGGGGCTCAGTCACGTCAGTTGATCCCCTGATGTGCGTCCGGCAAGGTCTCCTGCTCTGTCCACATTCCCATTACTAGTAGTGTGAATGAGGACTGAGCAGGAGACCTTGCCAGACACACATCAGGGGATCAACTGATGTGACTGAGCCACAGTTACACAGGAACAAGTGTGGATTGTGCAGACGCCACTTCAGAGCAGGAACTGGTGGGGTTGGATGCCAGGGGAAATACTAGAGACAGTGGAGCTGGAGACCATAGTGGAGCACGGTTACAATCAGTAGTAGTCTACAACCTCTATAAAACCAGCTGCAAGTTGGCCTCCGCCTGCTGCATGCTTCATCCTGGGCTGCAACACAGCCAGTTGTAGCCTGGAAGTGCCGTCCACACAGATTGAAACACTCGCTCCGGTGTCTGTGGGGTTCAGTAACGCCAGCTGTTCCCCTGCTGTGTGGATGGCAAAGTCTCCTGCTGCCTCCAAACTCAAACTACTACTGATTTTTAACCGTGCTCCACTTAGGCCTCTGGCTCTACTGTCTCTAGTATTTCGCCTGGCCTCCAACCCCGCCAGTCGCTGCTCTGAAGTGGCGTCTGCACA
Source organism: Dendrobates tinctorius (assembly GCF_039654945.1). Lineage (NCBI taxonomy): Eukaryota > Metazoa > Chordata > Amphibia > Anura > Dendrobatidae > Dendrobates > Dendrobates tinctorius. Next base: position 80,745,341 of record NW_027361671.1, read on the forward strand.
ATCCACTCTTGTTCCTGTGTTACTGTGGCTCAGGCACGTCAGGTGATCCACTGATGTGTGTCCGGAAATGTCTCCCGCTCTGTCCCCACTCCCATTACTAGTAGTGGGAATGTGGACAGAGCAGGAGACCTTGCCGGACACACATCAGTGGATCAACTGACGTAAATGAGCCCCAGTCACACAGGAACAAGTGTGGATTGTGCACACACCACTTCAGAGCAGCGACTGCCGGGGTTGGAGGCCAGGGGAAATACTAGAGACAGTAGAGCCAGAGGCCTAAGTGGAGCCCGGTTAAAATCAGTAGTTGTGTACAACCAATATAAAACTCGCTCCAAGTAGGCCTCAGCCTGCTGCATGATTGACCCCTGGGCTCCAACATCGCCAGTTGCAGCTCAGAAGTGTCTTTGGCACGGGCACTCCCTCCTGCCCAGCCTGGTCCCAGCACGCCTGCTGTTTCCGGGTAGTGTCAACGTCACTTTGCCACCGATACGTTGTCCTGTCGTGTTGCGGTCGGGTTAGCCGAGTCTATGGTGCCTGCAGTTTTGGTGCTTCCTATGTGGGCTGCGGGTTCTGGTAATAAAGGCTGGTTCCGTAGTGCCATTAGGACAAGCACCCCCTGTTGGACTGTGGGTTTTGGAAACTGCGTCCTGCTCGCGGCCTTGCAACTTTGTTGATCATGGGTACCTTCTGCTACCCATCCGGGTTCCAGCACCGTCAGCTGGTTCTCGGAAGTGTCTTTGGCACGGGCACTCACTCCTGCCCAGCCTGGTTCCAGCACGCCTGCTGTTTCCGGGTAGTGTCAACGTCACTTTGCCATAAATATGTTGTCCTGTCGTGTTGCGGTCAGGTTAGCCGAGTCTATGGTGTCTGCAGTTTCGGTGCTTCCTATGTGGGCTGCAGGTTCTGGTAATAAAGGCTGGTTCCGTAGTGCCAATAGGACAAGCACCCCCTGTAGGACTGTGGGTTTCGGTAACTGCGGCCGGCTCATGGCCTTGAAACTTTGTTTTTTTCCTGGGTACCTTCTGCTACCCATCCGGGTTCCAGCACCGTCAGCTGGTTCTCGGCAGTGCCTTTGGCCTAGGTGCCTCCTTCTTGGTATCCGAGTTCCAGCAACGTCTGCTGGTTCTTGGTAGTGCTTTGGAGCACAGGTACCTCCTGCTTAGTAACCGTGTTCCAGCACCATCAGCTGGTCCACGGTTGTGCCATTGGCTCTTGTTCCTTCTGCTGCCCCTCCGGGTTCCAGTATCATCAGCTGGTTCTCGGCAGAGCCTTTGGCCTAGGTGCCTCCTTCTCGGTATCCGAGTTCCAGCAACGTCTGCTGTTCCTTGGTAGTGCTTTTTAGCACAGGTACCTCCTGCTTAGAAAATGTGTTCCAGCACCGTCAGCTGGTCCACGGTTGTGTCATTGGCTGTTGTTCCTTCTGCTGCCACTCTGGGTTCCAGCACCGTCAGCTGGTTCTCGGTAGTGCCATAGAGTATTGTAGCTTCTGCTACCCATCCGGGTTCCAGCACCGTCAGGTGGTTCTCGGCAGTGTCTTTGGCACGGGTACTCCCTCCTGCCCAGTCTGGTTCCAGCACGCCTGCTGTTTCCGGGTAGTGTCAACGTCACTTTGCCACCAATACGTTGTCCTGTCGTGTTGCGGTCGGGTTAGCCGAGTCTATGGTGCCTGCAGTTTCGGTGCTTCCTATGTGGGCTGCGGGTTCTGGTAATAAAGGCTGATTCCGTAGTGCCAATAGGACAAGCAACCCCTGTAGGACTGTGGGTTTCGGTAACTGCGACCGGCTCACGGCCTTGCAACTTTGTTTTTTTCCTGGGTACCTTCTGCTACCCATCCAGGTTCCAGCACCGTCAGCTGGTTCTCGGCAGTGCCTTTGGCCTAGATGCCTCCTTCTTGGCATCCGAGTTCCAGCAACGTCTGCTGGTCCTTGGTAGTGCTTTTTAGCACAGGTACCTCCTGCTTAGAAAATGTTTTCCAGCACCGTCAGCTGGTCCACGGTTGTGCCATTGGCTGTTGTTCCTTCTGCTGCCACTCTGGGTTCCAGCACCATCAGCTGGTTCTCGGTAGTGCCATAGAGTAATGTAGCTTCTGCTATCCATCCGGGTTCCAGCACCGTCAGATGGTTCTCGGCAGTGTCTTTGGCACGGGTACTCCCTCCTGCCCAGCCTGGTTCCAGCACGCCTGCTGTTTCCGGGTAATGTCAACGTCACTTTGCCACCAATACGTTGTCCTGTCGTGTTGCGGTCAGGTTAGCCGAGTCTATGGTGCCTGCAGTTTTGGTGCTTCCTATGTGGGCTGCGGGTTCTGGTAATAAAGGCTGGTTCCGTAGTGCCAATAGGACAAGCACCCCCTGTAGGACTGTGGGTTTCGGAAACTGCGTCCTGCTCGCGGCCTTGCAACTTTGTTGATCATGGGTACCTTCTGCTACCCATCCGGGTTCCAGCACCGTCAGCTGGTTCTCGGCAGTGCCTTTGGCCTAGGTGCCTCCTTCTCGGTATCCGAGTTCCAGCAACGTCTGCTGGTCCTTGGTAGTGCTTTTTAGCACAGGTACCTCCTGTTTAGAAACCGTGTTACAGCACCGTCAGCTGGTCCACGGTTGTCCCATTGGCTCTTGTTCCTTCTGCTGCCCCACCGGGTTCCAGCACCGTCAGCTGGTCCTCGCTAGTGTCATTTGCTCTTGCAGCTTCTGCTACCCATCCGGGTTCCAGCACCGTCAGCTGGTTCTCAGCAGTGCCTTTGGCCCAGGTGCCTCCTTCTTGGTATCCGAGTTTCAGCAATGTCTGCTGGTCCTTGGTAGTGCTTTGGAGCACAGGTACCTCCTGCTTAGTAACCGTGTTCCAGCACCGTCAGCTGGTCCACGGTTGTGCCTTTGGCTCTTGTTCATTCTGCTGCCCCTCCGGGTTCCAGTACCGTCAGCTGGTTCTCGGCAGTTCCTCAGCCTTCTTGTACCTTCTGCTACTTTTCCAAGTTCAAGCTTGTGGAAATGGTTTTTGATTCTCACTCTGGATCTCCCTGACAATGATCCTGAATACGACGACCCTGAAGACCACACAGAAGAATACCTAAAAGATGACCCTGAAGAAGATGACCAAGAGGACAAAGAACAGGAAGACAACCACCAAGATGCAGAACAACAAGAGACAGAAGACCAAGAAGCATAAAAACCAAAAGCAGAAGAACATTAAGCACAAGACTAAAAATCAGAGCAAATGATATTATCTAATTTATAAGCAGAAGAAGACTAAGCAGTGTATGGGGGTGAGTCCGTTCCTCAAATACTGTAAATTGCAAAGCTTCTCCTATCTATTGCACTGTTAACCACAGACAGCACTCGGATTCCACACTGATGGCATCTGTGTGCTGCCTGTGTTTTGAATGAATCATAAAATAGTAATTTTGATCCATGTCACCAATCAAACGAGGACATATCTCCCACATGGTCTACAAAAAACACCAACATAGCACTATATCTTTAATTCTTACATGTTCTATCAGTGAAAATCAGACAGAACACAGATGGGATTCACGAGTTTCTAAATTAAAGACAAATGGGAACCTGTCAGTAGGATAATCTATGATGACCATCTTTTAACACTATGTAGTAAAGCTCCTAAAAACTCATGTATATACAGTAAATCCAGTTTCCGGCACATCCTTCAAAAAATGCCTTTGATAATTGTCCTGTGTAGTAGGTCATTTTGCACTGAGCTTGGCTCTTCCTCCGTTTTTAATTGACGTGGATGACCAAACCTATGGCATACACACAGTTTGTACACACATCATATCTGAGCAGATCCAGCCTCGCACAGGTGCAGTTCGCTTTGTCTTGTTGAGGGCAGAGAAATCTTCACGTGTGCGCATGCATCAGACAGGCCATGTTGATGTTGTAGGAGATGACATCCATGTCAAATAAAGGCAGATGGGTGTGTTTATCAATATGGGGGGGATAAAGCATGGTCCTGAGATGCCCACCGGATTGCCTGGCACCCATTAGTATACAGCATGGGACATTATAAGCCATATTATGAGGTATGTGGGATAACTGGATCTTTATAAAGGGGTTGTAGGGATGTTGATACATAGAGCATGAGATCTTCTCTGTGCAGGTTCTCCTACAGTACTAGAGTTGCTGAGGATAACAAAGACACTTTTGGTTTTAGACAGTTTCATAAGTTCGCTCAATAGTTTTTTAACAGAAAGAAAACTAAAGAGGGAGCTATTCTGTATTTGCGTAACTTCATAATTGTCCAAATGTCAAAATCCTGTAAAAATGCAAATAATGAAATTTATTAACTTTCTGTATCCTTGGCGGTTCTTTACTAAAACAGCTGCTCAGGCTGGCGTAATTATTAGTGCTAGTAACATCATCTAAATTACTTATGAGTCAGAAAAAAGGAAACTGTGGTATGGACGTAAATGAATTGATTTCATATTGTGAGTGAGGCAGTAATATATTAGACCCTTTCAATAAGAAACAGCTGGAATTCGCCACCTGGAGACAATGTGGCTGATGTCAGAAGCCGAATATTACAAAGATCCAAATATACCGCAGAGAGGAGCCTGTTGGCAAAACTCTGCCATTAGGGGGCAGTTGACTTTTATTACTAAGTCTGCCAAAAACACAAACAAGATTTAGCAGGCACTCAACACCAATATAATCCGTAAATGCAATTACGCAAAAGTGCACATCCAATGCAATATGACCATGTCCTTCCCCAAATACACAGGCTTTTTCAGGAAAAAAAGCTATATAAACGTGTAAAGGTCTTTTCTCAATGTTTAGTCCAGTGGATCGACAATTGGGATCAGTAATGGGAGATTAGCTCTTCTGGAGCGAACCAGATCATGCATTGTAGTTGTACATATATCCCTTCCTTTTCCCTTTCCCATCCTGCGGTTGGGTTGTACTTTATGGAAATTTTTTGAACCATATTAATGTGTAACATAGTCTGGAGCTCTAGTTTACGTGCACTCTAAACTCAAGGATTTGTACCATATGTCGCATGGCACATGGGTGACCAAAGTAAAAGTCCCAACATACCTAATGAGCCTTTCTGATATGTATATTTTTAAAGTACTTTGTATTTCAGTTCCTCAAAATTTCTATAACTATGCTTGCTTTCTATGAATGGAAACATAAAGGCAATGAAAATAGAAATCAATTTTACATCAAAGAGGACTTGTCACCACCAACTAATCATTATTTGTAATTAAAAAACATTTAAATTTAATCGCTCCAAAAAAATACTTAAATATGATTAACAAAAAAAATCCTCAAAAATTTAGAAATCTTTTTAAGTCCTCTGAATTTGTGACTTACAAAGTCGTCCATAATCTGTCTCCACTGTATTCTGTATCGCTGAACCAATCTCCAGATATTTTTCAACATTCCCCAAAACTCCTTCTGTCCTCTACACACACATTCCTCAACAAACTCCAAACTTTTCCCAAGTATGCTGCATCTTTGAAATTCTGTGCCCCAAGACGTCTGATTATCCACCACACTGAATTTTCAGATGGAACTTGAAAACCCATCTCTTCAAGAAAGTTTACAGCCTGCAATGACCACGCTGCTACCTCAACACCACCGGACCTGGTGCAATCCCCCAACCTACAGTGTCTTTACTTAAATATGATTAACAACAAAAATCCTCAAAAATTTAAAAATCTTTTTAAGTCCTCTGAATTTGTGACTTACAAAGTCGTCCATAATCTGTCTCCACTGTATTCTGTAGCTCTGAACCAATCTCCAGATATTTTTCAACATTTCCCAAAACTCCTTCTGTCCTCTACACACACATTCCTCAACAAACTCCAAAACTTCTCCCAACTATGCGTCATCTCTGAAATTCTGTGCCCCAAGACGTCTGATTATCCACCACTCTGAATTTTCAGATGGAACTTGAAAACCCATCTTTTCAAGAAAGCTTACAGCCTGCAATGACCACGCTGCTACCTCAACACCACCGGACTTGGTGCAATCGCCCAACCTACTGTGTCTTTACTGTGTCTTTACCCATTATCCTGTAGACTGTAAGCCCATAAGGGCAGGGCCCTCTCCCCTCTGTACCAGTCTGTCATTGTTAGTTTCTTGACTAAAATGTATATTTGTATTTTGCATGTAACCCCTCCTCACGTACAGAAACATTCAATCAATAGTCCTCTAAAAATAAATAATAATAATAAGTATGCAAATAAAACAATTCACCTTCAAGATTGTGTCCACTGCTCCTGTTATGCCAGACACTAGATGCATAATTTTTTGATAAATCTGGTGGCACATAACGAAAATAAACACAAAATTTCACTAGTTATAACAAGTTTGCTCAGCTACAAATGAAGGAGAATTATTACACTTGCATTATTATTATGTTATTTTTCAGCTGTCAAATCTCTACATAACCATGTCTTGTGTTTTTTCATTTTTCGCTGGCATGTTTTATGAGAAAATGATGCAGACAGTGCAGGACATGATAGGAACTTTTGGACTATTTGTATAGAAGGTTGATGGTGTCGAAAAGTTTCTTCTGTCCCATTTTTAACATAGTACCAGGATCTGCATCCATTTTGTTTTTACACAAAAAGCATAAAATTATCCAAAATGCTTTTGATGTGGTAAGACAAAAATTTCTCTTCTCTTCACTGGAACCAAGATGCTTAGGCCACCCATGAAAGACAATCCCACAGCCTTACAGTATCTTTGCTGCCTCTTCCTGATGACTGCAAATCCCAAGCGTTCTAATTATCAGCTTCTTAGATAATTGTATAACTCGTACTCACTCCACCAGGCATCCGCAGATAGTTTTAACTCCACCTGCAATGCAGCTGTAGAAAGACCAGGAGAAATTATGCTATTTTCTTCCAAAATCTTGTATTAGTTTACAATGAACAGTAGGTAAAAAGGAGTAATCAGTACAGGGGAGTACACATGAGTCTTGAGTAAAGGCTGCTTTAGGCTAAACTGAAGAAAAAGGGAGGAGCAACCTAATACAGAGCTCAACTACGGGAGGGACATGGGGACAATCTTCACACAGTCTAATTCTACCTAGCAACAATAGGGAATTTGCTGATTGGAGGAAAAATTCAACTCAGAGAATACATATATATTACAGGTTGTTCCCATTCGTGGGACACAATACTCCCCATCTGAAATCGTCAGATTTCATAAGTCCTTGTGCGACGAAGGAGTCAACTCTGTACCTTGACGTCATGAAACCTGCAATGAGAGGAGAGAAGAAAGAAGAATGCAGCAATAATGCAGTAATCAAGTCCATACTTGCAGTAAAATGTATTCCTTGAATGAAAAAATGAAAAATAGAAAATGAGTCCAATGGAGAATAAAACATCTTCGGATTGGGGAAGCCACAACATGCAACTCTTCCACCAACCCAACAGTAGAAGTTCTAATCCACAAGGGGAAGTTCAAAGTTCAGTTGAACACTGATAGTCTTGTGTCCTAGCATGGCAGCAGCAAGCGGAGGCACGCTCCCTGCCGTGGCAGAGTCCAGCAACAAGTTAGGTTCATGTGACTCCTGCTCCAAGGATCCAGCATACTGAAGCATTTGGAGAGGTTTCTGTGGCTGTAGTCTTTGTAGATGCGTCGTAGGAAACATAGACTTGAACTGTCAGATGGTTGTTGTTGACATTTAGTGTAGTTTGTCTTCTCCTTTATCCAGTAGTGACGTGGGTATGGCAGGGGGGACAAGTCATGGTGATCTGATGTGATAAGGGTTTTGTAAGAGGAGATGTTGCTTGGATACTTTGGTCGCTACAGATGTTGCTGATGATGACCCAGCCTAACTCGAGGCGCTGGGCGTACGGTTTATTGAGTAGTCCGTGGATTTTTTGGCACATCTTGTGCAGTCATATAATGTCTCTGCCGAGGAGACTTAGGATGTCTGCCTTGTCGTCCAGTGGTGGCATCTCTTTGGCCATAATTCTGAGATGAAGATGCTGAAGAGCGACTTCTGGCTTTGGGATTTCTTCCCTGTTGAATGGTAATTGGTTCTACTCAACAAGTGTGGGTAGTGGTATCTCCATGGCGTCCTTCTCAAGAGAAGTTATTATGAGGCCACCAGCCCTTCTTCCAGAGGTTTTTATAATGCCGCTGCAGGTGCCCAAAGTGTAGGGATAGACGTCTCCTTTTAAGTCGAACAAGTCGAAGAGTTATGACCAGGCCAGTGATTTGTTGCTCTGGTCGTCCAGACTAACGTACACCTTGACTGCCTTATCTGGATGACTCTTGGGATACACCCTTTCCAGGCAAATCTTTGTGCAGGACTTGTCTCCAAGACCTTCTCCGCAGACTTCAGTGCATAAGGAAGATACCGCAACATGGCTTATCGCTTGGTCTGAACTCTCCCCACCATGGCTTGTGATTGGAGAAGGTATAGACACAGAGTCAGGCTATGATGGATGGAGTGCTTGTATGTGGTCTTCACTGTCGCACTCTAGACAGTTGATGGCGATGACACAGTCCTTCGCAAGATGTTCGGTAGAGGCGCAGTACCTGAAGCATACTCAAAATTTCTTCAAGAGCTCCTTTCATTCTTGAAGGGGCTTCTTCCTGAAGCAGGAGATGTGGCAGTTTGTAAATTGGACACTGGCGGTTCGGATTTTCCACCTTCTCACCTTCATTGCCTTTGTCTGGCACTGATGTCGGTATAGGCAGAATGTTTTTTTTTGTCTTACTGTTGTGAGAGCATGAACTCTCGTACTTAGGAGATTACGCAGAGCCACTGGGTTCTTCATAGCAGAAGCTGGGGTTGGTTTTGCACTCTGCAATCTCCTTGATGAAGTCACAGAAATAGAAAAATGGAGGAAAAGAGACTTGGTTTGTCTTTTGTAGTTTGACCCTCATATGGTCCACCTTTCTTGTATGTTGTTGGGTAAGTTGGAAACTATGGGTTTTACCCCACGAGCAGTGTCCAGGTAGCTGAGGCTTGGCAGGTGCGTGTCTGCCTTGGCTAACTGGAGCTCTAAGAGCAGGTTGCTAAGCTCTAGGAATTTTGAACTGTCCTTGCTGGATATTTAGGGGAAATCCTGTAGTCGCTTGAACTATGCATTCTCTATAGCTTCAGGACTGCCAAAGCTACATTCTAGTCTTTGCCATGCAGCCATGAGACCAGCTGCTGGATTACTTATATGGACGGATCTGAGCCTCTTGACCCGCTCTGTGGACTGAGGTCCGAGCCACCTGATTAGCAGATCCAGCTCTTCAGCAGCAGTGATGCCAAGGTAACTGATTGCGGCTTTAAAGGTACATTTACAACCTCTATAGTTCTCTGGTTGATCATCGAACCTTGTGAGACCGGTCTTAGTAAGTTCATGGCGAACCATGTACCTTGCAAAGTCAGAAATGTTGTATTTCTCTGACTTTGGGAAAACAATTGCGGACTGAATAGCGCTGTTCATATGGTCTGTAGCGTCTTGATTAGAAACGTAGGATAGTATGGTGCGGCATAAGCATTTAGTGCAGTAACCAGTTTACTGAGAATAGTTTCTGCCATAGATGTGACTGGATCTGTACGGCTTTGCTGGGGTGTAGGATCTGGCTGTGTATTGAAGCATGAAGGGGGTTCGGGTTTGAATGTTTGTGGCACATTGGACTTACCTTGACAGCTGGGAGCTGCAGGTGCATCGACATCCTGATGCTTTGGAGAGGGGTCGGTACTGACGTGAATGCTGTTGGTGGTCAGAGGTTCGCTGGCATGGCTCAGCATGTAGTCTCTTTGCACTTAAGTGAGTCTTCCATGTCAAATTCGCACAAATTGAGGCTGCCTCCTTGGCTCCCACCTAGGGCTTGCTGGAAGACCTTTAGCTTTGCCATGGCTGCTGCATGTTCACATTCCTTCTGCAGGGCTTCTATTTCCACCCTCTTGCATGCAGATTCAGCTTCCATCTCTGCTCTCTTGCATGCAGATTCCATTTCCCTCTCTGCCTTCATTCAGGCAAAACGGCTTGCACTTTTGTAGATTCCGCTTAGGCACACGCTCTTATGAATTGCTCACTAAGGGTTGAGTACCTAGATGAGCTTGACTTGACTGAGTGCTTTGAGCTCCTAGTGGACCTGGATCTGTGCAATGCCGCTTCTGACATTTGTACGATTTATGCTTCTGTATAGTCCTCAATTTCATGCACGATGTAGTCTCGTTTGTCATTGAGCTGTTGGAAGTCCTGAAGTTCCTTTAGATACTCTGGCATGTTTAATTTCAGCAGAGTAGAGGTCTATTTTTTACAAGTGTCTTTATAAGACTGGTATGCAGAGTACAATTGTTCAAGGGCTCCCTCTGGTGGAAACTCGTGAGAGCCAGGCACAGTTAAGGCAGTTACTTGATTCAGCAGTCTTTTCCATAGGGAAGTTGTGTGGTGTAGCAATTCACTTTTGGTGGATTCTAGGTTCTCTTTGACCTTCCATGCAGGATTGGTTGATCATTTGGATCTTTCACTGGGAACTGTGAGAAGTTCTGTTTCCATTTCTTGCTGCTGCAGGACTGACAGTGAAAGGGTTCTTTTAGTCTCAGACATAGTGGCAGGAGTGCAAGGGTGGGGGCTGTTCTCCTTCTGGTTGTCAATGAGACCAATACAAAGTTACAACTAGATGAGCTGGAGAGCACAGAATGGGAAACAAGTCTATGAAAACTGCAGCTTCTCAATAGCTTAGATGATCCTTTCTCTGGATTACAGGCTGTGAACTTTTCTTAGTAACAGGTTAAATCTTTCACTGTGCAATTTTCTGAAGTGAAGAGCGTGGAGAATGTCTGCAGTCCATGTAAACTGCTGTTGTTGTGGTTTTACATTAGCCTTACAAACAATCCTATTCTTGGATTACAGCTGTATACTATTCCTGGTAACAGCTATTCCTTTTTACTTTTCTGCCTTTTTCCTGATGACTGCAAATCCCAAGCGTTCTAATTATCAGCTTCTTAGATAATTGTACAACTCGTACTCACACCACCAGGCATCCGCAGATAGTTTTAACTCCACCGGCAATGCAACTGTAGAAAGACCAGGAGAAATGATGATGTTTTCTTCCAAAATCTTGTATTAGTTTACAATGAACAGTAGGTAAAAATGAGTAATCTGTGGAGTACACATAAGTCTTGCGTAATGGCTGCTTTAGGCTAAACTGAAGAAGAAGGGAGGAGCAACCTAATACAGAGATCAACTACGGGAAGGACATAGGGACAATCTTCACACAGTCTAATTCTACCTAGCAACAATAGGGAATTTGCTGCTTGGAGGAAAAACTCAACACAGAGAATATATATATTACAGGTTGTTCCCATTCGTGGGACAAAACAGTATCTCTCCTCCACCAAATGTTATAATTGGCGCAATGTGGTCAGGCAGGTAACCTTTAGGCATTCACTTAACCCAGACTTCACCAACAGATTGCTCTCTAGGGGACATAAGCTCTGGTATCCTGTAATGCATGCTTAACAAAACTGTCTCCGACTCTTAGAATCATAGAATCATAGAGTTGGAAGGGACCTCCTGGGCCATCTGGTCCAACCCCGTGTTCAAACCAGGATTCGCTAAATCATTCCAGACAGATGTCTGTCCAGCCTCTGTTTGAAAACTTCTATTGAAGGAGAACTCACCACCTCTCGTGGCAGCCTGTTCCACTCATTGTTCACTCTAACTGTCAAAAGTTTTTTCTAATATCTAATCTGTGTTTCGTCCCATTCAGTTTCATCCCATTGCTTCTAGTCTTTCCTTGTGCAAATGAAAATAAGATGATCCTTCTACAATGTGACAGCCCTTGAGATATTTGTAGACAGCTATTAAGTCTCCTCTCAGTCTTCTCTTCTGCAAGCTAAACATTCCCGAATCCTGCAACCTTTCCTCATAAGACAGGGTTTGCAGACCGGTCACCATTCTGGTCGCTCTCTTCTGAACTTTTTCCAGTTTGTTGATGTCTTTTTTAAAATGTGGTGCCCAAAACTGGACACAGTATTCCAGATGAGGTCTGACCAAAGAGGAGTAGAGGGCAATAATGAATTCATGTGAATTGCATTTGCCTTTTTTGCTGCTGCGTCACACTGTTGACTCAAATTCAGTCTGTGATCTATTAGTATACCCAAGTCTTTTTCACATGTGCTGCTGCTTAGCCCCATTCCTCCCATTCTGTATATGCGTTTTTCATTTTTATTGCCCTGATGTAGTACTTTGCATTTTTTCCTGTTAAAAACCATTCTGTTAGTTGCTACCCACTGCTCCAGTTTATTTATATCTTTTTGAATCCTCTCTCTCCTCTAGTATTAGCTATCCCTCCTAGCTTTGTGCCATCAGCAAATATAATCTGTTTACCCTCAATTCTTTCATCTAAATCGTTGATAAAGATGTTGAACAATACAGGGCCCAGGACAGAGCCCTGTGGTACCCCACTTGAGACATTCTTCCTACTGGATGTGCAGCCATTTACGACCACTCTTTGGGTCCGATCACTAAGCCAATTATGAATCCACCTAACAGTTGCCATGTCCATTCCATACTTAGCCATTTTTTTCAATAAGGATTGTGTGAGATACTTTGTCAAATGCTTTGCTGAAGTCAAGATATTCTATGTCTACAGCATTTCCCTGATCCACCCAATCAGTGATTCTGTCATAGAAAGAGATTAAGTTAGTCTGACATGACTTATTAGTTACAAGCCCATGCTGACTCTGTTTAATCACTTCATTCTTATCCAGGTACTTACATACATGTTGTTTAATAATTTGCTCAAAGATCTTTCCTGGTATAGAAGTCAGACTCACCGGCCTATAGTTGCCTGGGTCCACCTTCTTTCCCTTTTTGAAGATAGGAACAACATTTGCTCTTCTCCAGTCTTCTGGGACTTCTCCTGTTCTCCAAGAATTTTCAAAGATTATGGAGAGGGGTTCCCTTATTAGGACAGTTAAGAACAGTTGATGTTACATTTCCTTTCTGAGAGAAAACAGATGCAAAATAGGGATTTAAAAGTTCAGCCTTCTCAACATGCTGTCTTACCATTTCATCATTTTCATCCTGTAAAAATCCTATAGCATCTTTGACTATTCTTTTACTTTTGACATATCCCCAAGATCCTTTATTATTGCTTTTGATGTCTCTTGAAGCCTCAATTCATTGCCAGCTTTAGATAATCTGATTTGTGCCCTGCAAGTTCTGCAGACAGCATTATATTCTTCTTTAGATATGCCTCCCTCTTTCCATTTTATAAACATTTCTTTCTTCCTTTTTAGCATGTGCTTAAGTTCTGTGTTCATTTATCCTGGTTTCCTTAAATGCTTCCTATTCTTCCCTCTTTTTGTAATTGTTAACAATTGTGCTTTGAGAATTTCATTTTTCAAGATTTCCCATCCTTCCTGGACATTTTTGCCCTTAAGGATATCCAGCCATTGGATCACTCAAATTCTCTTTCTAAATCCCTTAAAATCTGCCTTTCTGAAATCTAACCTTGACGTCTGAGTCTTCATAGGTCTTCCTCCTCTAGTTATCCAAAATTCTAAAATAGCATGGTCGCTACCTCCTAAGGTCCCAGCCACTCTTACCTCCTCAACCATTTCCTCCCTGTTTATGAGGATTAGATCCAAGGTAGCAGATCCCCTTGTTTTCTCCCCTACCTTTTGGAAGATAAAGTTGTCAGCAAGAGAGGATAAGAATTTCCTTAACCTGTTAGTTTTGCCTGAGAGAGATTCCCAACAAATGTCTGGATAGTTGAAATCTCCCATGACAACTATGTCATATTTTTGGGAGAACTTGGCCATTTGATGCATAAAGAGTTCATCCATATCCTCAGCTTGCACAGGCGGCCTGTAGTAAATGCCTACAATGGTGTCCTTTCCACTGTTCTGTCCTTGTATTCTTACCCAAACAGTTTCCACAGAACTCCCAGTCTCTGAAGCTTCAATCTCTGTGCAGATATACACGTTTCTAACATACAATGCGACACCTCCTCCTCGTTTATCAAGTCTGTTTCTAGCAAATAAGTTGTATCCTTCTAGCATTGTATTCCAATCATGTGTATTGTCCCACCAAGTTTCAGTGATTCGAATGACATCATATTTCTTTTCCTGCGTTAGTAGTTCCAATTCTCCTTGCTTGTTGCCCATGCTTTGTGCATTAGTATAGAAACATTTTAGTTTGTGATTGGTTTCCCTTTCTCCAATATTTTTATTATTTAGATTCTTTTGTCTTTGTTCTTCCTTTCCACTTCTAATAGCAGAGTTCTCAATAGAATTTGTCAGTTGTATGGCTTTTTTTGGCCTTTTGCTTCCCTTCCCACATTGTTCTAGTTTAAAGCTCTCCTGATGAGTGTAGCAAGGCGACTTCCAAATACATGCTTTCTAGTCTTCGTAAGGTGCACCCCATCTCTAGCAAGTAGTCCATCGTATAGATAATTCACTCCATGATCCAGAAATCTAAATCCTTGCTGACGGCACCATCAACATAGTTGTTCACCCGCAGAATCTTATTCCACCTCCTTGTTCCATGGCCATCCACTGGGAGGATGGAAGAGACGACCACCTGCGCTCCCAGTTCTTTCACTTTCTTACCTAAGTTTTCAAAGTCTCTGCAGATGGTTTCCAGGTCGTTTCTTGCTGTGCCATTTGTCCCCACATGTATTAGCAGGAATGGGTAGTCATCTGTAGGTCTGAAGAGTCCTGATATCCTGTCAGACACATCTTTAATTTTGCACCTGGAAGACAGCACATTTCTCTTGAGGTTATATCAGGTCTGCAGATAGCGGCCTCTGTTCCTCTCAACAGGGAATCCCCCATGACCACCACTCTCCGTTTCTTCTTCACAACATTTTTCTTTCTCCATCCAGGAGGATTCTGAAGGCGCACAACGTTGCTGTATGTGGGCAAAGTCTTATCCTGATGTATTTCTTCATCGTTCTCCTGCGTAAGAGCCTGGTACTGGTTCCTTAGCAGTATGGGCGCTGACTGCCTCCCGATCCTCCTGCTTCTCTAGGTTACATGTTTCCATTCCTCTGTTTCTTCAGGTGCACTTCGAGTTTCTTCTCTTTCTGTAACATGAAGAGATAATTCTGCTCTGTCTAAGAAATCTTCACCTTCCTTAATGATCTTCAATGTAGCTAACCTCTCTTCGAGATTTTGCAACTTTTCCTCCAACAGGGACACAAGCTTGCATTTGTGGCATGTGAAGTTTGGCTATTCCACGTTTAAGTCTGTGAACATGTAGCAAGAAATGCAGTTCACCAAATGGCTCCTGGCCTCTTCCATATTGTTATTGTTAAAGAGATTTCAAAGCGATGAAAAATGAGCCAAAATTCTTATCGGCGCGCAGTTTACCGATTTTCTCTTTTCAGCTGCCACGGCCAAAATCCAGTGATCGTTGAGCTCGCGGAGACTCTTCACTTATCCCAGAAGGCACTGGGAGTATGCAAATTCTCTCCACAGGACTCTTCCCCTGGTCAGCGTTTCAGGGGTTTAAATAGCCTCCTGTTCTGTCCAGGGCTCTCAGACAGGAGTGATAAAACTTAGACTAAAATTAAACCCATACCTCCCTTATAAAGCTACACCAAAAGTCTCAAAGAAATAAATAGGATTGGCGCTGTCATGCGTTTCCATATATGTGCTCTGCTGTCCACCAACCAAAGCTGAAACAGACGAGGCACGAACAGCACAGATGTTACAGGCAGATTACATGGCTAGGGCCAGTATTTTTTTTAAACTTATGGGAATGGAATTAAATGAGAAATCTGAATCTAATGATTCAGATTTGTGTGTGTCCTAATCTTTTTGTCCATATAGTGTATTTAAGGGTACATTGAATGAAAGCCTATTGAGTCTGTATACTGGGGCCAAATGTTATTACCAAAGCTGTAAAACAATGGTACAAAGGAGTTCGAGAAGAACTGTCCGCAGGATGAGTTCCAGTAGTTAATTTACCAGCTTTAATTAACAAACTTTACTGCTTTTTTGAGGTTGTAGCTAATTGGCAGCAATGCCTCCAGTGCTATATTTGCATACCAAGAGAAACTTACAAGCTTTCTCATACGCTTAAATAAGCTTAAATCGTGATGCAATCAATCTTGACCTTGTGAAATGGCAAAAATAAAGTTCAGTTTCTTTGACAAGAAATTGTCAGGTCCCTGTGTGTGTGCTGTCTTACTTTGATCTTTGCCTTTTACAAACACATTGACATGCAATGTCAGATGAGCTAATGGTCACACCCAAATCTCACATTTTTAATCAGTCAAGTGAATGGGATGTGAAACTAGAGAGCATTTTCCTCTCTGGCTGAGTCTCTGTAAAATGGCAGAAGAGAGCAGAGAATTACAACCCCAAAAGGATTGCATATTTGCACAACTTTACGAACTGACAGTTAATCAGACCCTGCCCTGCTTGTAAATACGTCAACCTCTGAGAAGAGAAGACTGCTTGCCAGCATTGTAGAAAGGATCTAAACAGCTGATATATGCTTACCGTTAACCAGACTGTATGTTTAGTATTAGCAGATGACAGCTGCAATGATTGTGAAGCTAACAGTAGTCATTGAGATGTAGTGTAATGCAGAAATGCTGCTGAAAAATTCATTCACTCACTTTGCTTCTTCCTGCTTTATTGTAATATATTTCTTTTTACTTAAAGTTATGTATGTGTGGGGGAAATATTGTGTATAATTCAGTCCACAAAAATACTTACATACTAACATAAATGCAGCACGTGACAATGTAGAGCAGTGAATAATTCTTCTAAGATACAATAAGTCATGTTTCTTCTGTGTTTCAGGGGCTTACTACACAATTTTTAGATTTAAAGGGAACCTGTCACCTCCCCAGGGCATTTTTAAGTTAAAGAGCCACCTTCAGCAGCACTAAGGCTGCATTATGTGAAGGTGGCTCTTCTGTTTCTGACCCCTAGTAACGCAGAAATATAACTAGCTCCTCATACCTGTAATGCAAATGTATCCCATAGGTATGGTGGTATGCCTCCTCCTGGTTTGTATGCTGGTGCCTGCGCTGTGACAAGAGTATTCACACTGCGGGGCTGGGGCCTCGGCAACACGCAGGCGCAATAGCCTGATGTCGGTTCTCGGGCGCATGCCCAAGAATTCTTGTCACAGCCCAGGCGCCAGCATACAAACCAGGAGGAGGTGGCGGTGCACAGGGGCATGATAGACGGATGGTGGGCGGCGCCCAGACACAAGACAAGTGGCATGATGGAAGGATGGTAGGCGGCTGATGCAGGGGGACACACCATACCTGAGGAACGCATTACAGGTATGAGGACCTAGTTATAAAAGTTGATATTTCAGCGTTACTGGGGGTCAGAAACAGAAGAGCCACCTTCACAGAATGCAGCCTTAGTGCTGCTGAAGTTGGCTCTTTAACTTAAAAAGGCCCGGGGGGGGTGACAGGTTCCCTTTAATGCAATGATTAGGGCTTGCCGTCGTTCTTCATCACACTGCCTATTTCATTCTTTTGGTCTTGATGTCAACATTAAAACTGCTATCACAATTTCAATATCCAGCGCCAGTCATTCTTGAAAATTGCTTCTGTTGACTTTATTCTGTTTAATAGGTGAACATAAATAGTGAAGCCTTTTGTATCCAAGTTTAAACAAAGCATTACAGACCACTGTTAAAAAGCTCTAAAAGAAGGTCCGTCACCAAATCAAAAGTAGACAGTTTTGGGGCATATTTTAATTTTGCTGCTTCCATCAGAATTCATTTTTTTAATCTGCCATACAGTTCCAGAGATATAGACCTTTTTATTTAGTGCAAATTTTTATGGTCTTTACATGAGGCATTGCTGAAAAGATTCTTTGGTAGCATATCTTTAGATTGCTCTGCATAATTACCATATGAACAACACCCCCTTGGTAAAGACCATAAAAAGTGACAAAATAAAAAGGCCCTTTTCTCTGGAACGCAATGGTGTATTTAAAAAAAAAAAAAAAAAAAAAGACTGAATAGTCAGGGGAGCAGTGGGAATGAAATAAGACTAAAAAAAATGACAACTTTTGACAGGTCCTCTTTAACTATTACTAAACTGCCCATAGACTTTATACTTCCATGCAGTTCACACT
The DNA here is from genome assembly GCF_039654945.1 of Dendrobates tinctorius. NCBI lineage: Eukaryota > Metazoa > Chordata > Amphibia > Anura > Dendrobatidae > Dendrobates > Dendrobates tinctorius. The sequence continues at coordinate 80,763,383 of NW_027361671.1, forward strand.
TTACCCAGCACTGACATTCTAAAACCTCATTGCAATGTAAAGCAGCTAGCATGAGTGCAGCTGTGGGGGTGAAGAGCTGGTTATCAGACACAGCCAGACTCCCCAGAGAGAAGATAAATATATCTTATTACCTTATTTAGCGTCTCAAGCTCCTTATATGCAATGCTGAACCAGCCCTGTTTATATAAATTAGGAAGCAACATTGGCAAATTGGAAAGCACTAGTCATGTGATAACAAGGTGAAGGGAGTGAGCAGGAGCAGCTGGGTCCTAGTCAGCTCTACTTGGCAGGCAGGAAGCTTAAATTCCTCTGTAACTGGGGCTAATATATCAGCTAAAGTTTCAGGGGGCATCAACAATAAAATAAATGGTTTTAAATGTTAATATGCCCCCAAAGATCTTTTAAGATTTTATGGGGGGCACAATGTGTACAATCAGTGAAAAAAATAAATACAAAAAGCAGAAATAAAATAGAAAATAAGCATTAATAATTAAAATAAAGCTTAAAAGGAGCCTGTCAGTCTAAATCACTATTTATAGCCCTACCCCATCAAAAAATATGATTGATATATAAAAATAATGTTTACAGAAAGGGGAACACAATTTATAGTGTTTTTAGCAGTCCTTTGTTGCTGTTAAGGAAAAAAATAATAAAATGTGAAAAATAGATATGCATTTCCTGTTTTTCTTTACATTTTCCCTCAATATCAGGAAAAAGGGAATAAAAAATGCCCTAAGGGTATGCGCACACAGAGTTTTTTGGATCTGCGGATTTTGTAATAAAATCCGCAGATAAATCCGCAGGACTAAAGTCCTGCGGTTTATCTTCGGATTTGTCTGCGGTTTTGCCCTTCAGTTTTACACCTCATAATGGATGAGGTGTTAAACCGCAGCGGTTCTGCACAAAAGAATTGACATGCTGCGGATTGTAAACCACAGCAAAACCGTGCAAAAAAATCCGCAGCTTGTGCACTGCGTCTTTTTTTTTTACATAGGAAATAAAGGTACTGTACAACGCAACAAAATCTGCTGTGGACCCGCAGAGCCAAAACTGCTGCGGATCCGCAGCAGAATCCGCATCGTGTGCACATACCCTTAATGTAAACCCCATGCCTGCTCAAAAAATGAATAGTGGACTCATAGTTATGTGCTTGCTGTATCTCTCTCCCCCTCCCTTTATCCAGTAGAGCCCAATTGACTCCCACATCTCACCACCTGTAGCTAAAGCCCTGATAACAGATCTATAGCACTTTAAACTGTGCATTTTACGATGAGTAGTTTGGTGAAGAACATAATGAAAAAATCTTTGTTTATGACAAAATCAGTACAAAATAGCGAGGAGAACCATGCACTCACTTGTGGTTCAGGTGACACAATTTTTTTGAGACGATCACCCAAAAATGCAGTGAGAAATAATTTTCATAAAGGGGCTGGCTTAGCTATTGAAAAAAAAACAGGCAGCTGACCCCCTTAACTAGTGCTCCAGTCACATGCAAATGCAGAAAATCCTGACCGGTGTCACTGAACATCAAGCACAGTGGCAGGGACGTGGGGATGGAGCTGCTACAGGGGATAATTAAACTATATTAGTAAGATAGATGACTTTTTTAACTTGAGCATAACCCTTTAAATGGAAGGTTTTTGGAAATTAAAAATCACACTCGTCCAAATGCTTTTTACATAACTTTAACTTGTGCTAAGAAACTTAGGATATGAGAAGCATAAATCGCACAATGCACATGACAAGCATGTCAATCCAATGTATCACGATCACACTTTGATCTTGTGCTCAATCGTGCTATTTTGTCTTTTCAACTTGTCACTTTCACACACCTCTTGGGTCATTATACTGGTGTATTTTCAGACTGTTAAAAATTAAGATTAACTGTAAAAATATTTGCTCTTAACTTTCAAGTTGCTCCCAAGGTACTTCAGTCTAGTATAAAACAGGACGTTGTCATTTACTGCATGTCTAAATGTCTAGACCAGGTATCCTGTCCTGTCACGTTGAGAAACAACGGATGCTGTGTGCTGGTAGGTTTGGAAAAAAAAACACCATTTATGCTCCTTTTTTCCTTTTACATGACAGTTTATTGTAGAAAATAATGTAATTGTAAACTATTTATTCGCATAACCTTTAAATCATAAAGCTAGAACGACTCAAGATAATTAATAACAAAGCAAATCTAATTTGCAGTTAGATAATTGTTTAAAAACGTTCCACAAGGAAGCAAAGGCAGCATACAGTGGGGCAAAAAAGTATTTAGTCAGTCAGCAATAGTGCAAGTTCCACCACTTAAAAAGATGAGAGGCGTCTGTAATTTACATCATAGGTAGACCTCAACTATGGGAGACAAACTGAGAAAAAAAAATCCAGAAAATCACATTGTCTGTTTTTTTTTCATTTTATTTGCATATTATGGTGGAAAATAAGTATTTGGTCAGAAACAAAATTTCATCTCAATACTTTGTGATATATCCTTTGTTGGCAATGACAGAGGTCAAACGTTTTCTGTAAGTCTTCACAAGGTTGCCACACACTGTTGTTGGTATGTTGGCCCATTCCTCCATGCAGATCTCCTCTAGAGCAGTGATGTTTTTGGCTTTTCACTTGGCAACACGGACTTTCAACTCCCTCCAAAGGTTTTCTATAGGGTTGAGATCTGGAGACTGGCTAGGCCACTCCAGGACCTTGAAATGCTTCTTACGAAGCCATTCCTTCGTTGCCCTGGCGGTGTGCTTTGGATCATTGTCATGTTGAAAGACCCAGCCACGTTTCATATTCAATGCCCTTGCTGATGGAAGGAGGTTTGCACTCAAAATCTCACGACACATGGCCCCATTCATTCTTTCATGTACCCGGATCAGTCGTCCTGGCCCCTTTGCAGAGAAACAGCCCCAAAGCATGATGTTTCCACCACCATGCTTTACAGTAGGTATGGTGTTTGATGGATGCAACTCAGTATTCTTTTTCCTCCAAACACGACAAGTTGTGTTTCTACCAAACAGTTCCAGTTTGGTTTCAACAGACCATAGGACATTCTCCCAAAACTCCTCTGGATCATCCAAATGCTCTCTAGCAAACTTCAGACGGGCCCGGACATGTACAGGCTTAAGCAGTGGGACACGTCTGGCACTGCAGGATCTGAGTCCATGGTGGCTTAGTGTGTTACTTATGGTAGGCCTTGTTACATTGGTCCCAGCTCTCTGCAGTTCATTCACTAGGTCCCCCCGCGTGGTTCTGGGATTTTTGCTCACCGTTCTTGTGATCATTCTGACCCCACGGGGTGGGATTTTGCGTGGAGCACCAGATCGAGGGAGATTATCAGTGGTCTTGTATGTCTTCCATTTTCTAATTATTGCTCCCACAGTTGATTTCTTCACTGCAAGCTGGTTGGCTATTGCAGATTCAGTCTTCCCAGCCTGGTGCAGGGCTACAATTTTGTTTCTGGTGTCCTTTGACAGCTCTTTGGTCTTCACCATAGTGGAGTTTGGAGTCAGACTGTTTGAGGGTGTGCACAGGTGTCTTTTTATACTGATAACAAGTTTAAACAGGTGCCATTACTACAGGTAATGAGTGGAGGAAAGAGGAGACTCTTAAAGAAGAAGTTACAGGTCTGTGAGAGCCAGAAATCTTGATTGCTTGTTTCTGACCAAATACTTATTTTCCACCATAATATGCAAATAAAATGAAAAAAAACAGACAATGTGATTTTCTGGATTTTTTTTTCTCAGTTTGTCTCCCATAGTTGAGGTCTACCTATGATGTAAATTACAGACGCCTCTCATCTTTTTAAGTGGTGGAACTTGCACTATTGCTGACTGACTAAATACTTTTTTGCCCCACTGTATATTTCCACATTAATTCTATGTACATGAAGGTAGGGTAACCGACAGGGGGGTGGTCCGCTTCTTGCCGCAGACAGACTCGAGACAGAGACAGGATCGCGTCCAACAGGTCTTCTTTATTAGCCGTCGTCACGACGACCACAGCAACACACGACAACAGTTTGCACTCTCCACACACAGGCCCGGGTACCTTTGCCTCCTCCTTACTTCTGTATGACAACCCCCCGCGGCTCTTTCACTGCAGCCGCCCTAGGCCTATCTACTGCAGCGCTTCACCAGTCCGAGTCCGTCCACCTTGTGGTACCCCCAGGCTGTCTCTGTCTGTGGCTTCTATCGTCGGGGCCACCCCCCTTGACCGTCTCAGCTGTCAGCCCCCTCCGGAGCTTCTTTCCTGTCTTTTCTCCTCAGCAGATCTTTCTGTCGCCTGCGCTCCACTCACTGACTGACCTTTCCAGAACCTTCTCTCCCTCTTTTATATCCTTCTCGCTCTGGTAGCCCCGCCCCCATGACTTGACAGTTTCTTTAGCCAATGGCTGCTGTTTAGTCCTATCCTCACAACTCTCCACTGCCCTCTTGTGGTCAAACTCTGGTATTACACTCATTCTCCACTTTTCCCAGCTGTTCCCCTTCTACTAATACAAATGTCCATCTAAAGTGCACCAACCACCCCTTCTCCCTACAGCATATATTTCCACATTAATTCTATGTACATGAAGGTAGGGTAACCGACAGGGGGGTGGTCCGCTTCTTGCCGCAGACAGACTCGAAACAGAGACAGGATCGCATCCAACAGGTCTTCTTTATTAGCCGTCGTCACGACGACCACAGCAAAACTTGACAGCAGTTTACACTCTCCGCACACAGGCCCGGGTACCTTCGCCTCCTCCTTACTTCTGTATGACGACCGCCCATGGCTCTTTCACTGCAGCCGCCCTAGGCCTATCTACTGCAGCGCTTCACCAGTCCGAGTCCGTCCACCTTGTGGTACCCCCAGGCTGTCTCTGTCTGCAGCTTCTATCGTCGGGGCCACCCCCCTTGACCGTCTCAGCTGTCAGTCCCCTCCGGAGCTTCTTTCCTGTCTTTTCTCCTCAGCAGATCTTTCTGTCGCCTGCGCTCCTATCACTGACTGACCTTTCCAGAACCTTCTCTCCCTCTTTTATATCCTTCTCGTTCTGGTAACCCCGCCCCCCATGACTTGACAGTTTCTTTAGCCAATGGCTGCTGTTTAGTCCTACCCTCACAACTCTCCACTGCCCTCTTGTGGTCAAACTCTGGTATTACACTCATTCTCCACTTTTCCCAGCTGTTCACCTTCTACTAATACAAACGTCCATCTAAAGTGCACCAACCACCCCTTCTCCCTACAGACAAGTTCATCCGTCAGGTCACCTTCCCTAATACAATAAGGAAGGGATAACGCATCAATAAAAATTAAATTCATATTTTATTTATTTTACTCACTTACTGCATATAGCACTATCATATTCCTCAGCGCTTTACAGACATTATCATCACTGTCCCCATTGGGACTTACAATCTACATTTACTATCAGTATGTCTTTGGAATGTGGGCGGAAACCGGGGACCCCAAAAGAAATCCATGCAAACATGGGGAGAACATACAAATTGCTTGCAGAAGTTGTTTGTGGTGGGATTTGAACGCAAGACCACACTACCTGCAAAAGAAAACTGTAAAAACAGTACATACAAAAAACTAAAAAAGGAACAAAAAATATTCAAGGAAAGTTCAATGTAGAAAACAGGTATGAAAGGCCTCATAAAACCACAAAACTGAATACCCTTTTGGATAGTAATTACAAGCCTTCCCTCACTATTATAGGAGACCAACACCTCTAAGACCCAACTGTTTTATAAGCCCCACGTGCATGAATCTGTTAGCCTAAAATAAAAGTGACCTGGAAGAAAATTACCACTGTGGCTTATGCAGGATTTCTATAGGAAAAATCTAACAAATTAACAAATAGTGTGGACAATTGTACCTGGATTTTTGCTACTTTAGGTTTATTGTTACTTAAAAGGACTTCTCACAAAGTCAATAGTGGCCAGTTTTTGCTCTTATTTTAATCCCGCTGCTCCCCTGAGTATTCTTTCTTTTTTAAAAATTTACCATACAGATCCAGAGATATCAGCCTTTTTATTTTGCAAAATAAGGGTGCCGTTACACATAGCGATGAACCAGCGATCCCGACAACGATATGGATTGCTGGTGAATCGCTAAGTGGTCGCTAGTGAGCTGCCAAACAGGCAGATCTCACCAGTGACATCGCTGGAGTCGGGGGTCGCTACTTACCTGTCAGACGCGGTGATCCTGACGTCCTCCCGCCCGCGTCCACGCGTCGCTCGTCGGCGCCACAGGAAGCCCAGCAGGAAGCGCCTGACAAGTAATGATCCAGGAGCTTCTCGCGCCACCAATGATGAGCAGCGGGGGGAGCCGGTTGGATGTAAGTATCACATGTAGCGATATCGCTAGCAATATCGCTGCAACGTCACAAAATCGGTGACTTTACAGCGATATTGCTAGCGATATCGCAGTGTGTAACGGGGGCTTAAGGCAACAACTGGCCGCTTTTGACCTGGTGATTGGTTCTCTTCAAATTCTTACTAATATTTTAAGTTAGATGTTGTAATGTAAAAAATTGAATGAAGATGGAAAGTAGCGGTCCATGGATCACCTATACGATTGATGATATGATATGATATGGGCAACAGAAGAGGCAGCAGGTGGAGATTTCTAAATGAGAATCACAGTTGTGCTCAAAAGTATGCATATTCTGGCAGAATTTTTGCTTTCTTGGCCTTTTTTCAGAGAATATGAATGATAACACCAAAACTTTTTCTCCACCTTGGGTTAGTGGTTGGGTATAATCATTTATTGCCAAACTACTGTGTTTTCTCTTTTTAAATCATAATTACAACCCAAAACATCCAAATGACCCTGATCAAAAGTTCACATACCCCATTTCTTAATACTGCGTATTACCCTCTCTAACATCAATGACAGCTTAAAGTCTTTTGTGGTAGTTGTGGATGCGGTTCTTTATTTTCTCAGATGATAAAGCAGCCCACTCTTCTTGGCAAAAAGCCTCCAGTTCCTGTAAATTCCTGGGCTGTCTAGCATGAACAGCGCGCTTGAGATTTCAAAGTGGCTCAATGATATTGAGGTCAGGAGACTGAGATGGCCACTCAAGACCCTTCATATTCTTCTGCTGTAGCCATTGACAGGTTGACTTGGTCTTCTGTTTTGGATTTTTGTCATGTTGGAATGTCCAAGTATGTCCCATGCGCAGCTTCCGGGCTGATGATTGCAATTGTGACTCCAGTATTTGCTGATAACGTGCTGCATTCATCTTTCCTTCAACCTTGACCAAGTTTCCTGTTCTTTTGTTACTCACATATCCCTAAAACATCAGCGATCTACCTCCTTGCTTGACAGTAGGAATGATGTTCCTTTCATCATAGGTCATGTTGACCTCTCTCCAAATGTAACATTTATTGTTGTGGCCAAAATGTTCAATTTTTGTCTCATCACTCCAAATTACCTTGTTCCAGAAGTTTTGAGGTTTGTCTCTGTGCTGTTTTGCGTATTGTAATCTAAATACTTTGTGGCATTTGTGCAGTAATAGTAATAGTAATAAATTTTATTTCTATAGCGCCGACATATTCCGCAGCACTTTACATTTCAGAGGGGACTTGTACAGACAATAGACATTACAGCATAACAATAATCATAGATCATAACAGATACCAAGAGGAATGAGGGCCCTGCTCGCAAGCTTACAATCTATGAGGAAAAAAGGGAGACACGAAAGGTGGGTGGTAACAGTTGCCCTGATTCTATGGACCAGCCATAATGTTAAGTGTGTAACAGTACAGACGCAGAGGGCTAATGGATGCATAAAGCATGTGGGAACATGATGCGGGGAACCTGGTTATGGTAAAAACTTTTGGCTGTGCCACATAGGGATAGATTAGGTTAATGTGTTGAGGCGGTAGGCCAGTCTGAATAAATGAGTTTTCAGGGCACTCTTAAAATTGTGGGGATTGGGGACTAATCGTATTGACCTGGGAAGTGCATTCCAAAGAATTGGCGCAGCACGTGTATAGTCTTGGAGACGGGAGTGGGAGGTTCTGATTATTGAGGATGTTAACCTCAGGTCATCAGCAGAATGGAGGGCGTGGGTAGAATGGTACACTGAAACAAGGGAGGAGATGTAGGGTGGTGCTGAGCCATGAAGAGCTTTGTGAGTGAGGGTAATAAGTTTGTACTGGATTCTGGAGTGGATGGGTAGCCAGTGTAATGACTGACACAAGGTAGAGGCATCGGTGTAATGATTGGCGAGGAATATGATCCTGGCAGCAGCATTCAAGACAGATTGGAGGGGGGAGAGTTTGGTAAGAGGGAGACCGATTAGAAGAGAGTTACAATAGACTAGACGAGAATGAATAAGAGAAACAGTAAGAGATTTTACGGAGTCAAAAGTAAGAAAAGGTCGAATTCTAGAAATGTTTTTGAGGTGCAGATAACAAGAGCGAGCCAGTGATCGTATGTGGGGGACAAAGTAATGGCTTTCTTCTGGCGAATCCACCATGCAGCCCATTTTTCTCCATACCAGGGTATGTAAACTTTTGAACAGGATAATTTGGATGTTTTGCGCTGTCATTATGATTTAAAAAGAGAAAACACAATAGTTTGACAATAAATGGCTTCATCCACCCACTAACCATGAGTGAAGAAAATGTTTTGTTGTTGTTATCATTCATATTCTTTGAAAAAAGGCCAACAAAGCAAAAAATTCTGCTGGGGTATGTAAACTTTTGAGCACAATGGTACATGCAATATGTCTGTAAATGGTATAAGAAGAAGTGTTCACAGTATAATAAACAGAATTGTTCTGCTCACAAGTGTGCATTCTTTTCTCCAAGCGCTCGTTATTTTGGTGGGCCTGGTCTATCAATTAAGCCTCACTGGTGATCCCAAAATTTGACTTTCGTTCAGAGCAAAACAGCTTCCTCCACAGTATACTGCACTCTCACGTGTAGCTGATGCAATAGGGCGGACATTACTTGAGAATAAAAGTGGTAAAGCTCTTTCACTGAAGCCAGCTGAGTAGGTGTAAATCTTGGTCAGCTGTAAATACTCAATACCGTTCATCCTCTTAGCATCCTACATCCAATGACAATCTATCACTGTGAGTTAGTAAGTTATTTTGTTAGCATTTTAACCATTATTTAAATTTTTTTATCAAGATTATACATGAAAATAAAAAAACTATGTAATATATCTTATTAGAGATATCCGCTTCTTTTTCCTCCTTGACTGATCCTTAATTCTCAATATTCTTAATTCATAGGTAAAATCTGCGGGGAATACAGACTTTCCCATTACTGAGATAAGAGATGACAGCTGGTTCTCATAAGATTCTATGGGGATGGAAGGTGCAGGAGGAAGGAGCTAGAGGCAGACACAAACAACCTGTTTTAAGTTCTACAGAAACTTTAAATCATTCTCATCATATCACCAAAATTTAAATCTATACACTTTATTGTATGAGATGTTTAACATAAAACATGCATGCAAAATGGCATCACACACATAATAGTAGTAGTAGTAGTAATAATAATAGTAATAATAATAATCATCATTTTCTTGCTTACCTAATTGTGGAATCAGAATAGAAAGAAAAGGAGACCTCACCTAGATGATTAATTTACTTGGTCATTTTTATCACACAGTGAATGCCATCAACAGTAAAAGCCCCCCCCTCAAAAAAAAATTGCAAGCTGCATTTTTTCACCATTTCACTCCACTTAAAGGGAATCTGTCAGCAGGCTTTTGCTATGTAATCTGAGGGCAGCATGAGGTAGGGATTAAAACACGGAACTCAACAATGTGTTACATGTCTGGCTGTGGGCTGTTCACTCTCACTGAAGGTTTTATCACCTGATGATTACCATTGCTGTTACTAGCTGGAACAAGCTTGCAAGTCCGACTCCACCCCCTGTTGTGACAAGCAGCTCACTGTCTATACACAATCAAAACCAATGTTACAAACAAAATGAGCATACACACTTCTTTAAGTAAGTAAAAAGCTAAAGTGCATATAAATAACATTGGGTATTTACTAAACACTGTCTTTACTAAATATAAACTGCAAAAGCCATTCTACCATGGCAAGGTGTACCCCATTCGGGACCATCTTTTTCTGTAATATTGAAAAGTCAACTAGTTTTAGCCAACCTCAATGTAGCGGTCGACTGACACCAATATTAAAGAATAGGAGAGTCTCGATTGGGGTACACCTTGTTTTGATGGGTTGGCTTTTATGATTTTTTTTTCCTCAAGAACAGTGTTTACTAAGTACCCTGTGTTATTTATATTCTCTCTTGCTTTTTACTAACAACAGAACTTGTGATAATTTGGTTCTGTCTAAGATTTTGTTTGCTAAATGGTCATTCTGTAGATGCTCTTATACCATGCATACCAACTTATACTCTGGCTTATTTCTTTGGATTTGTCTATAGACAATGTACAAAAAAGCCTAGTGTGGGCAGGGTTACCTTTCTCAGCTTTGCTGCATTACTAAATCTAAAAACTCTGTTGGTGTCATAAACTACTGCTGCACCAAACAAACTAAGTGATACAGCGTTGGATTTAGGGTCCCTTTGCTTACATCATGCTGCTCTCAAAAGATATAGCAAAAACATGCTGACAGATTCCCTTTACATTTTTCTCTTTTCAGTACATTTTATAGTAATGTGCATGGTGTTATTCAAGGGTACCCTTATGGTACCCTTTTAGAGATGAGCAAATTGATTTGCTGCAAATCGACTCAGTGTCAGATTTTTAAGAATTTGCTGAACTCCACAAATTCAAAAATATTGCGATTTGATTTGAACAAATTGCCTAAAATGGATGCTGCCATTTTACACATTATAGAGGACTGCATCAGCTAAAAAGGCTTGCATGACATCAGACATGGTGGGCTTCCCAATAATGCCTTGCAGCAATAATGTCAAATAGTATAGCACAGACAATCAGGAAAGACTATCATAGTCTGTGTAAAAGCAGAGGCAGAGAATGCAGCAGCCATTTTGTGGTGAATCTGGATAGTGAGAGGATGACACAGCTCACAGCCTAGCCATATAGATATGGAGAGAAAACTATTTAAAGTATAGTTACCATCTATTTACCTATATCCAGATATGTTGAAGTCGCATTGACATTACTAAGGCCCCTTTCAGACTGCATTCTTTGCCATGTTCAGTGGTCCCATTGGGGTTTACATTCGAACCCCTGCAAAACATGTTTTGGCTGTATGTATTTGGGGTGATTGACTGTAATAGTGTAGACAGACTCACCGTGTGCATCATTTTCGGGCATATACGCCTACTGGAGATGGAACCCAGACTTTATGGTCAATAGCAGGGGATTCAAATGTAAGGTCCGACGGGACCAAACATGGCCAAAAATGCATTATTTTAGCAATCTAAGGCCTCATTCACATGTCCTGGTGATTCCTGTACAGGAAAAACCAGTACTGGTGAGATCCGTTGTCTTTGTTCGTTTACTGTCCATAAGTACGTATGTGACATCCGTGTGACATCCATGTATCCATTTGCTGTCCGTGTGTCAAATCTGTGTGCCATCTGAGTGACAATTACTAGTTCCTGAGAAGACGCAGTAAAGCTTGCACTGACCCCAGGTGCCTGCTGCAGAAGACAGCTCTCATCATTGTCACTTGGTCTCCCTGAGATCAGCACAACCAGAAGACAATGATGAGAGTTGTATTCAGCACCCGCTGTGTTCGTTATGTGTAAAATAAAGAATTAAATAAAAGAAACTGGCATGGGCTAATTTGCATAGCCAGCACAAGGAAAGCCCATAGCTGGGGACTGATGTTATAATCTATAAGCTGGAAAAAGGGACAAGTTCTCATGCTAGCGGTGATGTCAGTGAGGTAAATGGAGTTCATCGGCTATGAACGACACTCACCTTATTCACATCGCTGTGAGACACTGATGCTGCGCTATCATGCACAGCTCAGTGTCTCTGCTAGATCTCAGGCTGAATGCTTGCATCATGCCAGCATTTAGTCTGGCATCTACATGTAGCAGTTGTAGACTTGTCAAGGGATAAATTAATTATCTTCACATCAGACAGGTGAGAGATATGGTTGTTGGTTGTTTATTATTTTTGTTTTTTTTACAGGTGACATGGGCATTACAGGATTATCTGGATGTCGGACAGGTGAGGGACATGTTTTTTTATTTTTGTTTTGTTACAGGGGACATGGGCTTCAATGGATTTTAAGCGTAAAGGTGAATATAACTGCGTTTTACACATTTTTAAATAAATGTGTAAAACAGGGTTTTGAGATTTATTTCTAATAAAGGATTTTCTTGTTGCAATGTCTTTATTTATAAACTTACTGTGGAGTTAGTAATTGGAGTGTCTGATAGATGTCTCTCCATTACTAACTCCTGGGCTTGATGTCAGTTGACAATACAAAGCTGATATCAACCCTAAACCTATTAATTAACATGCCACTGTCACAGGGCAAGTTGGAAGAGCCAGGTTAAGCCCCATATTTGGCGGATCTTATTGATGCACCATTTCTTGGGCAGCTGATGGCTGATGTTGGTAACCTGGGGTGCGGTAACATCTCTGGCCCCTCCCCAAGCTATTAATATCAACCCACAGCTATCTGTTTAGCCTTTGCTGGTTTGAATTTATAGGGGAACCTGCATCATTTTTTCTGGTATCCCAGAAAATTCACTAAAGGGTGCAGCCAGCCCATAAAGCAAGATGTCATCAACACAGATGCAAAATACCAGATCAACAGCCACTCTCCGCCTACCCATTCCTGGAAGGGGTGACTGCCCGGTATACAATTGCACAATAAAGGCCCGCATAGGGGGTTGTTCACACAAAGGTACTGCACAGTGTCTGGTTCACAGCCTATTAATCACGCCCCTACTATTCGATTAGGTGGGTAGGCCAGCACACTCTCAATACGTATCTATGTGAACACCCCTCATGGGAGACCAGACGTGTCTGGGCTTGGCTGCACCCCAAAAAATATAGTGCAAAAACTACAAAAATAGTGAGGTATTAGCTGATATTTTGGCCAAAATAGGTGAGCCCGTAACCTGCGCCAAAGGTCCCCATGCTTACGGGTCCCTACACTAAAGTAAATAGCAAAGCCATTAAAGAAGACTCAAAGTCTCCAAAAATTCATTTTTAAACAGCAGACAAAAAGGCAGCAACACTTACCTGCCTTGATCTTGGAACAAATGCACTAAAGGGTGCAGCCAGCCAATAAAGCAAGGTGTCAGCAACACAGGTGCAAAATACCAGATCAACAGCCACTGTCCACCTACCCATTCCTGGAGGGGGTGACTGCCCGGTATACAATTGCACAATAAAGGCCCGCATAGGGCGTTGTTTGCACAAAGGTACTGCACAGTGTCTGGTTCACAGCCTATTAATCACGCCCCTACTATTTGATTAGACAGGTAATTGTTGCTGCCTTTTTGTCTGCTGTTTAAAAATGAATTTTTGGAGACTTTGAGTCTTCTTAACGGCTTTGCTATTTATATCCCCGTAAATTCATCAGTATTTCTAAGCAAACAGCTGTGAGCTGTTAGTAGTAGTCTGAGAATCTTTTAGGATATTGTCCCTTTTCCCAGATTATTAACATCAGCACCCAGCCATGGGCTTTACCTCTGCTGGTTATGAAAATAAGGCTGGAGCCCATGTCATTTTTTGAATTTAATTCTTAATTTTACACAGGATCGACACAGCGAGTGCTGAATACAACTCCCATCATTGTCGGCTGGTCGTGCTCATCACAGAGAAACCAGGCCACAATGATGAGAGCTGCAATCAGCAGCTGGCGCCTGGGAAGAGCGCAAACAGTACCATTCTTTCCCGGTGCTGGTACGTGTCACGCTGATGATACATGGATGTCAGTCGTGTGTCATTAGTGTGAACAAGTGCGGCACGCATTTTGTCCGTACTGCTGATAAAAAAAACTGACCTGCAGGTTTTTCACACGGACCAAGTGAAAAACCTGACATGTTTGCACCACCATTGAATACAATGGGTGTGTGTGTCTGTATTTGCAGTCTTTAAAAAACAGACACAAAAAATGGACGTGTAAAGGGGGTCTAAGATTGTGTTTGCATTAAAGAACTTAAAAATCTTATACACATCTTTTCAGGCCAATTGGGGCAAATCCAATTTTTTTAGAAAAATGTGGCCTAGCTGACAAATTTGAACTAAATTTAAAAAAAAAATTTGCTCTTCTATCGACCTTTCTAATGAGTAGGGATTGTCCATAGTGGAAATCCCTATTTAACTGGAATCAATCAGAAAGGTTTTGTAGCAGTTATGATGAGACAATCACAATAGAATATGCAAAAGAAAATGACATTTTAGATCCATTCCTAGCTTTGACAAACAACTGCCAAAAATGCTACATGTGTGATTCTAGCTTAATATTGGCATGGACAGGAGTGTAACTACCGCGGCTGCAGCTGTCATCACTGTGACTGTGCCTGGCGGGTGAGAGTCACACCAATGCCAGCAAAAAATTCAGCTGGATGTTCATTCTCAAATACATGCTGTCAGCCAATCAGACCCAGCAGATGACATTGGTGTGCACGTGATCATGGGTGCATGGCAGAGATGTCATGCGCTTCTGTTGCTTGTATGCTGAAGTCATGCTGCCAGTTGTGGTGCATTATACAATATGGAGGACTAAAGGTTGTGCATTCTACTATATGGATTACTATGGGCTGTGCATTATACTATATGGAGGACTATTCAATGTGCAATATATATGGAGGACTATGGAGGGTGCATTATTTTATATGGAGAACTATGGTGTGCATTATACTATACAGAGGACTATGGAGTGCATAACACTATATGGAGGACTATGGGATGCATTATACTATATAAAGGGCTATGGGGGTGCATTATACTGAATGGAGGACTATGGGGTCCATTATACTATATACAGGACTATGGGTGCACTATGCTATAGGGAGTACTATGGGCTGTGCATTATACTATATAGATCACTATGGGGAGTAAACAAAAAGTGGAAAATCCAGCTTCTGGCAGTAATTCATAAAAATAGAAAATTTATTTGAACATATTAAAAATCCATGAAATTCACAGAGAGCAGGAAACAACATGTTGATGCACTTCAAATTCTGCCTGCATTGTTATATTATACTAATCTGAATAATTAAAAAAAATAGGCATGTGACAGTAACGACAAGAAAAAACACAGAAATTTTATGAATTTAGCAAAAAACAATAAAAAACATACATGTGTACAGTGGAGAAAAAACTATTTAGTCAGCCACCAATTGTGCAAGTTCTCCCACTTAAAAAGATAAGAGAGGCTTGCATTTGACATCATAGGTAGACCACAACTATGAGAACGGGAACTAAGGGAACGTATCTGCAGGATTGTGCTGAGTGATCTACAGTCAGGTCGGCGCCATTATACTGATTAAAATCATACCTTTGTTGATGAAATCCGTCTTGTGGTTGTTGTTTAATCTTTATTTTCAGTTTTCAGTTAATGATATGCTCAAGCTTTGGGCTGGCCTGTGGAGGAGTCTTCATGTGGTGCTCTGCTTAGCTATTCATGTGTATGGCTTTTGACACGTCAATGATTTCTCAGTGATCTGCCCCCTATTTTACATAATGAATATTCTATATATTGAAAAACAAAACACCTTCAGCAGGCTGGCAGCGGCGGCGCCAGCACTACAGCATGATCTGTATGTAAAATGTGCATATAATTCAGTTAATTGGTGCTATAAATAAATTCTAAAAAAAAGCCTCCTCCAAGATGGAGCCGCCAGCACCTGCACAGTAGCAGCTATTGGATCGCCAATAATTGTTACTGCGCAGACATTTTTTTTTTCAGTAGCAAAATGGTGCCAGCGGCGCCAGCAAAGTAGTGGAGGAGGCATTTTTTAAATTAAAGAATTTATTTATAACACCAGTTAACTGAATTATATGCACATTTCACATGCACATCATGCTACAGCGCTGGCGCCGACGCTGCCTGTCTGCTGAAGGTGGGTTTTTTTTCAATATACAGAGTATTCATTATTTAAAATAGGGGTCGGGTCAGTGAGGGATCAGTGACCTATCAGCAGTCTTCATTATGAATAGCTAAGCAGTGCACCACATGAAGACCCCCCACATGCCGCCCCGGAGCACGAGCATATCATTAACTCAAAACTCAAAATGAAGATTAAACAAAAACCACAAGACGGATTTCATCAACCAATGTATCATTTTAATCAGTATAACGGCGCCAACCTGACACTCTCTGTAGGTTACTGTACACAATCCTGCTGACAGGTTCCCTTTAATGTTGTTAATGTAATTTAAATATTAATTAATTCTGATTTTTAATTTATGGCTAATATAGTTTAAATGAAAAGATGCACAGTGAATGCAATAAATGATATTTTTTATTACAATTAATAAATTGTTTTATTTGGTGAGTTTGTATATAAAGTGTTACAAAGACTGGCATATCTACAAGTCTTACAAAATGTTTCACAACATCGAAAAAAAAAACCTTGCAGTTAAGCAATGTACTATTCGGTTTAGAGGTACTTTACCCAAAGACGGAGCCTTTTTAGCAACAATGTTACAACCAGATTGTAAAATAGACAATAACATTTTGTCTTCATATAGTAGCTGCAAATATTTATTAATATTTTGTTTAATTGCAAAGAATTATTAACTATACTGTAAAGATGGAACGAGTTTGGAGAATTCAGTAGGGAACCAGAAGATTTTTTCTTTTGGCCATATTGAATTAAATTTGAACTACATTATCTTTATATCTAGTGATATTAAACGCATGTTTAGCATCCATTTAGGGTATCCCCTATAAGTCAATCTAGTTTCAAGATTCATCATCTCCCTATATCAAGTTGGATCATCATTGAAATTTCTGCGTACCCTGGTGAGCTTCCAAAAACAATGTCTCTTTAATGTTCAGCATACTCACAAAACAGAAAATAAATATGATCCTCCGGATCACAGCCGAGGAAGCAAAGACAGTCCGTGACCGAGATCGGTTGCCATGGGTGACTGCACTGACATGTACACTGCGAAGTTCCAGGCCTTTTGGCTCCACTTAGCTCTGTGTTGCCTCACACAGTTTGAGCTCTCAGAGCCTTCTGCTCTTCATGCTTGCAATGCCAAACTGACATCCCCAAACCTTTGCTGCAGGGGTTTCTACAAGGAGCCTGTAGCCGCAGGTCACATGGAAAACCCAGTTGGGAAGGAAACGGTCCACCCCACTACCAACCTGTAGTCCGTTTCCAAAAAATGCCCAGACCAGGTTTTCTTAAATCTGCTTTGGACAAATAGCTTGCCCAAGACCAACACTTACTTTTATTTTGCATTGCAATCACAGCTATACCTGTGACTGCAATGCACTCCCATGGCCTCAATACGCTTCTATGTGCATCCAGGAGGACACATTGTGACCATCGCATAAAATACTGATCGCTGCCTCACACTATACAGTATTTTCCTTGAGCCACCAACACAGAGAGGCAGAACTGTGCAGACACTGTTAGGGCGGTATCCCCCCGGCCCCCCCGCTATTTACCTCCTCGCTCCTGCATCCCGGCGTGCTGCTGGACAGGTAACACAGTGGTCTACACCTGCGCTGTCAGCCTCACCGCCGCGCTGCGAACGGCACGCTGAAGTTGCGTACCACCTAGGTCATACTGTTGAAGCTTGTCTCTGCCAGACATAACAAACACTATCATTGATGCTTATTAAATGGCCACTAAATCTGTAATGCTGTCTTATATATGTGAGCTGCCATATCAGGCAGATGCACACTTGTACGTATGGTGTTATGATATTAACATTTAGCTACATAAGCATATTACCATTAACAACCAGTGCTTCTGTCTCTAAAGAATTGATAACTTGCCTAAATTTGCATTTGTTTGCATCATTGGTGCACATTGACCTCGATGTAGTAACAAGGTGGGAGCTTTGGGGTATTTTCTTTTTTTAAGTGAACACAATTACTAGTTCAGGATCCTTTCATTCTTATAGGTGACACAGTTTATTCTATGCCGATGAATATCAAGTTTTTCTGCCTACCTTATATCTTCTGGGTACAAAAAAAGCAATTTTAAAAATAAAATTACAAAAATAACAATAGCAAGGAATATATTGCTCTGTGCTAACTTCAACTCTTAGTAAACACTGTCAGTCATTTAATGGGGTTATTCGCTACTTTTTTTTTTTATTAATGGCCTGTCTGTAGGATAGGCTATTAATATCTGATTGTAGGGGCATGACACCCAGCAAACCATCTGATTAGCTGTTACTGGTGGGGGTTGGGTACTACAGATCCACCCCCACCATATGAAATAATGGTGGATCTTTAGTACCCCCAGTAGCCACTGTAGGAATGATGGAGCTGTTGCGTTCCGGCAGCATCCAAGCTCTTCCAGCCACAAGTAATAGCTGATTGTGGGGGTGACTGGAGTCACAGCCACATCAATCAGACATTGATGACCTATCACTAGGATAGGCCATCAATAAAAATTTAGTGGCCAATGACTTTAAGCTCTTCTATAGGTGTCTATTATCTTCTCCTACAGCATTTCTTTTACTCACTTATATTCCACAATTAGGGCTATGTTCTACTTCCACATGCCATGTAGGGGACACAGATAGCATGTGAAGGAAGGTGCTTTGGTCAGATGAGACCATAGTAACAATTTTTGGGCTAAATGCAAAATGCTATGTGTGGAGAAAAACTAACGCTGCACATCACCCTGAAAACGTCATCCCCACCATCAAACATGTTGGTGGCATCATCATGTTGTGGGGATGCTTTTCTTCAACAGAGACAAGGTAGCTTGTCAAAGTTGATGGGAAGATGGAGGACAATCCTGGAGTTAAACCTGTTAGAGGCTGTAACAAACCTGAGGCTGAGACAAAGGTTTACCTTTCAGCAGGACAACGAGCCTAAACATACTGCCAGAGCTGCAATGGAATGTTGTTTGTTTTCTTAATGGCCTTCAGCTGAATCTTGAGCCTTGGCAACTTGATGGATGAATGATCTGTAGGAAGATCAATCTTGTGTAAGCCTAGATAGGTCCAACAATAACCTCTCTGCCATTATCTTGATAGTTTCAAGCATTCGGGTCGCTAGTCTTCCTCTTTGCCATGTTCCTTCTATTCTTCCTACCATGATGTCCTTGTCTAGTGATTGTTGTCTATAATGTGTCCAAAGTAGACAAATCATAGTTTTCTGATGGTTGCTTTGAGTGACATGTCTGACTTAAATGTGTAAAAACTAAAGGAACAAAAAAGCGCAATAGGGTCTTATCTGGGTTAATGCTGGAGAAGTAGATTAGATTATACTCACCCTTTTTAGGAGAGATTCAGGCATGTAGGATCAGTAATCTGCTTGCTGCACGTCCAAAGGTCAGCTCTGCAACCGCTTACACATCAGATTTTGGAATAAATTCTTGGACTTTTGTGCGCTACCAGATAAATTCACCAATCCAATATTTAGGAGAAAGATTAATCCATTTATTTCCCAACGCGTTTCGAAATGTGTACCATTTCTTCTTCAGGGGATGACATATATGATCAAACAGAACTGTCACAGATTATATACAGCATGATTTCAAAAACGGCGCCAAAAAGGTCACATGTCATCTGGTGCAAATGTCAGGGTTCAAAGTATCACAGTTGAACCAATGCATTAATTAATCTCAATTCATTAAAAACACAATATTTTTATTATTTCATAGATAAAAAAGAAAAAAAGAAAAGGTAAGAAGGAGAAAAAAATAAGAAAAAACGGAAAACAGGGAATATATATAAAAAACGAACTCTTGACATCTGTAAATAAAAGTGGCCAAAAAATGTGTATCTTAGTACACGGAACCACGGTCACGGTTTTTATAATCTCTCTTTTAAGTGACGTGTGAGTTTTTTATAATCGATCGCAGTTTTTTATAATCGATCACATTATTCTCGGTCACATATTACCTATTTTTTATATTTTTATCAATTAGTGATTCATACACTGTTTAAAAAGAGAAAGTTTCTTTTATTGTCATATAAATTATACATATCATTTTAATCAATAACTTTTTTATCTTTGTTTTACAAGTCCTTTTCTTCTTCCCTGTCAGGTACGACCTGACCGTGGTTCCGTGTACTAAGATACACATTTTTTGGCCATTTTTATTTACAGATGTCAAGAGTTCGTTTTTTATATATATTCCCTGTTTTCCATTTCTTATTTTTTCTCCTTCTTACCTTTTCTTTTTTATCTATGAAATAATAAAAATATTGTGTTTTTAATGAATTGAGATTAATTAATGCATTGGTTCAACTGTGATACTTTGAACCCTGACATTTGCACCAGATGACATGTGACCTTTTTGGCGCCGTTTTTGAAATCATGCTGTATATAATCTGTGACAGTTCGGTTTGATCATATATGTCATCCCCTGAAGAAGAAATGGTACACATTTCGAAACGCGTTGGGAAATAAATGGATTAATCTTTCTCCTAAATATTGGATTGGTGAATTTATCTGGTAGCGCACAAAAGTCCAAGAATTTATTCCAAAATCTGATGTCTGACTTAAAAAAAGAGAAATGAATCCAGCTCACCGCACTGCCTTGCTGGTAGGATCCAGATCCTGCGCACGGATTTGACTAGGCAGTCAATCAATAATAGGAAAGAAAAAAGAAGTTCCAGCGCCAGGAATGGAAAATTAAAAATCCATTTTATTGTGCCATTGCATATTAAAATTCCAGCAGGTACAGCATATCTGTCGGATGACTACAGAACAACGCGTTTCGACGCCTCAGGTCTTAATCATGTTCTCAGTCATCCGACAGATATGCTGTACCTGCTGGAATTTTAATATGCAATGGCACAATAAAATGGATTTTTAATTTTCCATTCCTGGCGCTGGAACTTTTTTTTCTTTCCTACATATCTGACTTGGTTTGTTCCAAAATTGATTTATTTGTTCTTCTTTTCATCCATGGCATTACTAACATCCTTCTCCAGCACCACATTTTGAAGATGTTGATTCTTCTTCCTTCTTGTTTCTTCATTGTTCAGGTTTCACATCAGTATGTTACCACAGAAAACCTCAAACTATATATGTCACCATTGAAATGTTCCTCGACTTTAAGACCTTGTCCAATGACTTCATTGTTGATATGCCCACAGTTGTTCTAGTATTGACTTCTGGCATTGTCACTGCATCTTGAGTGATCATTTATCCCAGTAGGCTGAAGTGATTTAGAACTTCCTTTTATTTGTAAGGTAACAGTCCCATGTTCGGCTTTCCATTTTGACACTCCATAATAAGTCCTTCATTACATCTACGCTATTTGCTATCAATGTTGTATCATCTGCATATTTAAAATTGTTGATGATTTGTCCAGCAATTTTGATTCCTTCTCCTTTTTGAGCAAGTCTTGACATCCTGAAAAGTTTCTGCATATAAATTTGAAGAGAAATGGTGGCAGGATGCAACATTGTCTGATGCCTTGCTCTACTTTGAACCATTTTAGCCTTTTTAGAATCCTGCTTGTTCCACTGGCAGTTATTTGTGAAAGTAAGGCTGTAAGGTCTTTGTAGGATCTTCAGTAGTATTTTGCTGGCATAAGGTATAAGTGCAATAATCTGATAGTTAACACAGAGGGTAGTATCTCCCTTCTTCGAGTAGGAATAAGTACTTATCTTATCCAGTCCTTGGGCAATTTCCCAGTTGCTCTTATCTGTTGAAAAAGGCTTTTGAGGTCATCACCTGTTGTTTCAGAAGGCTTTATTAGCTCTATTGGAACATTTTCACATCTATGTTGTTTGACAGAAGCTTTATTGCAGCAATAACTTAATCTTTCAGATTGTTCGGATCTATATCCTTTCCAGTCTTAGTTTTTTCCCGTATCACAGAGTCATTAGTGTAGAGGTGCTCGATATACTCTCTCCATCTTTTCTTGATCTGTTCTGGCTTACTTAATTTGTCGCTGTTAGCGTCTTTCAACATGCTCGGTCTTGGTTGAAACTTTTGTTATGTGTCATTCATCTTCAGGTATGGGTCCAGGTTTTTCCCCTCGCTTTCTATCTCTGTACATATCTTTTGGTAATAAAGTTCCTTGTCTGCCCAATGGCTCTCTGTAGTCTTTTATTAATGTTTGCATCCTGCTTATTACCTTTTCCTTAGGTCATTCGTTTTTCTTCAATGATCTTTAGGGCATCTGCTGTTCACCATGGCTGTGGGGGTCTCTTCTGCTTTTTCTTTATTGAGGCTTATTAATGTTTGCATCCTGCTTATTACCTTTTCCTTAGGTCATTTGTTTTTATTCAATGATCTTTAGGGCACCTTCTGTTCACAATGGCTGTGGGGGTATCTCCTGCTTCTTTATTGTCTTACAGGAATATTCAGTAATAATAGTCCTTAATTTAACAGACTTTCTTTCATTCATGTCCAGTGATGCAAAAACAGTTGTGCAGACTGTTCAAAAAAACATGTAGAAATCAAAGTTGGAAATGGCCTGTTGTTTTCAGTAGCGTAACACTAATGTTTGATGTCAAAAGTCAATGATCAGTTCCACAGTCAGCTCCTGGCCTTCTTTACATGGTAATGATTGATGACCTTCATCTTTGGCAAACACATATTTAGTCAATCAGATTCTTATAGCCCCATTTGGTCATGTCCATGTGTAGAGTGTCTGTTTTTGATTTTGGAAGAAGGTGTTCATGATGGACAGTACAGTTGCTATATCCTGCAAAAGTCAATGAAACTTCCTACAGCCTCATTTCGTTCACCCAGACCAAAGTTTCCAACAGTGGTTTCATGTTTGCTGTGGCCCACTTTGGCATTCAAGTCTCCCATGATAATGAGTAAGTCTTGTTTTGGGATCTTGTCTATCTCCTATTGAACTTGATCATGCAATAGTTCAACGTCCTCCTCCTCCTCAACATCTGTTGCTGGTGAGTAGACTTGTATAACTGTGACTTGGATTGGCGCTCCTTATAGTCATATCGAGATGACTATTACTGACTGCATGGTACTTTACAGTGGCGACTAATCTTCAGTTAAGAATAAAAGCGACAATGCTTTGTCTTTGGTTATCGTTGCCAGAATAGTAGACCTAATGTTCATTTGAATGGAAATGTCCAGATTTAGGCAATCTTAATTAGCTAATTAAGATAAATTTGAGTCCTGTTCTGACCTTTTCAGCTTTCACGATGTCAAGTTTGCCCTGGTTCATGATTCATACATTTCAAGTTCTGAACTTTATGATATCTCTTTAGCTTTTGACATACCCTTTCGAGCAAGCGATATCATCACCAATGCGTCCTTGCGGCTTTTATCATTGCGCATCATGAGCATTCATACTCAAATTGACCATTGTCTCTTCATACGTAGTTGGCTGAGTGCCTTCTGACCTAGGGGCTCATCTTCCAGCACTTTATTTAATTCCTCTTGTTGTAATCTCTATCAAGTTTGCCATGTCTTTTTACCACACAGTAATATGGCACTTGTGAAGCAGCTACAATTAATCATAATTTCATGCTGTCAATACAATCGGCCTCATCATGCAACATTTTGTTGCTTAGTCACAATACACGCAATAGGTGTGCACTTATCTCTACCACACTTTCTCCTTCCACTCAACTTTCCATTAATATGCTTGGATACATCACACTGTGAGCAGCCAGCTTCTTTAGCAATGACCTATTGTGGCTTACCCTCCATGTGGAGTGTGTCAATGACTGCCTTCTGGACATCTGTCAATTCAGCAGTCTTCCCCATGATTGTGGAGCCTACTTAAACAGACTAAGGGACTCTTTTAAATGCTTAGGAAGCCTTTGCAGGTGTTTTTGGTAATTATTCTGATTTACTGAGATAATAGCTTTTGTGTTTCCATTGGCGTAAGCCATAATCATCAACATTATCATAACTAAACACTCAAAATAGATTACTCTGTTTGTAATGACTCTATATAATATATGGGTTTCACTTTTTGTATTGAAGAACTGACATAAATTAACTTTTTGATGATATTCTAATATATATATATATATATATTTGTACTGTATACATATATATATATATATATATACACACACACAGTATATATATATATATATATATATATATATATATATATATACATACACACACTAGATGGTGGCCCGATTCTAATGCATCGGGTATTCTAGAATATGTATGTAGTTTATTTATGAAGTTTTAGTAATAATGCAATAATGCACCCCCAATCATGATATGCATGGTCCTCTCACCCCCCAATCCTGATATGCATGGTACCCCTCCCCCCTATCCCGGTATGCATGGTCCCCTCACCCCCAATCCTGATAAGCATGGTCCCCTCACCCTCAAATCCTGGAATGCATGGTCCTCTCACCCTCCAATCCTGGTATGCATGGTCCTCTCACTCCTCTTTCCTGGTAAGCATGGTCCCCTCACCCCCCCTTTCCTGGTATGCATGGTCCCCCTAACCCCCCTTTCCTGGTATGCATGGTCCCGTCACCCCCCTTTCGTGGTATGCATGGTCCGCTCATGCCCCAATCCTGATATGCATGGTCCCCTCACCCCCAATCCTGATATGCATGGTCCTCTCACCCCCGAATCCTGATATGCATGGTACCCCTCAGCCCCCAATCCTGGTAAGCATGGTCCCCTCACCTTCCAATCCTGGAATGCATGGTCCTCTCACCCCCCCAATCCTGGTATGCATGGTCCCATCATCCCTCTTTCCTGGTATGCATGGTCACTCTCACTCCCCTATCCTGGTATGCATGGTCACCCTCACCCCCCTTTCCTGGTATGCATGGTCCCCCTCACCCATTGCTGGTATGCATGGTCCCCCTCCCCCATTAATGGTATGCATGGTCCCCCTCACCCCCCTTTGCTGGTATGTATGGTCACCCTCACCCCGCTTTCCTGGTATGCATGGTCCCCCTCCCCCCCATTGCTGGTATGCATGGTCCCCCTCCCCCCCATTGCTGGTATGAATGGTCCCCCTCACCGCCCATTGCTGGTATGCATGGTCCCCCCTCATCCCCCATTGCTGGTATGCATGGTCCCCCTCATCCCCCACTGCTGGTATGTATGGTCACCCTCACCCCCCTTTCCTGGTATGTGTGGTCTCTGAGTGACGTCATCTCTGGTCTAAGGCGCAAGGCATTACTGGGACCTCAGCAACCCGCGATTTCGGTTACAGACAGACATGATAAGACGATTATATATATAGATATATATGTACAGTGTGTATATATATATATATATATATATATATATATAAAAAAATAAAGGGAACACAATGTTCTATTTGCAACAGGCTGTTTGTGTTCCCTTTATTTCTTTGAGTAGTGTATATATATATATATATATATATATATATATATATATATATATATATATATATAGCAAGAAAAGAAAAAAGCAGCACCAAAAAATAGTGGTGTGAACTTTTTAATAGCCTAGTGGCATTGCGACTTTTCGGATATGGCGAATGGCAATCCTTTCTCAAAAATTCTGGCATTGATTTAATTGCAGAAAAAGGGGGCTTGTAATATCTATCTATCTATATATATATATATATATATATATATATATATATATATATATATATATATATACACACACACACACATACACACACATAAGGTGTATATATATGTATATATATATATATACACACACCTTATGTGTGTATATATATATATATATATATATATATATATATATATATATATATATATATATTTTACAGGCCCCCTTTTTCTGCCGTTAAATCAATGCCAGAATTTTTGAAGAGGCTATGTTGTCCACATGTTGTTCAAATATAGCGTGGGCTTAGATGCAATTCCAAATTTACTTAAGTAATCCCTGCAACCCTACCGTCTTCAAATAAATAAAGAATTTATAATGAAAATAAAAATATTATATTTTTATAATGAAAAATCTATCAGTTTAATTATCTATTAATTGGGTGATATAAACTCCTGTGGTCCAGTGAGAGCTGGATATCTATAATGTGTATGTAAAAAGTATATTATAAAATATATAATTTACCATTTAAACATCATATTTTTCATTCTGTTGCTATTATTTGAGTTTGTAATGTTTTACAGTAACTTTAAAAGCTAAAAATGTATTTGTAATCACTTTCCATTTCCTTGCCTACACTTATTTGCTCATCCTTTTGGGACCAGTCGGATATTATCTCATCACTCATTCAGCCGGTACAGTGGGGTTTAACGGTTAGATTATGCTGTTCTTTTCTTAGCTACGTCTGATTAGTTTCAAATACTCTATCCAATTTTTTTTAATCAATCCTGGCAAGAGTACAATCACTGAGGTAATAAGACTAACATTCAGTTACAAACATATTAAGACAGGACTTTTTTTTAACAGACTGGGTATAAATTATTTATTCAATTAATCATCCCAAATGCCTGGCTAAAGGCATAATTGAATTAAGAGCATATTTTTCAACTTGCTTAGGCTTAGATTCCTTTACCAAGTCCTTGGAATTATTATACAGGGTGTACTGTCTCATTAGACTAGGTCTAAAGCGACGTGAGACCCAATTATAATTTCCTTTGCAGAAGACAAAAATAATTGTCATTTTTTTAGATTGTTCTTAAATGGAAATAAATTAAATTGTACCTTCATCTAATGAGGGGACACATTGAAGAAAGGCCTTCTATAAGTTGAAAAGTTCCTGTTTACAAGATGGCAATGGCACTTTGCTTGTAGGGATGAATACAGTAGTTTTAACTCAGTTTCTGAGCAAGTCTGTTTCTTTTATATAAGCAACAAAATGTCATTCCATTTTTTTAGTGTTAAATGGAATGTGTCATCAAAAATGACCTATATTTTAAGGCTACGCTCCTACACATAGTTTTTTGGTGAGTTTTCAAAGTTGCAGATTTTCTGCACCATTTTTGTTTTCCAAACAATTTTATTAACATTTTATAACAGAGCATACATAAATGCAATATCATGAGGCACTCATGACACATGAAAGAAAAAAATAAAAAACAACCAGACTATAAATAATAATAATAATAATAACTCATAGAAACATTTACAGCCAGTGAGACCATTTCTTTATAAAGGAAGGAAGACAGCCATTCAGAAACGCCAATTTTTGCTAGTATGACTTATGTAAAGTCAGCTTTGCAATGATATCGAGTGAAGTTGGCACTCGAGTGGATTTCCAATAAAACGCAATTTAATTTTTAGAAACCAAAAGTAAATGAATAACCAATTTCCTAACAGAAGGATTCAAACGACTTGCATCCAACGAGAGCAGGGCGAATTGAGGAGTCAGTGAAAAATCTGATTGATTTAAAATATGAGAAATAAGAGAGGAGATGTCGTCCCAAAAATGCCGAAGATGTGGACAAAACCAAAATAAATGGGAAAGGCTACCATGTTGCCCGCAATCCCTCCAACAGAGAGGGGAGGTGGAAGGATTGATAAAAGCTAGACAAGATGGCGAGTAATACCATCTCGATATGATTTTAAAGTAGGACTCATGGAGAGCCATAGACATGGTAGCAGAATAGGTTAGGGACATGGTCAGTTCCCAAACCTCTGGAGTAACAGAAAAATTCAAAACCGATTCCCATTTTTTCATGCATGGGTGTTTTATAAATGCAGAATCGTTGTTGAAACACTGGTAGATACAACGAGTGGACCAAAAAATATTATGGCCTGAGTTACATAAAATATTGACTGCTGGCTCCGATAGCGGAGGGCAACGAGTCACCAGTGGAAACGAAAATTCCTTCAACAAAGTGTAGAAAAGCTGAGGAGGGAACCCCAAACCTTTTCTTAAGATGAGAAAAAGATACAAATTTATGACCATCAAAGATGTCATTTAATTTAGAAATACCCCAGTCAGCCTAAGTAGAATGCAAATCGAATGAATAAACAGAGGCCAGAAAAGAGAGAGGAAGCCTCAACAGGAGTTGAATACTAGAAAAACCACTCTTAAATTTAAAAAACTTCCTCCAAGCCACAATAGCAGCCATAAAAATTGGATGATTAGACTGAGATAAATGCTTAGATGTCAATAGATTCAAAATAAGAGAACAAGGAGGGGAATTTTTATTAAAATAAAATTCCAAGTCCGCCCATGAAGGTATATGGCCAGTTGACCACCAACATAGACTTTGTTTAATAAGATTAGAGTAATAATAAGCTGAGATGTTAGGCAGTCCCATACCTCCACGTAACTTATGTTTGCATAACTGATTTGAAGCAATACGGGCCTTTTTATTTCCCCAAATAAATGAAGGCGTGTTGTGCAGACTAGTTAAATAAGAAGTGGAAATAAGCAGGGGAAGGGATCTGAAAACATAGAGGATTTTGGGAAAGAATATTGATTTGGCTACTAGACATTTTCCCCACCAGGACAATTCTTTGTCCGCGTAAAAATTAAGGCCTTTAGAAATGGAGGTGATTAGGGAATCTAGATTAGTGGAAATCAGAGATCCAAGGTTTCTAGAAAACCGCAGACCTAAATAAACAATTTCCCACTCCGCCCAACCCCAAGAAGAGACAGCCTTTATACTCCTGATTTGAGCATTGGTGAGGTTAAATTGGAAAATTTTAGATTTGGACTCGTTAATCTTAAAATAGGAAAAGGAGGAAAATTTTTTAAGAAGGGATGGTAAATGTGGAATAGAGGAGCAGGGATTAGTGAGAGACAGGAGGACATCATCAGCATATAGACTGATCTTAAATTCCTGACAATCTGTTTGAACATCCTCTATGGAGGAATGATCTCTGATTAATCGGGCTAGCTGTTCTATTGCAAGGACAAAAAGCTATGGGTAGAGAGGACAACCCTGGCGGGTGCCATTAGAAATTGAAAATGGGGAGGAAAAGTGATTAGTAATGTAAATTTTTGCTTGAGGGTCAGAATATAAAGCCATAATTTTGGTGATAAAATCTAAATTAAATCCAAATTTTAATAGGGAGCATCTGAGAAAGGTCCAATTCAAGCGATCAAATGCTTTTTCTGCATCTAATGAAATTAGAGCAGAAGGAAGTTTTTGGGAATTATTTAACTTTATAATATTTATCAGCCGTCTGGTCCCTTCAATGGACTGCTGATGTTTGATAAAGGCAATTTGGTCCGTGGAAATTAATTTAGGCAGAATAAGATTAAGACGATTAGCTAAAACTTTAGAATAAATTTTGAGGTCAGTATTTATTAATGAAATGGGACGATAATTAAGAATTTGATCATGATTAGTATTGGGCTTGGGAATTAGTACAATTATAGCATCTAAATTTTCTCTAGGGAAGGAACCAACAGACGCAGCGGCATTAAAAAGTTTAGTTAGATGGGGGACAAGAATGTCACGGAGAGACTTATAATAATTGCTACTATAACCATCGGGACCAGGGGCTTTATATGATTTTAATTGACTAATGGTGTCACCAATCTCTTCAGCAGTAAAAGGAGCAGATAAAAAATCTGCGTCCACAGAGTTGAGATTTGGAAGGTTAACCGAAGATAAAAAATTATTAATAGAGTCCACATATGGAGCGGGAAGAGAGGGATCAGACCTCAAATTATACAGTTGATTGAAATATTTCAAATTAATTTGCAATGTCCTGTGGGTGGGTGAGGGATAATCGCTTAGGAGAAGTAATTTTGTCAATGCGGTTACATACTCTAAGCTTCATTATTCGATTAAACATAAAACCGGTGGGTTTATTAAGGGACATATAATGATGAAATTTTGATTGCTTTACTGCCGAATCATAGAACGAAAAAATTGTGGCCCTGAATTCATTTCGAAGACGGGATAAATCAGCTAGAGATGTGGAGCTAGAGGAGGGATTTTTAGATAAGGACAATTCCAACTCCTTCTCCTTAATCAAAGCCTGTAAATTTTTCATTTTTTGACGGTTAAAACATTTTATACGGGAGGATATACGAATAAGAGTGCCTCGTATAACCGCCTTGTGAGCATTCCGCTGGCGGAAAGGTTGGGAAGGATCAAATATATTTTCTGAAAAATAAAACTTGAGAGATTTAGATATTTCCTCATGGTAAGTAGGATTTTTAAAAATAGAATCATTACACTTCCACAACTGCTGATTATTAACAGAGTGCCCCTCCACCAATTTGGCAATAACAGGAGCATGATCTGAAATAGATTTATTTCCAAATGAAACTGAGGAAAATCTAGGGAGGGAAAATGCGTCTGACAAAATTAGGTCAATACGAGAGGCAGATAAATGAGAGTCAGAAAAAAAAAAGTATATATTTTGAGGTGGAATTGAGACAGCGAAAAACGTCAAAAAATTCATTAGTGAAAAGCCAATTATTTAAAGAGGGTAAATTAAGTCTACTTGAAGAAGAGGCATCAAGTGAATTATCGGGGACCAAATTAAAATCACCTAAGAATAAAAGAATGCCTCTCTTTAGCAGTTCAAGTTTTTTAGTAATTTATTCAAAAACCTAATTTGACCTTTAGTAGGACCGTAGATATTGACAATGGTATAAATTTGGGAGTTTATAGAACAGACAAGCACATGAAAATGACCATTCACATCAACCAATTCCTCCAGCAGTTCAAATGACAAGGAGTCCCTGACTAGGGTCATGACACCTGCCTTTTTAGAGGGACCTGAGGCCTCAAAAACATGAGGGTAATTTTTTAGGGAAAACATGGGATGATTATTAATTTTAAATTTAGTCTCCAGGAGGCACACGACATCTGCTGCAGATTTATTAATTTCTCTCTGAAAGGAAAAACGCCTATTTGGACTATTAAGCCCCTTAACGTTATAAGCAACTAATGTAAGTACCATAAAAAAAGAGAGAAAAATTGGCGTTAAAAAACAATCACCGTCTGGAAAGTGTCAACAAAGAAAACACTACAAAACTAAATAACCAAATAATAAGGACAAACTTAACATTGTACAGTGTCAGAACCCTGAGAGGGAAACCACAGAAAACTTCTACTTGCGCTGAGGGAAAAGTCCGTGCAGCGCAAGGCTAAGGAAACCCTCATTAACCCCTTCATGACCAAGCCTATTTTGACCTTAATGACCAGGCCATTTTTTGCAATTCTGACCAGTGTCCCTTTATGAGGTAATAACTCAGGAACGCTTCAACGGATCCTAGCGATTCTGAGATTGTTTTTTCGTGACATATTGGGCTTCATGTTAGTGGTAAATTTAGGTTGATAATTTTTGCATTTATTTGTCAAAAAAAATCAGAAATTTGGTGAAAATTTTGAAAATTTTGCAATTTTCAAATTTTGAATTTTTATTCTGTTAAACCAGAGAGTTATGTGACACAAAATAGTTACTAAATAACATTTCCCACATGTCTACTTTACATCAGCACAATTTTGGAAACAAAATATTTTTTTGTTAGGAAGTTATAAGGGTTAAAAGTTGACCAGCGATTTCTCATTTTTACAATAAAATTTACAAAACCATTTTTTTTAGGGACCACCTCACATTTGAAGTCACTTTGAGGGATCTATATGGCAGAAAATACCCAAAAGTGACACCATTCTAAAAACTGCACCCCTCCAGCTACTCAAAACTACATTCAAGAAGATTATTAACCCTTCAGGTGTTTCACAGGAACTAAATCAATGTGGAAAGAAAAAATGGACATTTTAATTTTTCCAACAAAAATTTTCTTTTAGCATCAAATTTTTCATTTTCACATGGGAAACAGGATAAAATGGATCCTAAAGTTTGTTGGGCAATTTCTCCTGAGTACAACGATACCTCATATGTGGTCATAAGCCACTGTTTGGACGCACGGCAGGGCTCAGAAGGGAAGGAGCGCCATTTGACTTTTTGAATGGAAAATATGCTGGAATATTTAGCGGTTGCCATGTCGTGTTTGGAGAGCCCCTGTGTGCCTAAACATTGGAGCTCCCCCACAAGTGACCCCATTTTGGAAACTATACCCCCTAAGAAACTTATCTAGATGTGTGGTGAGCACTTTGAACCTCCAAGTGCTTCACAAAAGTTTATAACACAGCAGTGAAAATAAAAAATATTTTTTTTCCTCAAAAATGATTTTTAGCACACTATTTTTAATTTTCACAACACTAACAGGAGAAATTGGACCACAAATCTTGTTGTCCAGTTTGTCCTGAGTACGTTGGTACCCCATATGTGGGGGGAACCTCTGTTTGGGCACACGGCAGGGCTCAGAAGAGAAGGAGCGCCATTTGACTTTTTGAAATGCAAATTACTTCCAATCGATAGCGGACAGCCCCTGTGTGCCTAAACATTGGAGCTCCCCACAAATGACCCCATTTTGGAAACTAGACCCCATAAGAAACTTATCTAGATGTGTGGTGAGCACCTTGAACCCCCAAGTGCTTCACAAAAGTTTATAACGCAGAGCCGTGAAAATGTAAAAAAAAAATTTTCCCTCAAAAAATTATTTTTTAGTGCACAATTTTTTATTTTCACAAGGGTACCAGGATAAATTAGACCCCAAAATTTGTTGTCCAGTTTGTCCTGAGTACGCTGGTACCCCACATGTGGGGGGGAACCACTGTATGGGCACACGTCGGGGCTCGGAAGGGAAGTAGTGACATTTTGAAATGCTGACTTTGATGGAATGGTCTGCGGGCATCATATTACATTTGCAGAGCCCCTGATGTACCTAAACTGTGGAACCCCCCACAATTGACCCCATTTTGGAGACTAGACCCCCCAAGGAACTTATCTAGATGTGTGGTGAGCACCTTGAACCCCCAAGCGCTTCACAGAAGTTCATAACGCAGAGCCGTGAAAATAAAAAATATTTTTTTTCCTCAAAAAAAAAGATTTTTAGCCAGCAATTTTTTTTTCACAGGGGTAGCAGGATAAAGTGGACCCCAAAAGTTGTTGTCCAGCTTGTCCTGAGTACGCTGGTACCCCATATGTGGGTGGGGACCACTGTTTGGGTACACGTCTGGGCTCGGGAGGGAAGTAGTGACATTATGAAATGCTGACTTTGATGGAATGGTCTGCGGGCATCATGTTACATTTGCAGAGCCCCTGATGTACCTAAACTGTGAAACCCCCCCACAAGTGACCCCATTTGGGAAACTAGACCCCCCAAGTAACTTATCTAGATGTGTGGTGAGCACCTTGAACCCCCAAGTGCTTCACAGAAGTTTATAACGCAGAGCGGTGAAAATAAAAAATATTTTTTTTCCTAAAAAAAATGATTTTTAGCCAGCAATTTTTTTTTCCACAAGGATAGCAGGATAAATTGGACCCCAAAAGTTGTTGTACAGTTTGTTCTGAGTATGCTGGTGCCCCATATATGGGGAGGGGAACTATTGTTTGGGCACACGTAACGGCTCAGAATGGAAGTAGTGACGTTTTGAAATGCAGACTTTGATGGAATGGTCTGCGATCGTCATTATGTTTGCAGAGCCCCTGATGTGCCTAAACAAAAGAAACCCCCCACAAGTGACCCCGTTTTGGAAACTAGACCTCCCAAGGAACTTATCTAGATGCCTGGTGAGCACTTTGGACCCCCAAGTGCTTCACAGAAGTTTATAACGCAGAGACGTGAAAATAAAAAAAAAAAAAATTTCCACAAAAATATTTTTTTAGCCCCCAATTTTTTATTTTCCCAAGGGTAGCAGGAGAAATTAGACCCCCAAAGTTGTTGTGCAATTTTTCCTGAGTACGCTGATACCCCATATGTTGGGGTAAACCACTGTTTGGGCACACGTCGGGGCTTGGAAGGAAGGAAGCACCGTTTAACTTTATGAACGCAAAATTGGCTGGAATCAATGGTTGCACCAAGTCGCGTTTGGAGACCCCCTGATGTGCCTAAACAGTGGAAACCCCTCAATTCTAACTCCAGCCCTAACCCCAACACACCCCTAACCACAGCCCTAACCCCAACACATCCCTAACCCTAATCCCAACCCCAACATACCCCTAACCCTAATCCCAACCCTAACCATAACCCTAATTCCAACCCTAACCCTAATTCCAACCCTAACCCTCTTTCCAACCCTAACCCTAACCCTCTTTCCAACCCTAACCCTCTTTACAACCCTAACCCTAACCCTCTTTCCAACCCTAACCCTCTTTTCAACCCTAACCCTAACCCTCTTTCCAACCCTAACCCTAATGGAAAAATAAAAATAAAAATAATTTCTTTATTTTATTAGTTGATTCTGCCTATGGGGGTGATAAACGGGGGATTTATTTCCTTTTCATTCTATTTAGATCACTGTGAGAGTTTATCACAGTGATCAAAATGAATGAATGGGAATTGCAGCCGGCGGGCGCACTGTGCATGCGCCTGCCATTTTCCAATATGGCGGCGCCCATGGTCCAGGACCGAGGGACACCGGGAGCCGGGGGGTGGGAGGGGGGGCGATCGGAGGCCGGGGGGAGCGGAGGGAAGGCGGGGGGAGATGATGACAGCGGCGGCACATCGCCACTGTCATTAAGTGGCGGGGGCAGATCGCCCCCGTTAACGGGTGGGGGGGTCAGATCGCTATTACCAGCCATGTCCGATGGTACAGCAGCATCGGCCATGGCTGGATTGTAATATTTCATCAATTTTCATTGATGAAATATTACTATCGCTCTGATTGGCTGTTTCACTTTTAACAGCCAATCAGAGCGATCGTAGTCACGTGGGGGTGAAGCCACGCCCCCTGTGGGGAAGAACAAAGCCCCCTGTATCTGAGGGTCGGGTGACCTTTCAGTGACCTAGGTCACCCGACCCGCAGGGTGGCTTTAAAGTCATGATGCCACATAGGCGTCACTGGTCAGATTTGTACCAGGTTTCATGACGCCTATGTGGCGTCACTGGTCGTGATGGGGTTAACACCTATATCAATTAGACAGTTATACAAGCAAAGCACAGTGTTAAATCATACAATATCAGATAACCCATAGACATACATCACAATAGGCTCAGGTGACATGTCCTGGACCAGCGGAAGAAACTGTAGGAACAGAGGACAGGACACCCTGAGATTTCAAAAATAGGAACCCTTCTTCAGGTGGAAGAAAAGTTGCATTCTTCCCTTTGTAATTAAAAATGAGGCGTAGAGGAAAGCCCCACTTATAAGGAAGGCCTTTCTCCCTCAAAACAGGTCAGTGATTGAAAGTGTTTCCGACCTTCTATAGTTGCTTTAGATAGATCAGTGAACAATTTAAGATGGTGATACGGTTCCGGGAAGCCTCCCTTAATTCTCACCAAATTCTGAATTTTCTCTTTTATATTGTAGAAATGGATTTTCATAATCACATCTCTAGGAAGGTCCTTACTGATGGAAGGAGACTTAGGAAGCCAATGGATACGATCAATAATAAGATCCGCATCCAAAAGATTGGGAATCATCCTCCTAAAAACCCCCTTAACATAGTCAGAAAGCTTGATGGGGGAAATATCCTACAAAATGCCCCTGATTTTAATATTGCTGCGGCGGGAGCGGTCCTCCAGATCCGCTAATTTAAGTCACAACTGGTGTATCTCAGACTTGGACTCCGAGTGGTGTTTTAGAGATAACGTTTGTGATTTTTCCAATTCTCCCAACCTAGACTCATGGTTATCCAGCCGGGCAGTAAAGTGCTCAAGAGTGTCTTGAAAAAGTTTTGTCTGGTTAGCCATGTCGATACACATCATGGCACTGAGTTTTTCAACTAATGTGTTCATATATGCCTCAAGGGAAGTAGCACCAGGGAAGGCACCAGACATCTCCTCAGGCGTTGGCCCGAATTTTTTTGGTGCAGTGTTGGGGGATGAAGAACTACAATCTTCCCCTGAGGAATTAGCATTGGAAGACTGTGCGCTATCCCACCCTGAGAAGCTCTTTCTCTTTGAAGAAGAAGAAAGATCCATAGTCTCAATATGTGAAATCAAGGAAGGACATACCCCACTCAATTTTGTTAAGTCAGCATTGTGCAAGGACACCGAGGGAGGCCTGGGATTAGTAGTAGACTGTATGAGATCTCTATCAATCGGAGAATGGGACTTAGGCAGACTTAATAGATTAGCCGAGTCCCTGGAAGACCCATAATTGGATTTTGATTCTTTACTTTGCTTTTGAGATCTAGAGGCGCTTGCCAATCTAGCTGTAGGCAATTTTGAGTTAGATTGACTCATTTTGGCAAGTGACATTACCCGGACCAGAAGAGAGGAAAGTTGCAAGCTGCGAATACAGAAAACAAGATTCCTCAAAAATGCGCCTGTATAATGACCAGTTGGTTAGGCAATCACAGCCCCAGCTCCAAAAGGAAAGCAGAGGGAGTAAACACCAATCAAAACAAAATATTGCTTAATATATATCCAGAATGTCGTGTATTTATTATTTTTGATAAACTATATACGTCTTATATATAGTTTATGCCTAAATAATTATATTTTCTATGAAAAAGCAGAAAAATTTAACCTAGCAAAGAAATAAGAACAGTTAAACAATTATATTGTATTCTATATAATTGTTATTATTTATAATAGATTTATTAATTATTTATTTTTATGAAATGACCTTATATATTTTATTATTTTTTATATATATTTATAGATTTATTTACTTATTTTTTTATTTATTTTTTTATTTTTTTATATGCGTCTAAATTAAAATCAATAAGCTGGATATTTATTCTAATAATTAGTATCTGTATATTTTATATTAATAGATGAAAAAATCCTGTTAGAGAGAAGACTGTCGATACAAAAATCAACTGTAGAAGCTAATTATATATTATTTATAACTAGAAGTAATATCACTATATAATATAATATTTTGTGCAGTGTAATAGTAGATCCAATAAAATAAAACAGATTATGCAGACTGGCAGGCTTCAGAGGCGTGCTTCAAGGTATCAACTCCATCCACACTGACAGGGAGCAGCTGTAAGGATCCACAATGCAGGGAAGTTGGCACAGATCCAGCGGTGACGTCACAGACAGAGGAGGAGAGGCTGGAGCACATAGGAAGGTCCAGACACCCCGGTCCACCAGGGGCAACTCCAGAGAAGATACAGGAGATCAATCCAAAAAGATCTCAGCCACTCACAGGAAGTTGGAGGCAGTGGTGACTTCACTGAAGGAAAGGAGCATGGATCGGTCTATACAGCAAGATCAATCACTGTGTGCCAGGAGTAAATCTATCCAAAAACCACCGAAAAACCCCCAATGGGGTAGGGGCACACTCAGGGAAGATCCAGTGCCATGTTTAAAAGCAATTTGTCACCCTACCCGGGTAGCAGTGATGTCACCAAAAGGGGGAGGAGCCAGCACCTGAAGCCCTTATGAGGGAAAGCATCACCCCTGCTGTGCCCTATGTAAAAACACTTAAAGGAGGGTGAAAATCCCACAGTTGGGTAGGGGCACAACTGTAGAAGGTCCCAGGAGGTGAACTGTATTGGTTTAGTATACCGTCTGATTAGCGGTGATGTCACTAAATGGGAGGGGGAATGGCGCCCAGTGTGCCAGGGGTAAACTCATTCAGAAGAGGGCAAAAACTCCCTGGTAGGGCAAGGGCATAGTATAGGAAGGTCCCAGGAGGTGTTCTGAGTTAATTTAGTACACCCCCCATCCAGCAGTGACGTCACTGAAGGGAGGGGGGCTGTCGCCCAGAGTGTTCTGCTGCAGAGACTTCACCCCCCGATGTGCCAGGAGAAATCAAATTCAAAAGGGGGCAAAAACCCCCCAGTGGGGTAGGGGCACACCAGAGGAAGGACCAGGAAGGTGTTTTGGGGCACTTTGTCACTTATGCAAATAACTGTCTGGAGCAGTCTTTGATGAGAACTTCAGCACTGGAGTTCCAAGAGAAAAAACAATCAAAAGGGGGCAAAAAACCCCCGGTGGGGTAGGGGCACACCTAGAGAGGGCCCTGGAAGGCGTTTTGGTGTAATTTGTAGAGTTGAGCGACTTTTGGTTTTTTAGGGTCGCATTTCGTTTCGTGAAACCCGACTTTTCCAAAAGTCGGGTCGAGCAAGATCGTCCGATTATAGGGAAAAGTCGGGGTCGTCCCGAAACACGAAACCCAATGTAAGTCAATGGGGAATAAAAGTCGGCAGTGAGAGGAGGACAGGAAACACACCTACAGTGCCCATTTGAATGCCAAAAGCATCAATTCTTCTTACTTAAGCTTGTCAACCTTAATTAACTTCATAATACAAGTTACGCACTGAAAAATGGGGGTTATTTGGCTAAAGTTGTGGGGGGGAGGGCTGGCTGCAGGTTTTCATGTGCCCTGGGCGAAAGAGCGCCCCTTTAACACATACCACAACTCATCATGCTCCGATACGGCACAGAAATAGCGGTATAGTACAATGAAAAATACCTCACTTTTTACATCTCATGACGAGGCCCATCTATTTCTCCATACAGAATCATTGGTCCCATATAATGTTTGAAACAGTATATGATGAGCTCCACATAATGCTACAGTATATGTTGGTCCCCATGGATGAAGCTCCACTGTCTTATGGGCCCAAATAATGCTCCAAACATAATGGGCCCCATTTCTAATGCTCTAGTGTATAATGGGCCCTGTAAATGCTGCTCCAGTGTCTGATGTCCACCTTTGGAATGTTCCAGTGTATGGTGGGCCCCATCTATCATTCTCCAGAGTATAGTGCTCCCCAAAAATTGCTGTCCCAACATTGAAAACAATCAAATAAGTCTCCTCGCTAGGGAATCCCTGTACTTGTCTGGATTCCTCGTCGTCCCCATCTTCCATCTCACTGCACAGTATTTCAACTTTGCAAGTGCTATGATCCTGGGCAAGCAGGGGGGGCCCACTCGTTGGCGACGGCACTGGCACAGGGCCCCTGATAGTATGGTGGTGTGTCTGATGGCGGGTGGGCCGAACCTGCACTTTCATCTGCAGCTTCCTCTTTGTCACCGTGTAAGATGGAACTGTATATGGGAAGGGTAACCTGAGTTTCAACAGGGTCAGATTCAGGTCGTGTAGCGTGCGAGGGGAATGTAGTGGTCTGGGTCAATGTACCAGCAGATTCATCGAGCAGTGGCTGGGCATCAGTGCACTTGTGTCGCCCCCAGGAGTACGGTCACCACAGTGGCATTACCTTCTTCCTAGGGAGTGTGATGTCATGCTTGGGAGCAACGAAGGATCTCTCTAGCAGGTTAACTGATTGGGCGGCGTTATTCCCACGAGTCATGACCCTCCAAACAGCGTTCATGAAGGCAAAGTGTTTGTTTTACGTGGGCAGTATGGTTGCAAAGCTGAACCTTAAAGGAATGTCCAGAAGGGCACCACCAGGAGTGGAGCCTACGGTTAAATTCGACTCCACCTGGGAAACCTCAACCTTGCCAGCTACAGAACAGATGCACACATTGCAAGCTTAATTCCGTTAACGAACGAGACTCTGTCATGCCCCGCAGTCCGAGTCCGGCTTACTAGAGGGACACGTGAGGCTCTGGCACATGAGATTGGCCAATAACTGGTGTGTCATGCCCTTACATGTCCATGGCTGCATGTGCGCTACACTGAAAAGGCCAGCGTTTGTCGCTTACAGGTGCAGATAACCCGCTGAACAACGTTAGTGATGGGGATCACTGATTACAATTATTACCCGCGAACAATGATTTCCCAGTAAGTGCAGGTCAACCGCAGTTCCGGAATTAGGCCTAACCATCATTCCTGAAAAAATGAAAAACTTACGTGTGCAAACCACAGGTGCTGTAGCTTGCTTAACAGCTCGCCAGCCGTTCTCACGCCCAGTATGGATTACACGTGATTGCACAAAGTTGAGAAAGGGTACCGTATCCCCAGATAACATGTATGGATAGCGTACACATTCAAAATATATGTCTATACATCAGGAGGCAGGCTCAGATGGTGTTAGGCCCAGTATGGATTGCACGTGATTGCACAAAGGTTAGAAAGGGTACCGTTTCCCCGGATAACATGTATGGATAGCGTACACATTCAAAATATGTCTCAGGAGGCAGGCTCAGACGGTGTTAGGCCCAGTATGGATTGCACGTGATTGCACAAAGGTTAGAAAGGGTACCGTATCCCCGGATAACATGTATGGATAGCGTACACATTCAAAATATATGTCTCAGGAGGCAGGCTCAGACGGTGTTAGGCCCAGTATGGATTGCACGTGATTGCACAAAGGTTAGAAAGGGTACCGTATCCCCGGATAACATGTATGGATAGCGTACACATTCAAAATATATGTCTATACATCAGGAGGCAGGCTCAGACGGTGTCAGGCACAGTATGGATTTGACGGCCCAGACTACACAGCGGAGGAGCAGGGAGAGGTAAAGATTGCAAATGCTGGGGCCCTGCCCAAGCAAGGGGGGCCAACTCGTGGGCGTCGGTACTGGCACTGGGCTCCTCATAGTACGGCGGTGTGTCTGACGGCGGGTGTGCACCACCACCGTCAGAGACACTTGATTGCACTATGAAGGACCCTGTACCAGTGCCCGCGCCCAAGAGTCGGCCTACCCACCTGTCCAGGGCAACGGCACTCGCACGGTGTCGTGCGCTAGGTGCTGACCCCGGCCATGGGGGGGGGGGAGGCAGCACAGCTAGGGAGTTTTAGAAAGTGGCATATGTTGATGTTGGACATTCAGCTGATGCAAAAGGTGAAATAGGTCAAGTCCCAGGAAGAGGAGGACCAAAGCAAGCCATTTTTCTGTCACCCTATGTGTCATCAGAGGAAGGTGGGACAAAATCCTTGGAAATCCATGCGTGGTTCATTTTAATGAAGGTTAGATCATCCACATTTTGGGTTGACAGACGGGTCCTTTTTTCTGTCAGGATTGATCCAGCTGCACTGAAGACTCTTTCCGATAGCACACTTGCAGCTGGGCAAGTGAGCTCCTGTAAGGCATATTGTGCCAATTCAGGCCAGGTGTCCAGTTTAGCGGCCCAATAGTCAAAGGGGAATGACCTGTGTGGGAGAACATCGATATGGGAGGAAAAGTAGTTTGTAACCATAGTTGACAACTGCTGTCTCCTGTCACTTTCCATCGATGCAGTATTACCAGTTGTGTGAGCGGTACTTGAAAAATCAGTCCACAACATTGTCATGAAACCCCTGTCTCCAACGCCACTTCTGCTGTGTGCACCACGAACACCTCTGCCAAGCTGCCCCCGGCCCGTACGGCTCGTGTGAGAACCATCACCGCTGCTGTGTGCTGGGAATGCCTCAAGCAACCGATTTACCAGAGTTGCTTGTTTATTAGCCAATATTAGGTCAAGGTTCTCCTGTGGCATGATGTTTTGTAATTTGCCTTTATAGCGTGGATCCAGGATGCTGGCCAACCAGTAGTCGTCATCGTTCATCATTTTGGCAATGCGTGGGTCACTTTTTAGGATCTGCAAGGCATAAGCTGACATGTGGGCCAATGTTCCCGGTGTCAATGATGCACTGCGAGTGCTGGTTGGAGGAGCACTTTCTGGCAAATCCACATCCCTCCAGTCACGCACAAACCCTGTACCAGACCTTGCCACGCCAACATTTTCACTTGCCCCACGAGATGCATCCTCCTCCCCTAAGTAATCATCCCCATCATCCTCCTCCACCTCGTCCAGGAGAGGTCCCTGAGCAGACAATGGCTGAATGTCATCAAGGATTCCCTCCTCCTCTTCCTCCTCATCAACATTGGCTGCAGACGCCTGCTCCTTAAAGTGCGTCAAAGTTTGCATGAGCAGACGCATAAGTGGGATGCTCATGCTTAGGATGGCGTCGTCTGCGCTTACCAGCCGTGTGCATTCCTCAAAACACTGAAGGACTTTACAGAGGTCTTTCAGCTTCGACCACTGCACACCTGTCAACTCCATGTCTGCTCTCAAAGTGCCTGGCCGTGTATCCTCCCACAAATGCATTATGGCCTGCCTCTGCTCGCACAGCAGCTCCACCATGTGCAGGGTGGAGTTCCACCTTGTTGCAATGTCGATAATGAGGCTGTGGTTGGGAAGGTGGAGCAATCGCTGCAGCTTCTGCATATGAACGGAGTGTACAGGCAACCGGCGGATGTGCGCGCACAGTCTTCGCACCTTCTGGAGCAGGGCTGTTAACTCCGGATAATTTTTGAGGAAGCACTGCACCACCAGGTTCAAGGTGTGAGCCAAGCAAGGTATGTGGCTGAGTTTTGAAAGGGCTATGGCTGCCACAAAATTATGCCCGTTATCACTAACTACCTTGCCTGCCTCAAGATGTAACACTGCCCAGCCATGACTCAGTTTGTTGCTTCAAGTACTCGGCCAGCACCTCGGCGGTGTGTCTGTTGCCCAAACACATCATCTGCAACACAGCCTGCTGACGCTTTCCACTAGCTGCTCGATAGGGGGACACATCGTGTGCAACAGTGGCAGCTGCAGATGGAGTGCTCGTACGACTGCGCTCTGTGGACGAGCTTTCGCTTCTGGAGGAGGAGGAGGAGGGTCGAACGCCTACAGCCAACTGTTTCCTATACCGTGGGCTAGGCAGCACTGTCCCACCACCGCTGTCCCCTGTGGACCCTGCATCCACCACATTAACCCAGTGCGCAGTGATGGACACGTAACGGCCCTGGCCATGCCGACTGGACCATGCATCAGTTGTGAGGTGCACCTTTCCGCTCACTGACTGCTTGAGTGCATGGACAATGCGGTCTTTCACATGATGGTGGAGGGCTGGGATGGCTTTGCGAGAGAAGAAGTGGCGACTGGGTAGGTCATAGCGTGGTACTGCATAGGCCATGAGTTCGCGGAAAGCTGTGCTTTCCACCAACCGAAAGGGCATCATCTCAAACGAGATTAGTTTGACAATGTGGGCGTTCAAACCCAGTGTACTCGGATGAGAGACTGAGTACTTTCTTGACCTACTCATAGTGTCTGGGAGGGTGAGCTGGACTTGAGAGCTGCATATGGTGGAAGTAGCGGTGGACAGGGCGGACTGAGAGAGGGTTGATGATGGTGATGGAGTTGGTGTTCTTTCTGATGGCCTAGAATCAGTCTTTCATTGATATAACAGTGGGATTCCCTGACTGCTGTGGCCTTGCAACGACACCTCAACATTTGCTGCTGTGCTAACCGGTGGGCTTACAGTGGGGGAAACAATGTAGCGTTGCTGACTACCTTAGTTGTGATCAGTTGCACATGTGGCACTTGAGGTTTGGTGTTGTGTCCATGCTTGCAAGTGCATGCTGGTTAAATGTCTAAGCTTGCAACTGGTATTCAAATTTTTCAGATTTTTCCCTCGGCTAAAGGTCTTTGCGCACTTCTTACAGATAACCTTGGCCTGATCATGAGGATTTTGTTCAAAAAAGTGCCACACTGCACTCTTCCTACTTTGGCAGACATTTTGTGGCCTAGCACGCTGTGATCTTTTGACCCTCTGGACAAGCTGTCCAGCAACTCTTTTGATGTTTGGAACCTGTCTTTGGAGTGCTCCGGGCCTGCCAGATAACAGCTGTTGCGATGTCGATGTCTGCTGTGGATGCTCCTCATCTGAGCTATTGGAAGCAGCACCCTCTTCCCCCAATGGATGCCAATCTGGGTCAACAACTGGGTCATCCATCACCTCCTCTTCTAT
This sequence comes from Dendrobates tinctorius, assembly GCF_039654945.1. NCBI lineage: Eukaryota > Metazoa > Chordata > Amphibia > Anura > Dendrobatidae > Dendrobates > Dendrobates tinctorius. The sequence continues at coordinate 80,806,893 of NW_027361671.1, forward strand.
GTCATGTGCACCTTCCTCTGTGTCACCGTGTATGGTGGTATAGTGTGCGGGAAGGGGCACCTGAGTCTCATCAGGGTCAGAATCTGGCTCTGTACACTGCGAGGACAATGTAGTGCTCTGAGTGAATGTACCAGCAGAATCATCCATCAGCGGCTGTGCATCAGTGCACTCCATGTCAGATTCATCTTGGCCTGGGTAATTCACCATTTCACTTGATAATCCAGGCATGGTATGTGAAAACAGCTCCATGGAGTAATCAGTAGTATGGCCTGCGTCATCCTTCAATCTTGGTTGGGGTGAAGGACACAAGGAAAGGTGTGGTTCATGAACATGAGCCTCCAATGACGACTCAGTGCTTTTACTTTTTACAACTGAAGAGGAGGCGATAGAGCTGGAGGCTGAGTCAGCAATGTAAGACAAAACTTTTTCCTGATGCTCTGGCTTTAAAAGCGGTTTGTCAACTCCTAGAAAACTAAGCGTTCGAGGCCTTATGTAGCCAGACGATGACGCAGGCTCAACACCTCCTGCATTCGGTCCTATTTTGCTCTTGCCACTACCATCAGATCCACCACCAACACCATCATTACCAGCTGCCAACCCCCGCCCAATTCCACGGCCTCTTCCACCAGCCTTCCTCATTTTTGGTAGAAATGTAGACAAAATCCAACAAACTATATAGCAATGTAAAACAAGGTACAAGGTGTCTATAGGACAGGGGAGATTTTGAATTTCTGCAGACACTTGTGGACACTGGACACTTTTGGATTGTGTGAGGCCCAATGAATATCTGAGCGCTATGTGACAGGCTCGATGGCACAGCTGTGACCAAAGTGACTAGAGGATAAGGGAGATTTTGAATCTCTGCACACATTTTTGGACACTGGACACTTTTGGATTGTGTGAGGCCCAATGAATATCTGAGCGCTATGTGACAGACTCGATGGCACAGCTGTGACCAAAGTGACTAGAGGATAAGGGAGATTTTGAATCTCTGCACACACTTTTGGATACTGGACACTTTTGGATTGTGTGAGGCCCAATGAATATCTGAGCGCTATGTGACAGGCTCGATGGCACAGCTGTGACCAAAGTGACTAGAGGATAAGGGAGATTTTGAATCTCTGCACACACTTTTGGACACTGGACACTTTTGGATTGTGTGAGGCCCAATGAATATCTGAGCGCTATGTGACAGGCTCGATGGCACAGCTGTGACCAAAGTGACTAGAGGATAAGGGAGATTTTGAATCTCTGCACACACTTTTGGACACTGGACACTTTTGGATTGTGTGAGGCCCAATGAATATCTGAGCGCTATGTCACAGGCTCGATGGCACAGCTGTGACCAAAGTGACTAGAGGATAAGGGAGATTTTGAATCTCTGCACACACTTTTGGACACTGGACACTTTTGGATTGTGTGAGGCCCAATGAATATCTGAGCGCTATGTGACAGGCTCGATGGCACAGCTGTGACCAAAGTGACTAGAGGATAAGGGAGATTTTGAATCTCTGCACACACTTTTGGACACTGGACACTTTTGGATTGTGTGAGGCCCAATGAATATCTGAGCGCTATGTCACAGGCTCGATGGCACAGCTGTGACCAAAGTGACTAGAGGATAAGGGAGATTTTGAATCTCTGCACACACTTTTGGACACTGGACACTCTTGGATTGTGTGAGGCCCAATGAATATCTAAGCGCTATGTGACAGGCTCGATGGCACAGCTGTGACCAAAGTGACTAGAGGATAAGGGAGATTTTGAATCTCTGCACACACTTTTGGACACTGGACACTTTTGGATTGTGTGAGGCCCAATGAATATCTGAGCACTATGTGACAGGCTCGATGGCACAGCTGTGACCAAAGTGACTAGAGGATAAGGGAGATTTTGAATCTCTGCACACACTTTTGGACACTGGACACTTTTGGATTGTGTGAGGCCCAATGAATATCTGAGCGCTATGTCACAGGCTCGATGGCACAGCTGTGACCAAAGTGACTAGAGGATAAGGGAGATTTTGAATCTCTGCACACACTTTTGGACACTGGACACTTTTGGATTGTGTGAGGCCCAATGAATATCTGAGCGCTATGTGACAGGCTCGATGGCACAGCTGTGACCAAAGTGACTAGAGGATAAGGGAGATTTTGAATCTCTGCACACACTTTTGGACACTGGACACCCTTGGATTGTGTGAGGCCCAATGAATATCTGAGCGCTATGTGACAGGCTCGATGGCACAGCTGTGACCAAAGTGACTAGAGGATAAGGGAGATTTTGAATCTCTGCACACACTTTTGGACACTGGACACTCTTGGATTGTGTGAGGCCCAATGAATATCTGAGCGCTATGTGACAGGCTCGATGGCACAGCTGTGACCAAAGTGACTAGAGGATAAGGGAGATTTTGAATCTCTGCACACACTTTTGGACACTGGACACTTTTGGATTGTGTGAGGCCCAATGAATATCTGAGCGCTATGTGACAGGCTCGATGGCACAGCTGTGACCAAAGTGACTAGAGGATAAGGGAGATTTTGAATCTCTGCACACACTTTTGGACACTGGACACTTTTGGATTGTGTGAGGCCCAATGAATATCTGAGCGCTATGTGACAGGCTCGATGGCACAGCTGTGACCAAAGTGACTAGAGGATAAGGGAGATTTTGAATCTCTGCACACACTTTTGGACACTGGACACTTTTGGATTGTGTGAGGCCCAATGAATATCTGAGCGCTATGTCACAGGCTCGATGGCACAGCTGTGACCAGAGGATAAGGGAGATTTTGAATCTCTGCACACACTTTTGGACACTGGACACTTTTGGATTGTGTGAGGCCCAATGAATATCTGAGCGCTATGTGACAGACTCGATGGCACAGCTGTGACCAAAGTGACTAGAGGATAAGGGAGATTTTGAATCTCTGCACACACTTTTGGACACTGGACACTCTTGGATTGTGTGAGGCCCAATGAATATCTAAGCGCTATGTGACAGGCTCGATGGCACAGCTGTGACCAAAGTGACTAGAGGATAAGGGAGATTTTGAATCTCTGCACACACTTTTGGACACTGGACACTTTTGGATTGTGTGAGGCCCAATGAATATCTGAGCGCTATGTGACAGGCTCGATGGCACAGCTGTGACCAAAGTGACTAGAGGATAAGGGAGATTTTGAATCTCTGCACACACTTTTGGACACTGGACACTTTTGGATTGTGTGAGGCCCAATGAATATCTGAGCGCTATGTCACAGGCTCGATGGCACAGCTGTGACCAAAGTGACTAGAGGATAAGGGAGATTTTGAATCTCTGCACACACTTTTGGACACTGGACACTTTTGGATTGTGTGAGGCCCAATGAATATCTGAGCGCTATGTGACAGGCTCGATGGCACAGCTGTGACCAAAGTGACTAGAGGATAAGGGAGATTTTGAATCTCTGCACACACTTTTGGACACTGGACACTCTTGGATTGTGTGAGGCCCAATGAATATCTGAGCGCTATGTGACAGGCTCGATGGCACAGCTGTGACCAAAGTGACTAGAGGATAAGGGAGATTTTGAATCTCTGCACACACTTTTGGACACTGGACACTTTTGGATTGTGTGAGGCCCAATGAATATCTGAGCGCTATGTGACAGGCTCGATGGCACAGCTGTGACAAAAGTGACTAGAGGATAAGGGAGATTGGATTGCTTTTAAAAAAGCAGTTTGCGGAGCAGTGGGTAAACAGCAATGCAGGAATGTCAGGAAGCCTTAGAAGGCAGCCCAACAACCAACACCACTGATACACCACTATATAGCCTCCCCTTGCACTGCACACACAGTGACTGGTGTGTTGTGCAGGCCAAATCGCTAGCAGCAGAAGCAGTTTTTTTGTCTTCTTCCCTGCCTAACGCTCTCCCTACAGAATCAGCAGCAACCTCTCCCTATACTGAGATCGTATTCACTAAAAGGTTGAAACAAGAGCGCAATAGGGTCTTATCCGGGTAAAATGTACAAATACTAAAAGTATTATACTCACCTTCTCAAAGAGAAAGTAAAGCCTGCATAGTATGTCAGCCTGCTGCACGTCCAACGGTCCACAGCGGAACCGCACCACAGTTCAATAAGGAATAAATTCTTGGACTTTAAGTGCGCTGCCAGACAGATTCCATAACCACACAAGGTTAAAAAAGTTAACCCTTTAATCCCTACGCGTTTCGAAGCATAACGCTTCTTCTTCAGGGGTTGACAGATGTGTCAACCCCTGAAGAAGAAGCGTTATGCTTCGAAACGCGTAGGGATTAAAGGGTTAACTTTTTTAACCTTGTGTGGTTATGGAATCTGTCTGGCAGTGCACTTAAAGTCCAAGAATTTATTCCTTATTGAACTATACTGAGATCGGCAGAAGTAAGATGGCGGTCGGCGTGCACGCCCTTTTATACCCCCTGTGACGCCCACCAAAGCAAGCCAATCACTTGCATGCCCTTCTGAAAGATGGTGGTGACCCCTGCCTATGTCATCACGTTGCCCACAGTGTCCGTGGATCCTGATTGGCTGAAAAAGAGCGCAAAACAAACTTTTGAAACGCGACTTTGGCGTGTAAGTCGCCGACCTCGTGGTCGACCTCATCCTAGAGTCGGGTTTCGTTTCATGAAACCCGACTTTGTCAAAAGTCGGCGACTTTTGAAATTTTTCGACCCGTTTCGCTCAACTCTAGTAATTTGATATATCCCTTAAATAGCGGTGACGTCACTGAGGGGAGGAAGATGGCGCCCAGAGCAGCCTCTGACAGGATCTTCACCCCTGGTTTGCCAAGGGTTAACACAGTCAAAAGAGGGCCAAAACCCTCCGGTTGGACATGGGCATACCTAGAGAAGGTCCAAGAGGATGTTATGCAATAAATTGGCACAGTACCAAAATAACGATAATGTCACTGAAAATTGGCAAAACCGCCAAAAATCTAAAAATTGTGAGAAAATGATTATAAATCCACACCAATGTAATGAATGATGAAAAATAAAATATTTAAAAAGAAAAAAGAGGCAGTCTTTGAGTCTTTTTTACCTCAGACAGGGTCTCTCACAGTGACACGGCATCAACCGACGCCATCTTAGCAGGCCGCAGTCTTCGCCACAGGATGAAATGTCCTAGGTATATCCGATTTTGACAGGAAACATCTTAAAACGTGCCAAACAACTTGCTGAATAAAAGTAATTATGAATGAGAGCGAAAATTTAGAAATATAGTTGCGTAGTCCGTAGCTGTAGAGGGTTACCTCAGGACTTACATCACCTGCGTCTAGGCCACGCCCCCCCTCTGCACCATTTTTGCACCTATTATGTAAATTAGGCTACTTTCATTTATTCATTGCATTTTTTTAACATGCGCTTTATGTCTCTTTTCGGTATTTCATGTGTTAAATAAATCTGCTTTGCTTTTGATGCTTCCTGGTATTTGGCTTTAACCAAACTTTATTGATGTATTTAAGTGTGAATTGTAAGACACTGCATTTTTAATGCAGAAAAAATACGCAGCTTCAAAAACTCAACAAAAACACTGTGGGCAAATAAGGTTTCTGTAGTGTATGTATTTTTCATGATAGTATTTTTTTTCAAAAATTTAAAAACAAAATTACTAATCTTGAAATTTTCCTCTGGAGTTATTGTAATACTTTCTGTCCATTAAGAAAGACTGTTCTGCGGGCTCCTTAGGCCTCTTTCACACTTCAGTTTTTTGCATCAGTCAAAATCCGCCAAAAGGACGGATGGCGGATCCGTTTTAGTACTGATGACAACGGATGCCACCTGTCCGTTTTTTTGACGGATCCGACAAATGAAGAATTTTAAAGGAATCGCAGCCTGGAAAAGGAGAGAGAGAGAGAGCGAGAGAATATTTTTTTTTTTTGTCCGGCACCCAGAAAGAATTTCGGGTTAAATGAGTGTCTGGAGGATCCGCCAGAGAAAAAAACGTTGCAAGCTCCGTTTTGAAATCTTTGAGGATGGTGAGGGACAGCAACTTTTGGCGGATCCTCAAAAAAAACGGATGCAACGGACAGCAATCCATCACAATCCGCCATTAATGGAAGTCAATGGGGAAAAAAAACGGATCCTCAAAAGAAAATTGAGGATCCGTTTTTTTCAAAACCTGGCGGATTGTGACTGATTGTAAAAAACTGAAGTGTGAAAGAGGCCTTAAAATCAGAGATTGGATTACAGTAACACACCGTATTCACCAGCCAAAAGAGGTGATGTCACAATTCCCTGTTCCCTCTTCCTTCAACAAAGACCTTTGCACATGCTCATTAGAACATAGGATCTGCGTCTGTTCATTGCTGCTAATGTACTGCACATGTAGATTTCCTGAAACAACAGAAAAGTTTAGAATCTAAAAACCTCAGTACTAGACATTGTGAAAATTGCAAGATTATATTGTTAATTTTCAATAAAGATTATGATATTTGGAAAAAACATTGCCAAAGACAAAAAAAATACATTTAACATAAAAACCAGATTTGAACAATAGGTCATTTTCTGATGATACATTCCTTCCGTTTAAGATTTGTAAAAAAAAACGAAAAAAATTCTAAGAATTTTTTGGGGTGTAATCTTGTGGTTATTTTTGGGTGTCATTGTTTTCATGTGTATTTTTTAAATCCTATGGAGAGAATCCTATGGGATTTAGAATAAAAAAAACACCAAAGACCCCAAAAATCTATATATATAAAAGTGAATGTTATTCAGTTAGGGGATCCTCGCTAGGCAGCGAACAAAACACATCCGGCACAAGGTTTTCCACAAAACCAAAACAGTCCATGTGGTTTATTCAGCAGCATAAAGTTCATTTAACAGCATAGCGTCCATGACAGAGTTCAGCTCTGTAATCCTTGTGGTCACACAGGTTAAACATACACAGGCTTTCTAGCCTCAGTTATCTCACCCACGTCAGGGTCACTCATGGTTCCTTTAGCATAGTGCAGATGTCCATTCCCTCCAGGGAACTCCCAGACACATGCAGCCATTAACACAGCGTTCACTTGCTGTCAGAAGGCAGCCCCATCTCACTCAGACGGAATCTTCCACACTGGACCGACCAGGTCTCAGCATTCACCACATGTGCCCTCCCCTGCCACATTATATGGTCTATAGCCACGCCCACCAGGTCACATGACTATGACCTCATCACAGGTCCTTCACACACACATATACACTTTACAATAGCGTTATTAAACACACCCCTTGGGTGGGTTTGTAGGTAACTTGTCCCTGACACATTGAACCAGCACCTCAGCAGTATCACTGCTGATTAACACACACATAAATCTCCATCTCAAGGTCACCCATCTTGAGATACATAACGGTCATTCAGTATCATGCCATTCATCCACTCTCCTGGGACATCCATACAGCGCCCCCTAGTGGACACAGTGGTCACTACACCACAGTGTGTATCACCAACCAATCACGAAGCATCTTTCATTGCACCAGAGCTGTTTAAAAGAAGCTGAGCTGTGATTGGTTGCTATGAGCAACAGTTTTCCTTGCAATCAATCACTAAGCAAAGAAGCTGAGCTGTGATTGGTTGCTATGAGTAATAGTTTTCTCACTCCACGACAACACCTTACGCGACCCTGCCATGGTGGGAAAGATCTAATATCCCCAGGAACATAAGCTCCCAGCCATTGTCTGCCCCTAGAAAGGAGCAGAAAGCACATGACAGAAATGAATCCCCCCTTCCTGCCCATATACCCATCACACATCCTCCATCCTGTAGGCACATCTTGCCTCTTAAAAGGATACCCGATATGGAAGTTAGGATGTGGGATATTAGGTGTAGTAGTCGGATGGCTTTGGCTGACATGATGATGTGAGATATTAGGGGTAGTAGTCCGATGGCTCTGGCTGACAGGATGATGTGGGATATTAGGGGTGGTAGTCCGCTGGCTCTGGCTGACTGGATGATGTGGGATATTAGTGGTAGTAGTCCAGTGGCTCTGGCTGACTGGATGATGTGGGATATTAGTGGTAGTTGTCCAGTGGCTCTGGCTAACGGGATGATGTGGAATATTAGGGGTAGTACTCCGGTGGCTCTGGCTGATGGGATGATGTGGGATATTAGGGGTAGTTGTTCGGTGGCTCTGGCTAACGGGATGATGTGGGATATTAGGGGTAGTAGTCCGGTGGCTCTGATGGGATGATGTGGGATATTAGTGGTAGTAGTCCGGTGGCTCTGGCTGACGAGATGATGTGGGATATTAGTGGTAGTAGTCCGGTGGCTCTAGCTGACGGGATGATGTGGGATATTAGGGGTAGTAGTCCGGTGGCTCTGATGGGATTTTGTAGAATATTAGGGGTAGTAGTCTGGTGGCTCTGGCTGACCCGATGATGAGGGATATTAGAGGTAGTAGTCTGGTGGCTGTGACGGGATGATGTGGGATATTAGGGGTAGTAGTCCGGTGGCTCTGATGGGATTATGTGGAATATTAGGGGTAGTAGTCTGGTGGCTCTGGCTGACCCGATGATGAGGGATATTAGAGGTAGTAGTCTGGTGGCTGTGACGGGATGATGTGGGATATTAGTGGTAGTAGTCTGATGGCTCTGGCTGAAGGGATGATATTGGATATTAGGGGTAGTAGTCTGGTGGCTGTGACGGGATGATGTGGGATATTAGTGGTAGTAGTCTGATGGCTCTGGCTGAAGGGATGATATTGGATATTAGGGGTAGTAGTCTGATGGCTTTGGCTGACGGGATGATGTGGAATATTAGGGGTAGTAGTCCGGTGGCTCTGACGGGATGATGTGGGATATTAGGGGTAGTAGTCCAGTGGCTCTGACAGGATGATGTAGGATATTAGGGGTAGTAGTCTAGTGGCTCTGGATGAAGGGATGATGTGGAATATTAGAGGTAGTAGTCTGGTGGCTCTGGCTGATGGGATGATGTGAGATATTAGGGGTAGTATTCCGGCGGCTGTGACGGGATGATGTGGGATAATAGTGGTAGTTGTCCGGTGGCTCTGGCTGATGGGATGATGTGGGATATTAGGGGTAGTAGTCCGGTGGCTTTGATGGGATGATGTGGGATATTAGTGGTAGTTGTCCAGTGGCTCTGGCTGACGGGATGATGTGGGATATTAGGGGTAGTAGTCCCATGGCTCTGACTGTTGGGATGATGTGGGATATTAGTGGCAGTAGTGCGGTGGCTCTGGCTGACCGGATGATGTGGGATATTAGGGGTAGTAGTCCGGTGGCTCTGGCTGACCGGATGATGTGGGATATTAGGGGTAGTATTCCAGCGGCTGTGATGGGATGATGTGGGATATTAGTGGTAGTTGTCCAGTGGCTCTGGCTGATGGGATGATGTGGGACTTTAGGGGTAGTAGTCCGGTGGCTTTGATGGGATGATGTGGGATATTAATGGTAGTAGTCCGGTGGCTATGGCTGATGGGATGATGTGGGATATTAGGAGTAGTAGTCTGGTGGCTCTGGCTGATGGGATGATGTGGGATATTAGGGGTAGTAGTCTGGTGGCTCTGGCTGATGGGATGATGTGGGATATTAGGGGTACCGGTTGCTTTGATGGGAAGATGTGGGATATTAGGGGTAGTAGTCCGGTGGCTCTGACGGGATGATGTGGGATATTAGGGGTAGTAGTCCGGCGGCTGTGACGGGATGATGTGGAATATTAATGGTAGTAGTCCGGTGGCTCTGGCTGACTGGATGATGTGGGATATCAGGGGTAGCACTCCGGTGGCTCTGGCTGACGGGATGATGTGGGATATTAGGGGTAGTATTCCAGCAGCTGTGACGGGATGATGTAGGATATTAGTGGTAGTTGTCCGGTGGCTCTGGCTGATGGGATGATGTGGGATATTAGTGGTAGTTGTCCAGTGGCTCTGGCTGACGGGATGATGTGGGATATTAGGGGTAGTACTCCGGTGGCTCTGGCTGATGGGATGATGTGAGATATTAGGGGTAGTAGTCCGGAGGCTCTGGCTGATGGGATGATGTGGGATATTAGTGGTAGTTGTCCAGTGGCTCTGGCTGACGGGATGATGTGGGATATTAGGGGTAGTAGTCCCATGGCTCTGACTGACGAGATGATGTGGGATATTAGTGGTAGTAGTCCGGTGGCTCTGGCTGACGGGATGATGTGGGATATTAGGGGTAGTAGTCCGATGGCTCTGGCTGATGGGATGATGTGGGATATTAGGGGTAGTAGTCTGGTGGCTCTGGCTGACGACATGATGTGGGATATTATAGTGAATGTGGCTATGTGGAGTGGGCGGGCCTGTACACGCAGCTTTATATATATATATATATATATATATATATAGATAGATAGATAGATATAATCATTATAATTTGTTATAACTAATTGTAGTTAGTTACTATGCCCGGGCAGCACCGGGCTCTTCAGCTAATTCTCATTAAAATTGGAAAAACCACACACAAAAGCATAGTTTGAAGTGTATGTAATAAGTTCCTAATGATTAACAGCTAACTTTTGATCGCAAGGGGTTTTTTTTGGAGAAAAAGTAAATGAAACCAAAACAAAAACATAATTATAACAGTGAAAGTGTTTACATTTTAATATGATATAATAATTTGGCATCACTTATATATATATATATATATGGGTCTAACATTTCTTAAAAAGGTCATTGAACTCAATAGTTTCTCCTGAACAGCTTTGCGTAAGGTTTCTGGGTACAAGGATTCACTCCCTCCAAAGTTCAGAGGCTCATTCTGATCTAATTAGGTATATATTGTAGAAAATGCACAAGGAAAAAAATAAATAAGGTCATATAGAAAAAAGTTTCATCACTTTGTGTCATGTTCTTTGAAATTTCCCAGGCCTGAATTTCCTTCCCATGTACTTAATTAGTACATTTGGAAAATACATGTAATTTTGAAGGACAAGCTACAGATTTGGCTGAATTAAGCACAATGCAGTAGGGACTGCCAAATTATATCTCCTTAACAAGTATTATTCTTCTTGTTCCAGGTTGTATTACAGGGTGGTATTGTAATTACAGCTAGGAAAGTTCATATCATTAAACTCATGGATGAACTTTCTTAGTAATATTAGAATTTTCTGTTCATAATCTGAATAGCTGAATTTCAAATGCCAAAAAGTATTCTGTAGGGATGTTGAATACATTGAGGAAAGTGGAAGATAATCAAGATAGTATTACCATATGATTTAGTAATAATATATGTGAGTAGTGGAATTATGTCGATGTGTTCAGTAGCTACTGCATGTTGGGACATAGATAATCCTTTGCCACCTCCAATATTGAAATAAGCCATCACATCCTTTTTCCATCATTCACTCTGTGTCTGAGCGCTGAGTCTCAGTGCAGTAGTTGTGATGACATCACTATATCATATCTTCTGTGCAAAGCTTCAGAACACATGCTGCAGAAACCAGATCAGCAGGAGAATGGGGTGAGGTGAATATTTTGCTTTTGTAAATCAATGGGTACATTTTACATAGATGTACTGTGTGTGGGAATTCAGTGGGTAAGGAAAGTATTTAGATCTCTTTAAAATTTACACTCTTTGTTTCATTGCAGCCATTTGGTAAATTAAAAAAAGTTAATTTTTTTCACATTAAGGTACACTCTGCACCCCATCTTGACTAAAAAAAAACAGAAATGTAGACATTTTTGCAAATTTATTAAAAAAGAAAAACTGAAATATAACATGGTCATAGGTAGAGATGAGTAAATATTTCAATGTACAGTTCGGCTCATGACAGGAGTTGAGCGAAACGGGTCGGTCAAATTCAAAAAACGCCAACTTTAGCTAAAGTTGGGTTTCGCCGATCGAAACCCAACCATAGCGTGAGGTCGGCCATGAGGTCGCCGAGCCGAGCACCAAAGTCGCGTTTCAAATAATGCTTCCAGCGCCTTTTCTCAGCCAATGAAGGTGAACGCACACTGTGGGTAATGTGATGACATGGGCAGCGGCCACCACCATCTTAGAGAAGGGCATTGAAGTTATTGGGTGGCGTCACAGTGGGTATAAAAGGCCATGACTGCCATCTTACTTCTGCCAATCTTAGAATAGGGAGAGGTGCTGCTGCTGCTGATTCTGAATAGGGAGAGCGTTAGGCAGGGAAGAAGAAAAAAAAATTGCTTCTGCTGATAGCGCTTTTCACTGTACAGTTAGTGTGCAGTGAAAGGGGAGGATTTTTGTTGTGTGCAGCAGCACTGGTGGTGATTCGGCTGCCTTTTAAGGCTACCTGCTAGCTGCATTGCTGTGTGCACACTGCTGTTCAAACTGCTTTTTTCAAAGCACTCCAACTTTTATTATTTTGTTCTGGTGAGTTACCAAGCGTTCATTTTTTCACACACCGTATAGCGGTGTACGCTCCTCACACACTACCGTGTACCGGCTGGTATCACGGACAAATAGAAGCTATCTGGGTGTGAATCTGGAAAAACAAGCCGAGGAGATTTTCCATTTTTCCAGACCTACACCTTAGAGAGCTGTTCCCTTTTCAAACAGTTTTGTATATCTGCTGTTTGATTACGGTCAAAAATAGACAGAGACAGCATGTGTCACTCCGTATACAAATAGATGGAGATTGACAATTTTCCATACAGACACCGTATAGAGCTGTCCGATTCTCAAACAGTATTGTATATCTGACGTTCGCATTACAGTCACATCTATACAGAGTCAGCGTGTGTCTGTGACACTCCGTAAATACATATATGGAGATTGTTAGTTACACAGAAAACGCATACAGCTGTACACTTCTGATTCAGTTCCATATATCTGCTTGTTGGATTACGGTCAAATACATACATACTGGGAGAGCGTCTGTGACTAACAAAATATATACGTAGATTTAATTTTTTAATACACCTTACACAGCTGGAGGCTCCTCATACAGTACCAACTCTCTGCTGGTATTTTTGGTACATTTTCCCAAACATGAGGAAGTATGGTGGAAGAGTCCGCGGACATGGGCAGGGGGGGGGGCAGCTGGTACTGATGGTGGCGGTGCATCGGCTGGTTCTGGCAAATGCACAATAGCAGCTAATGCAGGAGGTGTTCAGCCTGCGTCATCATCTGGCCCAAGAAGGCCTGTAAGGTTACCTTTTCTTGGAGTAGGAAAACCGCTTTTAAAGCCGGAGCATCAGGAACAGGTTTTGGCGTATATTGCCGAAACAGCCACCAGCTCTATTGCCTCCTCTTCTGAACGTTCAAAACCTGCAAGCACGGAGTCGTCAGTGCAGGGTTCTGATCAGGAAAAACACCTTTCCTTGTGTCCTTCACCCCCACCAAAAGTTAAGGATGCCGCAGCCCACATTTCAGATTACTCTATGGAGCTCTTTTCACATACTATGCCTGGGTTATCCAGTCAAATCCTGAATTCCCCAGTCCAAGATTAATCTGACAAGGAGTGCACTGATGCACAGCCACTGCTAGATAATTCTGCTGGTACATTGACCCAGACTACTACATTGCCCTAGCAGTCTACTGAGCCAGAATCTGACCCTGATGAAACTCAGGTGCCCCTTCCCGCATACTATACCACCTTACACGGTGACACAGAGGAAGGTAAAGAGGAAGGTGCAGATGACTTTGAAGAGGAGGTGATGGATGACCCAGTTCTTGACCCGGATTGGCATCCATTGGGGGAGGAGGGAGGCACTGGCAATAGTTCAGATAAGGAGAAGAATCGGCAGCAGGCATTGACATCGCAGCAGCGGTTTTCTGGCAGGCATGTACAGTGGGGAAAAAAAGTATTTAGTCAGTCAGCAATAGTGCAAGTTCCACCACTTAAAAAGATGAGAGGCGTCTGTAATTTACATCATAGGTAGACCTCAACTATGGGAGACAAACTGAGAAAAAAAAATCCAGAAAATCACATTGTCTGTTTTTTTTTCATTTTATTTGCATATTATGGTGGAAAATAAGTATTTGGTCAGAAACAAGCAATCAAGATTTCTGGCTCTCACAGACCTGTAACTTCTTCTTTAAGAGTCTCCTCTTTCCTCCACTCATTACCTGTAGTAATGGCACCTGTTTAAACTTGTTATCAGTATAAAAAGACACCTGTGCACACCCTCAAACAGTCTGACTCCAAACTCCACTATGGTGAAGACCAAAGAGCTGTCAAAGGACACCAGAAACAAAATTGTAGCCCTGCACCAGGCTGGGAAGACTGAATCTGCAATAGCCAACCAGCTTGGAGTGAAGAAATCAACTGTGGGAGCAATAATTAGAAAATGGAAGACATACAAGACCACTGATAATCTCCCTCGATCTGGTGCTCCACGCAAAATCCCACCCCGTGGGGTCAGAATGATCACAAGAACGGTGAGCAAAAATCCCAGAACCACGCGGGGGGACCTAGTGAATGAACTGCAGAGAGCTGGGACCAATGTAACAAGGCCTACCATAAGTAACACACTACGCCACCATGGACTCAGATCCTGCAGTGCCAGACGTGTCCCACTGCTTAAGCCTGTACATGTCCGGGCCCATCTGAAGTTTGCTAGAGAGCATTTGGATGATCCAGAGGAGTTTTGGGAGAATGTCCTATGGTCTGATGAAACCAAACTGGAACTGTTTGGTAGAAACACAACTTGTCGTGTTTGGAGGAAAAAGAATACTGAGTTGCATCCATCAAACACCATACCTACTGTAGAGCATGGTGGTGGAAACATCATGCTTTGGGGCTGTTTCTCTGCAAAGGGGCCAGGACGACTGATCCGGTTACATGAAAGAATGAATGGGGCCATGTATCGTGAGATTTTGAGTGCAAACCTCCTTCCATCAGCAAGGGCATTGAAGATGAAACGTGGCTGGGTCTTTCAACATGACAATGATCCAAAGCACACCGCCAGGGCAACGAAGGAGTGGCTTCGTAAGAAGCATTTCAAGGTCCTGGAGTGGCCTAGCCAGTCTCCAGATCTCAACCCTATAGAAAACCTTTGGAGGGAGTTGAAAGTCTGTGTTGCCAAGCGAAAAGCCAAAAACATCACTGCTCTAGAGGAGATCTGCATGGAGGAATGGGCCAACATACCAACAACAGTGTGTGGCAACCTTGTGAAGACTTACAGAAAACGTTTGACCTCTGTCATTGCCAACAAAGGATATATCACAAAGTATTGAGATGAAATTTTGTTTCTGACCAAATACTTATTTTCCACCATAATATGGAAATAAAATGAAAAAAAAACAGACAATGTGATTTTCTGGATTTTTTTTTCTCAGTTTGTCTCCCATAGTTGAGGTCTACCTATGATGTAAATTACAGACGCCTCTCATCTTTTTAAGTGGTGGAACTTGCACTATTGCTGACTGACTAAATACTTTTTTTCCCCACTGTAGCTGTCCAAAAACGTGGACCAAAAACTAAAAGATTTGCAGGACAGCTTGGCCAGACAGTCAACTTAGCACAGCATGCAAGGCCAGAAAATGTATACCATAGTAGGAAGAGTGCAGTGTGGCACTTCTTTGTCCAAAATCCTACTGATGAGGCAAAGGTTACCTGTAAGAAGTGCGGAAGGACCTTTAGCCGAGGTAAACAACTCAGAAATTTGAATACCCGTTCCATGCTTAGACATTTAATCAACATGCACTTGCAAGCGTGGACTGACTACAAAACCTCAGGTAGCACATGTGCACCTGCTCCGACTGAAGGTAGCCAGCAATGTTCCATCGCTTCCCCTATTGTAAGACCACCGCCACTGTTAAGAACACCACCAGCACTAAATGTTGAGGTGTCATCGCAAGGCCAAAGCACTCAGGGAGTCACAATGCAACACAACACTGAATCTAGGCCATCTCCACCAATACCATCACCAACCCCCTCTCACTCCGTCCCGTCCACCGCTACTTCCCCCATATGCAGCTCTCGAGTCCAGCTCACTCTACCAGACACTCTGAGTAGGACAAGTAAGTACCCATCGTCTCATCCACGTACACTGTGTTTGAACGCCTACATTGCCAAACTAATCGCATTAGAGATGATACCCTACCGTTTGGTTGAAAGCTAAGCTTTCCACCAGCTAATGGCCTATGCAGTCCCACGCTATGACCTACCCAGTCAGCACTTCTTTTCTCGAAAAGCCATCCCAGCCCTACACTTGTATGTGAAAGACCACATTTTCCATGCACTCAAGCAATCAGTGAGTGGAAAGGTGCACCTCACAACAGATGCATGGTCCAGTAGGCATGGCCAGAGCCGTTACGTGTCCATCACTGTGCACTGGGTTAATGTGGTGGATGCAGGCTCCACAGGGGACAGCGGTGGTGGAACAGTGCTGCTTAGCCCATGGTATAGAAAACAGTTGGCTGTAGGTGTTCGACCCTCCTCCTCCTCCATAAGCGAAAGCTCGTCCACAGAGCGCAGTCGCACAAGCACTCCATCTGCAGCTGGCAGTGTTGCACACGAGGTGTCCCACTATCGAACAGCTAGTGGTAAGCATCAGCAGGCTGTGTTAAATGTCTTTGGGCGACAACAGACACACCGCGGAGGTACTGGCCGACTACTTGCAGCGACAAACTGAGTCATGGCTGGGCACTTTACATCTTGAGCCAGGCAAGGTAGTCAGTGATAACGACTGTAATTTTGTGGCACCCATAGCCCGTGCAAAATTCACACACATACCTTGCCTGGCTCACCCTTTGAACCTGATGGTGCAGTGCTTCCTTAATAATTATCCAGAGTTAACATCCCTGCTCCATAAGGTGCGAAGCCTGTGCTCCCACATCCGTCGCTCAAACGTCCACTCCACTCGTATGCAGAAGCTGCAGCGATTGCTCCACCTCCCCAAGCACCGCCTAATCATAGACGTTACAACAAGGTGGAACTCCACCCTGCACATGGTTGAGAGGCTGTGCGAACAGAGGCAGGCTGTAATGCATTTGTGGGAGGATACATGGGCAGGCAGTTTGAGGGAAGACATGGAATTGTCGGGTGTGCAGTGGTCAAAGCTGAAAGACCTCTGTAAAGTCCTTCAGTGTTTTGAGGAATGCACATGGCTGGTAAGCGCAGACGACACCATCATAAGCATGAGCATTCCACTTATGCGTCTGCTCATGCAAAGTTTGACGCACATTAAGGATCTGGCGTCTGCAGCAGAGGAGGAGGAACAGGAGGAGGAGGAGGGAAGCCTTGCTGACAGTCAGCTATTGTCTGGTCAGGGAACTGTTCTGGACTAGATGGAGGAAGAAGAGGAAGAGGAGGATGAGGAGGATGATTATTTTGGGCAGGAGGATGCTTCTCAGGGGGCAAGAGAAAATGTTGGCGTTCCAAGGTCAGGTACAGTGTTTGTGCTTGACTGTAGGGATGTGGATTTGACAGAAAGTGCTCCTCCACCCAGCAGTGGCAGTGCATTATTGACACCTGGAACATTGGCCCACATGTGCGATTATGCCTTGCGAATCCTAAAAAGGGACCCCCGCATTGCCAAAATGATGAAGGATGACGACTACTGGCTGGCCAGCATCCTCGATCCACGCTACAAAGGCAAATTACACAACATCATGCCACAGGAGAACCTAGAGATAATATTGGCTAACAAACAAGCAACTCTGGTAAACTGTTTGTTTGAGGCTTTCCCAGCACACAGCAGCGGTGCTGGTTCTCCCACGAGTCGCAGTGGGCAAAATGGAAGAGGTGTTCATGGTGCACACAGTCGAAGTGGCGTTGGAGACAGGGGTTTAATAACCATGTTGTGGAATGATTTCTCAAGTACCGCTCACACGACTGCTAATACTGCATCAATTACAAGTGACAGGAGACAGCAGTTGTCAACTATGGTTACAAATTACTTCTCCTCCCATATCGATGTTCTCCCTCACAGGTCATTCCCCTTTGGCTATTGGGCCTCTAAACTGGACACCTGGCCTGAAATGGCACACTATGCCTCACAGGAGCTTGCTTGCCCTGCTGCTAGTGTGTTATCTGAAAGAGTCTTCAGTGCTGCTGGATCAATCCTGACAGAAAAAAGGACCCGTCTGTCGACCAAAAATGCTGATGATCTAACCTCCATTAAAATGAACCATGCATGGGTTTCAAAGGATTTTGTCCCACCTTCCCCTGATGACACATAGGTTGCCAGAAAACTGCTTCGCTTTTGTCCTCCTTTTCCTCGGACTTGCCCAATTCCACCATTTGCAGCAGCTGAATGTCCAGCCTACACATCAACATATGCCATTTTTTAAACCTCCCTAACTGGGCTATCCACTCCCCCCAAGGGCTGGGGTCAACACCTGGCACACCCGGGCAGGTGCCGTTGCTCTGAACAGGTGGATGGGCCCACTGATGGCCGACAGCACTGGCATAGGGCTCCTCATAGTACAATACAGTGCCTGTAATGGTGGGGGGGCCCACTCGCCATCAGACACACCAGTGTACTATGAGGGGCCCTGTGCCAGTACCGTCGCCCATGAGTGTGCCCCCTGCTTGGTCATGGCCACAGCACTTGCAAGTTGCAATACTTACCTCTCCCTGCTCCACCGCTGTGTAGTCTGGGCAGTTAAATCCTTCACAGAGACGGCCACTAGAAATTTGGTGTATTGATCGATGATGGTTAAGATGTAGCTATGGCCTGTCCTGCTGGCCTCTATCTTCAGATGATCAATGGCTACCATTTGTAATGGACGCCAACTTACAAGCGGATGCAGTGGTGCTTTATGATCACCTTTGTGATAGTCACAGACGTGTGACATTCCTGCCACCATTTTTCAATGTCTCCTCTCATGCCAATCCAATAGAATCACCTGTGGCTTCTGTCTTTTGCACTCCAAAATGACCAGACACAACCTGATAGGCAGTAAGGACCATGTCTACATCTCTCCCTGTGATCACAATTTGATGGAGACGAGTAACGGTGATGTGATCCACGCTACTGCGATAAAGCAATCCTTTCTTCACAAATAACCATTTTCGCTGTCTCCACAGACACAGTAATTGAGGGTCTGCATCGCCTCTGCAACATCTACCGGGAGGTTTTCCCACGATGAGTAATTCCCAAATTTCTGCTAACACTCGACTTTCCGTCTGTACTTGTATCCATGTAGTTTCCAGTAGCGGAGAGTCTGGAATGGCTTACTGAGATTGAAATATATACGAAGATTTAAAAGTACCACAACACTGTATACTGTTGTACGCTTCGAATACCTTTCCCTTTTTCTACTTTTTAAATTCTGGTGTAATACATAGTGAGCCTGTGAGTGTCTGTGTCTGATTCCGGAAGTATAGACGGAAATTTACAATTACCCCTAGACAGGATACACCTGGTATGTGCTGATACAGTACCTTTGTTCAAATTTTTTTTTATTATGGTATCATCCATAGTGAGTGAGCATGTGTGGTTTACGCTTTCTATGTATACGGTGAATTTTTACCCTATACTCGATACAGCTTGTATCTTGTTATACAATACCTTTGTTTGACATTTAGTATTACGGTCAAATCCATACTGAGTAAGCATCTGAGAGTGACTATGGGACTATGTATATGGAGATTTCAATTGTACCCTATAATATACATACTTGCTATCCAGTACTTTTTTTACAACATTTTTTACTATGGTCAAACCCAGACTGATTGAGCGTCTGAGGGTGACTCCGGAAATATATACCGAGATTTCAAATTTGGCCAACACTGTATACAGCTGTACGCTTCTGATACAGTAACCTTTTTTGATATTTAGATTCTGATGTAATCCATAATGAGCCTGTGAACGTCAGTCTGTTACTCTGGAAATATATTTGGAGCTTTAAGATTACCCCAACACTGTATACAGCTGTACGCTTGTGCTACATTACCCATTTACAGCTTTTCATATTCTTGTGTAATCCATACAGGGCTTGAGAGCATTCGAGTCTGCCTCCTGAAATATATATGGAGATTCATAATGTTTACACTACACTATATATACCTTGTATCTGGAGATACTGTACCTTTTTCAACTTTTTATTTTATTGTGTAATCCATACTGATCCTGTGAGCGTCTGTGCATGACTCATGAAATATATGCAGAGATTTACTGTTATCCCTAGACTGTATAGAGCTGTATGCTTCTGATACAGTACCATATATCTGTTGGTATTTTGGGTCCATTTTCCAAAACATCAGGAGGTATGGTGGAAGAGGACGTGGACGTGGCGTGGGGGGCCATCTGCTACTGATGGTGGTGGTGCATCTGCTGGTAGTGCCAAAAACACAATAGCAGCTAAGGCAGGAGGTGTTGAGCCTGCGTCATGGTGTAGCTCTGCAAGGCCTGTAAGGCTCCGTTTTCTGGGAGTAGGTAGACTGCTTTTAAAGCCGGAGCATCAGGACCTGTTTTTGGCTTACATTGCTGAAACAGCCTCCAGCTCTATCGCCTCCTCTTCTGAAGTTTAAAAAAAATGCAAGCATGCAAGCACTGAGTCGTCATTGCAGGCTTCTCATCAGGAGCAACCCCTTTCCTTGTGTCCTTCACCCACACCAAAAATGAAGGATGCGGCAGCACACACTTCATATTACTCCATGGAGCTCTTTTCACATACCATGCCTGGGTTAATTAAAAATGGGGCCCATCAAATACTGGAGTATTCCAAATGGGGGACATCAGACACTGGAGCAGCATTTACGGGGCACATTATACACTGGAGCATTAGAAATGGAGCCCATTATATATGGAGCATTATTAGGGCCCATCATACACTGGAGCATCATCCATGAGGCCCATCATATACTGGAGCATTCCAGATTGGGGACATCAGACACTGGGGCAGCATTTACGGGGCCCATTATACAGTGGAGCATTAGAAATGGAGCCCATTATATATGGAGCATTATAAGGGCCCATCATACACTGGAGCATCATCCATGAGGTCCATCATATACTGGAGCGTTATAAATAGGGCAGATCAGACACTGGAGCAGCATCTATGGGGCACATTATACAGTGGAGCATTAGAAATGGAGCCCATTATATATGAAGCATTATAAGGGCCCATCATACACTGGAGCATCATCCATGAGGCCCATCATATACTGGAGATTATAAATGGGGCAGATCAGACACTGGAGCAGCATCTATGGGATACATTATACAGTGGAGCATTAGAAATGGAGCCCATTATATATGGAGCATTATTAAGGCCCATCATACACTGGAGCATCATCCATGAGGCCCATCATATACTGGAGCATTATAAATGGGGCAGATCAGACACTGGAGCAGCATCTATGGGGAACATTATACACTGAAGCATTTGAAATGTGGCCCCTTTTATATGGAGCATTATTTGGGCCCATCATACACTGGAGCATCATCCATGAGGCCCATCATATACTGGAGCATTATGTGGAGCTCATCATATACTGTATGGAACATTATACAGTATGTGACCAATTATTCTGTATGGAGAAATATATGGGGCTCATTATTCTGTATGGCGCACAATGTGGTGGCCATAATACTGTATGGAGTAGTATACTATCCTTTTTTTGAGCTATTGTACTATTTAAAATAGATCAGTCATGTCATGTAAGCAGTGAAGTATTTGTCATTGTACTATACCTATATTTCTGTGCCGTATCGGAGCATCATGAGTTGTGGTATGTGTTAAAGGGGCGCACTGACACTCTTTGGCCCAGGGCACACGAAAACCTGGAGCCAGCCCTACCCCCCACAACTTTAGCCAAATAACCCCCAGTTTTCAATGCGCAACTATTATTATGAAGTAAATTAAGGCTGACAAGCTTCAGTAATAAGAATTGATGATTTTGGCATTGAAATGGGCACTGTAGGTGTGTTTACTGTCCTCCACTCCCTGCCGCCTTTGCTTCCCCATTGACTTGCATTGGGTTTTGTGTTTCAGTCGGCCTCTGACTTTTCCCTATAGTCGGCTGATTTCGTTCAACCCGACTTTTGCAAAAGTCGGATTTCATGAAACCTGACTCAACCCTAAAAAAGGCAAAGTCGCTCATCTCTATATGTAATGATATTTAGCTTATTCTTCTTACTTTGCTTGTCCCTTAATGCTGTGAGGTCATGTAACTTTTTCAAAGAGATTTATGATCCATGTAGGCCTGCACACTTGTTTATCTGTTCACTACATTTATTGTCTCCCCTGCTGTCTTATCTTAGTTTGATTGATTGCGAATAAGGTAAAATAATCAGAGATCTCAAAGCTAGCCTCCTATATATTCAGACATAGCCTGGGGATGCATTTATGCTGGGGTAGCATTTATGTACATTTAATCGAAGTACATTTATCAAAGTACCTGGAAGTTATTTCATGGCAGTTAGACAGGGCAGGGGACAGGTAAGACAATTAAACAAACCTATTCCCTATACATTTGGATTACAACAAATATTTACCATATGCATTTGTATAATTTCTATCCTGGTCGCTGCATTCACTCACATCCACCATCCTTGCATTAACTCTTTACACTCCATCCATATTGGCCCGTCATTTCTCTCCTCTCCTATGTACAGCACTCATGTTCTTTTCACATTGCTAAACTGCACTGATCCATTCAGTCCCTCCATCCAATATAAGAGAGGCTCACACAAATCACTTAACCATCTGCTCACTCTTTCTGTCCTCCTTCGCCTAGTCGCAGGCGATATCACTCCCAACTCTGGGCCCCCATGTTATAGTAAGTCAAACCCCTCAACTGCTGCATTCAGAAACACCTCAAATCTCATTAATATTTAGTGCATGCCTTCTGTCTCTTTAATTGTGACCTTTGGAACTCTTGCTTAGTGTGTAATAAACTCTCCTTCATCCATGACTTCTTTCTTTCTGATTCTCTTAACCTTCTGCCTTTTAAACCTGGATCCAGCAGTCAAACACCACCGCTGCTGCTGCTCTTTCATATGGTGGACTGCACTTCTCTCATACCTCAAGATCGGGAAACAGTGCAGGTGGAGGTATTGGTCTGCTCCTATCACTCAAACGTACCTTCCAGGTTATCACTCAAGTAATTGTATTTCCCTCTTTTGAGGTCCATGCTGTCAGACTCTACATCCCCTTCTCCATTCAAGTGGCGGTGTGGTATCGTCCTCCAGGCCCCTCCCATCAGTTCCTGGATCACTTTGCCACCTGGCTTCCACATGTTCTCTCCTGTGACATTCCCACCCTCATCATGGGAGACTTCAACATCCCCATTGCTTTCCCCTCTCCCCATCTGCCACTTATCTCTTGTGTCTAACCTCTTCTTTTTGCCTTTCACAGCTTACCAACTTTCCTACACATGAAGACCGAAACTCCCTTGACTTGGTCTTCTCTCGGCTTTGCTTAATGTACAGTATGATTTTACCAACTACCGTCTCACGCTCTCTGACCACAACCATCTTTTATTCTCTAGCAATAACTGACATCCTGCTCAGGTCACCCCCACTTTTCCACTTTTCACACTTATAGAAATATATAGGCCATTAACACCCAGAAACTTATGAAGAACTTGCAGTCATAATTGGCCCCAATCTCCTCCCTTTCTTGTCCTAATTCTGCACTTAAGCATTACAATGAAACATTGCAACGTGCCCAGGATGAAACTGCAGCTCCTTAACATAGAACAACATGGCACAGATGGCGACAACCTCGACATACGCTGAAAACACGTTTCCTACAGCAGTGCTCCAGGTGCAGCGAACATCTGTGGAGAAATTCCAATCTACCCGAAGATTTAATCCATTATAAGTTGATGCTTAAAACACACAGCACTTCCCTTCACCTCTCCAAGCATACCTATTTCAACACCCTCATCACCTCACTATCCAATAACCCTAGACAACTCTTTGACACTTTTCATTCCCTAATCAACCAAAGAGTGCACGCCCCAACCATGGATCTCCACCCTGACGATCTGGCCAATTATTTCAATGAAAAAATTGACCATATCCAACAGCAAATTATTTCCCAATCCCCTCATACCATGCACTGTCCTCCCTCCCCCACTGCATCTAGCGCACTCTCTGATTTTGAACCAGTCACAGAAGAAGTAGTAATCAGGCTCCTTGCATCTTCTCGCCCTACCACTCACTTGCACCTGTGACCCCATTCCTTCACATCTCCTCCAGTCCCTTTCCCCTGCTACTCACCTAACAAAAATATTCAACCTCTCTCTTCCAGTATCTTTTCATCCTCATTTAAGCATGCCATCATACATCCATTGCTTAAAAACCATCCCTCGACCAAAACTGTGCCGCTAACTATAGACCTGTCTCTAATCTTCCCTTCATCTCTAAACTCCTGGAATGCCTGGTCCACTCCCATCTTATCTGCTACCTCTCAGATAACTCTCTTCTCGACTCTCTACCATCTGGTTTCCGCTCTTTACATTCTACTTAAACTGCCCTCACTAAAGTCTCTAATGATCTTCTAACAGCTAAATCTAAAGGTCACTAATCCATGCTAATTCTCTTGGATCTCTCTGCAGCATTCAACACTGTGGATCACCAGCTCCTCCTCACTATGCTCCACTCCATCAACCTTAAGGACACCATTCTCTCCTGGTTCTCCTCCTATCTCTCTGACCACTCCTTCACTGTATCTTTTGCTGGCTCCTCCTCCTCTCATCTTCCCCTTACTGTTGGGGTTCTTCAAGGATCTGTTCTAGGCTCCCTCCTCTTCTCTTTGTATACTGCCCCTATTGAGCAAACAATCAGCAGATTTGGTTTCCAGTACCATCTCTATGCAGATGACATCCAATTATTCCCTTCTTCTCCCGATATCACTTTTGCAGAATTATGGTAGGTGCAGCCATGACCTATTGGCCAATTTTGGCTGAGCTGCTTTAAATTGGCATGAAAACACCAAAAGTCATCATTGCACAAAAAACTTTTCAAAGCATTTTTAATATTTTCAATATTCTGGCATTGAAAGCTTTGATGAATCACCTCCATAGTTATTTTTTTTTATTTATTTTATTGCTTTTCAAAGATTGCAAGGCAACTTTTTGTGATCAGCTTTTTTCAAGTGACCTGCCTAATAAGTAAGACTTATCAATAGCTTTTAGGTAATCTTAGCCACATTAATAGTTTATTATTGGATGGCATCTTAGTATATTTATTAGTTTTTTTTAAATACTCTTTTTAAATATACTTTAAATACTTTAAAATATTTTTTAAAAATACTGTTTTTTAAATACTTTAAAAAAATATTTTTTTAAAAATGGAAAATACAGTAAACAATTGTAATTTATCTAGTAATTTCATATAAATTGTTAGTGGCTATTTTGGTAGGGCTGCTTTGCTTTCTAGTGTAAAACCCCTCTTATTACTTTTGTGTAATAATAGGACATACTTTATGGTAACAGTTATGTCGAATGAGAGTAGCCAACAAGTGTTATATATTTTATACAAGATTTCTCTTTTCTATGCATCTGGGTAAATAAAGTAACCATTGTTTGTTTTCTTACCGTTTTATAGGTCTTAGTTTAAATGATGAACATTCCCACATTATTGGCAGATGTATTCCATAATGGTCCTTTGAGTATGTTTGAACTGTGATTCCATTCAAAACTGTAAAAATGGAAAATATTACATTATATTTACAGAGGTAAATGTCATTGGGTGGTGTAACTACCAATGACCTCTCTTTCTCTTAAAATAGAAGGAAAACTTTTTAAAGTTCAACTCTGGAAGTAATAGCTTTCACCCACTGATTACTTTGGCAAATCATTTGTTTTACAGTATATGTTTGATCAATCAAATTTGTTTTATTGTGCAAGTTATTAATACAATTATTAGGAAAATTGCTATCTTTATCAGGGAGAATATGCCATATTCGGGTCTGTGTTATAAATTTGCTTGGAAGCACAGCAAACAGGCTAAATTGGTAGCCTATGCATTCTTAAATTTCCTTTCTGGAAGCAATGTAAATGAGTGCAATACAGTCTTAGCTCAGGGAAAGTGAAGAAGATTGATCACGCCAGTTCAAATGCAGGAAAGAGGTCTCTGGCTGGTGCAGCAGTGCAATAACGAACAAATGGAAGATGGAAGAGACGACTAATGTGGCATCCATTAAAACGACACTTAGGGTGTGTGCACACGTAAGCTTTTTTTCACGTTATTTAAGCGTTTTTACCAAAACAAACGCTTAAAAACTCTTAAAAGAAGCATCCCATTCATTTTAATGAATTCTGCACGTTTTGTGCATATTGATGCATTTTTTTCCACGAGAAAAATGCATCGTGGTAAAAAACGCAGCATGCTCATTAATTTTGCAAAAAAATCCGCATTTCTAGCTATTTTTTTTTAGACTGGGGCCGCGCGGAAAAAAAACGCATAAAAAACGTGTGTTTTTTGTGCAAAAAACGTGTGGAAAACGCGCAAAAAACGCACAGAAAAATACACGTGTTTTCTGGGAAGGAGTCCGGTTTTCTGTCTGGAATTTTCTGTATACGTGTGCACATACCCTTAATTTTGAGGAAAAATCTGCATTTCTAGCTATTTTCTATGAGACTGGGGACGCTCCGGAAAAAACGCATAAAAAACGCGCGTTTTTTGCACAAAAAAAAGTGCAGAAGGAAGGAATCTGGTTTTCAGTCAGGAATTTTATGCATGTGTGCACATACCTTTAAGGAATTTAAAACCAATGTGTTTCTGGCTGATCACTCACCCTAAATTTCACGATTGAGGGCGAATGACTTGCCAGAAATGTGTCAGCTTTAAATTCCTTGTGTGTCCTTTTAATGTAAAAAAGATTAAAGAATTATTGACTTTTACTCATATTTGGATGTGCTGTCTCTTCCATCTTCCTTGGTACAGTTATAATTCACTTCAGCATACAGATGGTTTGCTATCACTTTGTATAAAGCAATGGGATTTTACACAATTCATTTTAAATAATTTAAAAAAACCAGCATGGGGTCCCCCCTATTTTTTGGCAACCAGCCAAGCTAAAGCAGACAGCTGGGGGCTGGTTTTCTCAGACTGGGAAGGAGTCATGGATATTAGCCCTCCCAAGCCTAAAAATATCAGACTGCAGCCACCCCAGATAAAGCTATTAGATGCGCCAGTTCTGGTGCTTTGCTCAGCTCTTCCCACTTGCATTAGTGCGGTGGCAAATGGTGTAATAGATTTGGGGCTCATGTCAGCTGTTTTATGGATGCTAACACCAAGCCCAGGGGTTAGTAAGGGAGAGGCATCTGTAAGACACCCCATTGCTAGCCCCATAGTCAGATTGTAAAAAATACACAGCCAAAATAAAGTCTTTTTTTAAAAATAAAAACTCCCCATCCTATTTTACCCATCTTTTACAAAAAATTAAAAAAGCAAAGTTATACTGACCTTCTCCCGATAATCTATTTATGCCCATGTCCCACTGTAAAAGACAAATATAATAAAATACCATATTCCTCTCCTGTCCAAAGATAATCCATTAATGGCCCCCCACGATCAGGCAGATGATTTGGAGAGAAGTCATATCAACGATGCGACTGCTCTCCACACAAGCTGAAAAACACTAGTTTAGTTAGGAGAGTGATTACACTTCTGTAGTGTGTAGTACTGACATGAGACATGTCACCGTAATATACATCTGATGAACCCTGGTCACTTCACTGACATCAACGCTCGTGATAACTTTCTGACGTAGCGAGCAGTGACATCAGTGAGGTGACTGGGGTTCATCAGCTATGAACTCTCGTGACTTTTCTCATGTCAGCGCTACACACTGCAGGAGCATGCTCACACTCCTGTCTCAGTGTGTTCTGGCTGGCTTGCTTAGCGGTTGCATCATGCCAGAGCTCAACAAAACACCCAGATGTAGCGAAGCTGGAGTTCTTGGGACAGATTAGGAATATGGTGTTTTTTACTTTTTGTCTTTTACAGTGGGACATGGGCTTTACTAGATTATCGGCGGAAAGGCAAGTATTACTTTTCTTTTTTATTTTAGTAAATAAATGGGTAAAAGAGGGTGGGAAGTAATATTTCAAATAAATGACTTTATTCTGGCTGTGTTTTTATTAAAATATGACTATTGGGTTAGTAGTGGGGAGTCTTATAGATGCCTCTTCATTACTAACGTGTGGGCTTGATGTCAGCTGACATTATAAAGCTCTCATCAACCATACAACTTTTACCCCACTTGCCACAACACCAGGGCAAGTTGGATGAGTAATGCTAAGCAAAAGAATTGGCGTATCTAATTGATGCACATTTCTGGGGTGACTGAAAGCTGACATTTTTAGTCTGGGAGGGGGGCAATAACCATGGCCCTTTCCTAGGCTATTAATATCAGCTAGCAGCTGTATGTTTAGTGTTTGCTGGTTATTGATTATAGGAGGGACCCAACGATATTTTTTTGGGGCTCTCCTATAATAACAAGCAAAGGCTAAGAAAACATTGTGAGTTGATATTAATAGCTTGGGAACCTTTATGGCTATTGGCCTGTTCCCAGAATATTAACATCAACTCCCAGCCTTCGGCTTTCCCACTGCTGGTTACGAAAATTACTGGGAACTCCAAGCCATTTTTTCATTTAATTTTTATTAACGAGTACAGTAAAATACACACCCAATGTAACTTTTGTTCAAAAGCCTTCAGGTATTCCAGCAGCTGGAAACTCTAGCAACCTTAAAATGTCCCTCAAAGTTTCCCATGAGGTTTCCGGGCCTCGCAACTGCCATGAGACTTGGTGGCTGGGGTGTGGAGTGCCGCACTCATTGTCGTTCATCAGTTCTGCACTGGCACTTGCAAAACAAGAGAAACAGCTGCTATAAACATAGGTGACCTTACTGTACTTGTTAATAAAATAGAATTTCTAAACATTTGATATGTTTTAAAGAACTGAAAATGTTAATTTGTGGAATTTGCAGCATTAGGAGATCACATTCACTGAACAAAAAAGCTATTTAACTCCAAAACATCCTAACAGGCCAAGTTACATGTTAACATAGAAACCTTTCTTTGATATCACCTTCACAATTCTTGCATCCATTGAACTTGTGAGTTTTTGGAGAGTTTCTGCTTGTATTTCTTTGCATGAAGTCAGAATAGCCTCCCAGAGCTGCTGTTTGGATGTGAACTGCCTCCCACCCTCATAGATCTTTTGCTTGATAATACTCCAAAGGTTCTCTATAGGGATGAGGTCAGGGGAAGATGGTGGCCACACCATGAGTTTATCTCCTTTTATGCCCATAGCAGCCAATGACTCAGAGGTATTCTTTGCAGCATGAGATGGTGCATTGTCATGCATGAAGATGATTTTGCTCCTGAAGGCACGTTTCTGCTTTTCATACCATGGAAGAAAGTTGTCAGTCTGAAACTGTATATACTTTGCAGAGGTCATTTTCACACCTTCAGGAACCATAAAGGGCCCTACCAAGTGTTTCCCCATAATTCCGGCCCAAAACATGACTCCTCCACCTCCTTGCTGATGTCGCAGCCTAGTTAGGACATGGTGGCCATCCACCAACCATCCACTACTCCATCCATCTGGACCATCCAGGGTTGCTCGACACTCATCAGGAAACAAGACAGTGTGAAAATTAGTCTTCATGTATGTCTGGGCCCAATGCAACCATTTCTGCTTGTGAGCACTGTTTCGGGGTGGCCGAACTGTAGGTTTATGCACCACAGCAAGCCTTTGAAGGATCCTACACCTTGAGGTTCGAGGGACTCCAGAGGCACCAGCAGCTTCAAATATCTGTTTGCTGGTTTATAACGGCTTTTTAGCAGCTGCTCTCTTAATCCAACGAACTTGCCTGGCCGAAACCTTCCTCATTCTGCCTTTATCAGCACGAACACGTTTATGCTCAGAATCAGCCACAAATCTCTTAACAGTATGATGATCACGCTTAAGCTTCCGAGAAATATCTAAAGTTTTGACCCCTTGACCGAGGCATTGCACTATTTGATGCTTTTCGGCAGCAGAGAGATCCTTTTTCTTTCCCATTTTACTTGAAAACTGTGGTCTGCTCAATAGTGTGGAACATCCAGTTTTCCTTTTATTGGGCTCACATGGCAAACTAATTATCACAGGTATCTGAGATTGATTTCAGTGATCCAAAGAACCCTGAGACACAATACCATCAATGGGTTTCATTAAAACAAACAAAAAAAAACGCTATGATACTTAAAAACAATTTGTATAATAATTTGGAACATGGTGTATATATATTACATAGATAGATACTAGAAGAAAAGCCAGCAATTCATGTGCCGTGTACTGTAAAATTACTGCACGAGCCGACAGGATAGAAGAGAAGGATTACAAATGGTAAATACACATGGGATAGGTAGATACACAGATGTCTGTGACAAATACAATTAGTACAGTGTGTGTGCAGCTTACTGTACATGCATTTATTTAATAAAAGATAATTTTTCTGAAAAAAATGGCGTGAGCTCCCGCGTAATTTTCGTAACCAGCTTTCCGTATAGTTGCTTTCTTATCCATTTGTCCACGACGGGTCTATCTCTGCTACATCTATAGTTGTGCTCAAAAGTTTACATACCCAGGCAGAATTTTTGCTTTTTTGGCCTTTTTTCAGAGAATATGAATGATAGCATCAAAACATTTTCTCTACTTATGGTTAGTGGTTGGGTGAAGCCATTTTTATTTGCCAAACTACTATGTTTTCTCTTTTTAAATATTAATGACAACCCAAAATATTCAAATGACCCTGATCAAAAGTTCACACACCCCATTTCTTAATATCGTGTTTTACCCCCTCTAGCATCAATGACTCCTTGCTTATGCGACACCCTTGATCTATATGTTGCCTAATAGTAACATGATCTATATGATATATCAGTGTGCGGAGTGTTGCCCAGTCCCTGTATGAGGAGAATGGGCTTGGGTATTATGCTTACCAGTAAAGGCTAAGTATACAGTTGTGAGCTGATATTAATAGCCTAGCAAGCTCCATCGGCTTTCCTTCCGCTGGTTAAAAAATTACACGGGACCCCACGCTAATTTTTTCAGAAAAATCCTCTTTTATTAATTAAATACACGTACAGTAAGCTGCACACACACTGTACTAATTGTATTTGTCACTGACATCTATATAACTACCTATTCTTTGTGAATTTACTATATGTAATCCATCTCTTCTATCCTGTTGGCTCCAGGAGTGATTTTGCAGTGCACGGCAGATGAATTGCCGGCTTTTCTTCTATCTATCTGTATAATATATATACAGTGGGTGCAGAAAGTATTCAGACCCCTTTAAATTTTTCACTCTTTGTTTCATTGCAGCCATTTTGTAAATTCAAAAAAGTTCATTGTTTTTCTCATTAATGTGCACTCTGCACCCCATCTTGACTGAAAAAAAGCAGATATGTAGAAATTCTTGCAAATTTATTAAAAAAGAAAAACTGAAATATCATATGGTCATAAGTATTCAGATCCTTTTCTCTGACATTCATATTTAAGTCACATGCTGTCCATTTCCTTGTGATCCTCCTTGAGATGGTTCTACTCCTTCACTCCTTCATTGGAGTCCAGCTGTTTCAATTAAACTGATAGGACTTGATTTGTAAAGGCACACCTCTATCTATATAAGACCTCACAGCTCATAGTGCATGTCAGACCAAATGAGAATTATGAGGTCAAAGAAACTGTTCAAGAAGCTCACAATTGTGGCAAGGCACAGATCTGGCCAAGGTTACAAAAGAATTTCTGCATTACTCAATGTTCATAAGAGCACAGTGGCCTCCATAATCCTTAAATGGAAGAAGTTTGGGACCACCAGAGATCTTCCTAGACCTGGCTGTCCAGCCAAACTGAACAATCCTGGGAGATGAGCCTTGGTGAGAGAGGTAAAAAAGAACCCCAAGATCACTGTGGCTGAGCTCCACAGAAGCAGTAGGGAGATGAAAGTTCCACAAAGTCAACTATCACTGCAGCCCTCCACCAGTCAGGCCTTTATGGCAGAGTGGCCCGATGGAAGCCTCTACTCAGTGCAAGACATATGAAAGCCCGCACAGAGTTTGCTAAAAAACATATGAAGGACTCCTAGACTATGAGAAATAAGATTCCCTGGTCTGATGAGGCTAAGATAGAACTGTTTGATGATAATTCTAAGTGGTATGTGTGGAGAAAACCAGGCATTGCTCATCACCTGCTCAATAAAATCCCAACAGTGAAACATGGTGGTGGCAGCATCATTCTATGGGGGTGTTTTTCCGCTGCAGGGACAAAATGACTGGATTCAATTGAAGGAAACATGAATGCGGCCAAGTACAGAGATATCCTGGATGAAAACCTCTTCTGGAGTGCTCTGGACCTCAGACTTGGCCAAAGGTTCACATACCAACAAGACAATGACCCGAAGCACACAGCTAAAATAACAAAGGAGTGGCTTCAGAACAACTCTCTGACCATTCTTGACTGGCCCAGCAAGAACCATGACCCAAACTCAATTGGGCATCTCTAGAGAGACCTGAAAAAAGCTGTCCACCAATGTTCACCATCCAACCTGACGGACCTGGAGAGGATCTGGAAGGAAAATGGCAGAGGATCCCCAAAGCCATGTGTGAAAAACTTGTTGCTTAATTTCAAAGGAAACTCATGGCTGTAGTAGCTCAAAAGGGTGCTTCTACTCAGTACTGAGTAAAGGGTCTGAATACTTATGATCATGTGATATTTCAGTTTTTCTTTTTTAATAAATTTGCAAAAATTTCTACATTTCCGCTTTTTTCAGTCAAGATGGGGTGCAGAGTGTACATTAATGAGAAAAAAAAGAACATTTTTGAATTTACAAAATGGCTGCAATGAAACAAAGAGTGAAAATTTTAAAGGGGTCGAATACGTTCCGTACCCACTGTACATACAGTATATATATGTGTGTGTGTCACTGACATCGATATATCTATGTACTTTATGTGTATGTATCTATTCTATCTATTCAATTCTAACCTGCCACTCTGTGATTTTACTGTACGCGGCACATGAATTGCCGACTTTTATTCTATCTTTTACCAAATGTTGCCGACTTTTTCTGATTTTGAGAAAAATACTCGTGTTACCGATGACAAATCCAAATGTACCATATTCGTGTTGAATTTATGTTTGGTGATCGTTTTCCGAATATATTCGTTCATCTCTAATTATAACATATAAAGGAAAGATATATAACTATGCTCACCCATCTATGCATTCACACATAAACAAATAGATCCCCAATCATCAAATAGTTTTCGAAAGAATTCCAGCATAAATCTTTGAAATGTATAAATTTTGATTAGCAACTTGTAATTGTGTAAACAAATTACGACTCTTGCACTTTTTATGCCAGAATGTGCCATTTTTTTGAAAAGTGGGCAGAATGTAATTGGGAAGGCCGTGACAAATTAAGGATAATTTCATCAACAAAAGTGGCAGAAATTCTGACAGTTTTACTCCAGTCTCCGACTAGAGGACATTTCTTGTGGTGGTGCACAGCAGGTAAAAGATGTACCAAATTCATTAATACTGCATAACGAATAAAGACTCACCTTACTCCGGCGCTCCCTTAATTAAGACTGGCGCATAAAATCTCAGTTTTGATCTTTCGCGGCCTTAGTCTATTTTACTATGAAATAGTTGGTATCATTGGTTTTTATAAGTTACACCCTGTATCAGCTAACACTTCTGCCAATCGTGTGATGCAGGCTAAAAGTAGAGCAGACAGATTGATTAAATTTGAATACAAAGTAAAAATCAACTTCTATTTCATTGAGCTCATATATATGGCATCCCTACATATAACTGTATGAACTCAATGAAATGTGAATGGGGTGGAAAGAACCTGTTTTTAGTTGTACAGTCTTTTATCTATGGGGCAGGGTAAGTTGTCTAACCGGTCAGCAAGTATCTAAAATGTTTTGACTATTTTACTTACAGCATATGTCACAACTTTAGAAATAGTCTTTGGCTTTTCAACCCCTTAATTCAGTTTTCAATAGCATTAAATAAAAAATACCTTTGTAAAGAAAACAAAGAAGTATGCCAGGTAAGAAAGTACATTCATCCAGTGACATTCATCATCAGGCATAATACAGTTATAATTGAAGGCTATATTCTACAATGTCTACAGCTTCACATTAAAATGAATCATTCAACTGTAAAATGTACAGCTTTCAAGACTGTACTGCATTGCTGTGCTCTAGGAAAATCAATGACATCTGTATGTACATAACTCTCTTTAAATTAAAGACCTTCACTGTACGCCATGTCTTTTTCATTTGTTCTGGAATTCTGCTATCCGGAGACCTTTGACAACTTGTTCAAATTTATATTCTACTGGGGGCTTTCAACAATTCACAAATGACCAGAAATATGATAGAGGCATAAGAATCTGCATAGATTTGTAAACCAAACTATTGTGCCAGAGACAGAAAAATCATAGATGATTTGTGGTTCCCAAATCACTGTACCCTACTGTACTGAGACTTTACACCATGGTTAGATGACTTTTTTTTTCTGGTCCATGCGTTTTCATGGACTTAGGCTGTGTGCCCACAATAGCGTTTTTTAAGCATTTTTGAAGCATTTTTGGGAGTCAAACCGCTTCATAAATGCTTAAAATAAGCATCCCATTCATTTTAATGCATTTTGGCCTTTTTGTGCCAATGGATGCGTTTTTTTCCGCATAGGAAACGCTTAGCGGTTAAAAATGCAGCATGCTCATTAATTTTGCGCAAAAGTCCGCATTTTAGCTATTTCCTATGAGTTAAGAAGACAGGCGGAAAAAAACATAAAAAACGTGCGTTTTTTGAGCAAAAAACGTGCGGAAATCACTCAGAAAACGCGCGTTTTTCTGGGAAGGAGTCCGTTTCTGAAGCAGAAATTTTCTGCATGCGTGGGCCTACATAGCCTAATGGTAACCTAGGTGCTAGGGCACATGAATGATTTTACACATTGGTTTGTGGACAGCAGGTGCAGTGAATATTACATGAGCCTAATGAGCAGGAGCACAGGACCTCCCACTGTCTCTGCAACCCACAGCCAGCCCACCCCAGCCTCTTGACACCACGCCAGAGCCGCCACCCTCCTCTACAGCACACAGATTCGGATTATAAGACGCACCCCCCACTTTCCCCCAAAATTTGGGGGAACAAAAGTGCGTCTTATAATCCAAAAAATACGGTATGTTTTTGTTAGAAATTTAGAAGGTTAATTTTTTAGGAACCACCTCACTTGTAAAATAACTTTGAGGGTCCGAAAAGTCAGAAAATCCCCAAACAAGACCCTATTGTAAAAAAGGCACTCCTCATGATATATTCAAAACCGCATTCAAGAAATTATTAAACCGTCAGGTGCTTCATAACAATAATAGCAAAGTGGAAGAAAATAATGAAAGATAATGTATTTTTCACTAAATTGTTGCTTTAGCCACACATTTTTCATTTTCACAAGGATAACAAGAGAACATACAGCTGTGCTCAAAAGTTTACATACCCAGGTAGAATTTTGATTTCTTGGCCTTTTTTCAGAGAATATGAATTATAACACCAAACATTTTTCTCCACTCATGGTTAGTGGTTGGGTGAAACCATTTATTGTCAAACTACTGTGTTTTCTCTTTTTAAATAATAATGACAACCCAAAACATCAAAATGACCATGATCAAAAGTTCACAAACCCCATTTCTTAACACCATGTATTGCTCCCTCTAGCATCAATGACAGCTTGAAGTCTTTTGTGGCAGTTGTGGATGAGGTTCTTTATTTTCTCAGATGATAAAGCTGCCCACAATTCTTGGCAAAAAGCCTCCTGTTCCTGCCAATTCCAGGGCAGTCTAGCATGAACTGCGCGCTTGAGATCTCCCCATATTGAGGTCAGGAGACTGAGATGGCCACTCCAGAACTTTCACTTTGTTCTGCTATAGCCAATGACAGGTCGACTTGGTTCGTTTTCATGTTTGAATGTCCAAGTACATCAAATGCGCAGCTTCCAGACTAATGATTGCAAATTTTCCTCCAGTATGTGCTGATAATGTGATTCATTCATCTTTCCTTCAACTTTGACCAAGTTTCCTTTGCCTTTGCAGCTCACACAACCCCAAAACATCAGAGATCCGCCTCCCTGCTTTACAGTAGGAATGGTGTTCCTTTCATCATAGGCCTTGTTGACCTCTCTCCAAATGTAACATTTATGGTTGTGTCCAAAAAGTTTAATTTTGGTCTCATCAGTCCAAATTATTAATTGCTCCAGAAGTTTTGAGGCTTGTCTCTGTGCTGTTTTGCATATTGTAAGCACGATACTTTGTGGTATTTGTGCAATAATGGCTTTCTTCTGGCGACCCAAACATGTAGACCATTTTTCTTCAAGTGCCTCCTTATTGTGCATCTTGAAACAGCCACACCGCTAGTTTTCAGAGAGTCCAGTATTTCAGCTGATGGCAAGCAAATGGGTCACAGGTGAGGATGTTACATTTAGTAGCTATTCAAACCCATTTGTGTCAACTTCTGTGCATGTTATCAGGCCAAAATCACCAGGGTATGGGAACTTTTGAACAGGGTAATTTGGATGTTTTGGGTTATCGTTATGAGTTAAAAAGAGAAAGCACTGTAGTTTGACAATAAATGGAATCACCCAACCACTAACCATGAGTGGATAAAATGGTTTGGCGTTATCATTCATATTCTCTGAAAAAAAGGCCAAGAAAGCAAAAATTCTGCCAGGTTAGGTAAACTTTTGAGCACAACTGTAGACCTCCCAATTCGATGTAAAATTTCTTCTGAGTTAGTTAATGCGCCATATGTGGGGGGAAAACTATTATTCGGGCACACTGTAGAGTGAAAAAAAGAAAAAAGGAGTGCTGTTTTGCAAAGCAGACTTTGCTTGTATGGTTTGTTTGTACCATGCCACATCTGTACCAGCAGAAAAAGAGTAATCCCAACAATTGACCCCATTTTGAAAACCACACCCCTCAAGAAATTCATGTAGCGGTGTGGTGAGCATATTGAATCCACAAGTGCTTCACAAAATTTTAAGACTGGGATGTGAAAATGAAAAATTGCATTTTTTAACACATAAATGTTGTTTTAGACCCAAACTTTTCATTTTCACAAGGCTGTTTACTGTCTATTAAATGTGATTAGATGACTTTATTCTTCGGATCAGTACAATTACAGTGATAACAGCATTATAAAGGATTTTTATAATTTGCATGCTAAAACACTGATTTGCGAAAAAAATATTGATTGCAACGCCATGTTCTGAGAGTTATAACT
This sequence comes from Dendrobates tinctorius, assembly GCF_039654945.1. Taxonomy (NCBI): domain Eukaryota; kingdom Metazoa; phylum Chordata; class Amphibia; order Anura; family Dendrobatidae; genus Dendrobates; species Dendrobates tinctorius. Next base: position 80,844,037 of record NW_027361671.1, read on the forward strand.
TTTTTTTTTTACTGAACGAGCTGTAGAGGGCATGTTTTGTGCAGGATGAGTTGATGGTTTTTGTGTATCATTCTGGACTACATAACATATTTTTATTGCTCTTTATTGGGATTTTTGGGTGGCAGAGGGAATAAAAATCAGAAATTCATGAAAAAAATTTTTCACACCATTCACTGTGTGGCACAAGTTATCAGTCAACTTTGGTCTTTGGATCATTGTGATTGCAGTGATACCACATTTACATTACAGTATATAGTTTTTTCTAATGTTTTGCTTCATTTGTTCTAAAATCAATTTTTTACAAACAATAATTTGTTTTTCCATCGTCATAAACTGATAACTGTAACCTTTTATTTTTTTGTCAATGGAGCTATAAAAGGGCTTCCTTTGGCAGGAGAACATTAAATTTTTAGGATTATATGGTATGGCATTAGTATATATGGTGCATAAGTAGGATCCTATCCCTTTAAAATGTAATGAAGATAACTTTGCACTCAATTAGTTATTCAGAATAAATGATTCTCATGATTACATTATTTTCAATGCAAACATTCATCATCAGTATAACTTCACATAAGAATAAAAAAAGACACAAATGTGTACAGTATTACAAAATCAACAAGTCAAACAAAAAATATATAAATAAAGTATATACAAATTTAAATACAATATACATGGAAAGAAATCCATAATAGACATAAATGACATAACAATGTATGGGACTAGCAATTGGCAAAACTCATTATAAATTGGAGCAACAATAGTAATTTTCCACACAAATATAGTAAGGAAAAAAAGTATTTAGTCAGCCACCAATTGTGCAAGTTCTCCCACTTAAAAAGATGAGAGAGGCCTGTAATTGACATCATAGGTAGACCACAACTATGAGAGTCAAAATGAGAAAACAAATCCAGAAAATCACCTTGTATGATTTGGCAAGATTTATTTTGCAAATTATGGTGGAAATTAAATATTTGGTCATTAACAAAAGTTCATCTCAATATTTTGTTATATATTCTTTGTTGGCAATGACAGAGGTCAAACATTTTCTGTAAGTCTTCACAAGGTTGGCACACACTGTTGGTGCTATGTTGGCCCATTCCTCCATGCAGATCTCCTCTAGAGCAGTGAAGTTTTTGGCCTGTCGCTGGGCAACACAGACTTTCAAATCCCTCCAAAGGTTTTCTATAGTGTTGAGATCTGGAAACTGCCTAGGCCACTCCAGGACCTTCATATGCCACTCCTTCATTACCCTTGCGGTGTGCTTGGCATTATTATCATGCTGAAATTCCCATCCAAGTTTCATCTTCAATGCTCTTGCTGATGGAAGGAGGTTTGCACTCAAAATCTCACAATACATGGTCCCATTCATTCTTTCATGTACATGGATCAGTCATCCTGGTCCCTTTGCAGAGAAATAGCCAAAAAGCATGATGTTGCCACTCCCATGCTTCACAGTAGGTATGGTGTTCTTTGGATGCAATTCAGCATTCTGTCTCCTCCAAGCACGAAGAGTTTTGTTTCTACCAAACAGTTCTACTTTGGTTTCATCAGACCATATGACATTCTCCCAATACTCTTCTGGATAATTCAAATGCTCTAGCAAACTTCAGACGGGCCCGGACATGTGCTGGCTTAAGCAGGGGTACATGTCTGGCACTGCAGGATCTGAATGCATCTGAATAAAAGCAAGGAGAAAAAGCCCTCAGACCTCTGGAATCTGTCACTACAGATGAGCAAATATTTCAATGTTCGGTTCAGATTACGATTGCCGAAATTGCAATATTCGCCGGTTTATTAATCGAATATTCGCCAAATACAGGTGAAAGCCATTGGAATCAATAGGAGCCAAAAATAAATGCATACACAACACATTGAAACCGGCCCATGAGCTGCCAAAACACAGACACCAGGAAAGTGATCTCAATTCATCCAAAGTACAGATTTTAGAATGACACGGCAGTATTCAGCCATGCATGAGGTATCAGGGTGTGGGACAGCATTTACAGCTTTGAAATGAACTTCTCATAAAGATGGGGTGGGTGAGGCATTGTTGTAGGCCTGCTGACCTGGTAGCCCTGACACCATATGCAACAGCTCAGCCTGCTTTTATGCTCAGCCACACTCAGGTGGCACAAATATCAGTTTCCTATTGTCAGAAAAATGTAAGGAAAGCAACATGGGTAGTTGACTCAAAGGTACTGGAGGCCTATCGGTCTCGGAGGCCTACTTCTACAGGCAACACACATGAAGGAAACCCAAGCAGGAGTCTTCAAACTTAAAGTAATTAGGCGCAGACACTACCAAAGTGGCATCAATTTCACCAGAGTACAAATAGTATAATGGGGAGTGTCATCTCTTCCATTACAGCCAACCCAGCAGATGGAGAGACCCAATCAGGACTCTTCATATTTCCAAAAATTAGAGGCAAACACCACCAAAGTGGCAACAATTTCACAAGAGTAGAAATAGTATAATGGGGAGCGACATTTCTTCCACTACAGCCAACCCAGCAGATGGAGAGACCCAATCAGGACTCTCCACATTTGCAGCAATTACTGGAAGACACCATTAAAGTGGCATCCATTTCACCAGAGTCAAAATAGTGTTATGGGGAGCGACATCTCTTCCAATACAGCTAACCAAGCAGATGGAGACCCAATCAGGAGTGTTCACATTTCCAACAATTAGTGGAAGACACCACCAAAGTGGCATCAATTTCACGAGAGTAGAAATAGTATAATAGGGACTGACATCTCTTCCACTACAGCCAACCCAGCAGATATAGATCCAACCATGAGTGTTGACATTTCCAAAAATTAGGGACAGACACCACCAAAGTGGCATCATTTCACAAGAGTAGAAATAGTATAATAGGAACCTACACATATTTCACTACTGCCAACCCAACAGATGAAACCCAATAAGGTTATCAAATTTCAAAATATTAGTGCCTTACACCACAGAAGTGGCATCAATTTCATGAGAGTAGAAATAGTATAATAAAGGCCGACATGTCTTCAACTAAAACCAAACCAGCAGATGTAGGCTAAAGCAATAGTGTTCACATTTCCAACAATTAATGGCAGACAAAGTGGCATCAATTTCACCAGAGTAGAAATAGTATAATGAGGAGTAACATCTTTTCACTACAGCCAACTCAGCAGATGGAGACCCAATCAGGAATGTTCACATTTCCAAACATTCATGGCAGACGCCACCAAAGTGGCATCAATTTCACCAGAGCAGAAATAGTATAATGGGGAGGGACATCTTTTCTACTATAGTCAGCCCAGCAGATGTATGCCCAACCAGGAGTGTTCACATTTCCAATAATTAGTGGCAGACACCAACAAAGTGGCATCAATTTCATCAGAGTAGAGATAGTATAATGTGGAGCGCACATCACTTTCACTACAGACAACCCAGCAGATGGAGACTCAATCATGATTTTACAAATTTAAAATGATTAGGGGTAGACACCAAAATAGTGGCATCAATTTCACCAGAGTTGAAATAGTATAATGGGCAGTAACAACTCTTCCACTATAGCCAACCCAGCAGATGGAGAGACCCAATCAAGAGTCTTCAAATGTAAAATAATTAGTGGCAGACACCAACAAAGTTGCATCAATTTCACCACAGTAGAAATAGTATAATGGTGAGCGACATCTCTTCCACTACAGCCATCCCAGCAGATGGATAGATCCAATCAGGACTCTCCACATTTCTTAAAATTAGTGGCAGACATCACCAAAGTGACATCAGTTTCACCAGAGTAGAAATAGTTTAATGGTGAATGACATCTCATCCACTACAGCCAACCGAGCAGATGGAGAGACCCAATCAGGACTCTCCACATTTCCAGCAATTACTGGCAGACACCACCAAAGTGACATCAATTTCACCAAAGTAGAAATAGTAAAATGGGGAGTGACATCTCTTCCACTACAGCTAACCCAGAAGATGTAGACCCAAAGAGTAGTTTTCACATTTCCAGCAATTAGTGGCAGACACCAACAAAGTGGCATTATTTTCACCAGAGTAGAAATACTGTAATGGGGAGCGACATTTCTTCCACTACAGTCAACCCAGCAGATGTAGACCCAACCAGTAGTGTTCCCATTTCCAACATTTAGGGGCAGACACCAGCAATTTGGCATCAATTTCACCAGAGTAGAAATAATATAATGGGGAGCGACATCTCTTTCACTACAGCCAACCCAGCAAATGGAGATCCAATCAGGAGTGTTCACATTTCCAACAATTAGTGGCAGACACCAAAAAAATGGCATCAATTTCATTAGAGTAGAAATACTATAATGGGGAGCAACATGTTTTCCACTACAGCCAACCCAGCAGATGGAGACCCAATAAGGAGTCTTTAAATTAAAAAAAATTAGGATCTGACACCACCAAAGTGGCAGCAATTTCACGATAGTAGAAATAGTATAATAGGGACTGACACATCTTCCATTACAGCCAGCCCAATAGATGTAGACCCAATCAGGAGTGTTCACATTTCCAACAATTAGTGGCAGACACCACCAAAGTGGCATCAATTTCACAAGAGTAGAAATAGTATAATAGGGGCCTACACATCGTCTACTACTGCCAACTCAATAGATGGAGGGCCAATCAGGAGTCTTCAAATTTAAAATAATTAGGACCTGACAGCACCAAAGTGGAATCAATTTCACAAGAGTAGAAATAGTATAATAGGGAATGACATGTCTTCCATTAAAGCCAACCCAGCAGTTGGATATCCAAGAGGACTGTTCACATGTCCACAAATTAGTGTTAGCATCTGCAGCAGCTGCAACAGCAGGCACAAAAGCCCCACTAAAGATATCACAGACTGCAATTATGCAAGATCAATGCAGCACACTAAAAACTACAACATCGCCTAGTCTGCAATTGGGGTGCAAAAGTCCTTGAAGATCCATGACTTGTTCATATTGGTGAAAGTTAGGCGGTCCTACACTTTCAGGAGACAGCCGGCTGCTCTTATCCATCAGGACACCACCAGCAAAGCTGAAGACACATTCTGAGAGAACGCTGTCTGCCGTGCATGATAAAACCTTCAAGGCGTGTGAGGTAAGCTCAGGCCACTCATCCATTTTTGAAGACCAAAATGTGAAAAGGTCCAAACACTCCCTGATGGTATTGATATTTAGTTCTAGATACTCCTGCATCATCCTCTCCATTCGTTCACCACGTGTCAGACTTGGACTCTGTTGTGCTGGTGCATGAGCTGTCTAAAACATGTGTCAAAGGACTCACAGAAATTGCTTCTGCCTCACTGTTGTCTTGGGGAAAACCACTCTTAAGGTTGTGTTAAAGCGTGTTTCTATGATCCAGCATTTACAGTTCCCTTTCCAGGGTGGGAAGCATCTGGCAAAATTTTGTCTTATAACATGGATCTAACAGAGTGGCAACCCAGTAGTCAGCACTATTTTGAATCATAACTATTTGGGGATCATGTTGCATTTAGTGCAGCAAGAAGGCACTCATGTCGGGCACTTCCATGAGGTCCAAGCCCCTGCTGTGCTGGTGGCTGGGTAACACTGATGCTTGTATCCTCCATCCCCTCCCGACAACAATGAACAACAGAGAGGGGATGACTATCCTCTTCATCTCCTGACAGTTGCCCGCCCACCACCTCTTCCTGCTCCATTTGTTCCACAACTCTTGCACCTTCACTCACAGTTTTCCTGGCATCACCAACCCCCCTCGATCGCAGTAATCTACCCTCCCTTGGCACCACCTCTATCTGCAGGCTATTCAAAGTCTGCTCCAGCATGTAGATGACCGGAATATTGATGCTGATGACGGCATCTACAGCGCTAACCATCTTAGTAGCCATTTCGAAACTGTGCTGAAGGGTGCAGAGGTCCTTAATCTGTGCCCACTCCATAAACATGATGTATGCCATGTCCATACTGCATTGGCCCAGGCTTTACGACAGACAAACTGCGTCAGGGCTCCTTGCTGCTGCCACAGTCGCTGCAACTAGAGATGAGCGAATATATCAATGTTCGGTTTGTACTACGATTGCCGAATTTGCAATATTCGCTGATTTATTTGTCAAATATTTGCCGAACATAGCCGAAAGCCATTACAGTCAATGGTAGGCAAAAATAAATGCATGCACAACACCTTCAAACAGCCTCAAAAGCTGCCAAAACAAATCAAATTAGGAGGTGAAACCAGGAAAGTTGCCTCAATTCATCCACAGTACAAATTGTAGCATGGCACGGCAATAATCAGCCATGCATGAGGTATTGGGGTCTGGGCCAGCTTTTACAGCTTTAAATTGAATGTCAAAGTAAGATGATGTGGGTGAGGGATCAGTGTAGGCCTGCTGTGCTGTGAGCCCTGATACCACATGCAAAACAGCTCAACCTGCTTTCATGCTCAGCCACACTCAGGGCACAAATATCAGTTTCATAGACTAATATAATCAGAAAAATCTAAAAAATCTAAGGATAGTAGTAACACGAGTAGTTGACTCAAAGGTACGGGAGGCCTGACGGTCTCAGAGGCCTACTACTACAGACAACATGCATAAAGGAGACCCAACCATGAGTCTACACATTTACCAAAATTATTGGCAGACACCACCGAAGTGACATCAATTTCACCACGGTATAAGTAGTGTAATAGGGACCGACAGGTCTTGCACTACACCCAAACCAGCAGATGGTCACCCTACTTGGAGTGTTCACATTTACCAAAATTAGTGGCACACACCACCAAAGTGGCACTAATTTCACCACAGTAGAAATAGTATACTAGGGACCAAAAGTTCTTCCACTACACCCAACCCAGCAGATGGACACCCAACCAGGAGTATTCACATTTACAAAAATTAGTGTCAGACACCACCAAAATGGCATCAATTTCACCACTGTAGAAATAGTACCAGGGGCGGACCTACTGCCAATGCAGCCTGCTCATTGAACAGGGGGCCTCAGGGGAGAGGGGGCCCCTCCAGCCTCCAGCACTGCATGTCTAATTCAAGGCTCCCAAGTTCCAACCATCCCGATTCCAGCGAGACAGTCCCGTTTTTGACACCCTCCTCCCGCGTCCCGCCCGGGACGCTATTTTTCCTGCATTGCACTGAGCCGCCACGCCCCCCCATCCACCGATGCCATGCTCGCCGTCCAGATAGACGCACCGCAGCCTGCAATGATGTGGCTGGGCTGTGTGTGTTCTGTGCACAGAGGACCTGTGAGAGGGGAGGAGTCAGGGGTCACATGATCAGGGGCCTCCATGTCTATGTGGCTTGGCTGTGTGTGTTCTGTGCACACAGGACCTGTGAGAGTGGAGGAGTCAGGGGTCACATGATCAGGGGCCCTGTCTGCCTCTGTTTCTGTCTGCGCTTTGCAGGACCCTGCTGTGCTGGTTGTCATGGTGCTGGCTGGATGAGGTAAAGTTTCTTTGTGGGGTCAGGAGGGTTTTACAGTGTGGATGTAGCAGAGCAGTGTGTGTTCGAGGTGTATGGAGCGGAGCCGTGTGTGTACGAGGTGTACAGAGCAGAGCCGCATGTGTATGAGGTGTACAGAGCGGATCTGTGCGTGTACAAGGTGTACGGAGCAGAGCTGTGTGTGCATGAGGTGTACAGAGCGGAGCCACATGTGTACGTGGTGTACGGAGCCGTGTGTGTACGAGGTGTACGGGATGGAGCCATGTGTGTACGAGGTGTACGGATCGGAGGTGTATGGAGCAGAGCCGCGTGTGTACGAGGTGTATGGAGTGGAGCCGTGTATGTACGAGGTGTACAGAGCGGATCCCCGTGTGTGTACGAGGTGTACGGGGCGTAGCCCCGTGTGTACAAGGTGTACAGAGCAGAGCCCGTGTGTACGAGGTGTACAGAGCAGAATTGCGTGTGTACGAGGTGTACGGAGTGGAGACGCGTGTGTACAAGGTGTACAGAGCGGAGCAGCATGTGTACGAGGTGTACAGAGTGGAGCAGCGCGTGTATGGGGTTACAGAGAGGAGCCATGTGTGTACGGGGTGTACGGAGCAGAGTTGCATGTGTATGGAGCGGAGCCGCACGTGTACGACGTGTACGGAGCAGAGCCGCATGTGTACAAGGTGTACGGAGCAGAGTCGTGTGTGTACTTGGTCTACGGAGCGGAGCCACGTGTGTATGGGGTATGCGGAGCCGTGTGTGTACGGAGTGGACCCATATGTGTACTGGATGTACGGAGCGGAGCAAATGTGTACGAGGCATGCAAAGTGGGCATTTCCCACGGACACAGGAGTACACGGCAGAGCCCCGAGGACCACTTTAAAACTCGCACATGACATTCCACCGGAAGTGATGTGCTGGAACCTGACCGGAAATGAGATAATTTCATGAGGAGATTGTGATGGAACCAGGAATGCTTCAGATCCCTCACCATGTCCTCCTCCGACAGCATGGACAGCAGGATCGCCTTGGAATCAGGGATGTCGGCCATGTGAGCAGATCATGATATGTCCTGCACCGGGAGGCTCAGGTGGGCATTACAATGGGAGCTGGGCTGCTATATTATCTTTATATGATTTCTTTCTTTCTCTCTCTCTGTTTCTTTCCTTCTCTGCTCTTTCTTTCTCTCTGTTTCTTTCTCATTCTCTGTTCAGTCTTTCCCTCTCTTTTTCTTTCGCTCTCTGTTCTTTCTTTCTTTACTTCTTTCTTTCTCTCTCTGTTATTTCTCTGTCTCTCTGTTCTTTCTTTCCCCTCTTTCTTTCTCTCTATCTCTCTGTTCTTTCATTCTTTCCCCTCTTTCTTTCTCTCTGTTCTTTCTTCCCCTCTTTCTTTCTCTCTATCACTCTGTTCTTTCTTTCCCCTCTTTTTTTCTTTCTTTTTCTCTCTGTTCTTTCTTTTTTCTCTTTCTTTCTTTTTCTTTCTCTCTCTCTATTCTTTCTTTCTTTCTTTCTTTCTTTCCCCTCTTTCTTTCGCTCTCCCTCTGTCTTTTTTTCTGTCCCTTCTTTCTTTCTCTTTCTGTTCTTTCTTTCCCCTCTTTCTTTCTCTCTCTGTTCTTTCTTTCTCTCTCTTCTTTTTTCTGTCCCCACTTTCTTTCTCTCTGTGTTATTTCTCTCTTTTTCGCTGTTCTTTCTTTATTTCCCCTCTTAATTTTTCTGTTATTTCTTTCTTTCCCCTTTCTTTCTTGCTCTCTGTTCTTTCTCTCCCCTCTTTCATTCTTTCTCTCTCTGTTCTTTCTTTCACTCTCTGTTCTTTCTTTCCCCTCTTTCTTTCTCTCTGTTCTTTCTTCTTTCTCTCTCTGTTCTTCTCTCTGTTCTTTCTCTCTCTGTTTTTTCTTTCTCTCTCGCTCTCCTTTCTTTTTCTTTCTCTGTGTTCTTTCTTTCTTTTACTTAGTACGAGTCAGTGTGCCTACAGTACCAGCCACTGTGCCCATAATGCCAGCCACTATGCCCCTAATAGCAATCAGTGTGATCAGCAGTGCTAAATGGGTGAGGCTGGGCATGGACATGGGTGTGACTAGTCACAAAATGGGTGTGATCAGGGGCATGGTCTAAAACTTGCACCGCAGCCTTTGTCCCTCATTCCCTTCTTCAAAAGTTGGGAGGTATGCTAATTATTTACCTATTCAAATTTACCATGTGGAGTGCCACGGAGCCGAGGCACAAGGAGGAGAGCAGCGCTGCGGGAGCGGGTCCTGAGACTGTGAGCGCCAGTGCAGAGGAGACAGCCCTGAGGTGAGATCAGCGTCAGTGCTGTGCTGCACTGCCACTGTGGGGGAGGAGAGGAGGAGACAGACTGACTGTCACTCACTGTGTGTGTGGTGCCGGCCGGCCGGTGACTGTAGCCGCAGTGCCAGCGTCAGTGTGTGTCTTTGAAGTCACTGTGTGCCATGCCCCATAACTAAATGCTGCAGCTAAATGTGTGGACAGTGGATGGATCCTCTTGGTCTGGCCTGCCCTGTGGCTCCTGGTAAGAGTACCAGAGCTGAGCAGGACTGGGACTGAGGCATGCATGATTTTGAGGGGCTCCTGGGGGAGAACTGAAGCATGGCAGGCATGATTTTTGGGGGGCTCCATCCTGGGGCAGAACTGAAGCATGGCCTGGCTGCTCATGAATGGGGGGTCCCCTGGCCTGGGGAGAACTTGTAGCATGGCCTGGCTGCTTATGAATGGGGGTCCCTGGCCTGGGGAGAAGTATGGCCTGGCTGCTCATGAATGGGGGGGCCCTGGCCTGGGGAGAACTTAAAGCATGGCCTGGCTGCTCATTAATGGGGGGGCCCCTAGCCTGGGGAGAAGCATGACCTTGGCTGCTCATGAATGGGGGGCTCCTGGGGAGAAGCATGGCTGCTCATGAATGGGGGGGCTCTGGGGGAGATGACTAACTGCTCTTGAATGGGGCGGCTCATGGGGGAGAAGAAACATGAATCGGGCGGCCCACATAGGGGGAGAAGCAGCATAAACTGGGGGGGGCACATGGGGAGATGCAGCATAAACTGGGGGGCCACATAGGGTGAGAAGCACTATACCAAAAGTAGACCACATATGAGGGAGAGCATTATGAAACAAAGGGCAACGGGGGTGCCTATATATATTACCTGGAGTCTGTCTTGGGCTATATATGTTATTTAGAGGCTATGCTGGGCTGTATATATTACCTGGAGGCTGTGGTTGGCTGTATATATTACCTGAAGGCTATGCTGGGCTGTATATATTAACTGGAGGCTGTGCTGGGCTGTATATATTACCTGGAGTGGAGGCTATGCTGGGCTGTAAATATCACCTGGAGGCTGTGGTGGGCTGTATATATTACCTGAAGGATGTGCTGGGCTGTATATTTTAACTGGAGGCTGTGCTGGGCTGTATATATTAACTGGAGGCTGTGCTGGGCTGTATATATTACCTGGAGTCTGTGCTGGGCTGTATATGTTATTTGGATGCTGTACTGGGCTGTATATATTAACTGAAGGCTATGCTTGGCTGTATACCATATTTTATTTGGAGGCTGTGCTGGGCTGTATATATTAACAACTAGAGGCAGTGCTGGGCTAGTGGGCTATATATGTTATTTGGAGACTGTGCTGGCCTGTATGCATAATTTGGAGGCTGCAACTGGCAAATAATAAATACAGCCCAGCAGCACCCGTCAGATCCAGCCCTGCATAGCCTCAATATTAGATAACAACAAATAACAAATAACTTTGTTGCCCTATGAAGGGTGGGGGGGGCGAAAAATTTCTTGCACAGGGGCCCACTACAGTCTGTATCCGCCCCTGAATAGTACAATATGAACAGACAGGTCTTTCACTACAGACAACCCATCACATGGACTCCCAGCCAGGAGTATTCACATTTCCAAAAATTAGGTCCTGACAACACTGAAGTGGCATAAATTTCACAAGAGTAGAATTAGTATTATAGGGACCGACAAGTCTTCCACTACAACCTACCCAGCAGATGTAGACCCAATCAGATGTCTTCAAATTTCAAAAAATTAAGGCTTGACACCACCTATGTGGCATAAATTTCAAGAGAGTAGAAATAGTATAATAGGGACTGATACGTCTTCCACTACAGCCAACCCAGCAGATGTAGACCAACCATGACTGTTCACATTTCTACAAATCTGTGTTAACATCTGCAGAAAGCAGCAACAGCAGGCACAGCAGCCACACTAAAGATATTACAGAGTACAGTTATGCGGGATTAATGTAGCACACTAAAAACTGCAATGTCACCTAGTCTGTACAGTCTGGGATTGGGGTGCAAAAGTCCTTGGAGATGCATGACTTGTTCATCTTGATGAAAGTTAGGCGGTCTACACATTTAGGGGACAACCGGTTCCACTTATCTGCTGTTTGACGGGCATGATAAATCCTACAAGGCACATGAGGCGAGCTCAGGTCGCTCATCCATTTTGGAAGACCAAAATGTGAAAGGGTCCAAACCCTCCCTGATGATATTTATATTCAGTTCTAGATACTCCTGCACTGGCCTCTCCATTCGTTCTTCACGTGTAAGACTTGGACTCTGTTGTGCTGGTGCAAGAGTTGGTCTAAAAAAATGTGTTAAAGGACTCACAGAAATTGCTTCCTCCACTTCCACGGCTGCTGCTGCAGCTAATGTTTTGGCATTGACGAACTGATGTGCCTGAGGTTGGAAGTCTATAGCTGCAATGCGCACTGCATGCTTCACTGCTGTCTTGGGAAAAACCTTTCTTAAGATTGCGTAAAAGCGTGTTTCGATACTCCAGCATTTGCAGTTCCCTTTCCAGGGCTTGAGGCATCTGGCAAAATTTTGTCTTATAAAGTGGATCTAACAGAGTGGCAACCCAGTAGTCAGCACTATTTCTAATCATAACCTTACCGGGATCATGTTGCATTTAGTGCAGCAAGAAGGCACTCATGTCCGGCTCTTCCATGAGGTTCAAGCCCATGCTGTGTTGGTGGCTGGTAACACTGATGCTTGTTTTCTCCGTCCCCTCCTGCCAACCCCAAACAACAGAGAGGAAAGGATTACCCTCTTCATGTTCTGATAGTTGCTTGCCCATTACCTTTTCCTCCTCCATTTGTTCCTTGGCTCTTGCACCTTTAGTAACAATTCGTTGGTTATCACCAGCCCCCTCGATCGCAGTAATCCACCTTCCCTTGGCACCCACCTGTGTGACGACAGTCTTGAACTTAGAGACAATGTTATCCCTCCTCTTCTGCTTCTTCCTTTTCCTCTGCGACCACCATTTCCTCCCGCAGGCTATTCAGTCAGCTCCAGGATATAGATGACCGGAATAGTGATGCTGATCACGACATCATCAGCGCTATCCATTTTATTAGCCATTTCAAAACTGTGCAGAAGGGTGCAGAGGTCCTTAATCTGTGCCTACTCCTCCGTTAACTGGCATGGACAAAGACCTCTGTGTCGATGCAAGTCGATGACCTGAGAGGTGCGGAAGTGAGCACACATCTTCTGTGCTATCTGCAGCAGCTCACTCAGGTTAGGAAAGTGGAGGAGAAAACACTGTACCACCATATTGAGGACGTGATCCATGCAAGGCACGTGTGTGAGCTTACCTTGTTGCTGGGTCACCACCAAGTTTGCACCGTTAATGGACACAGCCGTCCCTGGATGCAAGTTCAGCAGAGGCAGCCATTTCTCAAACAGCCAGGAGAGATGTACATAACTCTTCAGCTCTATGACTGCAATCTCCAAGACATAAATTTTAACACTGCCTGATTGCAGTGAGCCCTGGCTGCACAGCATGGAAGAGGTGGGGATTTGTCCTGCACTGTTGGAACATGTGTATCATTAAGGCAGAGGTGGAGGGTGCAGGTGGAGGCCCTAGAGGAGGTGGAAGAGGCAGAAGCAGTGGAGGAAGTGTGAAATATTGAGGTTTGTCCTGCAAACCTTGGGAATTACAAGACTTGTGATGCAGCACTTTCCACCACAGCCACCAGAGTCACCAAGTTCCCAGTCAGCAAGATTTAATGCCCTTGGCCATGCTTACTCGTCCAAGTGTCTGTGGTGAAATGCACCCTGGCAGACATAGATTTAGTCAAGGAACATGTAATGTTGCCTGCGACATGCTGGTGTAGCGCAGGAACAGCTTTCTTAGAAAAGTAATGGCGACTGGGTAACTGATACTGCGATGGCCACCAGCTTTCAGAAACCTTCTGTATCTACCAGGTGGCCAACACATTGGAGATGGTGGAGTTCAACCTTTTAGCTTTATCATGTTTAGGAGGAAACAATTTTTTACGTGACCACACCTGGGGGGACCATGGGCTGGCTGCTGTGCTGAGAGAGGACGGAGTACGGTGAACCAGACAAAGTGCTGGACCATGAGGGAGGTGCAGGTGGAGTTTTTACTATGGATTGACAAAATTGTCGTGTGCTTGTTCTCTGAGATTGGTCAAAAAGCAGAGGATGCAATTGATGGGGTGGATGATTGTTGTTGAGGTCCGTAGGTCTGCATTTTTGCGCAGCGGGATTCTAGAGTAACGCATGCTGATTGCACATGTGAAGGTTCATACATGTAGTAGTCAAATTACTGCACTTTTTCCCTCTTCTTAGTTTTTTGGCAAAATTGGCAGAATACGCGAGTTGGCTCATCCTTTGCAGTGTCAAAAAAGGCAGAAGCTAGGTGACCCTTGCCACCACTATGAGCTGCAGTTGTAGCTGAGGATGCATTGCTTGTCGTGGCTGCGTCACTACATGTCTGTGATGTATGTCGCAATGTAACCTCTTCATCTTCCTCCTCAGATGACCTAGTCAGCTGTGTGCCTCTGTGTTCACACCAGCTGGGATCTAACACCTCATCATCATCATCCTCTGTTATCACATTCTTCACCCTTGGAGTTGCCCTCCTCCTCTTCCAGCCCTGACAGAACAGTACAGTCCGTGTGAGCCTCGGATAGCTGAGTCTCATGAGGATCACCTTCCCCCTGGGGTTAATGTCTAGGGTCAGGATGCTGCTTGGTCCCTAGTTTTTCCTGCCCTTGATTCAAGTTAAAAATATTTTGGGCATAAATGGTTCCCTGCAGTCAGGTTGGAGAGTTATGAAGTGGGGGTGGAAGCAAGGGTAATTTGGGTGCCACCCCTGAGATCTGTACCGGGTGTGATGTTGAGGTGGAGGAAGAAGAGGAGAGTCCAGTTGAAGCTGTGTTTGACATCCACTCAAGCACATGCTCTTTCTGTGCCTCATCAAGGAAGCATACTGCTGTGCGTCTGCCAAAAAAAGGTAGTGGAGCAGACCATCCAGTAACAGAAGTTGTTAGTTGTCTTTGTATAGGAGGGACGTTGTGGTTCACTTATAATTTCCGAAACATTACCACCTACCCCATGTACACCTTGAACACCAAACCTAATCCCCCTTTCACCATGACATCTCTTTTTCTCAGTCAAGTTGCTTAGATAGTGTGGTAGGAGCACAGTGTTAGCAACAAAAAATTTGATTTTAAACTCTGCACCAGCTCTGTAAACAGCTCTATTCCAGCGGCAGTAAATGATAAGGTGAAATATGGTGTGCAATTTTAAAATTAGATCTCCCCTACTGTATGACATTAGTAACACAAGATTTTTTGGGGGGCCTGTGGATGAGGTCTCTATAACATAGACTAGATGCTACAAGCAATTGTAAAGTGAGATGTCCCATACTGTATGATGTTAGTAACTCAAAAAATATTTTTGCACCTGTGGATGAAGCCTCTATAACAAAGACTAGATGCTATAAACAATTTGAAAGTGAGATGTCCTCTACAGTATGATGTTAGTAACTGAAGAATTTGTTTTGGGCTTGTGAATGAGGCCTCTATAACATAGAGTAGATACTACAAACAATTTGAAAGTGTGATGTCCACTACTATATTACATTAGTAACAGAAGAATTTATTTTGGACCTGTGGATGAGGCCTCTATAACATAGAGTAGATGCTACAAACAATTTGAAAGTGAGAAGTCCCCTACTGTGTGACATTAGGAAAAGAAAAATGTTGGGGGGGGCTGTGGATGAGGCCTCTATAACAAAGAGTAGATGCTACAAATAATTTGAAAGTGAGATGTCCCCTACTGTATGACGTTAGTAACAGAAGAATTTGAATATTTGGGGGGCTTGTGGATGAGGCCTCTATAACAAAGACTAGATGCTACAAACAATTTGAAATTGAGATATCCCCTACTGTATGACGTTAGTTTCTGAACAAATTTTTTTTAGTGTGGATGAGGCCTGTATAACCTAGAAGATATTCTCCAAACAATTTCAAAATCAGATTTAGCCTGCTGTATCACTTTTGTAAAATCCCCCCAATTTTTTTTCTTATGTGCAACAGCTCTACACACACAACAATTTCACCACCACAAAATTATAACATGGAATATGGCGGGCTGTATCACGTTTAGCAACAGAATTTTTTTTTTAATGTGCGTGAGGTCTGCAGACCACTTATTTTCATAAAAAAAAATTATAACAGGGCATATGGCTGGCTGTATCATATTTAGCAGCAGAAAAAATAATTGTTTTTAATAAGCGTGAAGTCTGCAGACAGCTTAATTTCACCGCCACAAAATTACAATGGGGGATATGACAGGCTGAATCACGTTTAGGAACAGAATTTTTTTCTTTTTTATCTGCATGAGCTACGCAGACAGTGGAATTTCACCGCCACTAAATAACAAGGTGAGATATGGCATGGCGAATCAAAGCAGCAACTGTCAAAAATTATTTTTTTTCAACAGCTCAAATCACAGAACAATTTATTTTCCATAAATGTGGAGCAAAACTCTGACAACATTGTTCCCAGATGCTTCCCCATGCTATTTCCATGCCATTTCAGCACTTTCTCCATCGATTTGAGCAATTTTGAGACCCCTCCAGACATCCAGGATGAGGGTGGGGGGCTGACAGAAAAATGTTCCAGTTTCCCATTGACTTCCATTATACTCATTACTTGGGTCGAGTACCAGAGCATTACGATTTGCTGAATTCAAGTAACAAGCATGGTCACTCATCAATAAAAATTAAACATAAAGTGGAAAAAATACATTTAAATTTGTGGGTGTAAGATGAAAAAATGTAGTAAAGTTCATGGGGTATGAATACTTTTTCAAGACACTGTACATTGAGCAAAAATTCCAATATATGAAATTAATTGTAAAAGTAAAGAAGAAAAAAGAAACATGTCAACTCAATTATCTAATTAAATAAAATTTTAATAGTGATATAACTGTACAGTTAATTGCATTGATATTTGCATAGTAAAAATAATACAGATCTCCTTATAGCTAAAAGAGATGGATTAACAAAGCTGTAATACAAGTATTACAATCATTTATGGTGAGGAAGTATGGTTTGCCAACAAACTTCATATAAAAATGATCATGGACAAATTTCACATATATTACCTTAAAATGATGATGTTTTCAGATGTAGAAGTTATCAAAACATATATTAGGCACATATGTGTTCCACCTCTAATCCAAGTAGTTATTAAATAAAAATAAATGGAGGCATCTAGAGGCTCTTAAATTGACATTTTTTCTAAACTCACATCTTTAACACTAAAAACAGCTTTAAGTCCATACGGCTGACATGCAAAGACAGCTGGGAGTTTGAAACCTTTTGCCCTGTTTTCCTGTCCATGGTTACTCTGCACTGAACCTCATGACAGACTTCAAATAGACTCTTAGAATTATTACTTGAAAATGAAACATATATTACAATCTGTAATTTCAAATGAATCACCTTCAACTTCTTAAAATCAAAACCACCTGAACAGACCAGAAAAGAAAAACAGTTCCTACCTTGTTCTAAAGTCATGGCTTAATCCCTGGAACTCAGTGCATTTGTATGTCGATGCTTGAAGAAAGGGTAAATCTGTTTTTGTTTTATTTTTTTGCTAGCAAAAAGGTGACCTTTTCAGATGGAAGCCTACACTAATAGGCTTACCTTTCCTGGGCCTAGGCCTACAAATTTAAAGGGTAGCAAAGGTCCAGCTCTAAATCAAAACAGCCTTGGACAGATGGGACAGATGGGATGAGTGCTCAACCAACATGGCTTCCATCACTGCCGCCAGATGTACATTACCACAAAAAAAAATATTTTTTATCGGATTGCATTAGTCCAATTTATTTGCAACTGTGAGCGAGCTCTAAGGCTATGTGCATACGTTGCAGATTTTGCTGCGGATCCGCAGCATTCTTGACGCGCAGAATTGCACCAAATCCGCAATGTAGTGCCCAACCAATGTTAATCAATGGGAATCCAGAATTGGTGTGCACATGCTGAGGAAAAATCCAGGTGAATTTGCAGCATTTTATTTTCCGCAGCATGTCAATTCTTTTTGCGGATCTGCAGCATTTCTGCACCCATTGACTTCCATTGAGTCAGTCAAATTCACAGCAAAACTGCAGGTGTAAAAAGGATTGCAGATTTGCTTCAGATGTGCATGCGAATAACACTGCATAAATGCAGGAGGAAGTGTGTGTGGGCGGAGAATATGTGTGTGAGCGGAGATTATGTGTGAGCGAATATGTGCGTGTCTGTCTTGTGGATGTCTGTGTGTATCTGTGTGTATCTGCGTGTGTCTGCGGGGGTCTGTGGGTGTGAGTGCAGCTGTGTGCGGGCTGTGTGTGTGTGGGTGTCTGTGTGTAGGTAGGCATCATCTGATGGGACGTCTACTCCTATCCAGCTATTTCTGCTGTCACATATACAGTGACAGCATGAGCCAATGATGGGATAGTAGTCCCATCATCCGGCGACTGTGTTGAATAGTAGAAAAAAAAAACATTCATACTCACCAACCAGCTAATCCCCGACTCCCTCGATCTCCTACAACAAAAATAAAATAATAAACCAACCAATGCTTACCTTTCCGCCATTGACGCGAGGTCCGGGATCCCCCTCTGACTTCCAGAAGTGCTCCAACACGTGACCGCGGTGCGTTCCACCGCGTGTCACGGAGCGCAATTCCAGAAGTCCCTTTGGCTTATGGAGCTGGTCCTCATCCAGCGCACGCTGAAACAAACTCCATGGACCATCTACTTCACACCGGATGATCCTATCAACAACCAGCACCCTCTTTTTATACCCCCTCAACACCTACACATGCATTCCGCCCCGGAAGAAGCAACACTGTGAAACGGCGCTGGTCTGGCGAGGGGATTGTCACCAGCCGATCCCGCTGTGCACAGCCTTTCCACTACCAAGCCTTGAATATCAGCCCTACTGTAAGTAAAGGATTACATTTTGATAATGACTCCTTTGTGTTGATACTCCTTAGAAATAGGCGCTTCTTGAAACTATATTGGCAGTGATGGCATCCATGTATATGGGAATTCACTCTGGCAAATGACATATTGTTTACAGGCACCTCTTTCCTTTTTTACAAGTGTGAATACTGACTTGTCCTCTTTTATGTCCTGGGCAGGTATTTACATTGCCTTTGCTAAGAATTATAAATTGAAATTGAGGGATTTAGTAACCCTATGCACCCTTGTGTTTTTCATTACATTATGCATTTTAGGAGGTTTACTCTTTGTCAGATTCAGCTTGTTTAGGGTGCATGTTTCATATTTCACAGTGCATACATACTACTACCATCTTGTTATGTTTATAGCTGGTCACTTTTCTGCCCTATCTTTTTAACTTGTATCTCAAATTTTAATATTGTTATTCAAGAAAGTACCTTTTTATTTACAACTTTTTTTCCTCACTTCTTATCTATGTGGCACCATACCACCATAGATTATGTACATCATGCACTATTGAAGTGCCTCTTTAAACTAGGGCTATGGGAATAATAACATATACAGTGACAGCAAGAGTCGATGATGGGATAGTAGTCCCATCATCCGGCGACTGTGTTGAAAAGTAGAAAAAAAACATGCAAATTGCCAGCTCTGCATGGAGCATTGCACGACGAATAAGCCTCCTTACCTTGACAAGCCAGAGCTGGTATGTCACTTTCCACAAGGAGAAACCTTACCCCTTAGACCTCAGTCCAGAGCCTCTCCCCTAGCCAAATCAGTTCTCACACTTTGCACTGACGAGGGCCAATAACCCGAAACACCGTCTCTGCAAATTGAGATTCTGATTTGGCTTTTAGCCTAAGTCATATTGCAAGACTCGTTAAATGGTCGATTGTGACTTGTAGGATCGCTACTGCCAACAGGTGGCGCTATAGAGTTCAAGTCCTCTTTCTCTCTCTGAAGAGGCAATTTGCATATTAAGTTTCCCAGAGGAGCATTGCACGGCGAATAAGCCTCCTTACCTTGACAAGACAGAGCTGGTATGTCACTCTCCACAAGGAGAAACCTTACCCCTTAGAAAAAAAAAAAAAATTCATACTCATCAAACAGCTAATCTCCGACTCCCTCAATCTCCTGCAAAAAAGATAAAATAATAAACCAACTTTCATTTACCTTTCCGCCTAGTCCATTTAATACCTTCATGACCTGTAGAAACGCAATTGCACAAAACGGTCGTCGTCATCACACTCTGCTTCGCACTGTCCTGTCGAAGATGTTTTAAAGTTTGAAATAAACATTGGACTTTCTTTGCTCATGGAATATATATATATATATATATATATATATAATATTCACTTATATTTGTTTTGTGTGTGTAAACATTATATTTGAACATGGTATGTAATGATGTTATGGTCTTCAAAGGAGTATGTAAAAGAGGATGTTGGACAAGGAAATGACACCACAATTCTTTTATTTTTGCTAAATAATATATCTTTATTTAGCTTACAAATCCGCATACAAATCCGCATGAAAATCCACATCAAATACGCATAAAAAATGCTTCAAATCCGTGCAGATTTTCATCTGCGTTTTCTGCCAAGATAGGAAGAATCCACGCAGATTTTTACAAAAGCCAATCCGCAACGTGTGCACATACCTTTACACTTACACGTTGCATGTTAGACCCTGCTTATTGAAGGTCTTACAGGTCACCATAGCTGACTGACTTAAAGACCATTACCTGGCCTAGTGTTGCCATGGCAACTACTGGCATCCCATGATTGTGAGGGTACAGATAGGTTTAAAGAGGAAGACCCCATGTGGATACCACTGTCCCTATTGACAGTGGTATCTAAAGGCTTAAATAGCCACTATAGATGCAAATACCTAACATGGGTATTGCAGCAGGGTGTCAGCTTTGGTAAACAGCTGACTCCCACTGATGATGGTGTCAACCCTGCATATGAGCCAGCACCATCATCATGCTGAACTTGTATGTTGGTTTGCTGGAACGCACCATACTCACCTACCACCAGTGATCCAGCATCATGGGAAATAGATGCCTCTGCTCCGACACACAGCGCTCTGACACACTATGCTCTGGCATGATGTTATTAAAGGGTGCCGGCACTCACATTCTTTGGCTTGATCTTAGCTGTCCCTTAGATGTCTGTGCAGTTTCAGTGCCTCATATTTGAAAGCCCTAATGCCGGGGTCACACTTGAGAGTGTAATGCGAGAAACTCACACGAGTCTCGCGTCTTAATAGCCGGCACTGCCGCTGGCACTCGGGACCGGAGTGTGCGGCTGCATGTATTTCTATGCAGCTGAGCGCTCCGGTCCCGAGTGCTGGCGGCAGTGCCAGGTATTGAGACACTAGACTCGTGCGAGTTTCTCGCAAGTGTGACCCCGGCCTAATATAGATTATATTTATACACTAGCTGAAGAGCCCGGCGCTGCCCGGGCATAGTAACTAACTGTGGTTAGTTATAGCAAATTATAATTATCCTCCATCCCATAGTCCCGTGCCCATATACCCATCATACATATCCACGATCCCATAGGCCCGTGCCCATATACCCATCATACATATCATCCATCCCATAGTCGAGTGCCCATATACCCATCATACATCCTTCATCTCATAGTCCCATGCCCATATACCCATCATACATATCCTCCATCCCATAGTCCCGTGCCCATATACCCATCATACATATCCTCCATCCCATAGTCCCGTGCCCATATACCCATCATACATATCTGCCATCCCATAGTCCCGTGCCCATATACCCGTCATACATATCCTCCATCCCATAGTCCAGTGCCCATATGCCCATCACACATCCTCCATCCCATAGTCCCGTGCCCATATACCCGTCATACATATCCTCCATCCCATAGTCCAGTGCCCATATGCCCATCACACATCCTCCATCCCATAGTCCCGTGCCCATATACCCGTCATACATATCCTCCATCCCATAGTCCAGTGCCCATATACCCATCACACATCCTCCATCCCATAATCAACCATTATGACATCATAATGAGCAGCGGCAGGGCTTGCAACCTATGATGACATCAGCGTTGCCATGGCAACCATTGTGACATCATAATGAGGGGTGGGGCTTGATACACACACACTGTTTCCCCAGTATGCAAATAGGGGCATTATGACATCATAATGAGGGGCGGGGCTTGACGCACACACACTTTTTCCCCAGTATGTAGATAGGGGCAAAATTGTTTGGTGAATTGGAATGCGCGGGGTTAAAATTTCACCTCACAACATAGCTTAGGACGCTCTCGGGGTCCAGACGTGTGACTGTGCCAAATTTTGTGGCTGTAGCTGCGACGGTGCGGATGCCTATCCCGGACATACATACACATACATACACACACACACACACACATACATACATACATACACACTTTGAGCTTTATATATTAGATTTGAGATTTTCAGCGCACATATTGATCAACTTGTATGAGCTCATGTGCTAGCAGCAAAGCAAACTCTTCAGACTGGATCCTACACTAATACACTTACATCTCCTTGGTGAAGACCCGCAAAATTTAAATGCAGCACAAATTAACAACAGCCTTGGACAGATGGCAGGAGTGTTCAAGGAATATGAAGGCCGTCACTGCCCCAAAATGTACACTACATCAAGCAAAATTAATAGTCACTGTGCATAGTCACTTTGATTTATATGGTAGACTAGTATGGAGCAAAGAGTGCTTGTCTATTGATAACTTTATGGGCGCTCTAGTAATTAGGCCTTTTTGTTGTACTCTTGTTGTCTAATAAAATATTTTCTTTTTAGGGTTAACAATTTGAAGTAAGTCTTATTTACAACAGTATACACTGTAAATTTCATTACTCTTCTTCACTCATGACTTTTTCCTTTCTAATTCTCTTAACTTCCTGGCTCTTACTGAAACCTTGCATACGGGGGACTACATTTCTCTCATACCCCAAGATCAGACAATAGAGCAGGTGGAGGCGTTGGTCTGCTTCTATCACCAAAATGTACCTTTCAGGTTATCCCTCAACTACCCTCACTAGTCTTCCCTTCTTTTGAGGTCCATGCCGTCAGACTCTACACCCCCTTCTCCATGCGAGTGGTGGTGGTGAATCGTCCTCCCGGCCCCT
The DNA here is from genome assembly GCF_039654945.1 of Dendrobates tinctorius. Classification (NCBI taxonomy): domain Eukaryota; kingdom Metazoa; phylum Chordata; class Amphibia; order Anura; family Dendrobatidae; genus Dendrobates; species Dendrobates tinctorius. The sequence continues at coordinate 80,866,906 of NW_027361671.1, forward strand.
CCCATCAGTTCCTAGATCATTTTGCCACTTGGCTTCCACATTTTCTCTCCTGTGACATCCCTACCCTCATCATGGGAGATTTCAACATCCCCATTGCTCTTCCACTCTCCCCATCTGCTACTCACCTTTTATCTCTAACCTCCTCGTTTGGCCTTTCGCAGCTTACTAATTCTCCAACGCATGAAGATGGAAACTCCCTCGACTTGGTCTTCTCTCGGCTTTGTACAGTGAATGATTTTGCAAACTTCCCTCTCCCGCTCTCTGACCACAATCTTCTTTCATTCTCTATCAAGAACTGCCAGGCTGCTCAGGTCACCCCCACTGTCCATACTTATAGAAACATACAGGCCATTAACACCCAGAAACTTATGAAGAACTTGCAGTCTTCATCGGCCCCTATCTCCTCCCTCTCATGTCCTGATTCTGCATTGAAGCATTACAATGAAACACTTCAAAGTGCCCTGGATGAATTTGCACCCCCTATAAATAGAACACCACAACACAGATGGCGACAACCCTGGCACACCCTGCAAACATGTTTCCTGCAGCGGTGCTGCAGGTGCGCCGAACGTCTGTGGAGAAAATCCAATCTACACGAAGATTTCATCCATTATAAGTTTATGCTTCGAACATACAACACTGCCTTTCACCTCTCCAAACAAACCTATTTCAACACCCTCATCACCTCACTGTCCAATAACCCGAAACGTCTCTTTGACACTTTCCATTCTCTACTCAACCCAAGAGTACAGGCCCCAACCACGGAGCTCCGAGCTGACGATCTGGCCAATTACTTCAAAGAAAAATTGACCAGATTCGACAGGAAATTATCTCCCAATCCCCTCATACCATGCACTGTACTCCCTCCCCCACTGCATCTAGCTCACTCTCTGATTTTGAACCAGTCACAGAAGAAGAAGTAAGCAGGCTCCTTGCATCTTCTCGCCCAACCACTTGCACCAGTGACCCATTTCCGTCACATCTCCTCCAGTCCCTTTCCCCTGCTGTCACCCCTCACCTAACTAAAATATTTAACCGCTCTCTCTCTTCTGGTATCTTTCCCTCCTCATTTAAGCATGCCATCATACATCCACTACTTAAAAAACCATCCCTCGACCAAAACTGCTAACTATAGACCTGTCTCTAATCTTCCCTTCATCTCTAAACTCCTGGAACGCCTGGTCCACTCCTCTCTGATCCGCTATCTCTCTGATAACTCTCTTCTCGACCCTCTCCAATCCGGTTTCCGCTCTTTACACTCTACTGAAACTGCCCTCACTAAAGTCTCTAAAGATCTACTAACAGCTAAATCAAATGGTCATTACTCCATGCTAATTCTCTTGGATCTCTCTGCAGCACTTGACACTGTGGATCATCAGCTCCTCCTCACTATGCTCCGTTCCATTGGCCTCAAGGATACCGTTCTCTCCTGGTTCTCCTCCTATCTCTCTTACCGCTCCTTTACTATATCTTTTGCTGGCTCCTCCTCCTCTCACCTTCCCCTTACTGTTGGGGTTCCTGAAGGATCGGTTCTAGCCCCCCTCCTCTTCTCCTTGTACACTGCCCCTATTGGTCAAACAATCGGTAGATTTGGTTTCCAGTACCATCTCTATGCTGATGACACCCAATTATACGCTTCTTCTCCTGACATCACGCCAGCCTTTCTAGAAAAACACTGGCGATTGTCTAAACGCTGTGTCTAACATCATGTCCTCACTATATCTGAAACTGAACCTGTCAAAGACTGAACTCCTTGTGTTTCCTCCCTCTACTAATGTACCTATACCCGACATTGCCATTTCTGTGTGTGGTTCCACTATTACTCCCCAGCAACATATCCGCTGTCTTGGGGTCATACTTGACGCCGAGCTTTCCTTTGCCCCCCACATTCGATCACTGGCTCGCTCTTGTCATCTGCACCTCAAAAACATCTCTAGAATTCGACCTTTTCTTACTTATGACTCTGCAAAAACTCTTACTGTTTCTCTTATTCATTCTCGTCTCGACTATTGTAACTCTCTTCTAATCGGTCTCCCTCTTACCAAACTCTCCCCTCTCCAATCTGTCTTGAATGCTGCAGCCAGGATCATATTCCTCACCAATCGTTACACCGATGCCACTACCTTGTGCCAGTCATTACACTGGCTAACCATCCACTCCAGAATCCAGTACAAACTTATTACCCTCACTCACAAAGCCCTCCATGGCTCAGCACCACCCTACATCTCCTCCCTTGTTTCGGTATACCACCCTATCCGCGCCCTCCGCTCTGCTGATGACCTGAGGTTAGCATCCTCAATAATCAGAACCTCCCACTCCCGTCTCCAAGACTTTACACGTGCTGTGCCAATTCTTTGGAATGCACTTCCCAGGTCAATACGATTGGGGACTAATGTCCAAAATTTTTAGCGTGCCCTGAAAACGCATTTATTCAGACTAGCCTATCGCCTCAACACATTAACCTAATCTATCCCTGTGTGGCACAGCCAAAAGTTTTACCATAACCAGGTTCCCCGCATCATGTTCCCACATGCTTTATGCATCCATTAGCCCTCTGTGTCTGTACTGTTACACACTTAACATTTTGGCTGGTCCATACAATCAGGGCAACTGTTACTACCCACCTGTCGTGTAAGCTTGCGAGCAGGGCCCTCATTCCTCTTGGTATTTGTTATAATCTATGTGATTATTGTTATGCTGTAATGTCTATTGTCTGTACAAATCCCCTCTGAAATGTAAAGTGCTGCAGAATATGTCGGCGCTATAGAAATAAAATTTATTATTATCATTATTATTACAAGAAAAAGTAATCTCGTTGTGCAACCTCCATGACTCTAGTGACATATGCTTAGTGTATTGAATCTAATTAGACTCAGAAAATAAAGTGTTTTAAAAACACAGTCTGTAAAGTCAGCACGATACTAAATCAGAGGGACTTTCTAAATATAACTTTTTAATGTATATTTCAAACAATGGGAACATTATTCCAGGTTCAAAAACTGATACAAAGCCAATATTTCAATGCTTTGATATTTTGGCACTTGTACTCCAATGCAGAAAATCCTAAAAATTCTGTATTTTCAGGTAATTCTAGATGAAAGCTCAATTCTGTCTCAGTTTTCTTTTTACAATGGCATCTGTGAAAATGTGGAATATACTAGGCAACAAGCAAACAATTACTTCTTGATATGAAGTATTGGTAGAAGGAAAAATAAGCAAGCATATGAATCTGAGCAAGTTTATGATGAAGATTAAAATGATTGCTAGATGACTATGTCATAGGTGTTTTAGGTTACTTCTAGTAAGCAGTGGTTAGTACGCAAAGCGGTGCAAGGAAAGGCAATCAGTGAACTAGCATTAGGGTCACGAATAATGATGGGTGAAACCCGTGGATATTTTGGTCCGGCGGGTGTGCGGCTGAACATCTGAAAAAAATTTGGTTTGGGTACCAGAACGGTAATTGAACCTGAACTCCATTCAGATGAATGCAGGTCCCAAACATCCATTGTTTGCCACGCTGTCATCTGCATGACAGCGTGGCAAATACGGGCATTGTTTGGTGGTACAATCAATCAGCTGACATCAACCCCACAAATATTACCCCACTTTCCACTGCACCAGGGCAAGTGGAAAGAGTCGGGAAAAGCGCCAGAATTAGCGCATCTAATAGCTGCAACTTGTCTGTGGCTGCTGCATGCTGCAATTTTTAGGCTGGAGAGTCCAATATCCATGGAGGGGATGCCAAAAGTTTTTTTAAATAATTTATTTAAATAATTGTAAAAAACGGCATGGGACCCCACTATTCTCGATAGCCAGTCATGATAAAGCTCACAACTTAGGGTTGCAGCCTGCAGCTGACGGTTTTGCCTGCACTGGTTATCAAACATTAAAGAGACCCCACCGCATTTTTTAACATTTATTTATTTATAGCACTGACACCAGCTGATGAATACTCCCATCAGCGGTGCTTGGTCTTGCTGTTATCAGGAATAGCAGGTGTAGGCTGATGGGAGTTGTACTCTCTCATCAGCCGATGCCTGTGAGCAGAGGTAATCTTTTTACTGCCAGTTACAGCTGCTGGTTCACACTGTCATCTGACTGTCAGTAATGATCTTACTGATGATCAGAGTCTCAAGTGAGTCTCATTCTATCATGCACATGACAGCGTGGGAAACACTAGGTATTCAGAGTGCCAAACCCGAACAGTAGCGCAGACTTCCTAGAGACGTTCGTGTTCGGGATCTGTGCACGATCATTATGTGTTCGGTATGGACTCTGAATTTTACTGTTCAGATTTGCCCATCTCTAGTCATGGACAGAAGTCAGAATACACAGTACGTTGCAACTTCCTGCTTACGGGGCTACATAACTACAGATCAATCAGAGTGCCAATACTCACCCGTGTCCATCAACAAAAGAAAATGTTGTAGTCTGATGAATCATGTTTTCTTTTACATCATGCCTATGTCCAGGTGCATTACGTAAATAGAAAGCACCAGTGGGCGAAAGATAAGCCAACAGAAGCAAAGTGATGCCTTGGGCAATATTCTGCTGGGAAAACTTGGGTTCTTGTGTTCATTTGGTATTTTCACAAGTATTCTGACTGTGGTATGGCCTCTTTTGGTAGGATATTGCACTCTTTTAGACTGAAAAAAGTATTGATTTGGCCTCTAAATTCTCATAATCTTAATCCAATTGAGCATCTGGAGATGTGCTGGAAAAATGCTTTTGATCCATGGAGGCCCCATATTGTAACACACAGAACTTAGAAGTAATAATTACTTACCTTGCTGCTCCAGATCCATTATTTTGGTAGTCACTGCTGGTATTGAAAGTCAAGATCACCAGTTCATCGATTCACTTCCGACAATCATTGGATTCAGCAGTGGCTTTGTATGTAAATCAAGGGACCACTGACACAAATGATAGGCTACCACAGACTGATGACCGGTGGTTGGGAAACCTCCACTTCCAGTAACTACTGGAATGTCACTGCTGGGACAGGGTATTCAAGGGGTAAGTAATGGTTATTTCTTTGTTATATAACATTCCGTACCCTAGAGCCAATATGTATAATCCCTGAAATCCCCTTTGGCGTGATGGCTTTCCGATAAATATGTATATAGTGAGTATTCAATTGGGTAATAAATAGTTCAATATTTGGATTCGGGAAAATAAGCACAAATAATTTCTAATTTCCTTGTATTTGTACTGAATAATTAATCTAATGCAAGTCAGTGGGAAATCTGAATATTTTTCTGCTGGACCCAACAAACAGGTCTGGGGGTATGGGAAAAAAGCTAAAATTAATGGGAAATGGCTAAAACTAAATGGAAACAGCATGAAGAAGATGCCTGCAAACCTTTCTGACTCACATATGGTATCTGGGAATAATGTTGTCAGACTATAGCGCTGGTTTTATGAATTTATAAGAAGACCTACCAAACTAAACCAAAAAAATTTTCTTAAAGGGAAAAATTCTAAGAAACATTTCTCCTTCATAATTACATGTATATAATGCTAAATAAAAATTAAAAACAATTAAACCTCTCCTTTAGCAAAGGTTTGCACGGAGCGTTCTGGCTGTAGTTTTTCCTTTAACATTTGTGGGGGCTCTCATTTCTACATTTGGGAGGTCCCTCCCTAATGGCAAATATACAGTGGGTACGGAAAGACCCTTTTAAATTCTTCACTCTTTGTTTCATTGCAGCCATTTGGTAAATTCAAAAAAGTTCATTTTTCGTCTCATTAATGTACACTCTGCACCCCATCTTGACTGAAAAAAACAGAAATGTAGAAATTTATTATTGAGTAGAAGCACCCTTTTAAGCTAGTACAGCCATGAGTCTTCTTGGGAATGATGCAACAAGTTTTTCACACCTGGATTTGGGGATCCGCTGACATTCTTCCTTGCAGATCCTTTCCAGTTCCGTCAGGTTGGATGGTGAACGTTGGTGGACAGCCATTTTCATTTCTCTCCAGAGATGCTCAATTGGGTTTAGGTCAGAGCTCTAGCTGAGCCAGTCAATAATGTTCACAGAGTTGTTCTGAAGCCACTCATTTTGTTATTTTAGCTGTGTGCTTAGGGTCGTTATCTTGTTGGAAGGAGAACATTTGGCCAAGTCTGAGGACCAGAGCAGCCAGAAGAGGTATTCATCCAGGATAGCTCTGTACTTGACTGCATTCCTGTTTCCTTCAATTACAAATAGTCATCCTGTCCCTGCAGCTGAAACCCCCCCCCATAGCATGATGCTGCCACCGCTATGTTTCAATGTTGGGATTATATTGGGCGGGTGATGAGCAGTGCCTGGTTTTCTCCACACATACATAGTAACATACCACTTATAATTATCACCAAATATTTCTATCTTCGTCTCATCAGACCAGAGAATCTTATTTCTCATAGTCTGGGAGTCCTTCATGTGTTTTTAGCAAACTCTATGCGGGCTTTCATACAGTATGTCTTGCACTGAGGAGAGGCTTAAGTCGGGCCACTCTGCCATAAAGGCCTGACTGGTGGAGGGCTGCAGTGATAGTTGACTTTGTAGAACTTTCTCTCATCTCCCTAATACATCTGTGGAGCTCAGCCACAGTGATCTTGGTGTTCTTCTTTACCTCTCTCACCAAGGCTCTTCTCTCACGATTGCTCAGTTTAGCTGGAAGGCCAGGACTAGGAAGACTTCTGGTGGTCTCAAACTTCTTCCATTTAAGGATTATGGAGGCCATTGTGCTCTTAGGAACCTTGAGTACTGCATAAATTCTTTTGTAACCTTGGCCAGATCTGTGCCTTGCCACAATTCTGTGTCTGAGCTCCTTGGCCAGTTCCTTTGACCTCATGGTTCTCATTTGGTCTGACATGCACTGTGAGCTGTGAGGTCTTATATAGACAGGTGTGTGCCTTTACAAATCAAGTCCTATCAGTTTAATTAAACAGCTGGATTCAAATGAAGGAGTATCTCAAGGAGGATCACAAGGAAATGGACAGCATGTGACTTAAACATGAGTGTCTGAGCAAAGGGTCTGAATACTTATGACCATGTGATATTTCAGTTTTTCTTTAATAAATTTGTTAACATTTCTACATTTCTGTTTTTTTTCAGTAAAGATGGGGTGCAGAGTGTACATTAAAGGGAACCTTTGTTTTTCAGCAAATTGGAATAATATTAAATGGAATAATCCATTTTGGTATTTTGAGAATTTGTATGATCCCAGATATTGGGGTATTAAATCTGATATTATTATTCATATAGATATACTCTTTCCTACTATTTGTAGATTGGAAGGTGGTAGTTTGTTTTATGTCTTTTATTGCGCACTTTGTTTGCACCGCACTTTGGGCACTTTTATTGATTTTATGTGTACATTATAAAGGTTAAGTTTTAATATTATTCCAATTTGCTGAAAAACAAAATATAACTTTGATTGGGAATTTGGGCCCTTGCTTATTATCAATATTGTTTATTAAGACAAGGCAGGATTCCTTTCTACTGGTAGAGACACTAACCAATGGATTAATGACGCCAAAGACGTATTTTCAGATTGGGTTTTCACGCAGAAAAAATATGCAAATATATATGGTTGAAAAAATATGCAAATATGGAACAAATAATATCATGGTGGGAGGTTCAAAGCCTGGATAGTTATATCAAAGCAGGAATTGTACCGAGACACCTTAGAATCTCTCTGTCACCTGGGTATAGTTATAAGAGTGCTAGTTTTGTGGCTAAACTTGAGAAAGAAGCTACAGAAAGCTCTTTGAGACTTATGAGGTTGCTCCTGGATGAGGAAAAATTAATGCTTAATAGTTTAAAGGAACGCCTTAAAAAGCAGATTGATGTCACAAAATTTTTTTCTGCTGAACCAGAATTTACCACAAAGGAAAATAGTCTCCAGAATACGATAGAGAGGTTCCAATACCATCTTAAAGAAAGGAAACACAAGTTTTTTATTAGAGATTTGCAAGAATTTTGGGACAATAAGGCATACTCAGTCAATGATTCCAAACTACACCGACCACAGGAAACGGATATATCTTAATCGGAAGCTGAATGTTCAGACTCTGAAGTAAGATTTAAAACAATAGAGGTAAAACGAGAGGAAAGGGAGGTTCACGTGGAGGTAGAGGGGCTAAGAGAAGTTCCCCTCAGGGGGAACATTTTTTAGATCTGGGGTATCCACTCCGAAACGGATTCAATTCCTGGAAACCCATGTAGATAAGCAAATTATCAACTTGTCCTCTAAACCCCTTACTGAGGAGCAAGTTGCAGCCCTGAACAAGGCATTGTCTTTTGTCCCTACATCTGATTTTGAGTGCTTCGAGGCTATTAAAGATTTGAATCTTTTCATTCGTCAACTAAGATGGAAAAATTATTTCACTGAGGCTAATTAAAAAAAAGCTGTGGCTGAGTTGGGTATTGATGAGAATTTACTTGATGCTGAGTTGGGTATTGATGAGGATTTACTTGAAGACTCACTGGGTGAGTATAATAAAACTTATTTTTCTTATTTTTCATGTCAGACCGGGGGCTCATCTACAGCATTATAGAATGCTGTAGATAAGCCCTGAAAGACTGTGGCCCATCTTATAGCTGCCAAAAGAGGTGACAGGTTCCCTTTAATGAGAAAAAAATGAAGATTTTTGAATTTACCAAATGGCTGCAATGAAACAAAGAGAGAAAAATTTAAAGGGGTCTGAATACTTTCCGTACCCACTGTAGTTAGCAAGATAGTGGAATACATATTCCCCATCACTTTACAATGCCAGCTAAAACATGCGTATTGGAATTTTGGGGTTTGTCCACCACCAATACCATGTCCACCGTCATGTCATTATGTGGTCCTCACTGATATTTAGCAGACTGCCAGCAGGTGCAGTGAAACCTGAGTTTTTGAAAGGGCCCTCTGGTGGCCCTGTATACTACATTTGGGAGAGCTCTCACTCCTACCTTTGGGAGGTCCATCCCTCATGCCAAATAATTAGCAAGATAGTGGAATACATATTCCCCATCACTTTACAATGCCAGCTAAAACATCCCCATTTTAATTTTGGGCTTTGTCCGCCACCACCACCATGTCCACCATGTCTTTATGCGGTCCTCGCTGATAATTAGCAGACTGCTAGCAGGTGCCATGAAACCTGAGTTTGGAAAGGGCCCTCAGGTGGCCCTGTATCATACATTTGGGAGAGCTTTCACTCCTACATTTGGGATGTCCCTCCCTCATGCCAAATAGTTAGCCAGATAGTGGAATACATATTCCCCATCACTTTACAATGCCAGCTAAAAATCCCCATTTTAATTTTGGACTTTGTCCACCACCACCACCACGTCCACCAGCATATCATTATGCGGCCCTCGCTGACAATTAGCAGAGGGCCAGCAGGTGCTGTGAAACCTGCGTTTTTTAAGCATCACAGCTCATTTTTGCCACCGGATCCCAATAGGACAATTGTCATAGCAGGTGAAGCCGCTGTAAGGTGAATATAATACAGGAGTTGGGGTAGCTGTATGATCAATGTCAGTAAATTAGATTCTATCAGACATCAAATGCATTAGAATTAAATTCTGAATACAGTGTATGCAAACGAGGGCCTGTATTGTGGTCAGTCTGTCAGGCCTGAAACCCATGTCATGAACATGCAGAAGCATCATTTTACTTGGAAGCAGCCTACTCAAGGGAAAGAGACAGGAATGCCAATGACCAATCTGCACAAGCCTGCGCATTTTCTATTGGCTTAATAAACCGGGTATCTTTATCTAGCAGTTGTGCTACGCAAATGTGACTATTTCCCTCTAATTTTCGTGAGTCTGCTGTTGCCTTGTGTAATAAAGCTGATATCTTAAAAAAAAGTAATTGCCACAAATTGCTAGACATATTGAATTAGTACGTAACACCTCTGTTAGGGTACTTGTCAAAAATAAAGCCAGGAATTATTTTTTCATAAGCATAAAGCATTCAATATGAGAAAGGGTGACGTTAAGGGAAGTGAATGTGTTGGTGCCCCCCAAGGCCGCATTACAGATCAGAAGGTGAATGGATCTCATTCTAGCTTCCTGTCAAAATGTGGTCAGCACGGTATACCACTGACGAACCCAGACAATTGCCAGGATATTGTGGGTTGGATGACAGACAAAGGCTCCAGTGTGTTGACAAGCAGCACAACAAAGTCTTCCACATGGTCCAGTTTTAGTAGCCAAGAGGCTGGGCCTCTGAATCCTCAACTTGGCCCTCCTTCCTACCACCATAAAAAGTCCCAGAAGACATATGACTGCAACGCTGTCCACTCTGAGGAACTGTTTACGTTCCCTTTTAATTTGTCAGGCCTCTCAACGTGCACCATTAAAGAAAGTCATGAGGAGATGGAGTGCAGTGATGCCCAAACATTTGAGCACCCATGGCCAGAAGAAAGCCATGTTGGGGAAGGTCAATTCATGTCTGAAGAGGTGAAGGATAATCATGATGCTCAGTTGCTATCAGGTCAGCCTAAAATCGCAACTCAGAAGGAGAACCAGATGGTACTCGATTACCATCCAACACTATTTTTACATGTGTGTCGTCAACGCGTTACATAAGCAGTCGTGTTACACAATATCAGCCGTGCTCTAGCCAATGCAGTCATAGGGAAGGTCTACTTTACCACAGACACGTGGACAAGTTCTTGTGTACAGGGACGCTACATTTCCCTTATGGCACACTGTCTGAACCTGGTGGAGTGTGGGACAGAGTCAGAGGCTGGGACATCACACATCTTACCCTCACCAAGAATAGTGGTCCCAATTTCCATCAGGGTTTCAGTCTCTTCATGTTACAGTTCCTGTCTCTCCTCCTTCTCCTCAATGAAAGTAGCCTCCCCATCACTTCCCAGCTGGGAGGTCTGCAGCACTGCCTTAGCAAAGCGGCAGTATGCTCTGCTGAAGCTCATATGTTTAGGTGATAAAGCTCACAAATGCAGCCAAGTTGTTGAAGGTGATAAAAGAGCAGACCGATCAGTGGCTCACCCTGCTGAACCTCCAGCCAGGTCTGGTTGTGTGTGATAATGGGTGCAACTTGGTGTTGGCTTTAAAGCTTGGCAAGCTGGTAAACACGTTCCATGCATGGCCCAGGTGCTGAACTTGGTTGTACAGTGTTTTTTAAAAACATACCCTGACTTGCTGGACCTACTTGCCAAGGTACGGAGTGTCAGCACACATTTCCGAAAGTCACCTCAGACTTTATGTGGACTAGCTTTGCTGCAGCAGCGCTGTAATTTGCCTCATCACTGACTGATTTCCAGGAGAAACAAAGAAGACATACATCAAAAGCAGGGATCACCATAGCAAAATTATCAATTTTATTACATGAGCTATACAAGACACCAAAAAAGATTAAAAAGATTTAAAATAGACAAAGGTTATTAGCATAACCTATAACCCTGGGAGCAATAACAAGCCCTACAAAACACCACCTGGTTATATACATATAATGTGTGTGGCAAGTCCACATAACAGATATAATATGTATAATACCCTAAGCTCTATACAAAGGATCTAGATATATAATATGGCAAGGTACATCAATTTAAATACGCCAAAAGCCAAATCCTAAATGCAGATATTTATGAGTATGCATTCGGGGGGCAAAAAGACACACATTGTGTATGGTTGGCTGTATGCAGCAAATTTAACCTACATGCAAATATTTAGGTAAGGGGAAGGAGGAAACAGGGGTATAAGTATATGAAAATACACACCATAAAAGTTCTAAATCAATCAGAATGGAGTATTGTGGCATCAAATAATGGTCCAGTATAGTGAACTATAATAAAGGTCACTATATTAACCCGTGTTCAAAAATTCAAAGAGGAACTATAGGGTTAACCAAAACCAGAGTGTGTAGCAAGGTAAGAAATACACCTCCCCTCCCATATACTTTACCACCCAAGGCAGCAGGCAGATAGAATAATGACGGACATGCTCATTGAGTATAAATAACCATCATGCATAAAAATGGTGTAGGAGGACCAGGGATTGCTCCCATAACCCGACGCGTGTCGTCAAAACTGTGACTTCATCAGGGGCACAATGAGGTGATGGCACTTGTAAATCCACTGAGTTTGAATATGCACAGTAATACTCATTAGTTGTTACAGCTGCGGAGACTCACCGCAAGGAGGACGCTTCAGGTGGCAGCATGTAATCACTGAGGCGGAAAGTGCAGAGGCGCATATGCTAAACTAATACCATGGAGACCACAGACGCTATATGAAATCAGCATCTCTCCAAGACAAAGGTAGTGAGTCTCAATATCTTACTTCCCCACCTGCACAATAGCGCTGGAAGGTCCTGTCTCTGTCTTTTAGAAGATGGTCATGTGACCTATTCTGGCAGGTACTAATGCTGAAAAATAACGCTGCTTAAACCACTCTATTCTTCCATTATTAACATGAAATAAACTAGGTGAACCAGATATCAAGAATTCCATGCATATGATTAAAGTGTGGCATTGAAATTATAACGGTTTAGCGCTACTTTGGCAAATGGGGTTATCTATTATAACCACATGAGACAAAAATTAGATAAGCACAAGTAGCGGCAGCTTAAAACTCTCATCTAAGAATAGGTCAGAATTATGCACATAAATATAATCATGGCATATATACCGCAATAAGTTAACAATAGAGGTGCCAGCGACAAAATATTGCATTTTTATCCACCAAAAACTGAACATGCCGATCTATAAATACCCTCAAAGGAGATTACAAAACTTATATCGAGTCGGCATTATTTATGAAATTTATTCAAAATGCAACACATAGTGCTATAAACACGCACAAAAGGATATTATAGCATATAAGCAAGAAATAAACATGTCGGTCTGTAAGTTCCATAGAAACTCACAACATTTGTGCAGTATCGACATAGTTTGAGGTAATAACTCAAAATGCAAAGCATAGTACTAAAAGTGCATATAAGGAGGCGTCTCAAAGTATATGGACACCAGGTAAACAAGTCAATCTGTGAGTTCCCTAGAAACTCACAATACTTATAGTGTCAGCATCATTTGAGGCAATTATTCAAAATACAAAACATGGTACCGTAGTTGCACAGGGATGCATCTCGTAGCATATAAGCATCAGATGGCAGAATTAGACCATGAGACGGATCACCATAATGTATTTTTACTTCATATTAAGTTCACTTAAACAGATTACTCCATCTATTATAACCATATAAGAAATGGTCAAATAGGTAAGGTTGAATAGCAGCAATGTGATGACATCATCCCTGAGAGGGGTATTTAGCATGAATAAATTTGGTACACATGATTAGGCTCAAAACATATGCATGCCTTCTATGCCTATTTGTGGGTTCTCTAGTTTTTAATTTTTTTTTCCGTACCTGTACAAGGTTGTTTATTCCCCACTCCCTTCCCTCCCTTCCTACCTTCCTTTCCCTACCCTGTTTATTTCTAAAAAAACAATAAAATTATTTGAAAACAAAACATATGCATGCCCCATAAAGATGTAAAGAAATGTGCTTTTTATTCATCAAAGGCATATGATCACCAACTCCCAGAAATGATCATGTCCATCTATTAGTTCCCCATGAGGTGACAAAACTTGTACAATGTCAGCATAATTCCAGACGTACAATCGGAATATAAAGCAAAATACCATTGGTACATACAAATAGGCATTATGCATTATGGCATTTACATGTCGGATTAAAATACCAAAGAAGGCAAATCACCAAGATAATGATTTGAATATGCATTTAATTTACTTTAAAATATGTATTCACTTAGTCCAAACGGTTGTCATATTGGTCTATGAGTTCCATATAGGGACCCAACACTTATGAAAAGGACCAGTGTTATTTAAGAGGTTCACGTGAAGTGCAAAATTAAAATATACTAGCACACACCAATGATTTTTAAAGCCAATAGATATTATTGTTTACATTCCTTACAGGCATACGTTCACCAGGTCTATAAAATAAGAATATCAATCAATGGGTCTCATAAAGAGTCCCATTATCACATAAAAGATGTCACAGGAGGGTCACCTGTAATAATGAATCAATACATATGTCATTGGGTCTCAGAGATTGAAAAGAGACAAAAAGTGATTCAAACCAAAAGGCAGATATATAATAAATGACTGCCGTCATATAATCATCCAGAACGGTACATTATACAAAGGCTACGTTCGCCTTTCAGTCCATACAAAGGTATAGATCATAGCTAGGAGCTTTGATGTATTGGTAGCAGATGGAAAGTTTATAGCCCAACCCTATGGTTTGAGAAACATAACTTAGCCAAATATGACTACAAATCATGCGATGGTAAGAATACATCGCCTACCAGTCAAAAATCACATGACCATAATCAAATAAAATATATCACATCAAACCCTAATTATTCCTTGATGGTTTCCCATAGGATAGAAGGACCATATTTGATGCCAACAATATAAGGGAGGATACAAGAAGTGATACAGGCCCATTATTTAAAAATATAAATAAGAGGCAAAGATCAGCCATGCGTATATACCTTGGGTGGGCAAAATATCTAAGAGTTGTGTAACTATTTCTTCAGGATATAGGCAAAATCCAAGGAGGGAGGAAAGGGGAAGGGAAAATGACAAAATCAGGCAGGATTTATACCACCGAAATTGAATAGAGCAAACTTTGTCAGACCATTAGTGTTCAATATACAACTTATGTAAATAACAAGCTATATTTGATGCCAACAACACCAACGTACAGGTAGAATCCCATCCGGAATCGAACAGTCGAAAGCCGGTCATGTCTCAAAAATTTCTAATAATGATACTAGAGGACAAGCACAATAGAATGACATTATGATCATACAAAAAAACAGCAATGAATAGATAGAAGTGATCGTATGAATCCCAATGGTTAGAGTTGCTTGTAGAAACCGGAAAACAAAAGTTCCTCATTTATACCCAGCGGGGCTAGACTACGTAAGTCAAAGATCCATTTAGATTCGCATCTCAGGAGTTTGGGAACGATGTTTCCTCCCCTGATGTTAATGTTGACTAGCTCAAGTCCCATAACTTTTATTCCTCTTGTGCTGCTTCCATGTACGTCCAGAAAATGGGCCGCCACAGAAGAGATGGCTTTATTTTTCTCACGGTCATTCTTGGCAGTGGAGATGTTAGATAGATGTTGCTGAACACGTCTTCTTAGCTCCTGAGTTGTTTGACCCACATATGGTTTCGGGCATCTACAGATCAAGAGATACACAAGGTTTTTAGACCTACAATTAAAAAAGAATTTAGGTCTAATTGGAGACTGTATCGTAGGGATAGAAAAGCCATCTTGTGAGATCATATATTGGCATACATTGCACCCCCCACATGCATAGGTGCCATAGACTCTAGTACCCCTCCCCAAGTGGGCTTTTGGTCTCTGATAGTGGCTGTGACACAGCTGATCCATCAAATTTTGTGCACGTCTGGCCACTAAGGATGAGCGAAACGGGTCAAAAAATGTCAAAAGTCGCCGACTTTTGGCAAAGTCGGGTTTCATGAAACGAAACCCGACCCTAGGATAAGGTCGGCCACGAGGTCAGCGACTTACGCTCAAAAGTCGCGTTTCAAAAGTTTGTTTTGCGCTCTTTTTCAGCCAATCAGGATCCACGGACACTGTGGGCAATGTGATGACATAGGCACGGGTCACCACCATCTTTCAGAAGGGCATGCAAGTGATTGGCTTGCTTTGGTGGACGTCACAGGGGGTATAAAAGGGCGTGCACGCCGACCGCCATCTTACTTCTGCCGATCTCAGTATAGGGAGAGGATGCTGCTGATTCTGTAGGGAGAGCGTTAGGCAGGGAAGAAGACAAAAAAAACGCTTCTGCTGCTAGCGATTTGGCCTGCACAACACACCAGTCACTGTGTGTGCAGTGCAAGGGGAGGCTATATTGTGGTGTATCAGTGGTGTTGGTTGTTGGGCTGCCTTTTAAGGCTTCCTGAAAGGCTGGCATTGCTGTTTACCCACTGCTCTGCAAACTGCTTTTTTAAAAGCAATCCAATCTCCCTTATCCTCTAGTCACTTTTGTCACAGCTGTGCCATCGAGCCTGTCACATAGCGCTCAGATATCAGTGGGCCTCACACAATCCAAAAGTGTCCAGTGTCCACAAGTGTCTGCTGAAATTCAAAATCTCACTTATCCTCTAGTCACTTTGGTCACAGCTGTGCCATCGAGCCTGTCACATAGCGCTCAGATATTCATTGGGCCTCACACAATCCAAAAGTGTCCAGTGTCCACAAGTGTCTGCTGAAATTCAAAATCTCACTTATCCTCTAGTCACTTTGGTCACAGCTGTGCCATCGAGCCTGTCACATAGCGCTCAGATATTCATTGGGCCTCACACAATCCAAAAGTGTCCAGTGTCCACAAGTGTCTGCTGAAATTCAAAATCTCACTTATCCTCTAGTCACTTTGGTCACAGCTGTGCCATCGAGCCTGTCACATAGCGCTCAGATATTCATTGGGCCTCACACAATTCAAAAGTGTCCAGTGTCCACAAGTGTCTGCTGAAATTCAAAATCTCACTTATCCTCTAGTCACTTTGGTCACAGCTGTGCCATCGAGCCTGTCACAAAGCGCTCAGATATTCATTGGGCCTCACACAATCCAAAAGTGTCCAGTGTCCACAAGTGTCTGCTGAAATTCAAAATCTCACTTATCCTCTAGTCACTTTGGTCACAGCTGTGCCATCGAGCCTGTCACATAGCGCTCAGATATTCATTGGGCCTCACACAATCCAAAAGTGTCCAGTGTCCACAAGTGTCTGCTGAAATTCAAAATCTCACTTATCCTCTAGTCACTTGGGTCACAGCTGTGCCATCGAGCCTGTCACATAGCGCTCAGATATTCATTGGGCCTCACACAATCCAAAAGTGTCCAGTGTCCACAAGTGTCTGCTGAAATTCAAAATCTCACTTATCCTCTAGTCACTTTGGTCACAGCTGTGCCATCGAGCCTGTCACATAGCGCTCAGATATTCATTGGGCCTCACACAATCCAAAAGTGTCCAGTGTCCACAAGTGTCTGCTGAAATTCAAAATCTCACTTATCCTCTAGTCACTTTGGTCACAGCTGTGCCATTGAGCCTGTCACAAAGCGCTCAGATATTCATTGGGCCTCACACAATCCAAAAGTTTCCAGTGTCCACAAGTGTCTGCTGAAATTCAAAATCTCACTTATCCTCTAGTCACTTTGGTCACAGCTGTGCCATCGAGCCTGTCACATAGCGCTCAGATATTCATTGGGCCTCACACAATCCAAAAGTGTCAAGTGTCCACAAGTGTCTGCTGAAATTCAAAATCTCACTTATCCTCTAGTCACTTTGGTCACAGCTGTGCCATCGAGCCTGTCACATAGCGCTCATATATTCATTGGGCCTCACACAATCCAAAAGTGTCCAGTGTCCACAAGTGTCTGCTGAAATTCAAAATCTCACTTATCCTCTAGTCACTTTGGTCACAGCTGTGCCATCGAGCCTGTCACATAGCGCTCAGATATTCATTGGGCCTCACACAATCCAAAAGTGTCCAGTGTCCACAAGTGTCTGCTGAAATTCAAAATCTCACTTATCCTCTAGTCACTTTGGTCACAGCTGTGCCATCGAGCCTGTCACAAAGCGCTCAGATATTCATTGGGCCTCACACAATCCAAAAGTGTCCAGTGTCCACAAGTGTCTGCTGAAATTCAAAATCTCACTTATCCTCTAGTCACTTTGGTCACAGCTGTGCCATCGAACCTGTCACATAGCGCTCAGATATTCATTGGGCCTCACACAATCCAAAAGTGTTCAGTGTCCACAAGTGTCTGCTGAAATTCAAAATCTCACTTATCCTCTAGTCACTTTGGTCACAGCTGTGCCATCGAGCCTGTGACATAGCCCTCAGATATCAGTGGGCCTCACACAATCCAAAAGTGTCCAGTGTCCACTAGTGTGAGCAGAAATTCAAAATCTCCCCTGTCCTATAGACACCTTGTACCTTGTTTTACATTACTATATAGTTTGTTGGATTTTGTCTACATTTTTACCAAAAATGAGGAAGGCTGGTGGAAGAGGCCGTGGAATTGGGCGGGGGTTGGCAGCTGGTAATGATGGTGTTGGTGGTGGATCTGATGGTAGTGGCAAGAGCAAAATAGGACCGAATGCAGGAGGTGTTGAGCCTGCGTCATCGTCTGGCTCCATAAGGCTTCGAAGGCTTAGTTTTCTAGGAGTTGGTAAACCGCTTTTAAAGCCAGAGCATCAGGAAAAAGTTTTGTCTTACATTGCTGACTCATCCTCCAGCTCTATCGCCTCCTCTTCTTCAGTTGTAAAAAGAAAAAGCACTGAGTCGTCATTGGAGGCTCATGTTCATGAACCACACCTTTCCTCGTGTCCTTCACCCCAACCAAGATTGAAGGATGACGCAGGCCATACTACTGATTACTCCATGGAGCTATTTTCACATACCATGCCTGGATTATCAAGTGAAATGGTGAATTACCCAGGCCAAGATGAATCTGACATGGAGTGCACTGATGCACAGCCGCTGATGGATGATTCTGCTGGTACATTCACTCAGAGCACTACATTGTCCTCGCAGTGTACAGAGCCAGATTCTGACCCTGATGAGACTCAGGTGCCCCTTCCCGCACACTATACCACCATACACGGTGACACAGAGGAAGGTGCACATGACATTGAAGAGGAGGTGATGGATGACCCAGTTGTTGACCCAGATTGGCATCCATTGGGGGAAGAGGGTGCTGCTTCCAATAGCTCAGATGAGGATCATCCACAGCAGACATCGACATCGCAACAGCTGTTATCCGGCTGGCCCGGAGCACTCCAAAGACAGGTTCCAAAAATCAAAAGAGTTGCTGGACAGCTTGTCCAGAGGGTCAAAACATCACAGCGTGCTAGGCCGCAAAATGTCTGCCAAAGTAGGAAGAGTGCAGTGTGGCACTTTTTTGAACAAAATCCTCATGATCAGGCCAAGTTTATCTGTAAGAAGTGCGCAAAGACCTTTAGCCGAGGGAAAAATCTGAAAAATTTGAATACCAGTTGCATGCTTAGACATTTAACCAGCATGCACTTGCAAGCGTGGACACAACACCAAACCTCAAGTGCCACATGTGCAACTGATCACAACGAAGGTAGTCAGCAACGCTACATTGTTTCCCCCACTGTATGCCCACCGGTTAGCACAGCAGCAAATGTTGAGGTGTCATTGCAAGGCCACAGCAGTCAGGGAATCCCACTGTTATATCAACGAAAGACTGATTCTAGGCCATCAGAAAGAACACCAACTCCATCACCATCATCAACCCTCTCTCAGTCCGCCCTGTCCACCGCTACTTTCACCATATGCAGCTCTCAAGTCCAGCTCACCCTCCCAGACACTATGAGTAGGTCAAGAAAGTATTCAGTCTCTCATCCGCGTACACTGGGTTTGAACGCCCACATTGCCAAGCTAATCTCATTTGAGATGATGCCCTTTCGGTTGGTGGAAAGCGCAGCTTTCCGCGAACTCATGGCCTATGCAGTACCACGCTACGACCTACCCAGTCGCCACTTCTTCTCTCGCAAAGCCATCCCAGCCCTCCACCATCATGTGAAAGACCGCATTGTCCATGCACTCAAGCAGTCAGTGAGCGGAAAGGTGCACCTCACAACTGATGCATTGTCCAGTCGGCATGGCCAGGGCTGTTACGTGTCCATCACTGCGCACTGGGTTAATGTGGTGGATGCAGGGTCCACAGGGGACAGCGGTGGTGGGACAGTGCTGCCTAGCCCACGGTATAGGAAACAGTTGGCTGTAGGCGTTCGACCCTCCTCCTCCTCCTCCTCCTCCAGAAGCGAAAGCTCGTCCACAGAGCGCAGTCGTACGAGCACTCCATCTGCAGCTGCCACTGTTGCACACGAGGTGTCCCCCTATCGAGCAGCTAGTGGAAAGCGTCAGCAGGCTGTGTTGCAGATGATGTGTTTGGGCGACAGACACACCGCCGAGGTGCTGGCCGAGTACTTTCAGCGACAAACTGAGTCATGGCTGGGCAGTGTACATCTTGAGACAGGCAAGGTAGTTAGTGATAACGGGCGTAATTTTGTGGCAGCCATAGCCCTTTCAAAACTCAGCCACATACCTTGCTTATCTCACACCTTGAACCTGGTGGTGCAGTGCTTCCTCAAAAATTATCCGGAGTTAACAGCCCTGCTCCAGAAGGTGCGAAGACTGTGCGCGCACATCCGCTGGTCGCCTGTACACTCCGTTCATATGCAGAAGCTGCAGCGATTGCTCCACCTTCCCAACCACCGCCTCATTATCGACATTGCAACAAGGCGGAACTCCACCCTGTACATGGTGGAGCGGCTGTGCGAGCAGAGGCAGGCCATAATGCATTTGTGGGAGGATACACGGCCAGGCACTTTGAGAGCAGACATGGAGTTGACAGGTGTGCAGTGGTCGAAGCTGAAAGACCTCTGTAAAGTCCTTCAGTGTTTTGAGGAATGCACACGGCTGGTAAGCGCAGACGATGCCATCCTAAGCATGAGCATCCCACTTATGCGTCTGCTCATGCAAACTTTGACGCACCTTAAGGAGCAGGCTTCTGCAGCCAATGTTGATGAGGAGGAAGAGGAGGAGGGAATCCTTGATGACATTCAGCCATTGTCTGCTCAGGGACCTCTCCTGGACGAGGTGGAGGAAGAAGAGGAGGAGGAGGAGGAGGATGATGCGGATGATTACTTAGGGGAGGAGGATGCATCTCGTGGGGCAAGTGAAAATGTTGGCGTGGCAAGGTCTGGTACAGGGTTTGTGCGTGACTGGAGGGATGTGGATTTGCCAGAAAGTGCTCCTCCAACCAGCACTCGCAGTGCATCATTGACACCGGGAACATTGGCCCACATGTCAGATTATGCCTTGCAGATCCTAAAAAGGGACCCCCGCATTGCCAAAATGATGAACGATGACGACTACTGGTTGGCCAGCATCCTGGATCCACGCTATAAAGACAAATTACAAAACATCATGCCACAGGAGAACCTTGACCTAATATTGGCTAATAAACAAGCAACTCTGGTAAATCGGTTGCTTGAGGCATTCCCAGCACACAGCAGCGGTGATGGTTCTCACACGAGCCGTACGGGCCGGGGTCAGCTTGGCAGAGGTGTTCGTGGTGCACACAGCAGAAGTGGCGTTGGAGACAGGGGTTTCATGACAATGTTGTGGACTGATTTTTCAAGTACCGCTCACACAACTGGTAATACTGCATCGATGGAAAGTGACAGGAGACAGCAGTTGTCAACTATGGTTAAAAACTACTTTTCCTCCCATATCGATGTTCTCCCACACAGGTCATTCCCCTTTGACTATTGGGCCGCTAAACTGGACACCTGGCCTGAATTGGCACAATATGCCTTACAGGAGCTCGATTGCCCAGCTGCAAGTGTGCTATCGGAAAGAGTCTTCAGTGCAGCTGGATCAATCCTGACAGAAAAAAGGACCCGTCTGTCAACCCAAAATGTGGATGATCTAACCTTCATTAAAATGAACCACGCATGGGTTTCCAAGGATTTTTTCCCACCTTCCCCTGATGACACATAGGGTGACAGAAAAATGGCTTGCTTTGGTCCACCTCTTCCTGGGACTTGACCTATTTCACCTTTTGCATCAGCTGAATGTCCAACATCAACATATGCCACTTTCTAAAACTCCCTAACTGTGCTGCCTCCCCCCCCATGGCTGGGGTCACCACCTAGCGCACGACACCGTGCGAGTGCCGTTGCCCTGGACAGGTGGGTAGGCCGACTCTTGGGCGCGGGCACTGGCACAGGGTCCCTCATAGTGCAATCAAGTGTCTCTGACGGTGGTGGTGCACACCCGCTGTCAGACACACCGCCATTCTATGAGGGGCCCAGTGCCAGTACCGACGCCCACGAGTGGGCCCCCCTTGCTTGGGCAGGGCCCCAGCATTTGCAATCTTTACCTCTCCCTGCTCCTCCGCTGTGTAGTCTGGGCCGTCAAATCCATACTGGGCCTAACACCGTCTGAGCCTGCCTCCTGATGTATAGACATATATTTTGAATGTGTACGCTATCCATACATGTTATCTGGGGATACGGAACCCTTTCTCACCTTTGTGCAATCACGTGCAATCCATACTGGGCCTGACACCGTCTGAACCTGCCTCCTGATGTATAGACATATATTTTGAATGTGTACTCTATCCATACATGTTATCTGGGGATACGGAACCCTTTCTCACCTTTGTGCAATCACGTGCAATCCATACTGGGCCTAACACCGTCTGAGCCTGCCTCCTGATGTATAGACATATATTTTGAATGTGTACACTATGCTATCCATACATGTTATCCGGGGATACGGTACCCTTTCTCACCTTTGTGCAATCACGTGCAATCCATACTGGGCCTGACACCGTCTGAGCCTGCCTCCTGATGTATAGACATATATTTTGAATGTGTACGCTATCCATACATGTTATCTGGGGATACGGAACCCTTTCTCACCTTTGTGCAATCACGTGCAATCCATACTGGGCCTGACACCGTCTGAGCCTGCCTCCTGATGTATAGACATATATTTTGAATGTGTACGCTATCCATACATGTTATCTGGGGATACGGAACCCTTTCTCACCTTTGTGCAATCACGTGCAATCCATACTGGGCCTGACACCGTCTGAGCCTGCCTCCTGATGTATAGACATATATTTTGAATGTGTACGCTATCCATACATGTTATCTGGGGATACGGAACCCTTTCTCACCTTTGTGCAATCACATGCAATCCATACTGGGCCTGACACCGTCTGAGCCTGCCTCCTGATGTATAGACATATATTTTGAATGTGTACACTATGCTATCCATACATGTTATCCGGGGATACGGTACCCTTTCTCACCTTTGTGCAATCACGTGTAATCCATACTGGGCCTGAGAACGGCTGGCGAGCTGTTAAGCAAGCTACAGCACCTGTGGTTTGCACACGTAAGTTTTTCATTTTTTCAGGAATGACGGTTAGGCCTAATTCCGGAACTGCGGTTGACCTGCACTTACTGGGAAATCATCGTTCGCGGGTAATAATTGTAATCACAGATCCCCATCACTAAGGTTGTTCAGCGGGTTATCTGCACCTGTAAGCGACAAACGATGGCCTTCAGTGTAGCGCACATGCAGCCACGGACATGTAAGGGCATGACACACCAGTAATTGGCCAATATCATGTGCCAGAGCCTCACGTGTCCCTCTAGTAAGCCGGACTCGGACCGCGGGGCATGACGGAGTCTCGTTCATTAACGGAATTAAGCTTGCAATGTGTGCATCTGTTCTGTAGCTTGCATGGTTGAGGTTTCCCAGGTGGAGTCGAATTAAACCATAGGCTCCACTCCTGGTGGTGCCCTTCTGGACATTCCTTTAAGGTTCAGCTTTGCAACCATACTGCCCACGTAAAACAAACACTTTGCCTTCATGAACGCTGTTTGGAGGGTCATGACTCATGGGAATAACGCCGCCCAATCAGTTAACCTGCTAGAGAGATCCTTTGTTGCTCCCAAGCATGACATCACACTCCCTAGGAGGAAGGTAATGCCACTGTGGCAACCGTACTCCTGGGGGCGACACAAGTGCACTGATGCCCAGCCACTGCTCGATGAATCTGCTGGTACATTGACCCAGACCACTACATTCCCCTCGCACGCTACACGGCCTGAATCTGACCCTGATGAAACTCAGGTTACCCATATACAGTTCCATCTTACACGGTGACAAAGAGGAAGCTGCAGATGAAAGTGCAGGTTCGGCCCACCCGCCATCAGACACACCACCGTACTATCAGGGGCCCTGTGCCAGTGCCGTCGCCAACGAGTGGGCCCCCCCTGCTTGCTCAGGATCACAGCACTTGCAAGGTTGAAATACTGTGCAGTGAGATGGAAGATGGGAACGACGAGGAGTCCAGACTAGTACAGGGATTCCCTAGCGAGGAGACTTATTTCATTGTTTTCAATGTTGGGACAGCAATTTTTGGGGAGCACTATACTCTGGAGAATGATAGATGGGGCCCACCATACACTGGAACATTCCAAAGGTGAACATCAGACACTGGAGCAGCATTTACAGGGCCCATTATACACTAGAGCATTAGAAATGGGGCCCATTATGTTTGGAGCATTATTTGGGCCCATAAGACAGTGGAGCTTCATCCATGGGGGTCAACATATACTGTAGCATTATGTGGAGCTCATCATATACTGTTTCAAACATTATATGGGACCAATGATTCTGTATGGAGAAATAGATGGGCCTTGTCATGAGCTGTAAAAAGTGAAGTATTTTTCATTGTACTATACCGCTATTTCTCTGCCGTATCGGAGCATGATGAGTTGTGGTATGTGTTAAAGGGGCGCTCTTTCGCCCAGGGCACATGAAAACCTGGAGCCAGCCCTCCCCCCCCCACAACTGTAGCCAAATAACCCCCCATTTTTCAGTGCGTTACTTGTATTATGAAGTTAATTAAGGTTGACAAGCTTAAGTAAGAAGAATTGATGCTTTTGGCATTCAAATGGGCACTGTTGGTGTGTTTCCTGTCCTCCTCTCACTGCCGACTTTTATTCCCCATTGACTTACATTGGGTTTCGTGTTTCGGGACGACCCCGACTTTTCTCTATAATCGGCCGATCTTGCTCGACCCGACTTTTGGAAAAGTCAGGTTTAACGAAACGAAACGCGACCCTAAAAAACCCAAAAGTCGCTCAACTCTTCTGGCCACCATTCTGGGAACTGGGGAGATACAGTTAGAGAGTCTGGACTCGCTTAACAAGATGTTCCAGTTGTTGGACAAAATTTTGTGGACATCAGTCTATTGGTTATTATAAGTTATAATTATGGCAAGGTCTCTCCTGGTGTCACGTGTCCGTTTCTGTAAAAGTGCTGATCTCTCTACACTGTTGGCGTATTGATTAGCACATATTTGAAAATCTTCCCGAGCACTACAATTCCTACGAAGTCTAAGAAACTGACCTTTTGGGATTCCATTTCTAAGATGTCTTGGGTGGAAGCTGTCATAATGTAGGAGACTGTTGGTTGCGGTATGCATTATGGTACAGGCAAGACTTGATCTTATTACCCTGAACGTATCTGTGGGTGTAACTATGACAAGGATGGTGAAGTTGACCAAGATGGTGAAGGACTACTTAACTGACCATATCAGCATCCTTCCTTATTCTTCAGTGCCCTTTAATTATTGGTTGTCCAAGCTCCACATTTGGCCCAACCTGGGAGGTGCTGCCATGCACTGCTGCAAGTGTGTTGTCTGAGTGGGTTTTCAGTTTGGCTGTTGCAATCATAATGGATAGGAGCACACTCCTGTCAATGGAAAATGCAGACAGGCTGACTCTTCTAAAATTGAACAAGGGCTGGATTTTCAGCAACTTTGTAAGCCCTACGGATGACAGCAACGTAATGTAAAAGCAGGCCAAATGTTGGTTTGTTGAGAAGTTGTCTTACCATCCATCCCTTGCCATCCAAACCCATTTTGTTCATGACATCACCTCCTCCTCCTGCTTCTGCAACAAGTACTTAGTGGTCATATATGTATAACGCACGTGGCTAATGTTTTGTACTTTATGAAAACATGGCACATTGTGCAATGGAGATTCTTGTACTCCCTAGTAGAGATGAGCAAATATTTCAATATTCGATTTGGATTGCGTTCGCCGAATTTGCAATATTCGCCGATATTTTCATCGAATAGTCACCAAACATTACCGATAGCCATTATAGTCAATGGAAGGCAAAAACAAACGCATGCACAACACATTACAACGGCCCTAAATGCTGCCAAAACATATCAAATGAGGGGCAGACACCAGGAAAGTGGCCTCAATTCACCCACAGTACAATTTGCAGCATGGAACTGCAGCAATCAGCTAGGCATAAGGTCTTGGACAGCATTTACAGCATTACAATGAACGTCACAGTAAGATGAGGTGGGTGAGGGATCGGTGTAGGGCCCCTTTGCTGGGAGCCCTGATAACACATGCAACACCTCTACCTGCTTTCATGCTGAGCCACACTCAGGTGGCACAAATATTAGTTTTCTACACTATCATTGTCAGAAAAATTTAAGGATAGTAACACGGGTAGTTGAGTGCAAGGAAGTGGAGGCCTGACACTCTCGGAGGCCTACTGCTACAGGCAACACGCATGAAGGAGACCTAACCAAGAGTGTTCACATTTCTAAAAATTATTGGCAGACACCACAAAAGTGGCATCAATTTCAACACAATAGAAATAGTCTAATAGGGACCAACAGGTCTTTCACTAACCCAATCCTGCAGATGGACACCCTACCAGGAGTGGTCACATTTAAAGAAATGAGGGCCTTACATGCCAAAAGTGGCATCAATTTCACCACAGTAGAAAAAATGAGGGCCTGACACCACCAAAGTGGAATAACTTTCACAAGAATAGAATAGTATGACTGGGACTGACGTCTACCACTACAGCTAACTCAGCAGATGTAGACCAAGAATGACTGTTCACATTTCCACAAATTTGTGTTAACATCAGCAGATGCAGCAGCAGCCACGGAAGTGACACTAAAGATATCACAGAGTACAGTTAAGTGACATTAATGCATCACATTATAAAATGCAATATCACCTAGTCTGTACAGGCTGCGATTGGGGTGCAAATGACTTTGGAGGTGGTCAACACTTTCAGGGGACAACCGTATGCGCTTATCTGTCAGGACACCACCAGCAGAGCTGAAGACACGTTCTGAGAGAACGCTGGCTGCCGGGTATGATAAAACCTCCAAGGCATGTGAGGCGAGCTCAGGCCACTCCTCCATTTTGGAAGACCAAAATGTGAAAGGGTTGAAACCCTTCCTGATGATATTGATATTTATTTCTATAAACTCCTGCACCATCCTCTCTATTTGTTCACCACGTGTAAAACTTAGAAGCTGTTGTGCTGGGGCATGAGTTGTTCTAAAAAAAGTGTGAAAGGACTCACAGAAATTGCTTCTTTCACTTCCAACACTGCTGCTGCTAATGTTTTAGCATTGACGAATTGACGAGCTAGAGGTTGGAAGACTACAGCTGCGATGCGAACTGTGTGCTTCAGTGCTGTCTTGGGGAAAAGCTCTCTTAAGGTTGTATAAAAGAGTGTTTTGATACTCCAGCATTCGCGGTCCCTTTCTAGGGTGGGAATCAACCGGCAAAAGTTGGTTTTATAAAGTGGGCCTAATAAAGTGGCAACCCAGTAGTCAGCATTATTCCTAATCATTACTATACGGGATAATGTTGCAGATAGTGCAGCAAGAAGACACTCATATGTCGGACTCTACCATTCCCTCCTGCCAAGCCCAAACAACAGAGAGGGGAGGATTATCCTCTTCATCTGACAGTTGCTCGCCCATCACCTCTTCCTCTTCCATGTGTTCCTCGGATCTTACACCTTCGGTAACAGCTTGTCTGTTATCATCACCAGCCTCCCTCGATCACAGTACTCCATCCTCCCTTGGCACCCACCTGTGTGATGACAGTCTTGAACTTTGAGACAACGTTATCCCTTTCCGCAGCCTCCTCTGCTTCCTCCTCTTCATCAGGGACCACCTTCTCCATCCGCAGGCTACTCAAAGTCTGCTCCAGCATATAAATGACTGGAATAGTGATGCTGATGATGGCGTCATCAGCGCTAACCATCTTAGTAGCCATTTCAAAACTGTGCAGAAGGGTGCAGAGGTCCTTCATTTGTGCCCACTCTGTAAACATGATATGCGCCATCTCCGTACTGCATTGGCCCAGGCTATACGACATGACATACTGCGTCAGGGCTCGTTGCTACTCCCACAGTCGCTGCAACATGCGTAGAGTGGAATTCCGCCTTGTCGGCACATCGCACATCAACCTGTTAACTGTCATGGACAAAGTCGATGAGCAGAGGGGTGCGAACGGCTGAAATGAGCACACAGCTTACGTGCTTTCTGGAGCAGGTCACCCAGGCCAGGATAGTGGCTGAGAAAACGCTGCATCACCAGGTTGAGGATGTGAGCCATGCAAGACACATGTGTGAGCTTGCCTCGATATAGGGCCGCCATCAGGTTCGCACCGTTATCGGACATGGCCTTCCCTGGATGCAGGTTCAGCAGAGACAGCCATTGATCAAATTCAGCCTGGAGAGCTGTCCACAACTCTTCAGCTGCATGACTGCGATCTCCAAGGCATATCAATTTTAAGACTGTCTGTTTGCGGTGATACCTGGCTGCACAGTACGGAGGTGGTGGGGGTTCGCTATGCACTGTTGAAACGTGTGTCTCATGAAGGCAGAGGTTGAGGGCGCAGGTGGAGGCCCAGGAGGAGATAAAGGAGGCAAAATCAGTGGAGGAAGTGATAAATGTAGAGGTTTGGCCTGCAAGCCTTGGGGATTTCAAGACTTGTGGAGCAGTGTCTGTTCCCACAGCCACCATAGTCATCCAGTGCCCATTCAGCGAGATGTAACGCCCTTGGCCATGCTTACTTGTCCAAGTGCCTGTGGTGAAATGCATCCTGGCAGACAGAGATTTTGTCAAGGAACGGGTGATGTTGTCTGCTACATGCTGGTGTAGCACGGGCACAGCTTTTTTAGAAAAATAATGGTGACTGGGTAATTGGTACTGGGGGACTGCGACAGCCATCAGCTTTTGGAAACCGTCGGTTTCCACCAGGCGGAAAGGCAGCATTTCCTTGGCCAACAAATTGGAGATGGTGGAGTTCAACCTCTTAGCTTTGTCATGCGTGAAAGAAAGCAATCTTTTCCATGAACACAACTGTGGAACCGTGCCCTGGCTGCAGTGCTGTGAGAGGGCAGAGTACGGTGAACCGGACAAACTGCTGGACAGTGAGAGAGGTGCAGGCGGAGATGTTACTGTGGATTGAGAAACATGTGGTGTGATCATTCTCTGAGATTGGTCAAAAACAGCAGGCATGTCAGCTTCCATTACAGCTGAAGGCAGCCTCTCAGTCAGCGTGACTCGATCGGGTAAAGAACCTGAGGTTCTACGGTCAAAGACCTGCGTCTCAATAGTTAGCATGGTAACAGAGGAGGAAGAAGCAGCAGATGCGCTTGATGGGGAAGCTGATGGTGGTTGATGTCTGCTGGTCCGAATTTTTGCGCAGTGGAATTCCCACATTAAAGCATGTTGATTGCGCATGTGAAGGTTCATACATGTAGTAGTCAAATTATTGCAGTTTTTACCTTGACTCAGTTTTTTTTTGCAAAGTTGGCAGATTACGTGAGTTGGCTCATCCTTTGCAGTGTCAAAAAAGGCCCAGGCTAGGTAACCCTTGCCACCCCTGCGAGCTGCACACCTGCGGATGCTGCTGGTCAGAGGTACAGTTGTGGCTGAGGATGCATCACTCAGAAACAAAGGGGGAAAGCAATATATCTAAATATGGGAACTCTACAATATATGAAAAAATGTAAATTTTATTTATTAATAAATACCTAACACATACACGAAACAGCAAAAAGGACATTAAAAACAATTAAAAGATGCAAAAAATGCAATCATGTCAAATCATGAGATAATGATATGATGACTCTCCCACAACAAAGGATCCCCACATAACAACAGTAGTGTATAAATGAGTTTCAAACAGACCACCTCAACACATTAAATATCACAGGCAATATGTGTAAGACAGGATGATCATAAATAGATCATGGGGTCTGTATATAAGAGATACAAAAAATGACAAGAACCGCTATTCACAGCACCATATAAATCAAAAAGGGAAAGGCAGAAGAATAAGCCTATTAATATAAATCCCTAGATGGAACACACAGTAGCCCAAAGAATGTCAAATACCTGACCATAAATATGAGTGGCAAAAGACCCTTAAACTTGCAGGTGCACGGGGACCAAAAGGTGTTCGGCATGCAGATGAATAATGCCGAGGAAGTGCTGGGAGTAGCTAGTGGGGTGAAAAAGTGGGGGGAGCAGAGCCCACGCGTATCGCCACTCTCTGTGTGGCTTCTTCAGGGAAGGATAAAGCGCATGCCGAACACCTTTTGGTCCCCGTGCACCTGCAAGTTTAGGGGTCTTTTGCCTCTCATATTTATGGTCAGGTATTTGCAGCAGCAAAAAAGGCAATTACAATTCTAGGACGTATTGACAGAAGCATACAGTCTAGATCACGTGAAGTCATTATTCCCCTCTATTCCTCTTTGGTCAGAGCTCATCTGGAATACTGTGTCCAGTTTTGGGCACCACATTTTAAAAAATACATCAACAAACTGGAGCAAGTTTAAAGAAGAGCGACCAGAATGGTGACCGGTCTGCAAACCATGTCCTATGGGGAATGGTTGCAGTATTTGGGAATGTTTAGCTTGCAAAAGGGAAGACTGAGAGGAGACTTAATAGCTGTCTACAAATATCTGAAGGGCTGTCACATTGTAGAAGGGTCATCTTTATTCTCATTTGCACAAGGAAAGACTAGAAACAATGGGCTGAAACTGAATGGGAGTAGACATAGATTAGATATTTGAAAAAACTTTTTGACGGTTAGAGTGATCAATGAATGAGTGGAACAGGCTGCCACGAGAGGTGGTGAGTTCTCCTTCAATGGAAGTCTTCAAGCAGAGGCTGGACAGACATCTGTCTGGGATGATTTAGTGAATCCTGCTTTGAGCAGGGGGTTGGGGACCAGATGGCCCAGGAGGTCCCTTCCAACTCTACCATTCTATGATTATATGATTGTAGATGCAACAAACTATTTTTAAACCAAAAACCTGAACCTGAAACCTTAAACCTGAAACCTGGATTTAGGATTCTGACACTGTCTCTCCTGCTGCCATTTCCTATGGTGGCTTATAATTCTCTCATTCCCCGAGACCCACAAACAGACATGGTGGTGGAGTTGGTATACTCCTGTCCCCATAATGCACTTTCCAGGTCATTCCCCCTGTTCCATCACTCATATTCCCTTCTTTTGAGGTCCACACCATCAGGCTCTTCCGTCCTCTCCCCCTCAGAGTAGCGGTCATATACCGGCCACCAGGCTCACCCACCCACTTCCTTGACCACTTTTCAGCCTGGCTGCCGCACTTCATGTCCTCAGAACTACCAACTGTTATCCTGGGAGATTTCAACATCCCCATTAACAGCCCTACTTCCATATCTGCATCCCAGCTTCTATCACTAACCACCTCTCTAGGCCTCTCGCAGCTTTCAACCTCTGAGACACATAAGGATGTTAACACCCTTGATCTTGTCTTTTTCCGGCTCTGTTCAATCTCCCACCTAAATAATTCACCACTTCCACTCTCTGACCACAACATTCTCTCCTTCACGCTCACAAATTCTCGCCCATCCCAGCTCACTCCTAGCTACCACAGTCAGAAATCTACAAGCCATTAACCCTCAGACACTTTCAGACTCCCTACACTCATCACTGTCCCCAATCTCCTCTTTTTCCTGTCCTGATCTGGCTGTTCATCACTACAACTACACTCTCAGAAGCACCCTTGACCAAGTAGCTCCCCTCACCCTCAGAACCTCCAAGCACAGAGTAAAACAGCCCTGGCTCACATCGCAAACTCAATTTCTCCAGCAATGCTCTAGGAGTGCTGAACGCCTATGGAGAAAAACCCGCACACCAGAAGACTTCATCCACTTCAAATTTATGTTAAGAACCTATAACGCTGCCCTTCACCTCACCAAACAGACCTACCTACCCTGATCTCCTCACTAGCCAACCACCCCAAGAAACTTTTTGACACCTTTCACTTCCTCCTCAGGCCGAAAGCACAACCCCCTATCACAGACATTTGTTCTAATGACCTGGCCTCCCACTTTACAGAAAAAATAGATAATATCCGTCAGGAAATCTGTTCCCAACCACCAAGTCCTGTGACTCCCATCCCTTCCTGCATCTCCCCTGGCTCACTTTCCACATTTGATCCCATCACAGAAGAAGAAGTCTCCAGACTTCTCTCTTCCTCTCGTCCGACCACATGCACTACCGACCCTATTCCCTCACATCTCCTCCAGTCTCTCTCTCCAGTCGTCACAACTCACCTAACTGCAATCTTTAATCTCTCCCTCTCCTTGGGCATTTTCCCATCTGCCTTCAAACACACCATCGTTACTCCATTACTAAAGAAACCCACTCTCGACCCATCCTGCACAAACAACTACAGACCAGTCTCCAATCTCCTCTTCATCTCTAAACTTTTGAAGTTCCTAGTTTACTCCCATCTTACCCGTTACCTCTCCACTCAATCCCTTCTAGACCCTTCACAGTCCAGCTTCCGCCCCCTACATTCGACTGAAACTGTACTCATCAAAGTGACCAATGACCTTCTGACAGCAAAACGTAATGGTGACCACTCTCTGCTCATTCTTCTCGACCTGTCTGCAGCTTTCGACACTGTTGACCACCAACTCCTACTCTCTAGGCTCCAGTCACTAGGCATTAAGGACACTGCTCTCTCCTAATTCTCTTCCTATCTTTCTGACCGCTCCTTCAGTTTTGTTCCCTGGCTCCACGTCATCTCCTCTTCCTCTCGCTGTCGGGGTACCTCAGGGCTCAGTCCTTGGCCCCCTTCTCTTCTCGCTCTACACAGCCCCAATTTGACAGACCATCAGCAGATTTGGCTTTCAGTATCATCTTTAAGCTGATGACACACAACTATATACGTCATTCCCCAACCTTACCCCTGCTGTACTACAGAACGCCAGTGACTGTCTGTCCGCAGTCTCCAACATCATGTCCGCTCTCTATCTGAAACTCAACCTCTCCAAAACTGAACTTCTTCTGCTCCCGCCGTCTACTAGCCTCCCTAAATCTGACATTTCCCTCTCCATGGGTGGCACCACAATAACACCCCAGCAGCAGGTGCGCTGTCTGAGTGTTATGTTAGTCATCAATCTCTCCTTCACATCCCATTTACAATCTCTTGCCCGCTCTTGCCACTTACACCTAAAGAACATCTCTAAAATCCGCCCTTTACTCACCATGGAAACAACAAAAACCCTCACTGTAGCATTGATCCACTCCCGCCTGGATTACTGCAGCGCTCTATTAATTGGCCTCCCCATTACTCGACTATCCCCTCTCCAGTCCATATTTCCACTCTTCGCCAGTCCTTACATTAGCTGCCCATTCATTATAGGATCCAGTTCAAAGTACTTGTTCTCACACACAAAGCTCTCCACAGTGCAGCACCCCCCTACATCTCCTCCCTCGTTTCTGTCTATCGGCCTAACCGACCGCTGCGCTCTGCAAATGACTTTCAACTAACCTCTGCACTAATTCATACCTCACACTCCTGACTCCAAGACTTCTCCTGCGCTGCGCCAATCTTCTGGAATGCTCTACCCCGAGAAATAAGGACTATCCACAATTTTCACAATTTCAGGCGCTCCCTCAAAACACATTTGTTCATAGCGGCCTATCACGTTCACTAATCAAAGTCATTCTATGTGTAAGTGTGCATGTGTAGCCCATTCACTATCTCCATCCATCCCTCTCTCCCTCAAGATGGCTGGACCATCATTGTAAATACACCATTGTAAATACACACCTGTACTTTGTATCTCCCCCACCTCATTGTAGATTGTAAGCTCTCATGAGCAGGGTTGTCTTATTTTGCTTTAATTACTGTATTGTTAAAGTTATTACTTATGAATTGTGTTTTGAAACTGTAAAACTGTAAAGCGCTGCGGAATATGTTGGCGCTATATAAATAAAGATTATTATTATTATTAAACTCTGGGCCCTTAATGCATGGCGTTAATAACAGAAGAATCATTTTTTGGACCAACAGTCAGGCCTCTAGAACATAGTAGATGCTACAAACTATTTTTAAACTCTGGTCCCTTACTGTATGATGTTAATAACAGAAGATTTTTTGTGGCCTATGGATCAGGCCTCTAGGACACACTAGATGCTACAAACAATTTTTAAACTCAGGTCCCTTACTGTATAATGTTAATAACAGAAGAATGTTTTCTTGTGGCCTATGTATCAGGCCTCTATAACACACTAGATGCTACAAACTCATTTTAACCCCTTTACCCCCATGGGTGGTTTGCATGTTAATGACCGGACCAATTTTTACAATTCTGACTACTGTCCCTTTATGAGGTAATAACTCTGGAACGCTGTTTTGTTTTCTCGTGACATATTGTACTTCATGTTAGTGGTAAAACTTCATTCATATAACTTGCATTTATTTGAGTAAAAAATGGAAATTTGGTGAAAATTTTGAAAATTTCACAATTTTCCAACTTTGAATTTTTATGCCCTTAAATCACAGAGATATGGCACACAAAAAACTTAATAAGTAACATTTCCCACATGTTTACTTACCATCAGCACAATTTTGGAACCAACATTTTTTTTGTTAGGAAGTTATAAGGGTTAAAATTTGACTAGCGATTTCTCATTTTTACAACACCATTTTTTTAGGGACCACATCACATTTGAAATCACTTTGAGGGGTCTGTATGACAGAAAATACCCAAAAGTGACACCATTCTAAAAGCTGCACCTCAGACTGTACCCAAAACCACATTCAAGAAGTTTATTAACCATTCAAGTGCTTCACAGGAATTTTTTGAATGTTTAAAAAAATGAACATTTAACTTTTTTTCACAAAAAAGTTAATTCAGGTCCAATTTTTTTTATTTTACCGAGGGTAACAGGTGAAATTGGACTGCAAAAGTTATTGTGCAATTTGTCCTGAGTAGGCTGATACCTGACATGTGGGGAGGAACCACTGTTTCGGTGCATGGCAGAGATGAGAAGGGAAGGAACGCAGTTTGACTTTTTCAACGCAAAATTGGCTGGAATTGAGATCGGACGCCATGTCACGTTTGGAGAGCCCTGATGTGCCTAAACAGTGGAAACCCCAAACAAGTGATCCCATTTTGGAAACTAGAACCCCCAAGGAACTTATCTGGATATGTGGTGAGAACTTTGAACCCCCAAGGGCTTCACAGAAGTTTATAACATACAGCCGTACAATTAAAAAATCATATTTTTTCCACAAAAAATAATCTTTTCACCTCCAATTTTTATTTTCCTAAGGGAAACAGGGCAGCAAAAGTTTTTGTGTAATTTGTCCTGAGTACGCTGATACCCCGTGTGTGGGGTTAAACCATTGTTTGGGCGCATGGCAGAGCTCGGAAGGGAATGAGCACCGTTTGACTTTTTCAACGCAGAATTGGCTTGACGCCATATCGCATTTGGAGAGCCCCTGATGTACCTAAACAGTGGAAACCACCCACAAATGACACCATTTTGGAAACTAGACCCCCTAAAAGGAACTTATCTACATGTGTGTGAAAACTTTGAACCCCCAAGGGCTTCACAGATGTTTATAACGCATGGGAGTGAAAATAAAAAAAATCATATTTTTTCCACAAACATGATCTTTTAGTCCCCATTTTTTTATTTTAACAAGGGTAACAGGAGAAATTGGACCCCAATAGTTGTTGTCCAATTTTCCCTGAGTATGCTGATACCCCATATGTGGGAGAAAACTACTGTATGGGCACACGTTAGGGCTTGGAAGGGAAGTAGTGACGTTTTGGAATGTATACTTTGATGGAATTGTCTGCAGGTGTCATGTGGCGTTAGGAGAGCCACTGATGTGCCTAAACAGTGGAAACCCCCCAATTCTAACTCCAACCCTAACCCCAACACACCCCTAACCCTAATCTCAGCCCTAACCCTAGCCCTAGCCCTAAATCTAACCCTAGCCCTTACCCTAGCTCTAACCCTTGCCCTAACCCTAACCCTAATGGGAAAATGGAAATAAATACATTTTTTTAATTTGATTATTTTTCCCTAACTAAGCGGGTGATAAAGGGTGGTTTGATTTACTATTTATGGCGGGATTTTATGTTTGGCAACTGTCACATGCTAACAGACGCTTTTTATTGTAAAAATAGTTTTTGCATCACAACATTTTGAGAGCTATAATTTTTCCTTATTTTGGCCCACTGAGTTATGTGGGGGCTTATTTTTTGCGGGACAAGTTGACATTTTTATTGGTACCATTTTCGGGCACGTGACATTTTTTGATCCCTTTTTATTCTGATTTTTGGGTCGCAGAATGAACAAAAACCAGCGTTTCATGAATTTCTTTGGGGGGGGGGCGTTTACACCATTCCACATGTGGTAAAATTTATAAAGCAGTTTTATTCTTCGGGTCAGTACGATTACAGCGATAGCTCATTTATATTTTTTTATGTTTTGGTGTTTTTATACAATAAAAACAATTTTATATAAAAAATAATTATTTTTGCATCGCTTTATTCTGCAAGCTATATCTTTTTAATTATTTTGCTGATGATGCTGTGTGGCGGCTCGGTTTTTGCGGGACAAGATGACGTTTTCAGCAGTACCATGGATATTTATATGCATCTTTATTTATATCCGTCTATTTGATGGCGTGTAGTGATGAGCGAGCACTAAAATGCTCGGGTGCTCGTTGCTCTCGTCGAGCAAATTGGAATACTTGGGTACTCAGACAGAACAACGAGCCCAATGTAAGTCTATGGGAGACCCGAGCATTTTTTGCCGCGATCCCCCCCGGGGTCCTTTTAAGGTGTAAAAACGTCTGAAAATAATAGAAACACTGCTCAAATGACACGGGGACATCATGGGGATCGCCCCTGGAAGCATTCCTGACTCCTAGTTCACAGCTTTAAACAATTTTTTTCATGCCATTTTTCCCGGAGCAACAAAAAACACACCAAAACGAAACAAAAACTGATTTTGCTGGGAAATATGTTAAGGTACATCCTTTGCAGGTTAATGACTTGCCTGTAAGGCAAAATAATTAACCCCAAACTGAAATGTTCTTCCCCCACTTGGGCTTAGGTCAGACACAACGTTTTTGAAGCATTTTTCAACTTTAACTTTGCTTTCAACCACTACAAATGCATTCACTGGGAAATGTCATTGTAACATTTAACAACCCTAGCTGGCCATGTGGTGTGTGACACATAAGCAGACCCATCTTGCTTCATTTATGAAGGAGGGACTCTTAAAGTCACAGAGCCTATTTTTACTAGTGCATCAGGTGGCATTATTCTTCATAAAGGGCCATTATTAAACAGTGGGTCTCCTAAACTGTTGTTGCCTGTGCTGTGAGTGGATGGGCTGCCAAGAATTACAACGCACCCCAATACCCCTTTCATAAGATGTCCAGGAGGGCCTCCATAAAAAAGGTAGCATTAAATGCAAGGCCTGCCCTGCTACCAATTCATATGCACCCCAATAAGCCTTTGAACCCGCATACTGGATGGGCCCATGAAAATCCACTTCACAATATTCATTTGGTACTCCCGTACTCTTTTGTTTACACATTGACAGCAATGTCTGCCCTGTTGCATAGTGATATGCACCCCATTACGCCTTGGTACCCACATACTGGATGGGCCCAGGAAAATCCACTCCACCATATTCATTTTCTACTCCCGTACTCTTTGCTTTACACATTGGCAGCAAGGCCAGCCTTGCTGCATGGTCATATGCACCCCATTACACCTTGGTACCCACATACTGGATGGGCCCATGAAAATCCACTTCACAATATTCATTTGGTACTCCCGTACTCTTTTGTTTACACAGTGACAGCAATGTC
This sequence comes from Dendrobates tinctorius, assembly GCF_039654945.1. NCBI lineage: Eukaryota > Metazoa > Chordata > Amphibia > Anura > Dendrobatidae > Dendrobates > Dendrobates tinctorius. The sequence goes on from NW_027361671.1 coordinate 80,904,579, forward strand.
TGCCCTGCTTTATAGTCATATAAGAGTACAGAACACATTCATCTAGGTCATGTAGTCGGAGATAAGGAAGAGACATTGCAGGAAAACGAGTAGTAGGCCCAATGTAGGGGTGTGGGTCTCTGAGACTTGTAATGCAGTGCATGAGCTGAAAAACTATTCCTCAATGTGGGGTACCTTTTTTAATAAATAAACTATTGCCATCACAGCCCCCCTTGCCCCAAATTCACCAGCCTATAACAGTACAGAACACGTTCATCTAGGTCACGTAGTCGGAGATAAGGAAAAGACATTGCAGGAAACCGAATTAAGAAGATGGCCCAATGTAGGGGTGGGTCTCTGAGACTTATAATGCAGTGCCTGACCTGACAAACAATTCCCCAATGGGGGTTAACTTTTTTAAAAAATAGACTATGGGCATCATGGACACCCTTGCCAAAAATTGGACTGCCTGTAGCAGCACAGAACACGTTATCCCTGGTCATGTAGCCGTGGACAATGAGGAGACATAATGAGAAACCATACTGCAATTAAACATTAAACAACTAAATTACAAATGTGAAGCCACGTATGAAAGAAAATAACAAAAGGGTGGGGCGAACACAGGTTCATAGATATGAAGCCACAATGTGTTCGACGAGATATGTTTATTCCTAGCAACAGCTCAGAGACAGTGATATACTGTAAATAGGAATATTATATAATACCCTTGCCAAAAATTGAGTTACTTTTACATCACGCAATCCCTTCGCCCTGGTGTTCTACTGGTTGTGGATGATGAGGATAAGGAGGAGGCTAACAGCAAACAGACCAACTCAGGAAGCATATAGATACCCATGTGTGGTTGTCAAGAAGTGCCTGAGAATACACCACCCCAAAAAAGACAATGCATTTAAGATTATATTTTGGGGTTTTCATTTGAAGGGGTACAGAAGTCTTGCCCAATCCAGCCCTTGTTCATTTTGATAAGGGTCAGCCTGTCAGCATTGTCAGTTGACAGGCGGATGCGCTTATCTGTTATATGTGACGAGTCAGCTTCAGCTGAGTGGACTTTTTCTTTAGAGTGGACCCTCTGGGTTGTGGCACCTACCCACCGAGGGTGAACTGACCTTGTGAGGAACCACCCCCTATACAGGGAGTGTCAGGGGCAAGACCAAGGGGGTGAGCCACCACGACTGCTGGAACCAGACGGTTGGCTCAAGGAAGACACAATGTGAGTGTCTGATGACAAGGGAAGTGCAGGAAACAAGACTACATGTGAGTTCAAGGTATCTTCATTAAAGGGCATGTCACACTAAGAGATATCGCTAGCAATATCGCTATAACTTGTGACGTTATAGCGATATTGCTAGCGATATCTCTGTGTATGATACTTACCTACGACCGGCTCCCCCGCTGGTAATCGCTGATCGCGCGAGAACGTCCTGGACTGTTTCTCGTCGTCAGCTTCCTGCGGCGCTTCCTGCTGTGAAGACGAGCGACGCGTGTAGCCGGGCGGGAGGACGCAGGATCGCCTCGTCTGACAGGTAAGTAGCGACCCCTGACCCCTGCGATGTCGCTGGTGAGATCTGCCTATGTGGCAGCTCACTAGCGACCACTTAGCGATGTACCAGCGATCCTGACAGCGTCATATCGCTGGTCGGGATCGCTGGTACATCGCTAAGTGTGAGAGTACATTAAGGCAAACTCAGGGTAACATCAGGTGCAAGATGTGATAACACAGGGAAAACACAGCAAGGTGCGTGCGAGGGCACACCAAGGTCGATGGCAGGGTACATGCTAGGTGGCATGCCTGGGTACAGGCAAGGGCACGATGACGTCGGACTCCGGACAGCAGGCAACGATCAACAGGATCAGTGCATCAGGCTGCGGACATCAGCTCCGGACGTCAGGCCGCAGTCGTCAGGCTTACGATCTCTGGCAGCGATCGGCAGGTTCCAGGCATCCGGCAGGACAACCAGGGTTCAGGCAAGGAGGCACGACAGATCTCCAGACATGGTGCATGTTAGGGAACACGCCAAGGTCCAAGGCAAGGTTCCAGACAGGGTGGGTGCTAGGGGAACACCAGGGTCCAGGGCAAGGTGCAAGGCAAGGTTCAAGACACTAGGCATGGTGCGTGTATAGGGGACATGCCAGGGTTCAAGGTCCAAGGTCCTGGGCGCGCTAAGGAAGCCGCCAGGATTCAAGATTCAAGGTCATGTGCATGCTAGGAGCATGCCAGGGGCACGGTACAAAGAATGGTCCTGGCCATGCTAGTTGGCACGCCAGGGTACATGGTTAACGGCAGGTCCCACACGTGCTAGGGAACACGTTGGGCTTTGAGGTTGAGGACGGTTGTCCTGCGTGTGCAGTGGGGCACGCCAGGGTCAGGGTCCAAGACAAAGAGCAGAGCATAGAACAAGGTACAAGCAAGACAAAAATTCAAGACAGGTCATGGAACTCAGAACACGACAGAGAGACAAGGTTCAGGACAGTGCAAGGAATATGAAAGACTTGTGCAAGAGTAGCATTAAAATGCACAGTGCGAGAGACAGCGTGAGTGCAAGGGAGCACGGAAAACACGACTGGGGCACTGGCAGGCAGTACCGGCTGGAGGCACAGGCAGGCGGGCACAACTAGAGGCGGCACGGCTGAGACACAGACAGGCGGAAACCACAATAGCACAGGACGACGAGTACGGCTGAGGCACAGACAGGCGGGCACAACTAGAGCGGCACGGCTGAGGCACAAACAGGCAGGCACGGGACAACCAGGCACGTGCAAGAGGGCACGCAGCCACAAGGCAGGGCTAGGCAAAGGTACAGGACAGAGACCCGTGCGAGACGGCATGGCAAAGCCTAGTACGAGAGGTGCAAGAGCGCACGAAAAAACGGAGACTAGACACAGAGTTCAAGGCAAGGTCCTGCACGTGCAGAGGACACGCCAGGGGCAGAGTTCAGGGCAGAGAGTGGAACATAGGCAGTAGCACAGAGCTGGGTACAAGAGAAGGAAAGTGGAACGCATGCTAGAGCCCAGAGTCGGGTACAGAGACATAGAACTAGCAGCGGACCGTAGGCCGAAGCCCAGAGCCGGGCCAAGGCATAGCCTTGAGACTAGTCAGCAGAGACATAGAGCAGAGTACCGAGCTAGCAGCGGAGCATAGGCCGAAGCCCAGAGCCAGGTCAAGGCAGAACCTTGAGACTAGATATGAACATAGGACGAACAACAAGGCAAAGAAGAGCTTAGGCAAGACATGGCGAAACAGGCTAAGGCAGGGAACAGAGGAAGGACTACAAGTCTAAGAATAACAAGGACAAACATGGCACAAAAGATGACACAAGACATGGCACAGGACAAGAGGCAGAATACAAGCACAGAGTGTGTGCAGAGACGCACGACAGGGCAGAGAGCAGGGGCACAGAATACAGGGAGCGACCGAGCAGACCAAGCAGCCATGCAGGGAAGCAACACGATACTCAGGCCCCGACCATAGGAAGGGGCAATCTGATATAGGGCATTAGCACCTGCACTTCCGGGTCAGGACCAGGAGAGGATTTCTGGTTCAGATCCTCCAGGATCATAGAGAGGGTCACATTGGCGAGTCCTCCAAGACCATAGAGAGCTGGATCAGGCTGTGCTGGAACATAAAAGGTCACATGATCAGGGTCTCCAGGATCACAGAGAGGATAGCTGGATCAGACAGTGCTGGAACATAGGAAAGGTCACATGATCAGGGAGTCCAGGAACACAGAGAGGATTGCTGCAGGCAGAGCAGAGATGGCTGGTCACACAGCAACGGCGTGTAGCCATAAGGTAAAACACACATGCGCACTGGCAGTGCCAGACAGCCATGAGATGAGGCGCGCGTGCACACTGCTCCCGGGATCTTGCAGCACAGCAGTCATGAGGTGCGCCTGTACACACAAGCGAGACCCGCGGGGTGCCCGCAGGGACCCAGACCTGGGGACAATGAGGCATTACAGGCATGACAATGGGGATCATGCAGCACAAGCAGCATGGCCGGCATGACGGTCATGACATTATAATTCCCCCAGCGGCACTAAAAACCCGCTCTGACAGAACGCTAGCAGCAGGGCAGACCAGGACCTCCAAGGCGTAGAGAGCCAGTTCATGCCATGTGTCCCGCTTGGATTCCCAATAAATAAAAGGCACAGAAGAATCACAGAGGACATTTGTACGATCTGCAAGGTACTCCCTCACCATCTTTCCAAACATTGAACTTCTTGTGACAGCACCCCTTGCCTCTGTGGCGGCGCAATGGGAGGGTCGGGAACAATTTTCCCAGGACTTAGCCATTGTTCTCCTGCCTGACCTGGATTGTACTTCTGTCTCTCTTGTTTGGACTCCTTGGCTGTACAACAAACTCTGTTGTCTGCTGCCAGTGTTCTCACATGGGAATTTTTTCACTAATTCCGATACAAGAGCCCTATGGTAATGCACCATTTTTAGACCCCTGTCTGACTCTGGAATAAGAGATTGAAAATGGGTCTAAAAGTGTCACCAACCAGTAATGCGTGTCACTGAAAATTTTTATAATGCGAGGGTCACGGGAAACGCAGCGCAACATAAAGTCAGCCATGCGTGCCAGACTACTAACAGGCATGCCTTCCATGTCCTCACCAACAGGACGACTGACCATGGTGTCCTCCTCCTCCTCATCCTCATACTCATACTCCTCCTCCCTGTCCTCAGACCATCCATGGTAAACAGATGGTATGACAGCTGTGCTTGCAGTACCGTCTACAGCGCATAAAAGTTGCTCCTGTTTTTCCTCCTTCTCCTCCTCTTCATTGTCCACCAATCCACGACGGCATGAGGCTGTGTTGAGTGTAATCAACCGGTTTGTTTCCTGGTTCAATGTCCTCGTGCTCTTCCTGCAATGCATCCTCTTTTATTGTGAGCAGAGAAGTTTTCAGAATGCTGAGAAGCGAGATGGTGACGCTAATTATGGCATCATTGCCGCTCACCATCTTGGTGCAGTCCTCAAAGTTCTGGAGGATGGTACATATGTCTGACATCCATGTCCACTCCTGAGGTCTTATATGTGGAGCCTGACCTGAATATCGATGGCCTTGTTAAAGCTGGCACTCAACAACTGCCTTCTTCTGCTCACAAATCCTTTGCAACATATGCAGTGTAGAGTTCCAACGTGTGAGAATATCACACACCAGTCGGTGAGCCGGAAGCTGCAAATGCTGCTGAAGCACATCAAGGGAGGCCGAAGCTGTCGCTGACTTTTGAAAATGGGCAGACATATGGCATACTTTCAACAGCAGATCCGGCAGCCCTGGGGAGCTTTTTATGAAAACATTGAACCACGAGGTTAAGCACATGGGCCAGGCAAGGCACATGTGTGAGCTGACCTTCCCTCAGAGCCATCACCAGGTTCCGGCCATTGTCACACACGACCATGCCTGGCTGTAGGTTCAGTAGTGTAAGCCAAATATCTGATTGCTCCTTCAGAGCTGTCCACAACTCTTCTGCATTGTGTGGTTTGTCACCTATGCAGATTAGCTTCAGCAAAGCCTGTTGCCACTAGGCTGAGGCAGTACTGCAGTGCTTCCAGCTTCTGACTGATGTATTCATTTCAGACATGGAGGCTGAAGAAGAGGAGGAGGAGGAGCAGGAGCTGTAGACTGTGGGGGCAGCCCTGATTGATGTAGGGCCAGCAATCCTCGGCATTGGGAGGATGTGTTCCATACCAAGGTCTGACAGAGTGCCGTCTTCCACTACTGTATATTAACCCAGTGTGCCATCAGTGAGAGGTACCGTCCCTGCCCACCAGCACTTGTCCACGTGTCCATGGTTAGGTGGACTTTACCAGTAACAGCATTGTTGAGGGCACGGGTAATATTGTGGGACACATGCTGGTGTAATGCGGTTTTGCACAATGGGAGAAAAAGTGGCGACTGGGGACCGAGTACCTTGGGATGGCCGCTGCCATCAAGTTGCGGAAAGGTTCCATCTCAACAAGCCTAAAAGGCAACATTTCGAGCAAAAGCATATGAGAAATGTGTGAATTAAGTACTGTGGCATGGGGGGCATTGGCTGGGTATTTCTGCTTGCATTCCAATGACTGGGGTATAGACAACTGAAGGCTGGGCTGGGACAAGGACGTGGACAGGCTTGATGATGGTGCTGGTTGACTGTGGGCAACAACAGGTGCAGGGCCCGAGGCATCTTCACAGGCACGTGGAACTGGGGATTGGCATGTACGCAAAACAGTGGAAGAAGAAGTGTTGTCACCTGCAGTGTCACGGTCCAATTCTTGGATCCGTATCAGAGTCTGGGTTCCCTCATGAAAACCTTTATTTTCAGGCTTCTGGGGGCTTGATATGGGTTTTTGCCCCCGGTGGCCACAAGTGTCATTACATCTGATACTTTCTTTAGTTTACCTTTTTCCCCCAGTGGTCATTGGGGTTATAGCAGCTTTTGGCCCCTGATCATTTGACCATTCCCTTTTCCTATATAGGGTCACATGGTCTATGAGCAGGTGTTGGTAATAGCAGCATTTTCCTTTTGGATGCGAACCACAGTGAAGTGAGCAGTGGGCTCTGAGGTGAAGAGCCACTGCTTAAACTGGTGTGAACTCTGACTGCCTGGTGTCCGCAGCAGAGTTAGATGGTGAAGGTGGCAGCTGGCTCTTAGGTGTTGAGCCACTGCGAAAATCCAGTGATTCACTCTGCTGCCTGATGATTGCAGCAGAGCAAGATAAGTGTTTTGGTGTTTTTCCCTCTTTCCTTTGGGTTTTTTGTGTAGTGCACTTTTTCCCTGTCTCACCTCCTGGGGAGGGGGTTGGGGGTTTAGCTCAGGGCTAAACAGGAGACAGGGACAGGTCGGGGACTTGGGCCTCAGTACCTTCAAGTGTACCCCCAAGTTAAGGAAAGTCAGGGTACCTCCTTAGTGTTAGGGGCAGTTCAGGGGCCCAGGTTCCACATCTCCTGCTTTGTCCCAACTGCCCCGTGACATTATTACCAACCATCACAGCTTTTACTGGTGAGCCATGGCCCTAATGCAGACCTGTGTCCAATTGCTGCAGACCCTCACTGAGGAGCATGGGGTGCTGCGTTGTGTGGTGGAGCAGCAGCTGCAGCAGTGGGAGGAGTACGGGGCCTCAGCTCAGATGCAGGCTCAACCAGAGCCCAAGTTACCTCTCCCTGACAGGTTTTCTGGAGGGAGAGAGATTTTTTAGTTTTTTCAGGAGGCCTGCAAGCTACACTTCAGGCTCCGCCCTCGTTCATTAGGGAGTGAGGAACAGCGGGTGGGATTCATTATAGCCCACCTTAAAGGTAATCCTCAATCCTGGGCCTTCTCCCTGACGGCCGATTCACCATCTCTACGGTCGGTGGACAAGTTTTTTGTGGCTTTGGTAAATAAGCCCCCTGTGGTCTCTGCCAGGGAGCAGGACTTGCTCATGGACGCACCCAGGCAGGTGGGAGGAGTTGGTGTCCCCATGGTGCTGTCTGGGGTTCCCCGAGGTGAAGGGGTGCGTCCCTGTAGTGAGCACACTCGTGATATGGTCCGCGGGGCTCATGCCAAAAATTCTTTACCATCTAAGAAGCCATCCCCTCCTGGTTGTGTGGAGGAAGACGACCAAGGAGTGTATTTTTCCTCCAGTAATGGCAGCAGGGGTGCTGCCAGGGAGTAGGGATATGTCGCAACCCTCACCTCAAGCTGCCCCTCTGAGTTGGAGTCCTCCTAGGAGGGGGGGCAGAGAGGAGAGTTTGCCTCTGAGCCTTGTGGGGATGTGAGTGTTACGACACGGGGGGGGACGCCTCTGTTGTCGGTGCTGTGAGGAGTTCACCATCTAGTGGCAAGAGTGAATGGCAATAAATGTTCAGGTCCGGACCTGGGTGCATACGTGTTTGCATGGGTATAATCAAAACCTTTTTCTAGACCAATGTAAAGACATGGCTGAAAACGTATGAAGAGATCCAGAAAAATTATAAAAATACCATGTTTATTAATAACACATAAAAAACAAAAAAATAAAATTGCCCAGTAGGAGTTGCACAGATGTCCTAACAACTATACAAAAGTGCAGGTAAAGTACAATTAAATACATATATTTCATGAGGCCACATGTAATTGAAAGACTAAAAACCTGATATCACATATAAATAGCTGCATATAGCAGCAACATGACACAAAGGTCTAAGTCCCCACATGAATGAAAGTGAATCAACAGCTACAAAGAAATCCAACGGACTAATAACATAAGATTATAAATAGATGTATATCACTGCATGTGGCGGTAGCATGACACTAAAGTCTAAGTCCTCACATCAATAGAACTAACCAATACTAAGTGAGCCAAAAGATATCATAAAAGTAAAACATTAACTGAACACTATGTGCAAAATAATAGATGGACGCCGCAGCCTCCACTACCCCAACGTGCGTTTCGCAACAAGCTTCTTCTGGGGGCGTGTCACAGTGACGGGCGGGCTGAGTTTAAATAATGCAGATATCCAATCATAAGGCGTTATGTGAAAAAGGGTGATGGCCGCACTAAGATCTCTGCTCGATGTAAGCGGCGCATGCGCGGTTGGACACCGCTGTGTGAACGTCATTTCCGGTGACGCGCTCACTGACGCCGCAGGCATCAAGCCCGAAGTGAACAGTATAGAGCGCTCCCGGAAACAAACAGCCGTGACTCAACTACGCAGGTGCACAATCAATACAGGGATCATAACAAAAAAGGAAGTGATAAAGATAAATAAAAATACCAACATTATAACGGTAGTGCTGGTGAATGAAAGATGATATTTATTAAAGAAAAATAAAAAATTAGTGCACTGATATATTGAATACATAGTGAACAAAATTATTGTACTCTTACTTATATACAAAAGTGAATAATTTATATATAAATAAAAACGGGACATATAGATGTGATATGTAAGGGAATTAGTGTATAAATTTCAAAAAATCCACAAAAACATGGATACACATCCTTTTACAATGTGAACAATGGTGAATTATAAATGAGAAAAGCATTTTAAAAAAATGCCTATAAAAATAATTGAAAATAATTAAAAATATACATATGATCAATGTATACAATGTAAAGTGCTAAGTGCCAAAGAAGCAAATGAAAAATAATAAGGCCATATATCACAAAGAAAGCGCTTATGTATAAATAAAACCGCAAATGAAAAAATTCATCGTATGGACAAGCTTACTGTCATCAATCATGATATATCTATGAACTTTTAACCAAAGTACAAACACAGTAGGATCTTGGCCCAGAAAGAGAGCCAATGGATTTACCGGTTAGGTACTATGAGTCCCCATGGTCTCAATGAAAGCCTTGGATTTGCCTCCTTTTTGTAGTTTCCTTGATATTGCTAGGTTAATATAGTATTTATGCAGGTCCTTGGTGGTATCTTTTATTATTTTTTATGGGTGGGTTGGTGTTTTTATGTTTTATTTACATTTGTGTTTTTGTATTTAGATTTTGTCTATTTTCGATGTCCAGTTTTGAAGTACGTCATCTATGGTCGACTGCTTGGAGATATTCATCTGAAACATCTACTTGTCTGTTTGCTTATGGGATACATTCTTCAAATCAAGGCATCTTTATCATAAGAAGCTCCAGCTACAATTTTTGATTCGAGTTTCAAGAATTTTTTGCATAGACTTGCGTATTTATTGCACCATTTCACACGTTCCCCTTATTTTCATTATTTGGAATGTGAGGGTGAGGTTTCTTATTCTATTCTTATAGGATCTCATTTACGTCATATCGTCATTCGTCATATGTTTTTTGAATGATTAGGGATGCCTCTTTTTTCTGATATTTAGATAGATGTGGGACTAATGCATGCCTAGATAATAGTGATTTAATATTTGTGATGATGTGTTTGTACTTTGGTTAAAAGTTCATAGATATATCATGATTAGAGTTGAGCGATACCGTCCGATACTTCAAAGTATCGGATCGGAATGGATCGGCCGATCTTAAAAAAAAGTATCAGTATCGCCGATTCCGATACCGGAAGTCCCATTCAAGTCTATGGGACTTCCGGTATCGGAATAAGAAAAACCCTGTTTTTGCCTTGTACAGCCTCTCTGGGGTCTGTACGGGCCTTTCGGGGGGCTGTGCCGGCCTGCCAGGGGGTCTGTGCAGGCTCCGTTGGTCTGTGCCGGCCTGCCGGGGGGCTGTGCCGGCCTGCCGGGGGGGCTGTGCAGGCTCCGGTGGGCTGTGCCGGCCTGCCGGGGGGCTGTGCAGGCTCCAGTGGGCTGTGCCGGCCTGCCGGTGGGCTGTGCCGGCCTGCCGGTGGTCTGTGCAGGCTCCGGTGGGCTGTGCCGGCCTGCCGGGGGGCTGTGCCGGCCTGCCGGGGGGCTGTGCAGGCTTCGGGGGTCTGTGCAGGCATCGTCCGATGGGACTACAAGTCCCATCGGGCGATGCCTGCTACCATGACAGTGATTGACACATTAGCCAATGATGGGACAGTAGTAGTCCCATCATCCGGCTAATGTGTTGAATGTAAAAAAAAAAAAAAAAAAAAATTACATGCTACATACATGCTACATTCATACTACATACTACATACATGCTACATTCATACTACATACTACATACATGCTACATTCATACTACATATATACTACATGCAACATACATACTACATATATACTACATGCATGCAACATGCATACTACATATATACTACATGCAACATACATACTACATGTATACTACATGCATGCAACATGCATACTACATATATGCTACATATATACTACATGCATGCTACATACATACTGCATGCTACATACATACTGCATGCTACATACATACTACATGCTACATACATACTACATATATGCTACATACATACTACATATATACTACATGCATGCTACATACATACTGCATGCTACATACATACTACATGCTACATACATACCACATATATACTACATACATACTACATGCATGCTACGTGCTACATACATACCACATACATACTACATACATACTACATACATACTACTTGCATGCTACATACATACTACATGCTACATACATACTACATATATACTACATGCATGCTACATACATACTACATGCTACATATATACTACATACATACTACATACATACTACATGCATGCTACATACATACTACATACATACTACATGCATGCTACATACATACTACATGCTACATACATACTACATACATACTACATGCATGCTACATACATACTATATGCTACATACATACTACATACATACTACATACATACTACATGCATGCTACATACATACTACATACATACTACATGCATGCTACATACATACTACATGCTACATACATACCACATACATACTACATATATACTACATGCATGCTACATACATACTGCATGCTACATGCATGCTACATACATACTACATACATACTACATGCTACATACATACCACATATATACTACATACATACTACATACAATACATTCATACAATACATACATAGACATACAGTACATATAACATAGAGTAACATACTTACCAATACTTGTCACATTGTTCCCCAAAGCCATTGTCTTTTACGGAATAAATATTAACATAACAAACCACAAAAATACTCACCCACGATCCGAAGCAGTCCACGAGTGTGTCCCACGACGATCTTGGGTAGAGAACTGCAGCATCAGCTGATGCCGCCGTTCTCTACGGGCTGCAGGAATCCAATGACGGAAGATAGGTATCCTTCCGCACTGTATTCCTCCGCCATTTAAAAAAAAAAAAGTCCCTAGTCTCACTTTATGCCATTGCTGCGTGGGAAATTCCCACACAGCAATGGCATAAAGTGAGACTAGGGACTTTTTTTTTTTTAAGTGGCGGAGGAATACAGTGCGGAACGATACCTACCTTCCGTCATTGGATTCCTGCAGCCCGTAGAGAACGGCGGCATCAGCTGATGCTGCAGTTCTCTACCCAAGATCGTCGTGGGACACACTCGTGGACTGCTTCGGATCGTGGGTGAGTATTTTTGTGGTTTGTTATGTTAATATTTATTCCGTAAAAGACAATGGCTTCGGGGAACAATGTGACAAGTATTGGTAAGTATGTTACTCTATGTTATATGTACTGTATGTCTATGTATGTATTGTATGAATGTATTGTATGTAGTATGTATGTAGTATATATGTGGTATGTATGTAGCATGTAGTATGTATGTAGCATGCATGTAGCATGCAGTATGTATGTAGCATGCATGTAGTATATATGTAGTATGTATGTAGCATGTAGTATGTATGTAGCATGCATGTAGTATATATGTAGTATGTATGTAGCATGTAGTATGTATGTAGCATGCATGTAGTATGTATGTAGTATGTATGTAGTATGTATGTGGTATGTATGTAGCATGTAGTATGTATGTAGTATGTATGTAGTATATATGTAGTATGTATGTAGCATGTAGTATGTATGTAGCATGCATGTAGTATATATGTAGTATGTATGTAGCATGTAGTATGTATGTAGCATGCATGTAGTATGTATGTAGTATGTATGTAGTATTTTTTTTTTTTTTTTTTTTTAACATTTGACACATTAGCCGGATGATGGGACTACTACTGTCCCATCATTGGCTAATGTGTCAATCACTGTCATGGTAGCAGGCATCGCCAGATGGGACTTATAGTCCCATCGGACGATGCTTGCACAGACCCCCGGACATCAGCACAGCCCCCCGGCAGGCCGGCACAGCCCCCCAGCAGGCCGGTACAGACCCCCACAGGGTGCACAGACCACCGGCAGGCCGGCACAGCCCCCCAGCAGGCTGGTACAGACCCCGGGCAGTCCACACAGCCCCCCGGCAGGCCGGCACAGCCCCCCGGCAGGCCGGTACAGACCCCGGGCAGTCCACACAGCCCCCCGGCATGCCGGCAGAGACCCCCGGAAGGCCCGAAATGACGGCGCATCATGATGCGCACACACCGCGCATCATGATGACGTCAGGCTGTCAATCAACTTTGAACTTCCGATTCCGATGCCGACTTCCGATATTGAAAAAATATCGGAAGTCGGTATCGGAATTCCGATACAGCAAGTATCGGCCGATACCCGATACTTGCGGTATCGGAATGCTCAACACTAATCATGATTGATGACAGTAAGCTTGTCCATACGATGAATTTTTTCATTTGCGGTTTTATTTATACATAAGCGCTTTCTTTGTGATATATGGCCTTATTATTTTTCATTTGCTTCTTTGGCACTTAGCACTTTACATTGTATACATTGATCATATGTATATTTTTAATTATTTTCAATTATTTTTATAGGCATTTTTTTAAAATGCTTTTCTCATTTATAATTCACCATTGTTCACATTGTAAAAGGATGTGTATCCATGTTTTTGTGGATTTTTTGAAATTTATACACTAATTCCCTTACATATCACATCTATATGTCCCGTTTTTATTTATATATAAATTATTCACTTTTGTATATAAGTAAGAGTACAATAATTTTGTTCACTATGTATTCAATATATCAGTGCACTAATTTTTTATTTTTCTTTAATAAATATCATCTTTCATTCACCAGCACTACCGTTATAATGTTGGTATTTTTATTTATCTTTATCACTTCCTTTTTTGTTATGATCCCTGTATTGATTGTGCACCTGCGTAGTTGAGTTACGGCTGTATGTTTCCGGGAGCGCTCTATACTGTTCACTTCGGGCTTGATGCCTGCGGCGTCAGCGAGCGCGTCACCGGAAATGACGTTCACACAGCGGTGTCCAACCGCGCATGCACCGCTTACATCAAGCAGAGATCTTACTGCGGCCATACCCCTTTTTCACATTGCGCCTTATGATTGGATATCGGCATTATTTAAACTCAGCCCGCCCGTCACTGTGACACGCCCCCGGAAGAAGCTTGTTGCGAAACGCGCGTTGGGGTAGTGGAGGCTGCGGCGTCCATCTATTATTTTGCACATAGTGTTCAGGTAATGTTTTACTTTTATGATATCTTTTAGCTCACTTAGTATTGGTTAGTTCTATTGATGTGGGGACTTAGACTTTAGTGTCATGTTACCGCCACATGCAGCGATATACATCTATTTATAATCTTATGTTATTAGTCCGTTGGATTTCTTTGTAGCTGTTGATTCACTTTCATTCATGTGGGGACTTAGACCTTTGTGTCATGTTGCCGCTATATGCAGCTATTTATATGTGATATCATGTTTTTAGTCTTTCAATTACATGTGGCCTCATGAAATATATGTATTTAATTGTACTTTACCTGCACTTTTGTATAGTTGTTAGGACATCTGTGTGCCTCCTACTGGGCAATTTTTGTTTTTTGTTTTTTATGTGTTATTAATAAACATGGTATTTTTATAATTTTTCTGGATCTCTTCATACGTTTTCAGCCATGTCTTTACATTGGTCTAGAAAAAGGTTTTTATTATATGTGTTTTGGAAGTGCCAGATCATAGGTTATTATTGGACAAATTTAGTTTATCCATCATTTTTTCTGTTTCTAACAGATTAGTCCTTGCATTATGGATTTAAAAGCCAAGGAAACGTCTTGGCGATCTAAAGCATCTGATATTTTTAAACTGAATGCCCAGAGTGTTTAGCCAGATACCAGTAGGGACCATAAAGAATTAATGCATCGATATAGAAAGATTCTGTACCGCAAAACCAAAATATGGTGGAACAGAAGTTCCTTGGAAAACTATCTGTCCACCAACATTATTCCTAGAGGGTTAAGAATTAATTTGTACCCTACATATGAATTAGAAAGGGAAGATTTTGTTAAAAGATGGATGACAGCAGCTGCCACCTGCTCTTTGCAGTTCATTCAAATTTTGGTAGATAAGAACACTGTCTCCTTACAAGAGATCGATGAAGAATTAGAAACTATCCAGAAAAACTTGCAGAAAGACATTTCTAAGGAGAATTTTGAAAAATGGTCTAAAGAACTGGAGGAGGATTCGCTCAAGTGGGATGAGGAAGTGAGCCTCAATAAATTAAAAAAATTTCAACGTGACTCTACGGATTTTGAAACTGATAAAATTTATAAATGGCAACAGAAAAAACGTATGCCTCAGACACATAGAACACAGGAGCCTTCTGAAACTTCTGCTTCCGGTACCGAGAGTAATGTCTCACTAAGTGATGGAGAATATAGAAGAGATTTTTCACTCAGGAGTACTAACCAGAGGAGGAAATTCCCAGATCTATTCAATAAACCCCAACGTGGTCGTAAAGGGAAAGATCATTTCAAGGTAGTCAATCTATCCCACCATATTTTGTCTCCAATTCAATTGAATGTATTAGAAAAAGGCTTAACGTTCCCACCATCTTCAAATATTGATTCATTTACAGCGGTAAAGGATACACATTTATTTTCAAGAAAGTTAATATTGAAGAAACTACATTTCAAAAATCAAAGAAATGATGTTTTTACCACCAAGGAGGAAATTGAAGCTTTGGATATTCTTAAATCTCTTGAAGAGGAAAATGTAACCAAACAAGTAAGTATGATACGCAGTCACTTATTTGATAAGTCTAAAAAATTTCCAGCATTAGGTATATGTCCGGCAATTGATATATTTACACAACTAGTGACTAATGATATTGAAATGCTGGACAAATCTAAATATGGCAAATCTAATTTGACCAGGAAAGAGAGAATAGCCCTAGAAGAAGTTCAAATGTGGGATGACGTCGTGTTTAAAGCGGCAGATAAAGGTGGCAATTTAGTCATTTGGCCCATTAACCTATATGAGAAACAAGCTAATCTACTTTTACATGATACTAGGTGTTATCGAAAGTTAACCTATAATCCGATGTCTTCCTTTGAGGCCAAATTGGTCAATATTCTTGAGGATGCATTCTCTCAGGGCATTATTTCTAAGAAGTTATTGGATAACATAAGAAATTTTCATCCCAGACTTGCCACTTTTTATCTCATTCCTAAGTTGCACAAAGATCCTTTGGATCCACCTGGACGTCCCATTGTGGCAGGTAATTCGAGCCTGTGTGAAATCATTTCAGATATTGTTGATTTTTTTCTGAAACCATTGGCGGCTGAATTGCCTTCGTTTGTTAGGGACACCACATCTGCCTTGCAAAGGATTGATCAGATTCAGTTGGATAATAATATGATTTTGGTTACGGCAGATGTGGAGTCCCTATATACGTCCATCAAACATCAAGATGGACTGGCAGCAGTCAAATTGTTTCTTAGTTCCAGTAATGTTGATCATTCCATGGCGGATTTAATCCTTTTATTATTGGAATTTATTCTTCATCATAATATCTTTACATTCAATGGGGGGATCTTTTTGCAATTACAAGGTACAGCAATGGGGGCATCATGCGCCCCAGCTTATGCTAATTTATTTCTTGGGGCATGGGAGCGCAGCATTTTTCAAGGGGACCTCATCCAGGGTATGGACCACGTCCATAACTGGATGAAGTATATAGACGATATTTTGTTCATATGGGAGGGTCCCGACAGTGATCTATGTGCTCTCATTGATAAGCTTAATCAAAATGATATCAAAGTGAAACTTACCTTCAAGTATGGAAGAAGTTTGGAATTTCTGGATATCTTCATTTCAACTTCCTCGGATAGTCGTCTGAATACAGATGTATTTCGCAAACCAATGGCGACTAATTCTTTTCTGTTGGCACAGTCGTCACATCCTAGATCCACGATTAAAAGAATACCCATAGGTCAGTACCTTCGAATCAGAAGGATCTGTTCCAACAATCAAACTTTTGATAAACAAGCAGATGACCTCTCCAGGAGATTCATTGAAAGGGGTTATAGTAAAAAATCTATTAAACGAGGATATCTTAGAGCTTTCAAGGCGAATAGAGATCAATTATTACATGGACCTTCTAAAAAGCAGGAGGAATCTTCAAACTCCAATACTGTACGTTTTATATCCACATTTAACAACCAATGGAATAATTTGACGGATATTATTCGTAAACATTGGCATACACTCCTTGTTGATCCTATTTTAAAACAGTTGCTTCCATCAGCCCCTACTTTTGATGCAAAAATATCTAGAAATCTGAAAAACATTCTAGTGCATAGTCACTATTAGTGTTGAGCATTCCAATAACGCAAGTATCGGGTATCGGCCAATATTAGCTGTATCAGAATTCCGATACTTAGTTCCGATACTTTTTTCATATCGAATACCGGAATCGGAAGTTCCCATAATGCTAAGAGCCCGCTCAATTTGATTCAGCCAATGGGGATCCTCAGACGTGTGGGCACATCCTGTTAGGCATGTTAACTACTGGCATGGCTGTGATTGGCTGCTGAAATGATGTCATGATGCACTATAAAAACCGCAGCAGCCGCCATTTCGGGTTCACTCTGCTGTGAATTCAGTTAGGGACAGGCTGCTGTTGAAGACTGTGAGGGACAGTTAGAAATAGCGATCATCAAACATATCTATTGCTCTACCAAGGCTACATAATCCACCACTGTAGCATTTTTGTAGCCCAGCAGCGCTGTTTTAATAGCTGTCTGCAAGGGCTGTGTGAGTGCAGACCCACGCTGTGTAGTGTGTCCTGCAGGCACGTCTGCTTGTAGGCCGCCCAGCGTGTGTCTCTGCCTCATACACATTTTTCTTTTATTGCTGCTTTTTTTTTCTCCTGTATAGTGTGCTTCCATACTTATCCATATACGTTGGTTGCAAACACTAAAGGAGTGGACAGCGGAGCCTTTCAGCAGCCTTTCAGTGCTATAGCCCATTTCTCTGCACTGTTTTTGACTGTCTGATAGGTCTCTCTGTGTGTGAGTGCAGCTCACATTGCAGTGTGTTCTACAGCCACCGCTGGTTGTAGTCCGCTCAGCGTGCATAACTGCCTCATACATAGTCCTTTTTTTGCAGCAAATTTAGCCAGATTTTTGCTCCTATATTAGTGTGCTTCCATCGGCATCCATTGTCATTGGTTGGTTGCAAACACTATATAGGATTAGATAGAAGAGCCTTTTTGCTGGCTTGTGCCCTTCAGGGCCAGCCAGACTAGTATCACCCTATTTTTTGGAGCCTCATCAATTGCATTGTAGGTTAGCTTCCTGCATTGTAATCACTCCAAAAAGTTTGTGATACTATAGCTTTCAAACTTTGGTCACATCCTTTTCTTTCCCCCCCCCAAAAAAAAAGGAAATAAAGTTCACCAAACACTCCACTTTACAGTTGTGTAGGCCACATTAGATCATATTAAAGTGTAGTACTCACACTCTTAGCCAAACTAGTGTTTCTTATACTGGTTAGCAGGTGTTCAGGAATAAGAACACTAAGCCACCCCTTTTTTACTTTTCTGCCTATCTTTATCAGTCTACCAAGATGAAGAAGGCAGGGAGTAAGGCACGTCGTCGTGGCCATGGAGTTTCAGCAGGGAGAGGACGGGGGGATTCAGCAGGGAGTGGACGTGGGGATTCGGTGTCTGCTGCGGCCACCAGTGACCCGGCATCCCCCACTTTTACCAGGCAACAGTCCTTCATGCGCAGCTTTGTAGGACCTCGCCATACCCCACTGCTGCGTGACGAACAAATTGAAGCCGTTGTCGGATGGATGGCAGCTAACGCATCCACTTCAATGACTTCCGCATCCTCCCAGGGCCAGAGCACTGAAGAGCAACCATCTGTCTCTTCACCACCTGCCAAATTGCCCAGGCAGTCTGAGAGCCCTGGACAGGAGCCATCTCAATCTTTACTTCTGTTCTCAGAATCTGTTGGCTTGGAAAGAGGTGGCCAGCCAAGCAGCATTCTAGAGCGTGAAGAAGAGGGAGTATGCAGTGATGCGCAACTGCTTTGTCCCTCTGAATCTGAAGAGGCGGGTGGGCCAGTGCCTATTGTCAGCACACCTCAGTGCTCATCTGATGATGATGAGACTCAGTTGCCAATTTCTGGTGCGTACGGTGCTGGCGAGACAACCCAGGACCAGCCGGTGCTTGAAGAGGGGAGTGGAGATGATGAGGTCCTTGACCCATCATGGCATCAGCCACAGGAAGGTGGTGGGAGCAGCTCTGAGGAAGAGATTCCTCGAACAGCCAAAAGAGGAGGGAGAGGGCGGGGGCAGACTTGGTTGCCTGTAGCCTCCACTTTGGCACCCGTGAGGAGCAATCCTCTTCCAAAACAGAAAACGGGCGCTCCCAGGACTTGCAGTGCGTGGTCTTTTCTTGACACAGTTGCAGATGACATTTGCTTTGTCAAATGCAAGCTGTGTCATCAGAAAGTTAAACGAGGGAAAAATGTGAGCACCCTCAATACCACAAATATGTGGAAACATGTGCGTACCAAGCACGAGGTGGAGTTACACAGACACACTGAAGATGTAGGCCAACCTTCAGCAGCACCTACCACCTCTTCAGCTCGTGTTGGGGCCTCTTCCTCCAGCTCACACACAGCTGGTTCGGCTTCCTCACTGGAACACCATGGAAGAACCACTGCCACTGTTGTCCAGAGACCCAGTGAAATTCCACCCACTGAACCACGTTCTCAGTCATCAGCACACTCCCAGGCCACTCACCAGCAATCAGTAGCACAGGCATGGGAAAAAAAGCGGCAGTACTCGGCAAACCATCCCCGAGCACTGGCTCTGAATGCCGGCATTGCCAAACTACTGGCCCTTGAGATGCTGTCATTCAGGCTGGTGGAGACTGACACCTTCCGGAACTTGATGTCATTGGCAGTTCCACAATACAATGTGCCCAGCCACTTTTATTTCAGCAGGCAAGCCGTCCCTGCCCTGCAAAAGCATGTGGAGGTAAAAATTAAAAATGCGCTACTAAACGCCGTCAGTAGCAAGGTCCACCTGACCACCGATGCGTGGACCAGTAGCCATGGACAGGGACGATACCTTTCCCTCACTGCCCATTGGGTCAATGTTGTGGAGCCGGGTACAGATCTGAATAGTGGCTCTGTACGTATTCTGCCAACTCCAAGGATTGCAGGAATGCAGTCTGTACATATTGAGTCCTCCCCCTACTCTAGTTCCTCGGATTCAGCACTGCATGAGCCTGTTAGGCCAGATATGAGCACAGGTGTGGCCAAACGTCAACAGGCCGTCCTTAAATTAATTTCTTTGGGGAATTGGAGCCACACAGCACAGGAGCTCTGGAATGCCATCAAGCAGGAGAGCGATGTGTGGTTTGTGCCAGCGAATCTCCAGCCAGGTTTGGTAGTGAGTGACAATGGCCGAAATCTTGTGGCAGCTCTGGGCCTAGGCAACCTCACTCACATACCATGTCTGGCACACGTGCTCAATTTGGTCGTGCAGAGCTTTCTGAGGGACTATCCGGATCTTGATGCACTGCTGCACAAGGTTCGCCTAGAGTGTGCTCACTTGCGGCGTTCCAGCATGGCAAGATCGTGCATTGCATCTCTGCAACGCCGATTCCGCCTGCCAGAACATCGCATCATATGTGACCTCCCCATTCAACGTTACATATGTTGGAGCGGTTGTGTGAGCAGCAGGAAGCAGTAATGGAGTACCAGCTGCATCAGGCGCAAACAAGTCGCACTGTGTGCCGGACACACTTCACCACCACTGAGTGGGCAACTATGAGGGACATCTGCCAAGTTTTGCGTGCCTTCGATGACTCCACGCGGCTGGCCAGTGCAGATGATGCACTAGTCAGCGTGACTGTCCCCCTTATCTGTCTGCTTCAAAAAACCTTACAAGCACTAAGTGAGGAGGTTTTTGAAGAGGTCGAGGATGAGGAGTCAGAAATGCCATCTGCTTCTGGCAAGTCTGCGCAATGTGCCTCCACACAAAGGCCCAGGCAGGGGACATTTAGTGAGGAGGATGACGAGGAGTCAATGGAGGAGGAGGAACACATCTCTCCAGAGGAGGGAGGTACACAAGGCTCTAGTGGTCAGTGTGTACAGCGAGGGTGGGGTGATGCTGAGCAGGCTGAGATGCTGCCTCAAGCTGGGGACAGCGTTTCCGGTCCAGTTGGCAGTCTGCAGCACATGGTTGATTTCATGCTGCAGTGCTTGTTAAATGACCGCCGCATCGCCAACATTCTCCACACGGCTGATTATTGGGTGTACACCCTCCTAGATCCTCGGTACCGGGACAACTTACAAAGCCTCATACCACAGTTGAACCGGGAGCGAAAAATGCGGGAGTACCATGACACACTTGTGCAGGCCATCATGTTCTCCATTTCCCCTGCAAGTGTTGCTGGTAGTGCTTTTCAAAGCATCCATGTGGGTAGAGGCAGTGGAGGAAGCTCTGCACAAAGAGGTAGCAGAGGCAGTGCCGCAGGACAAGGCAAGGCCAGTATGGCCCAAATGTGGAAAAGTTTTGTGGGACCGCCACAAACGGCTACACCATCACAGACGGCTCCAGTCAGCAGGAGGCAACGTTTCCGTCAGATGGTGACAGACTACTTGTCTTGCCCTGTTAGTGTACTCCCAGACGGCTCTTCCCCGTTCAAGTATTGGGTCTCTAAGCTGGATACATGGCCAGAGCTTAGCCAGTATGCATTGGAGGTGCTGGCTTGCCCTGCTGCCAGTGTATTATCGGAACGTGTCTTTAGTGCTGCAGGTGGTGTGGTAACAGACCATCGCACGCGACTATCCGCCGATAATGTTGACCGGCTTACTTTTCTGAAAATGAACGAGGCCTGGATCTCACCTGAATTTGCCAGTCCTCTTCCAGAATAAATAATTGGCTGGCAACAGGATCCAGGTCTCCTGTTGTGTTCATGTTTCTATGACCTGAACTTTATTTCCTGGGCTACAGCAATGCCCGTTGTTGCTCAGAAGTGCTGTCCACACAGACAAAACACTCGCTCATGTGTAAGTGGGGTTCGGTAACGTCAGCTGATCCCCTGCTGTGTGTATGGCAAAGTGTCCTGCTCCCTCCACAGTCAAACAACCTCAGATTTACACCTGGCTCCAAGTAGGCCTCGGCCTACTACCTGATTTTCCCTGGGCTCCGACACCGCCAGTTGTTGCTCAGAAGTGCTGTCCGCACAGACAAAACACTCGCTCATGTGTAAGTGGGGTTCGGTAATGTCAGCTGATCCCCTGCTGTGTGTACGGCAAACTCTCCTGCTGCCTAAAACTTCTGACTACCTCTGATTTAATATGTTCTCTGATTTGCCCTCTGTTTCCACTCTGTTTTGAGTATTTCCTCCGGCCTACAACACCGCCTGTTTCTGCTCTCAAGTGCCGTCTGCACAATCAACACTTGTTCCTGTGTTACCTGGGTCCTGTAACATCTGCTCATCTCCAGAGGTGAGTCCGGCAATGTCTCCTGCTTTGTCTACATTCCCACTACTTGTAGTGGAAAAGTGGACAGAGCAGGAGACATTGCCTGACTCACCTCTAGGGAGAAGCTGCTGTTACAGAACCCCAGTAACACATGAACAAGTGTGGGTTGTGCAGATGGCATTTCAGAGCAGCAACTGGCGTGGTTGGAAGCCAGAGGAAATACTCGAAACAGAGTGAAGACAGAGGCCTAATTGGAGTACGTTGACAGTTAGTAGTAGTCTAGAAACAATCGAAAACTGCCACCAAGTAGGCCTCGGCTTACTACCTGATTTTCCCTGGGCTCCGACACCGCCAGTTGGTGCTCAGAAGTGCTGTCCGCACAGACAAAACACTCGCTCATGTGTAAGTGGGGTTCGGTAACGTCAGCTGATCCCCTGCTGTGTGTATGGCAAAATGTCCTGCTCCCTCCACAGTCAAAGAACCTCAGATTTACACCAGGCTCCAAGTAGGCCTCGGCCTACTACCTGATTTTCCCTGGGCTCCGACACCGCCAGTTGTTGCTCAGAAGTGCTGTCCACACAGAAAAAACCACTCGTTCATGTGAAAGTGGGGTTCGGTAACGTCAGCTGATCCCCTGCTGTGTGGAGGGCAAAGTGCTCCTGTCTCCAAATTGTAACTACTTCAGATTTAAACATTCTCTGATTTGGCCTCTGTCTCCACTCTGTCTCTAGTATTTCCCCTGACCTCCAGCACCGCCAGTTCCTGCTCACAGTTGCCGTCCACGCATTCCACACTTGTTCCTGTGTTCCTGGTGTTCTGTTACGTGAGCAGATCCCCCAATGTGTGTCCGGCACTGTCTCCTGCGCTGTCTACCTTCCCACTGCAAGCGGTGAGAATGTGGACAGAGCAGGAGACAGTGGCAGACACACATCAGGGGATCTGCTGACATTACAGAACCCCAGTAACACAGGAACACGTGTGGATTGGGCAGACGGCTACTGTACGCATAAACTGGCGTTGTTGGTGGTCACGTGAAATCCTGGAAACAGAGTGGAGACAGATGCCTAATTGGAGCACGTTGACAGTCTGTTGTAGCCTACAAACAATCTAAAACTGCCACCAAGTAGGCCTCGGCCTTCACCATGATTGTCCCTGGGTTCCAACAACGCCAGTTGGTGCTCAGAAGTGCTGTGCGCACAGACAAAACACTCGCTCATGTGTAAGTGGGGTTCGGTAACATCAGCTGATCCCCTGCTGTGTGTATGGCAAAGTGCCCTGCTCCCTCCACAGTCAAACAGCCTCAGATTTACACCTGGCTCCAAGTAGGCCTCGGCGTACTACCTGATTTTCCCTGGGCTCCGACACCGCCAGTTGTTGCTCAGAAGTGCTGTCCACACAGAAAAAAACACTCGTTCATGTGAAAGTGGGGTTCGGTAACGTCAGCTGATCCCCTGCTGTGTGGAGGGCAAAGTGCTCCTGCCTCCAAATTGTAACTACTTCAGATGTAAACATTCTCTGATTTGGCCTCTGTCTCTAGTATTTCCCCTGACCTCCAGCACCGCCAGTTCCTGCTCACAGTTGCCGTCCACGCATTCCACACTTGTTCCTGTGTTCCTGGTGTTCTGTTAGGTGAGCAGATCCCCTAATGTGTGTCCGGCACTGTCTCCTGCGCTGTCCACCTTCCCACTGCAAGCGGTGGGAAGGTGGACAGAGCAGGAGACAGTGGCAGACACACATCAGGGGATCTGCTGACATTACAGAACCCCAGTAACACAGGAACACGTGTGGATTGGGTAGACGGCTACAGTACGCATAAACTGGCGGTGTTGGTGGTCACTTGAAATCCTGGAAACAGAGTGGAGACAGATGCCTAATTGGAGCACGTTGACAGTCTGTTGTAGCCTACAAACAATCTAAAACTGCCACCAAGTAGGCCTTGGCCTTCACCAAGATTGTCCCTGGGTTCCAACAACGCCAGTTGGTGCTCAGAAGTGCTGTGCGCACAGACAAAACACTCGCTCATGTGTAAGTGGGGTTCAGTAACATCAGCTGATCCCCGTGCTGTGTGTATGGCAAAGTGTCCTGCTCCCTCCACAGTCAAACAACCTCAGATTTACACCTGGCTCCAAGTAGGCCTCGGCCTACTACCTGATTTTCCCTGGGCTCCGACAACGCCAGTTGGTGCTCAGAAGTGCTGTCCGCACAGACAAAACACTCGCTCATGTGTAAGTGGGGTTCGGTAACGTCAGCTGATCCCCTGCTGTGTGTACAGCAAACTCTCCTGCTGCCTCCAAATTCAAATATCGTCTTATCTTAAACTGCCTCCAAGTAGGCCTCAGCCTACAAAATGACTATCCCTGGGCTCCAACATCGTCAGTTGTTGCTCGCAAGTGCTGTCCACACAGAAAAACACACTCGTTCATGTGAAAGTGGGGTTCGGTAACGTCAGCTGATCCCCTGCTGTGTGTATGGCAAAGTGTCCTGCTCCCTCCACAGTCAAACAACCTCAGATTTACACCTGGCTCAAAGTAGGCCTCGGCCTACTACCTGATTTTCCCTGGGCTCCGACACCGCCAGTTGTTGCTCAGAAGTGCTGTCCACACAGAAAAAAAACACTCGTTCATGTGTAAGTGGGGTTCGGTAACGTCAGCTGATCCCCTGCTGTGTGGAGGGCAAAGTGCTCCTGCCTCCAAATTGTAACTACTTCAGATTTAAACATTCTCTGATTTGGCCTCTGTCTCCACTCTGTCTCTAGTATTTCCCCTGACCTCCAGCACCGCCAGTTCCTGCTCACAGTTGCCGTCCGCGCATTCCACACTTGTTCCTGTGTTCCTGGTGTTCTGTTACGTGAGCAGATCCCCCAATGTGTGTCGGGCACTGTCTCCTGCGCTGTCCACCTTCCCACTGCAAGCGGTGGGAACGTGGACAGAGTAGGAGACAGTGGCAGACACACATCAGGGGATCTGCTGACATTACAGAACCCCAGTAACACAGGAACACGTGTGGATTGGGCAGACGGCTACTGTACGCATAAACTGGCGGTGTTGGTGGTCACGTGAAATCCTGGAAACAAAGTGGAGACAGATGCCTAATTGGAGCATGTTGACAGTCTGTTGTAGCCTACAAACAATCTAAAACTACCACCAAGTAGGCCTCGGCCTTCACCATGATTGTCCCTGGGTTCCAACAACGCCAGTTAGTGCTCGGCAGTGTCTTTGGCACGGGTACTCCCTCCATCTTGGTATCCGAAGGTCCAGCACCGTCAGCTGGTCCTTGGTAGTGCTTTCTAGCACAGGTACCTCCTGCCTAGTAACCGTGGTCCAGCAACGTCAGCTGTTCCTCGGTAGTGCCATTGGCTCTTGTAGCTTTTGCTACCCATCTGGGTTCCAGCACCGTCAGCTGGTTCTCGGCAGTGTCTTTGGCACGGGTACTCCCTGTTGCCCAGCCTGGTTCCAGCACGCCAGCTGTTTCCGGGTAGTGTCAAGGTCACTATGCCACCAATCCATTGTCCTGTCGTCTTGCGGCCGGGTTAGCCGACTCTACGGTGCCTGCAGTTTAGGTGACTCCTATGTGGGCTGCGGGAACTGGCACTGAAGGCTGGATCCGTAGTGCCAATGGGACATGGACCCCCTGTAGGACTGTGGGTTTCGGTAACTGCGGCCGGCTTGCGGCCTGGCTACTTTGCTTTGGATGGGTACCTTCTGCTACCCACCCGGGTTCCAGCACTGTCAGCTGGTTCGCGCCAGAGCCTTTGGCCTAGGTGCCTCCATCTCGGTATCTGAGGTCCAGCACCGTCAGCTGGTCCTTGGTAGTGCTTTTTAGCACAGGTACCTTCTGCTTAGTAACCGTGGTCCAGCACCGTCAGTTGGTCCTCGGTAGTGCCATTGGCTCTTGTTCCTTCTGCTACCCATCCGGGTGCCAGCACTGTCAGCTGGTTCTCGCCAGAGCCTTTGGCCTAGGTGCCTCCATCTCGGTATCCAAGGTCCAGCACCGTCAGCTGGTCCTTGGTAGTGCTTTTTAGCACAGGTACCTTCTGCTTAGTAACCGTGGTCCAGCAAAGTCAGTTGGTCCTCGGTAGTGCCATTGGCTCTTGTTCCTTCTGCTACCCATCCGGGTGCCAGCACTGTCAGCTGGTTCTCGCCAGAGTCATTGGCCTAGGTGCCTCCATCTCGGTATCCGAGGTCCAGCACCGTCAGCTGGTCCTTGGTAGTGCTTTTTAGCACAGGTACCTTCTGCTTAGTAACCGTGGTCCATCACCGTCAGTTGGTCCTTGGTAGTGCCATTGGCTCTTGTTCCTTCTGCTACCCATCCGGGTTCCAGCACTGTCTGCTGGTTCTCGCAAGAGCCTTTGGCCTAGGTGCCTCCATCTCGCTATCCGAGGTCCAGCAACGTCAGCTGGTCCTTGGTAGTGGTTTCTAGCACAGGTACCTCCTGCATAGTAACCGGGGTCCAGCACCATCAGCTGTTCTTCAGTAGTTCCATTGGCTATTGTTCCTTCTGCTGCCACTATGGGTTCCAGTACTGTCAGCTGGTTCTCGCCAGTTTCTCAGCCTTCTTGTACCTTCTGCTACATTTCCAAGATCAAGCTTTTTGAAATTGTCTTTGGTAATCCTTATTGATCTCCATGACGCCGACCCTTATGACGACGACCCTGAAGACCACACCAAAGAAGACCAGAAATATGACCCTAAATAATAAGACCAAGAGGACAAAGAACATGAAGACAACCACCAAGATACAGAACAAAAGACAGAAGAAGAACAAGAAGCAGAAGAAGGAAAAGCAGAAGAACAGAAAGAAGAAGAACATTAAGAATAAGACTAAAAATCAGCATAGAAGAAATCAAAATTATAAGCAGAAGAAGACTAAGCAGTAAATGGGGGTGAGTCCGTTCCTCCTCGTGGTGCCCCTGGAAAATGCCTGCTGCTGCAGGCCAAACTGAACGCGGACAAATCCTGTTGTAAATCTTTTGTGACAGGCAGAACGTAAGGTGTAATCTTATAACTTTTATAGATAAGTACTACAGGAATGCCTGTCACCATAAGAAAATGAAGAAAAAGAAGAATAGGAAGAAGATGAAGAAATAGCATATGAAAATTAATAATAGCTGAATAAGAAGAATATGAAGAATGGAAAAAAAAATTAATGGGAAGAAGGTGAATAAGGTGAAGAAAAAGTTGATAAAAAAATTGCTACTGCTGCGGATCATGAAGTAGAAAGTGTGGGAGAAGTACAAAAGAAGGTGAAGAGCATGGAAGTTGTGAAACATACATATCTGACAAAATATAAAAAAGTTAACATAGTCAATATCTTTTTAACTCCGAACGTCTTGAAAAAAAAAATTGGAATTAATGCTATGCCATGTGATTTGAATAAACCACTATGCCTTTAATGTCTCCTCCACCTCCCACAATACATTCTACATGATTCTTATTTGTTTTCAATTATGTAGAATTAGCCAACAAGGAAATAAAGGGCTTTATTAAATTCCGATACCGGAAGTCCCATTGACTTGAATGGGACTTCCGGTATCGGAATCGGCGATACCCGATATTTTTTTCGTATAGGGCGATACCATCCGATACAATATTTTTGGGTATCGAACGGTATCGCTCAACACTAGTCACTATATATCAAGTGATCATAAGAAAAGAATGACTAAAAACTCAGGTAAACCAGGTTTCTTTCCATGCGGCATTTGTAAGGGGTGTTTGAATTTAACTAAAAGTTATTCATTCTCTAGTCAAGATGGATCCAGGACATTCCAGATTAGTAAACATATCAATTGTTCCTCACATGGGGTTATTTATTATGCCCAATGTCCGTGTGGTAAGATATACATAGGTCTTACCACACGTGAGCTTAAAATCAGGGTGCGGGAACATGTGAGGGACATTGAGAAGGCTAAAAATATTACAGATGATTTTAGTTTAAAAACTCTACCGAGACATTTTAAATTTTACCACCAATGCAATGCCAGTGGTTTGATGGTTAGATGGTTAGAGGGATTGATTTGATTTCACTTGATATAAGAGGTGGGGATCTTGGTAGGATCTTGGCCCAGAAAGAGAGCCATGTGGGACTAATGCATGCCTAGATAATAGTGATTTAATATTTGTGATGATGTGTTTGTACTTTGGTTAAAAGTTCATAGATATATCATGATTGATGACAGTAAGCTTTCTCCATACGATGAATTTTTCCATTTGCGGTTTTATTTATACATAAGCGCTTTCTTTGTGATATATGGCCTTATTATTTTTCATTTGCTTCGTTGGCACTTAGCACTTTACATTTATACATTGATCATATGTATATTTTTAATCATTTTCAATTATTTTTATAGGCATTTTTTTAAAATGCTTTTCTCATTTATAATTCACCATTGTTCACATTGTAAAAGGATGTGTATCCATGTTTTTGTGGTGTTTTTATTTATCTTTATCACTTCCTTTTTTGTTATGATCCCTGTATTGATTTTGCGCCTGCGTAGTTGAGTCACGGCTGTTTGTTTCCAGGAGCGCTCTATACTGTTCACTTCGGGCTTGATGCCTGCGGCGTCAGTGAGCGCGTCACCGGAAATGACGTTCACACAGCGGTGTCCAACCGTGCCTGTGCCGCTTACATCAAGCAGAGATCTTAGTGCGGCCATCCCCCTTTTTCACATTGCGCCTTATGATTGGATATCAGCATTATTTAAACTCAGCCCGCCCGTCACTGTGACACGCCCCCGGAAGATGCTTGTTGCGAAACGCGCGTTGGGGTAGTGGAGGCTGCGGCGTCCATCTATTATTTTGCACATAGTGTTCAGGTAATGTTTTACTTTTATGATATCTTTTGTCTCACTTAGTATTGGTTAGATCTATTGATGTGGGGACTTAGACTTTAGTGTCATGTTACCGCCACATGCAGCGATATACATCTATTTATAATCTTATGTTATTAGTCCATTGGATTTCTTTGTAGCTGTTGATTCCCTTTCATTCATGTGGGGACTTAGACCTTTGTGTCATGTTGCCGCTATATGCAGCTATTTATATGTGATATCATGTTTTTAGTCTTTCAATTACATGTGGCCTCATGAAATATATGTATTTAATTGTACTTTACCTGCACTTTTGTATAGTTGTTAGGACATCTGTGTGCCTCCTACTGGGCAATTTTGTTTTTTTGTTTTTTTGTTTTTATGTGTTATTAATAAACATGGTATTTTTATAATTTTTCTGGATCTCTTCATACGTTTTCAGCCATGTCTTTACATTGGTCTAGAAAAAGGTTTTGATTATATGTGTTTTGGAAGTGCCAGATCATAGATTATTATTGGACAAATTTAGTTTATTCGTGTTTGCATGGGTGTCTGAGTTATCCTTTGTTATACCCAGGCCTAGCTCATTCCCCAGGTCGGCACTCTGGAGATTTGTGGTGCCTCCACAGTATACGTCTTCGCCTCCATCTACCCTCTCTTGCCATGACCCGGAGTGTCAGATGATGGTTGAAGTGAACTCTCATGGAACAAGGCGTCTGCACTGTAGGTGTTATGAAGTGTAATATGGTGTTGAGGGTTCAGAGGCCCTTCATTGAAGGAGGGGTACTGTCACGGTCCAATTCTTGGATCCGTGTCAGAGTCTGGGTTCCCTCATGAAAACCTTTATTTTCAGGCTTCTGGGGGCTTGATATGGGTTTTTGCCCCCGGTGGCCACAAGTGTCATTACATCTGATACTTTCCTTAGTTTACCTTTTTCCCCCAGTGGTCATTGGGGTTATAGCAGCTTTTGGCCCCTGATCATTTGACCATTCCCTTTTCCTATATAGAGTCACATGGTCTATGAGTAGGTGTTGGTAATAGCAGCATTTTCCTTTTGGATGCGAACCACAGTGAAGTGAGCAGCGGGCTCTGAGGTGAAGAGCCACTGCTGAAACTGGTGTGAACTCTGACTGCCCGGTGTCCACAGCAGAGTTAGATGGTGAAAGTGGCAGCTGGCTCTTAGGTGTTGAGCCACTGCGAAAAGTTTATCCGGTGATTCACTCTGCTGCCTGATGACTGCAGCAGAGCAAGATAAGTGTTTTGGTGTTTTTCCCTCTTTTCTTTGGGTTTTTTGTGTAGTGCACTTTTTCCCTGTCTCACCTCCTGGGGAGGGGGTTTAGCTCAGGGCTAAACAGGAGACAGGGACAGGCCAGGGACTTGGGCCTCACTACCTTCAAGTGTACCCCCAAGTTAAGGAAAGTCAGGGTACCCCCTTAGTGTTAGGGGCAGTTCAGGGGCCCAGGTTCCACGTCTCCTGCTTTGTCCCAACTGCCCTGTGACATGCAGACAGGTCTTCAACATTCGCACCCTCCTCCTCCTTCTGACTTTCTGGCAATTGCGTCTCATCATTGTCCACCTCTTGTGACCGTGGCTGCTCAAAGATTTGGCCAAAGCTACATGGAATGTCATCTTGCCCCACTTCAAGTGGAGAAGGCGAGAGGCCAGAATCTGCAAATAGGAAACAGAACAGCTCTTCGGAGTGTCTGAGTGTGGGATCTGTTGTCTCAGGGCACTCAGCATGGTGGGAGAAAGGAGGATCAGGGTTTGCAATATCTGGTCCACACTCACGGGTACTCAGGCTTGACAGTGTTGAAGACGTGGTGGTGGTGGCTAAGTGACTGGAAGCATTATCCGCTATCCAACCAACAACTGTTTCACACTGTTCTGGCTTCAATAGTGCTGTGGTGCGGTCCCCTAGAAACTGGGACAGGAATTTCGAGCGTGAAGATGTGAGTCTTTGCTGTGCCCACGGTCAGCTTGGCCATGGCCTCATCCTCTGCATGCACCATCAGTATCATGTCAACTTCCCCGTCCCTTGCCCCTTGCCTTGCCCATTTTAAATGGACTAATGAAATATGTGAAAAGCTGACTACAAATGGATGTCTTTGGAGAAAAATTAGATGTGGTAAGTAGGCCTGTAAAGCGAAGATTTTTCCAACACAGATACACCAGGCTTCAGCCTGAGAAAACAGACTGTATTCCTTAATTTTTTATTTTTTTGGATACAAAAGACTGCTGGATATAACAGTGACAGCCAGGCCAAAAGAAATAATCCGTAAACTGGCCAAACATTGAGCTCACACAGATAGGAGATAGCACGGACAGAGCACACCAAACAATGTGTGGCCTGTATGTTTTTCTTTTGCCTAAATAATACTGTATTTTGACAAAAATGAGAGCCAGGAAAAACAGAAAAATAAGTCATAAACTGGCCTAAATTGCTGCACGCACAGATATGAGCTACCACGGAGATACCACTACAATGAATGTGATTTTTTATTTTTTTTTATTTTTTTTTATTTTGTGGGCTAAATACTGCTGTATTTAAACAAAAGTTACAGCTAGGCCCAAAAAATGAAACAGCCGTGAACTGGCCAACGTTTCAGCAACCACAGATATGAGTTACCACGGAGATACCACTACAATGAATATGTGGCACTTTTTAGGGGGGGGCTAAATACTGCAGTATTTAAAAAAAAGTTACAGCTTACCCAAAAATAGAAACAGCCGTAAACTGGCCATAGTTTGAGCATGCACAGATATGAGCTGCACGGAGATACCACACCAAAAAATGTACGGCCTGTATTCCAATTGCACCTGGGGCTAGCTATATACGGCTAAATAGCCCACAGGTAGCAGCAGCCCCAGAACACAGAAAGTGAATGGACCCTCTTGATGTATACAATGCTCTATATACACACATACAGTGCCTGCAGGCCTTGCCCTGATGTGTATAGAGCCACGTACTCTACCCTGCCTGCCTAAAACTGGAACCTATATACTCCGGAATTAGTCCTTAGAAGGACTGTTGGTTTAGCTGGATGTGAGGATATAGGATGGTAGACCCCATACTAACTAATAAAGCACCAATTCTGACCCTATATAGGCTGTAGCTCTCCCTCTACGCTCTCTGATTCCGGACATGACTGCACCGAGTAGGGCGGTGTCCGGTCTCTTATACCCCTGATGATGCTGTGCGGCCAGCCAATCACTGCACGACCACAGCAAAGATGGCTGCAGCATTTCATAGCCTGGCAGACAATCCCTGCAGCTGGGTGGAGACTCAAGTTACCGTCGAGCAATCCAGGAAATGCTCGCTGCTCGCAGATTACACCGAGCACACTAATACTCGGACGAGTAACGAGTAGTGGTGAACACGTTTGCTCATCACTAATTGCGTGTTATTCCACTTTTTGGCCGGCGGTATGATGATAAAGCATTGTTTTTTGCCTTTTTTTTTCTTTTTTTGAAGGGGTTAACTAAAGGGGTTAACTAGTGGGACAGTTTTATAGGTAGGGTCGTTACGGACGCGGTGATACTAAATATATGTATTTTTATTGCTTTTTTTATTTACAAAAGAAAAATAATTTTATTAGGGAATTTTTTTTTTTAATTTATTTAGGATTTTTATGTAATTATTTTTACAAGTAATTTTTTTTAACTTTATTATATTGTCCAAGGTGGGGACATCACCATATAGTGTCAGATCGCTGATCTGACACTTTGCAGTGCACTGTGCCAGATCAGCGATCTGACAGGCACTGCAGGAGGCTTTCTTAGCACCTGCTCTCCAAAGGCCCCTGCGGCCATATTGTATCCGGGGGCCTGCAGGAAGGAGGCTTTCCGAGCAACACGAGCACATCGCATTGCTCCGAGGGTCTCAGGGAAGCACGCAGGGAGCCCCCTCCCTGCGTGATTCTTCCCTATGCCCCCGCTACCCTGCGATCATGTTTGATCACAGTGTGCCAGGGGTTAATGTGCCGGGTGTCAACTGTGATAATCAGCTGACACCTGTCCGTGATCAGCGGCGCTCTCCCCGTGAGTGCCGCTGATTGTGTATGATGTACTATCCCGTCCATGGGAATTTTTCTGCGCCTGATTGGCTAGCCACAATGTGCACACATAAAGTTAGGAAAAAAAATTACTGCTATGCTTACAAAAACGCCACACGTCTGAGCTCTGGAAACCCCCTCGCCAAACACTCATAAAACACCACCATTATTGTTACTAAAGTGCAGGAAATATTTTGGTGGCAACGCAAAAATTTTCCCGCACTTTTACAGAATGTTACAGATTTTTTTTTTTACCGATTTTATGAAATTTTGCTCAGATTTATGATCAAGAATCTGAATGTGCCATATTCTTGCCAAATTTATGTTTGGCGATCATTTTCCGATCAAATTCGCTCATCTCTAATCCCTATCTATTGCCTTGCTGACACATCTCAAATGCAGAGTAATTAAGATTATGCCCCTGTTAAATTGTCACGTACGATTATGTGTACCCGTATTGCGCCAGTAGCACAACTGCTAGACAAGTATTAGGCATTTTAAGTGGAAAATTATAGAAAGCTGCAGCATGTAATTGCAATGATAACACCCAGAAGCCTGCCTTTCACCCACCCTCCCTCCTATTAAATCTCTCACTATTAAATCCCCACCTAGCAAACAAAAACAAGTAATCTTGACAGTTGTTTGCTCTTAAAAGATCTTTTTTGGAATGAATAAACACTCAGTATAAAGTCCTAAAACTGTCCCTACACTCAAACTATGCTCTCCCTACGCTGTTTCCTGCTGCAATGTGTGCAAGATGGCGCCGGCAGCCTTTAAATAGTCCCTATGATTCTGGAAGGCCAGCCAATCACAGTAATGCCACACCAAAGATGGCGCCGGCATTAATGTTATTGGCAAGCCAGCCCAGCATGTTCATTAGGTGAAAATAAAGCGCCAAACATGCTGGGCAGGTCACTCAAATATACCGAGGTGATTACTTAATTACTCGCCAAAAAACAAATAACCCGAATACCGTACTATTCGTGCGAGTAAAGAATAGTGCTGAATGAAAGTAATAAAAAAATGGCAATAGTTCGGAGGCAGTATGAATCGTCGCAGATGTAATTTAGTTTGTGGCTTATATCATAGATTAATAGCACAGGTGATGTATTTCCCTTTTATATAAATAGTATATATTTATATAAATAGGATATTATCTAATAAAACCCTACCCTGCTGTGTTTGGATAAACAGGACTGCATATTCACAGAAATGACACTGCCACAGCTCTTAAACAAAGGTGTTTATTACATTTAATACAGTTTTATGTCAATATTTGCAATAATAAAGCAAAAATATTATCTCCGCACAGCATATGTTTTATATTAAAGAAATCCAATAACTGGGAATTAAGCTTCAGTAAATCAAAATATAGCAACGCTTAATATCTCCTGACAGTCTTGAAAAAATTGAAGGGCACAGTAAAAATTCCAGTTGGTAAGCTTTTGTCTTTATCTTTTATGCATATGTTGCTAGTTTAGATAAAGAACATAAAAATGTGTTTGGTGCATTTAGTTTCTCTGAAACCTCTTTTTTTTTTATTAACAACTCCCGAGGGGTCCAAGCTTTCCAACGTATTGAGGAAATTAAGTGCAATCAGTACCCAGCTGAGTGACATGATCTACAACATTTCATTTTGTTTAAATAAGTTAACATGAAAAACTTTTGGACTCATTTGGAGTTATCTGAGACTTGGTATGTCTAATTACTGAAATAGGTGTTTTAAAGCACTCTAGTGTTTTTTTTATTTCACCGCTAAATTGGTGCCACTGATATAAGTTCCTTACCCCTGGACTCATACTTACCAGCTGCCGCCTTCATCTGTTCTCGGAATAGCTCTGGCCTGTCTCCAGCAGTTTGTGACCTGACAAATCGATCCAGTGTTTGCTGGGTGATCTGGAAGTCAATACCGAATGTAAAGGCCCCTTTACATTTAGCGATGCACCAGCGATCCGACCAGCGATGCGACCCGGTCAGGATCGCTGGTGCATCGCTAAATGATCGCTAGTGAGCTTTCATACAGAAAGATCTCACAGCGATGCAGCAGCGACGAAGCACACGATACTCACCTTTCACACACAGCGATCCTGACGTCCTCCCACCCGCATCCAGCGTCGCTCGTCTCACACAGCAGGAAGCCCAGCAGGAAGCAGACGACGAGAAATGGAGCCGCCCGATCAGCGATGGACAGCGGGGGAGCCGGTCGGAGGTAAGTATCACACATAGCGATATCGCTAGCAATATCGCTATAACGTCACAAAATCAGTGATGTTTTAGCGATATTGCTAGCGATATCGCTATGTGTAAAACCCCCTTAAGTCTATGAGAGGCAGAGCAAGACCAAATGAGGCTCTCATAGACTTGCATTGAGAGCTTGTGACCACTACCTCTGACTTCTGGTCAGTCAGAAGTTGCGATCACAAGATGGTAGCACTGAACTGGAACAGCTTAAGGAGGTGGCTGGTAATTATATCACTGGGTCAGGGACTTTATGTTAGTGGCAGCACTCCAGCGCTGAAATAAAAAACCCCACTAGAGTGGTGCTTTACCCCTTAATGACCGCCTATACACATTTTAATGGGGGCATTTAAGGGGCCTTATTCCTCAGCACCACTTTTTAACGGTACTGAGAAATAAGGGTATAACGCCCCCCAGCGTTGGAAAACCTCCAGGGTCCAGGCCCATTTTTACCATCCCCAGCCTTGTGATCACTATTACTCACAGAATAACGGTGATCGCAAAAAAGTTAGATTTCCCAGTCATTTCTCTCTCCTCTGATATGATCTAGCATAACAGTGGAGAGAGAAATGGGGTCCCCAGACCTCCCCGCGGTACCTCTGCCACCACTGGACCCCGGCCCTTGGCATCTTCTTCCTGGCAGAAAATGGTGGGCGCATGTGTAGTGCGCCCACTGAGATCTGCTGGCAACAATAGGAGATTTTTCCTATTGGTTCATTTTGATAACTGTGATAGACCGTATCACAGTGATCAAAATACAAAAATAGTAAATAAAAACCACCTTTGTCACTCCCTTAGTTAGGTAAAAGCAATAAAATAAAAAAATGTATTTTTTCCATTCGTTGGGGTTAGTGTTAGGGTTGGGGCTACGGTTAGGGTTGTGTTAGGATCTCGGTTGGGGTTATGTTTGCTGTGTTGGTGTTAGGGTTGTGTTGGGGTTACGGCTGTGTTGAGGTAACGGTTGTGTTGGGGTTATGGATGGGGTGTTGGGGTTAGGGTGGTGTTGGGTTTAGGGTTGTGGTTAGAGTTATGGTTGGGATTAGGCTTAGGGTTGGGATTAGGGTGAGAGATAGGGCTATTTTAGTGTTGGAGTTAGAATTGGGGGCTTTCCACTGTTTAAGTACATCAGGGGGTCTCCAAACAAGACATGGTGCCGGCCATTGATTCCACCCAATTTTGAGTTCAAAAACTCAAACGTTGCTCCCTCCTTTCTGAACCCTGCCATACGCCTAAACAGTGGCTTTCCCCAACAAATTTTGTTGTCCGTTTACTCCTGTTACCCTTGTAAAAATAAAGTTTGGGTGTAAATAAATTTTTTGTGAAAAAAGTAAAATGTTAATTTTTATCATCCACATTGTTTTAGTTCTCGTCAAGCACCTGAAGGGTTAATAAACTTCCTGAATGTGGTTTTGAGCACCTCGAGGGGTGCAGTTTTTAGAATGGTGTCACTTTTGGGCATTTTCTGTCATATTGAACCCCCAAAATTACTTCAAATGTGAAGTGGTCCTTAAAAAAATGATTTTGTAAATTTTGTTAGAAAATTGAGAATTCGCAGGTCAACTTTTAAACAGAGATGAGCGACTTTGCCTTTTTTAGGCTCGAGTCTGGTTTCATGAAACTTTCTCAAAGTTTCGTTGAACGAAATCATCTGACTATAGGGAAAAGTTGGGGTCCGACTGAAACACGAACCCCAATGCAAGTCAATGGGGAAGCAAAGTCGTCAGGGAGTAGAGGACAGTAAACACACCTACAGTGCCCAGTTCAATGCCAACAACATCAATTCTTATTACTTAAGTTTGTCAACCTTAATTTACTTTATAATAATAGTTGCGCATTGAAAACTGGGGGTTATTTGGCTAAAGTTGTGGGGGGGTAGGGCTGGCTGCAGGTTTTTGTGTGGCCCGGGCCAAAGAGTGTCAGTGGGCCCCTTTAACATATACCACAATTCATCATGCTCCGATACGACAGAGAAATATTGGTATGGTGCAATGTAAAATACTTCACTTCTTACATGACATGACTGATATCTATTTTAACTTCTCCAATAGCTCAAAAAATGGACAGTACATTACTCCATACAGTATTATGGCCACCACATTGTGCACCATACAGAATAATGAGCCCAATATATTTCTCCATACAGAATATTTGGTCCCATATAATGTTCCATACAGTATATGACGAGCTCCACATAATGCTACAGTATATGTTGGTCCCCATGGATGATGCTCCACTGTCTTATGGGCCCAAATAATGCTCCATATATAATGGGCCCCATTTCTAATGCTCCAGTGTATAATATGCCCCATAAATGCTGCTCCAGTGTCTGATGTCCCCCATTTGGAATGCTCCAGTATATGATGGGCCCCATATCTCATTCTCCAGTGTATAGTGTTCCCCAAAAATTGCTCCCAACCTTTAAAAAGTTAAATACCACTCCTTGTTGGGCACTGCTCTACTCTCGACTCCTCAGCATCAACATCTTCCAGCTCTCTGTACTTGGACTGTTTAGGCAGAGGGCATACAGACGTGATGTCATCGCACTCTCTGACCTGAATGTCACTGTCAGAAAACACAGAAGACGTCACGGCGGTGGAGCAGGGAGAGGTAAGTACTGCAAGTGCTGTGGCCATGAGCAAGCAGGGGGGCCACTCGTGGGCGACCTCACTGGCACAGGGCCCCTCATAGTACGCCGGTGTGTCTGACGGCGAGTGGGCCCTCCCACTGGTAGACACTTTTGCGTACTATGAGGGGCCCTGTGCCAGTGCCGTCGCCCACGAGTATGCCCCCCACCTGCTCAGGAAACCGGCACTTTCATCTGCACCTTCCTCTGTGTCACTGTGTAAGGTGGTATAGTATGCGGGAGGGGGCACCTGAGTTTCATGAGTCAGATTCTGGCTGTGTAGAGTGCGAGGTGAATGTAGTGCTGTGGGTGAATGTATCAGCAGAATCACCTAGAAGTGGCTGTGTATCAGTGCACTCCATCTCTGATTCATGTTGGACTGGGGAATTCAGGATTTGACTTGATAACCCAGACATGGTATGTGAAAAGAGCTCCATGGAGTAATCTGAAGTGTGGGCTGCCGCATCTTTCACTTTTGGTGGGGGAGAAGGACACAAGGAAAGGGGTTGTTCCTGCCCAGAAGCCTGCACTGACGACTCAGTGCTTGCATTTTTTTAAACTTCAGAAGACGAGGCGATAGAGCTGGAGGCTGTTTTGGCAATGTAAGCCAAAACCTGTTCCTGATGCTCCGGCTTTAAAAGCGGTTTACCTACTCCCAGAAAAGGGAGC
This sequence comes from Dendrobates tinctorius, assembly GCF_039654945.1. Lineage (NCBI taxonomy): Eukaryota > Metazoa > Chordata > Amphibia > Anura > Dendrobatidae > Dendrobates > Dendrobates tinctorius. Next base: position 80,943,205 of record NW_027361671.1, read on the forward strand.
CTTCCAGGCCTTCCGGAGCCAGACCATGCCAGAGTCTCAACACCTCCTGCCTTAACTGGTATTGTACTTTGGGCACTACCAGCAGATGCACCACCACCAACATCAGTACCAGCTAGCCACCCACGCCCACATCTGCAGCCTCTTAAAGCATACTTCCTAATTTTTGTGAAAATGTACCCAAAATACCAGCAGACATATGGTACTGTGTAAATCTCCGTCTATATTTCATGAGTCAAACACAGATGCTCACAGGCTCGGTATGAATTGGACAATACTATAAAAAGTTGAAAAAGGGTACAGTAACACCAGATACCAAGTATAGGTATATATAGTCTAGTTTAACCTCTTCATGCCCCAGGCTATTTTGACCTTAATGACCTGGCCATTTTTTTCAATTCTGACCAGTGTCCCTTTATGAGGTAATAACTCAGGAACGCTTCAACGCATCCTAGCGATTCTGAGATTGTTATTTTGTGACATATTGGTCTTCATGTTAGTGGTAAATGTAGGTCAATTTTTGCGTTTACTTGTGAAAAAACGGAAACTTGGTAAAAATTTTGCAATTTTCAAATTTTGAATTTTTATTCTGTTAAACCAGAGACGTATGTGACACAAAATAGTTACTAAATAACATTTCCCACATGTCTACTTTACATCAGCACAATTTTGGAAACAAAATTTTTTTTTGTTAGGAAGTTATAAGGGTTAAAAGTTGACCAGAGATTTCTCATTTTTACAACAAAATTTATAAAACCATTTTTTTAGGGACCACCTCACATTTGAAATCACTTTAAGGGGTCTATATGGCAGAAAATACCCAACAGTGACACCATTCTAAAAACTGCACCCCTCAAGCTACTCAAAACTACATTCAAGAAGATTATTAACCCTTCAGGTTTTCGTTTAGCATCAATTTTTTCATTTTCACGTGGGTAACAGGATAAAATGGATCCTAAAATTTGTTGGGCAATTTCTCCTGAGTACAATGATACCTCATATGTGGTCATAAACCACTGTTTGGGCGCACGGCAGGGCTCAGAAGGGAAGGACCGCCATTTGACTTTTTGAATGGAAAATATGCTGGAATATTTAGCGGTTGCCATGTCGTTTTTGGAGAGCCCCTGTGTGCCTAAACATTGGAGCTCCCCCACAAATAACCCCATTTTAGAAACTAGACCCTCCAAGGAACTTATTTAGCTGCATAATGAGCAATTTAAACCCCCCAGGTGCTTCATAAATTGATCCGTAAAAAAAAGTACTTTTTTTCACAAAAATGTTCCTTTAGCCTCAGTTTTTTTCATTTTCACATGGGCAGTAGGATAAACTGGATCCTAAAATTTGTTGGGCAATTCCTCCTGAGTACACCGTTACCTCATATGTGGTCATAAACCACTGTTTGGGCGCACGGCAGGGCCCGGAAGGGAAGGAGCGCCATTTAACTATTTGAATGGAAAATTAGCTCCAATCGTTAGCGGACACCATGTCGTGTTTGGAGAGCCCCTGTGTGCCTAAACTTTGGAGCTCCCCCACAAATGACCCCATTTTGGAAACTAGACCCCCTAAGGAACTTATCTAGATGTGTGGTGAGCACTCTGAACCCCCAAGTGCTTCACAGTTTATAAAGCAGAACTGTGAAAATAAAAAATATTTTTTTCCCTGAGTACGCTGGTTCCCCATAAGTGGGGGGAGACCACTGTTTGGGCACACGTTGGGGCTCGGAAGGGAAGTAGTGACATTTTGAAATGTCGACTTGATGGAATGGTCTGCCGGCGTCATGTTACGTTTGCAGAGCCCCTGATGTACCTAAACAGTGGAAACTCCCTACAAATGACCCCATTTTGGAAACTAGACCCCCTAAGGAGCTTATCTAGATGTGTGGTGAGCACTCTGAACCCCTAAGTGCTTCATAGAAATTTATAACGCAGAACCGTGAAAATTAAAAAATATTTTTTTCCCTCAAAAAATGATTTTTAGTCCACTATTTTTTATTTTCACAAGGGTAACAGGATAAAATGGACCCCAAAAGTTGTTGTTCAGTTTGTCCTGAGTACGCAGGTACCCCATATGTGGGGTGGACCACTGTTTGGGCACACGTATGGACTCAGAAGGGAAGTAGTGACGTTTTGAAGTGTCAACTTGATGGAATGGTCTGCGGGTGTCATGTTACGTTTGCAGAGCCCCTGATGTACCTAAACAGTGGAGACCCCCCACAAGTGACCCCATCTTGGAAACTAGACCACCCAAGGAACTAATCTAGATATGTGGTGAGCACGTTGAACCCCCAAGTGCTTCACAGAAGTTAATAACGTAGAGCCGTGAAAATAAAAAATAATTTTTTCTCCACAAAAATTATTTTTTTAGCCCCCAATTTTTAATTTTCCCAAGGGTAACGGGAGAAATTAGACCCCCAAAGTTGTTGTGCAATTTCAGCATCGGCCATGGCTGGATTGTAATAGTTCATCAAATTTCATTGATGAAATATTACTATCGCTCTGATTGGCTGTTTCACTTTCAACAGCCAATCAGAGCGATCGTAGCCATGGGGGGGCTAAACCACCCCCCCTGTGGTGAAGCACAAAGGGTCCTGTCACTGCGGGTCGGGTGATCTTTCCGTGACCCCGGTCACCCGACCCGCAGGGGGGCTTTGAAGTCATGATACAGCATATGCGTCATGGGTCGGATTGGCACCGACTTTCATGACGCATACGCTGTCACAGGTCGGGAAGGGGTTAAACATTCTAAATCTCCGCATATATTTCAGGAGGCAGACACAGATACTCTCAGGCCCAGTATGGATTCGACAAGAATATAGAAAGTTGAGAACGGGTACAATATCACCTGATACCAGGTATATCTGTGTATATTTCCAGAGTCAGAAATAGACTCTCACTGCCTCAGTATGGATTAGACCAGAATATAAAAAGCAGTAAATGGGTAATGTATCACAAGCGTAGCGCTGTATACAGTGTTGTGCTAATTTTTAAATCTACATATATATTTCAGGATTAGAGGACGGAGAGAACAATACAGATGGAATAATTTGACTAAATAGTTCAATATGGTGAACACCTATGTGGAAGAAGTGCCCTCTCCCAAACAATTGGATGGCAGACCACCCGGTATAAGATAGAAAAACCAACTGAAGATGGTGAGTGAGAACCTGGTAAGGACTGTGAATGAGTGGATAAAAGTGAGAAAAATAAATTGCTTGTTAAAATGACCTTTATTGATTATTTTTGGGAACAACAACATGTATTAAAATAGAATAAAATAAAAATTAGTGCATGAGGCAATTAACCGCTATAATAGAATAAATATATGTAGACTAATTTGTTAAAGGTAATTGATCCGACCAATGTCTACTCAAGTAATATAAAATCTCTGTACCACACAACCTGACGCAGATTAGAATGAACCCATGGAAAAATATGTATGTAAAAAATAAATGAAAACTTGAGCATTTTCATTGTGTCATATATTTCACACTTTTTTTTAGCAATTTTTTTGCACTCTTTGCATATTTTGCACCTTTTGCATATTTGCACATATTTATTCCTTACAGTTTTGCACGGTGCACTTGCACCTTCGCACAGGTTTATGTATTTTTTGTGATATTTGGTTCTTGCACTTTTATCTGCACTTATTGCACTTTATATAACCCCGTGCTGCTTATAAATATTTTTCCATGGGTTCATTCTAATCTGCGTCAGGTTGTGTGGTACAGAGATTTTATATTACTTGAGTAGACATTGGTCGGATTAATTACCTTTTACAAATTAGTCTACATATATTTATTATATTATAGCGGTTTAATTGCCTCATGCACTAAATTTTATTTTATTCTATTTTAATACATGTTGTTGTGCCAATAAATAATCAATAAAGGTAATTTTAACAAGCAATTTATTTTTCTCACTTTTATCCACTCATATTCACAGTCCTAACCAGGTTCTCACTCACCATCTTCAGTTGGTTTTTCTATATAAATATTTCAGGAGTAACACACAGACTCTCACACGCTCATTATGGATCACACATTAATCTAAAAAGAAGATCCACAAGAAATAATCACACATGTGGGCCAATGTTCCAGGTGTCAATGATGCACTTAGAGTGGTGGGTGGAGGAGGACTTTCTGGCACAAAGGGTTCTGTAGCAACTGATACCAGGTATATATAGCATAGTGAAAACAGAAAAAATCTACGTATGTATTTCAGGAGGCAGGCACAGACTCTCTCAGGCCCAGTATGGATTAGACAAGAATGTAGAGAGTTGAGAAAGCGTACAGTATTAACAGATACCAGGTATATATAGCATAGTTGCAACATTCAAAATCTCCATATATATATTTCAGGAGGCAGACACAGATGCTCTCAGGCCAAGTATGGATCCGACAAGAATGTAGAAAGTTGAGAAAGGGTACAGTATCCCCAGATACCAGGTATATATAGCATAGTTTAAACATTCTAAATCTCCTTATATATTTCCGTAGTCCCCTTCAGTCGCTCACTCCAGTATGGATTTCACCGTAATACAAAATGTCTAACAAAGGTACTGTATCACAAGATAGGAGGTGTATATAGTATAGGGTAAAATTTTTGTCTCCGTATATATTGAAAGAGTGAACCACACACGCTCACCCAGTATGGATTATACCATAAGAAAAACATTTGAACTAAGGTACTGTATCAGCAGATAGCAGGTGTATATAGTCTAAGTGAAAATGTAATTCTCCCTATAAATTTCCTGAGTCACATACAGATAGTCAGCACGTATTTCTCCGTGATACCAGCCAGGACACGGTACTGTGTGAGGAGTGTACAGCTCTATATGGTGTGGGAAATAATGAACGTTCGTTCACTGTACCGAAAAAAAGAATAAAAGTAGGAGTGCTGTGTAAAAAGCAGTCTGCACAGCAGAGTACACACAGCAATAGTGCTATAAGGCAGGCTAATAATCAACGCTGCTGCACACAAGAAAATCCTCCCTGTCACTGGCAGGCAGACTAATAACTAGTGCTGCTGCACACAATAAAATCCTCCCTGTCACTGGCAGGCAGCCTAATAACTAGTGCTGATGCACAAAAGAAAATCCTCCCCCTGTCACACCACAGTAACTGTACACAACAATTGTGTTCTGCACAAGCACATAATAACTCGTTTTTACAGGCCTAAGTGTCTCCCTAATGTTAAACAGCGTCACCAACCTCTCCCTACTGTAGTGATGGTCAGAAGAAAAATGGCGGTCAGCGGTGAGGCCTTTTATACACACTCCGTATATACAGTATTTCAGGAGTCGCCCTCAGACGCTCACTCAGTCAGTATGGATTTAACTGTAAACCAAAATTTTGAAAAAAGGTACTGTATGAGCAGATACCAGGTGTATCCAGTCTAGGGCTAATTGTAAATCTCTGTCTATATTTCCAGAGACAGACACAGGCAACTCACAGGCTCAATATGGATTACTCCAGAATATAAAAAAAGAAGAACAAGGGAAATGTATTCGAAGCGTACACCAGTATACAGTGTTGGGGTACTTTTAAATGTTCGTATATATTTCAGTATCAGTAAGCCAGTCCAGACTCTCTGCTACAGGAAACTAGATGGTTACAAGTACAGATGTAAAGTCGAGTGATTGCTGAAATTTGGGAATTACTAATCATGGGAAAACCTCCCGGGAGATTTCGCAGAGGCGATGCTGAACCGCAATTACTTTGTCAGTGGGGACAGCGAAAACTTTGAAGAAAGGTTTGCTGTATCGCAGTAGCGTGGATCCCATCACCGTAACTCATCTCCATCAAATTGTGATCACAGGGAGAGATGTAGACATGCTCCTCACTGCCTATCATGATCTGTCTGGTCACTTTGGAGTGCAAAAGACAGAAGCCACAGGCCGTAGGCAATTCTATTGCATTGCCATGAGAGGAGACATTGAAAAATGGTGTCAGGAATGTCACACTTCTGTGACTAGGAAAACTGTGAAAGCTGATCATAAAGCACCCCTGCATCTGATTGTGAGTCGACGTCCATTACAAATAATAGCCACTTATCATGTGAAGGTAGATCCCAGCAGGACTGGCCATAGATACGTTTTAACCATCATCGATCAATTCAGCAAAGTTGTAGTGCCTGTCCCTGTAAAGGATTTAACTGGCCAGACTACACAGCGGTGGAGCAGGGAGAGGTAAGTCTTGCAAGTGCTTGGGTCTTAAGCAAGCAGGGGGGTTCACACTCCTGGGCGGTGGCACTGGCACAGGGCCCCTCATAGTACGCCAGTGTCTCTGATGGCGTGTGGGCCCCTCACCATCAGAGACACTTTATTGTACTACAAGGGGTCCTGTGCCAGTGCCGTCGCCCAAGAGTGGGCCCACCCACCTGTTCAGGGCAACGGCACTTGCCCTGGAGCGCCAGCGGGTGACCCCGGCCATGGGGGGGACAGCATAGTTAGGGTGGTTGAAAAAATGGCATATGTTGATGTGTAGGCTGTACATTCAGCCACTGCAAATGGAGGAAGTGGAGAAGTATGAGGAAGAGGAGGACAAAAGCGAGACGTTTTTATTGCCACCTATGTGTCATCAGGGGAAGGTGGGACAAAATCCTTTGAAACCCATGCATGGTTCATTTTAATGAAGGTTAGATCATCAACATTTTGGGTCGACAGACGGGTCCTTTTTTCTGTCAGCAGCACTAAAGACTCTTTCAGATAACACACTAGCAGCAGGGCAAGCGAGCTCCTGTAAGGCATATTGTGCCAATTCAGGCCAGGTGTCCAGTTTACAGGCCCAATATTCAAAGGGGAATGACCTGTGAGGGAGAACATTGATATGGGAGGAGAAGTAGTTTGTAACCATAGTTGACAACTGCTGTCTCTTGTCACTTGCAATCGATTCTTTAATAGTAGTCGTGTGAGCGGTACTTGAAAAATCAGTCCACAACATGGTCATGAAACCCGTCTCCAATGCCACTTTGGCTGTGTGCACTACGAACACCTCTTCCATTTGGACCTCTATGGCTTGTGGGAGAACCAGCATTGCTGCTGTGTGCTGGGAATGCCTCCAACAAACGGTTTACCAGAGTTGCTTGTTTGTTAGCCAATATTATCTCTAGGTTCTCCTGTGGCATGATGTTGTGTAATTTGCCTTTATAGCGTTGGTCCAGGATGCTGGCCAACCAGTAGTCGTCATCGTTCATCATTTTGGCAATGCGGGGGTCCTTTTTTAGGATCTGCAAGGCATAATCGCACATGTGGGCCTATGTACCAGGTGTCAATGATGCACTGGCAGTGGTGGGTGGAGGAGCACTTTCTGGCAAATCCACATCCCTCCAGTCATGCACAAACCCTGGACCTAACCTTGGCATGCCATCATTATCTCGCCCCCTGAGAAGCATCCTCCCCAAAAAAATCATCACCCTCATCCTCCTCCTCTTCCTCTTCTTCCTCCACCTCGTCCAGGTCAGTTGCCCTCGCTGACAATGGCTGACTGTCATCAAGGCTTCCCTCCTCATCTTCCTCCTCCTTTGCTGCAGATGCATGATCCTTAATGTGCATCAAAATTTGCATGAGCAGACGCATAAGTGGTATGCTCATGCTTATGATGGCGTCATCTGCGCTTACCAGCCGTGTACATTCCTAAAAACAATGAAGGACTTTACAGAGGTCTTTCAGCTTTGGCCACTGCACACCCGACAATTCCATGTCTTCCCTCAAACTGCCTGCCCGTGTATCCTCCTACAAATGCATTACAGACTGCCTCTGCTTGCACAGCCTCTCAACCATGTGCATGGTCGAGTTCCACCTTGTTGCAACGTCTATGATTAGGCGGTGCTTGGGGAGGTGGAGCGATCTCTGCAGCTTCTGCATACGACTGGAATGTACAGGCGAGCGACGGATGTGCGAGCACAGTCTTCGCACCTTATTGAGCAGGGCTGTTAACTCCGGATAATTATTTAGGAAGCACTGCACCACCAGGTTCAAGGTGTGAGCCAGGCAAGGTATGTGTCTGAGTTTTGCAAGGGCTATGGCTGCCACAAAATTCCTGCCGTTTTCACTGACTGCCTTGCCTGGCTCAAGATGTAGACTGCCCAGCCATGACTCAGTTTGTCGATGCAAGTAGTCAGCCAGCACCTCCGCAGTGTGTCTTTTGTCGCCCAAAGACATCATCTTTAAAACAGCCTGCTGCTGCTTACCACTAGCTGTTCAATAGTGGGACACCTTGTGTGCAACACTGGCAGCTGCAGATGGTGTGCTCGTGCGACTGTGCTCTATCGACGAGCTTTCACTTCTGGAGGAGGAGGAGGGTCGAACGCCTACAGCCAACTGTTTCCTATACCGTGGGCTAGGCAGCACTGTTCCACTGCCGCTGTCCCCTGTGGAGCCAGCATCCACCACATTAACCCAGTGCGCAGTGATGGACATGTAATGGCCCTGGCCACGCCTACTGGCCCATGCATCTGTTGTGAGGTGCACCTTTCCACTCACTGATTGTTTGAGGGCATGGACAATGCGGTCTTTCACATGCTAGTGGAGGGCAGGGATGGCTTTTCGAGAAAAGTGCCGACTGGGTAGGTCATAGCGTGGGACAGCATAGGCCATGAGCTCTCGGAAAGCTTCGCTTTCAACCAAACGGAAGGGCATCATCTCTAATGAGATCAGTTTGGCTATGTAGCCGTTCAAAGCCAGTGTATGCGGATGAGAGGATGAGTACTTTCTTTTCCTACTCAGAGTGTCTGGTAGGGTGAGCTGGACTTGAAAGCTGCATAGGGGGAACTAGCGGTGGACATTAAGGACTGAGAGGGGGTTGGTGATGGTGGTGTTGGTGATGGCCTAGATTCAGTGTTTTTTTGCAAAAACATTGCGATTCCCTGACTGCTTTGGCCTTGCGACGACACCTCAACATTTCTTGCTGGTGGGGTGCTTAGCAGTGGCCTTTCAGTGGGGGGAAGCAATGGAGCGTGGCTGGCTACTTTCAGTTGGAGCAGGTGCACATGTGCTACCTGAGGTTTTGTAGTCCGTCCACGCTTGCAAGTGCATTGTGGTTAAATGTCTAAGCATGCAACTGGTGTTTAAATTTCGGAGATTCTTACCTCGGCTGAAGGTCCTTCCGCACTTCTTACAGATAACCTTTGCCTCATCAATAGGATTTTGGTCAAAAAAGTGCCACACTGCACTCTCCCTACTATGGTATAAATTTTCAGGGCTTGCACGATGTGCAAATTTGACCGTCTTGCCAAGCTGTCCTGCAACTCTTTTTGTTTTTTAACTTTTGGTACAGCTACGGGCCTGCCAGATAACCGCTGCTGCAATGTCGATGCCTGTTGCGTATCCTTCTCCTCTTCTGAGCTATTGCCAGCGCACCCTCTTCCCCCAATGGATGCCAATCTGGGTCAACAGCTGGGTCATCCATCACCTCTTCAATTTCATCTGCACCTTCCTCTGTGTCACCTTGTAAGGTGGTATAGTATGCGGGAAGGGGCACCTAAGTTTCATCAGTCAGATTCTGGCTCTGTAGAGTGCGAGGGGAATGTAGTGCTGCGCGTGAATGTACCAGCAGAACCGTTTAGCAGTGGCTGTGCATCAGTGCACTCCATGTCAGATTCATCTTGGACTGGGGAATTCAGGATTTTACTTGATATCTCTGGCATGGTATGTGAAAAGAGCTCCATGGAGTAATCTGAAGTGTGTGCTGCGGCATCCTTCACTTTTGGTGTGGGTGAAGGACACAAGGAAAGGTGTTGTTCCTGACCAGAAGCCTGCACTGACGACTCTGTGCTTGCAGTATTTGTAACTTCAGAAGAGGAGGCAATAGAGCTGGAGGATGTTTCAGCAATGTAAGCCAAAACCTGTTCCTGATGCTCTGGATTTAAAAGCAGTTTACCTACTCCCAGAAAAGGGAACCTTAAAGGCCTTCTTGTGCCAGATGATGACGCAGGCTCAACACCTCCTGCCTTAGCTGCTATTGTGCTTTTGCCATAACCAGCAGATCCACCACCACCATCAGTACCAGCTGCGCTCCCACGCCCATGTACGCGGCCTCTTCCACCATACCTCCTCATGTTTGGGAAAATGTACCAAAAATACCAGCAGAGATATGGTACTGTATGAGGAGCGTACAGCTGTGTAAGGTGTATGTAAAAATTTAAATCTCTGTATATATTTCATTACTCACAGATTCTCTCCCAGTATGTATTTGACCATGATCCAACCAGCAGATATACGGTACTGTACCAGAAGTGTACAGCTGTATACGTTTTTGGTGATACTGTCAATCTCCGTATATTTGTTTCAGGAGTCACACACAGACGCTCTGGCAGTATGTATTTGACTGTAATACAACCAGCAGATATACGGTACTGTATGAGAAGCGGACAGCTCTATACGGTGTATTGAAAAATGGAAATGTTCTTATATGTATTTCTGGAGTCTCACACACACATGCTGTGTCTGTATAGATGTGACCGTAATGCGAGCAGCAGATATACTATACTGTTACAGAAGCGGACAGCTCTATATGATGTATGCAAAAATGGAAATGTCTGTCTATGTATATACGTACTCACACACACGCACTGTCTCTGTATAGATTGGACCGTAATCCAAACAGCAGATATACGATACTGCTTGAGAAGCGGACAGCTGTATATGGTGTATGTATGGGCAATTTTAAATCTCCGTCTATTTTTTTATGGAGTCAAACACAGCATGTATTTGTCCGTGATACCAGCCGGTACACGGTAGTGTGTGAAGAGCGTACAGCTCTATACGGTGTAGGTATGGAAAAATGAAAATCTTCATCTATTTTTTACCGTAGTCACAGACAGATGCTGTCTCTGTATAGATTTGACCGTTATCAAACAGCAGATATAGGATACAGTTTGACAAGCGGACAGCTCGATACTCGTATGTATGGAAAATTTTAATTCTCTGTCTTATTTTTTTAACAGTCACACACGCTGTCTCTGTATAGATTTGAAGGTAATCAAACAGCAGATATACAATATTGTTTGACAAGTGGACAGCTCTATACGGTGTATGTATGGGAAAATGAATTTCTCCGTCTATCTTTTTATGGAGTCACACACAGCTTGTATTTGTCCGTGATACCAGCCGGTACATGGTAGTGTGTGAGGAGCGTACAGCTCTATACGGTGTAAGTATGGAAAATTTTAAATCTCTGTCTATTTTTTTACGGACTCACACACACGCTGTCTCTGTATAGATTTGACCGTGACCAAACAGCAGATAAAGGATACTGTTTGACAAGCGGACAGCTCGATATGGTGTATGTATGGAAAAATTTTAATTCTCTATCTATTTTTTTAACGGAGTCACACACACGCTGTCTCTGTATAGATTTGACCATCATCAAACAGCAGATATAGTATACTGTTTGACAAGTGGACAGCTCTATACGGCGTATGTAAAAATTGAAATTTCCGTATATGTATGTCACGGTCACGTGTGTCTGGACGCAGCGAGTACCGCAAGGCGAACCAATATGACACACGTGACCCTGGATACACCGCCTCCAGTTGGGCGAATTTAAATAATAGGACGTGCAGCTGGATACACCGCCTCCAACTGGCGAATTTAGATATTACACGTATATATAAAGTAGTCTGGAAACCCCGCCTCCAGTAAGGTGAATTTAAATAATAAAGGGGAACCTGGGTAACATTAACAATGGTGGGCCCTGCAATAGGGAATAGGGAAGTGGAGACCTCCTGTACTCCCCTGAGCCAGTGTCCCTGCACTCCTAACGCTCCCTATGCCGGTTCCGCACCGGGCGACGCACAGGAACCTAAAAACCCTAGCTCGCCCTGAACCTAAACCCTCACTAGGGAATTGGTCAGTGCGGAAACTAATCCCACCACTGCACTAAACACACATGAGGGAAAACGACAATATATGGGAAACACCACTTAGCTTTGCTCTGTTGCATACGCTCCTAGCAACAGAGCCCACCACCTGTGTGCATCTTCTCCTCCACCCGGATCCTTTACAATAGTGCAGCCTTGGAGCAGAGTCCACCACCAGGTGCAGCTGCCCAGTAAACAGAGTCCCAAAGATGAGTCCAGCTTCTGCCAAAAAGTCCAGCATGCTTGAGTCCAGTTTTCAGCAACCAAGTCCAGCATGCTGAGTGCAACTTTCACCATCGTTGCCACTCCACCAAGCCATGCAAGCACCTCCTGCAGACCACATAGCTGCCACTCATCCCCTCTGGCTGGGCTGCGCAGGACTCATGTTCAGCTCCTTCTTTCACCCAGGCTTCCTTGTGAATGACTAACACACAATATCACCAACAGTGATTGAACACACCTGACTCTCTTTATAGAGCCTCACACCTGATTTAGTAATTAAGTGCACATTAAACCAAAGAAACTAAAGTGCACTACCGCTCACCACCACCGGGGCAACTTAGAATGAACAACACCACGTGTAATAATTCTAATGGCCACCGGGGCAATCAACCCACTTTGGCAACAAGCCAAAGGAAAAAAAGTTCACTTTGTCCATTTACTTGTCAGATCCACCTTGGATTATGACAATGTATTTACGGAGTCTCACACACACACTGTCTCTGTATAGATTTGACCGCAATACAAATAGCAGATATACAATACTGTTTGATAAGCGGACAGCTCTATACGGTGTATGTATGGAAAAATGAAAATCTCTATCTTTTTATGGAGTCACACACAGCATGTATTTGTCCGTGATACCAGCTGGTACACAATAGTGTGTGAGGAGTGTACACCTCTATACGCTGTGTGAAAAAATGAACACTCACTAACTGTGCAGACAAAAGGAATAAGATTATTTTTGCTTTGAAAAAAGCAGTCTGCACAGCAGTGTGCAAACAGCAATGCAGCTATCAGGTAGCCTTATAAGGTAGCCTAATAACCACCAGAGCTGCTGCATACAAAAATATCCTCACCTGTCACTGCACACTAAGTGTTGTGTTGTACAGTGAAAATCGCTATCAGCAGAAGTAGTTTTTTTTTTTTCCCTGCCTAAACGCTCTCCCTATTGTGAACGAGCAGCAGCAACCTCTCCCTATGCTAAGATCAGCAGAAGTAAGATGGCGGTCAACGTTCAGGGCTTTTATAGCCACTGTGACGCCACACAAAGCCAGCCAATCACTACAATGCCCTTCTCTAAGGTGGTGGTGGCCGCTCCCCTTGTCATCGCGTTGCCCACAGTGTGCGTCCTTGATCATTGGCTGAGAAAAGGCGCTGGAAGCATTATGGGAAACGTGACTTTGGCGCTCGAGTCGGCGACCTCATGGCCGACCTCACGCTATGGTCGGGTTTCGATCGGTGACACTCGACTTTAGCGAAAGTCAGCGACTTTTGAATTTGACCGACCCGTTTTGCTCAACTCTACTTTTAACCCTTTTAACTTTCTAGCAAAATAAATAATGTTTCCAAAATTGTGTTGATGTAAGGTTGACACGTGGGAAATATTATTTATTAACTATTTTTTGTGACACGACTCTCTGATTTAAGGACACAAAAATTAAAAGTTTGAAAATTGCTAAATTTTCCAAATTTGCCAAGTTTCCATTTTTTTTCATAAATAAACATGTCATATTGAAGAAATTTTACCACTAACATGAAGTACAATATGTCCCAAAAAAAAATAATCTCAGAATCAGTGGAATCTGTTGAAGCGTTCCAGAGCTATAACCTTATAAATTGACACTGGTCAGAATTGTAAAAATCGGCTTGGTCATTAACCCCTTTCTGCCATCCAACGTACTATCCCGTCCACGGTACCCGGGCCCGTATGACCGGGGACGGATAATACGTCGGCGCGATCAGCGACGCCCACGTGGTGAGCGCCGCTGATCGCGGCCGGGTGTCAGCTGATTATCACAGCTGACACCCGGCACAATGTGTCAGGGGCGGTCACGGACCGCCCCCGACATGTTAACCCCTTGCACACCGCGATCAAACACGATCGCGGTGTACCCGGGGTTAAAGGGAAGCATCGGTAGGGAGGGGACTCCCTCCGTGCTTCCCTGAGCCCCCCACGGCAGCGCAATGTGCAGCGCTGCTGCGGGGGACTCCCTTCCTCCAGGCCCCCGAATCCAAGATGGCGACGGGGGCCTTCGGGGGCCTGCGGAAGCCTTCTGCACTGCCTGTGTCAGATCGCTGATGTCCCACCTGGGGCTATTTAATAAAGTAAAAAAAAAAAAAAAAGTGTAAAAATAATTAAAAAAAAATCGCCAAATAAATTAGAAAAAAAAATATATATTCCCCCAATAAATCCATTTTTTGGAAATAATAAAAAAAAACAATAAAAGTACACATATTAGGTATCGCCGCATCCGTAATGACCCGCCCTATAAAACTGTCCCATTAGTTAACCCCTTTAGCGAACCCCTTAAAAAATAAAAATAAAAAACGAAGCAAAAAATAATGATTTATTATCATACCGCCAAACAAAAAGTGTAATAACGCGCGATCAAAAAGATGCATATAAATATCCATGGTACCGCTGAAAACGTCATCTTGTCCCGCAAAAAACGAGCTGCCACACAGCATCATCAGCGAAAAAATAAAAAAGTTATAGCTCACTGAATAAAGCGATGCAAAAATAATTATTTTTTATATAAAATAGTTTTCATTGCATAAAACCGACAAAAACATAAAAAAAGACCTAAATGAGGTATCGCTGTAATCGTACTGACCCGAAGAATAAAACCACTTTATCAATTTTACCGCACGCGGAACGGTGTAAACGCACCCCCCCCAAAAGAAATTCATGAAACGCTGGTTTTTGTTCATTCTGCGTACCAAAAATCGGAATAAAAAGCGATCAAAAAATTTAACGTGCCTGAAAATGGTACCAATAAAAACGTCAACTCGTCCCGCAAAAAATAAGACCTCACATGACTCGGTGGGTCAAAATACGGAAAAATTATAGCTCTCAATATGTGGTGATGCAAAAACTATTTTTACAATAAAAAGCGTCTTTTAGCGTGCGACAGCCGCCAAACATAAAAACCGCCATAAATAGTAAATCAAACCCCCGTTATCACCCCCTTAGTTAGGGAAAAATAATAAAATAAAAAAAATGTATTTATTTCCATTTTTCCATTAGGGTTAGGGCTAGGGTTAGGGCTAGGGGTGTGTTGGGGTAGGGTTAGGGTTAGGGTTAGGGTTAGGGCTAGGGCTAGGGTTAGGGCTAGGGTTAGGGTTAGGGCTAGGGTTAGGGTTAGGGCTAGGGTTAGGGTTAGGGTTAGGGGCGTGTTGGGGTTCGGGTTGGAGTTAGAATTGGGGGTTTCCACTGTTTGGGCACATCAGGGGCTCTCCAAATGCAACATGGCGTCTGATCTCAATTCCAGCCAATTCTGAGTTGAAAAAGTCAAATGGTGCTCCTTCCCTTCCAAGCTCTGCTATGCGCCCAAACAGTGTTTTACCCCCACATGTAGGGTATCAGCCTACTC
Source organism: Dendrobates tinctorius (assembly GCF_039654945.1). Classification (NCBI taxonomy): domain Eukaryota; kingdom Metazoa; phylum Chordata; class Amphibia; order Anura; family Dendrobatidae; genus Dendrobates; species Dendrobates tinctorius. The sequence goes on from NW_027361671.1 coordinate 80,958,656, forward strand.
AGGACAAATTGCAAAACAATTTTTGGCGTCCAATTTCTCCTGTTACCCTTAGGAAAATAAAAAATTGGGGGCAAAAATATCATTTTTGTTGAAAAAAATGATTTTTTTATTTTCACGTCCGAGTGTTATAAACTTCTGTGAAGCACTTGGGGGTTCAAAGTGCTCACCACACATCTAGATAAGTTCAGTGGGGGGTCTAGTGTCCAAAATGGGGTCACTTGTGGGGAGTTTCAATAGTTTAGGTACATCAGGGGCTCTCCAAACGCACATGACACCCGCAGACCATTCCATCAAAGTCTGCATTCCAAAACGTCACTGCTTCCCTTCCGAGCCCCGACGTGTGTCCATACAGTAGTTTTCTCCCACATATGGGTGTCAGCGTACTCAGGACAAATTGGACAACAACTTTTGGGGTCCAATTTCTCCTGTTACCCTTGGGAAAATGAAAAAATTGGGGACTAATTGATCATGTTTGTGGAAAAAATACGATTTTTTTATTTTCATGCCCTGGCATTATAAACTTCTGTGAAGCCCTTGGGGGTTCAAAGTGCTCACCTCACATCTAGATACGTTCCTTAGTGGGTCTAGTTTTCAAAATGGGGTCATTTGTGGGGGGTTTCCACTGTTTAGGTACATTAGGGGCTCTCCAAAGGCAACATGACACCCGCAGACCATTCCATCAAAGTCTGCATTCCAAAACATCACTACTTCCCTTCCGAGCCCCGACGTGTGCCATCTGGTCCAACCCCCTGCTCAAAGCAGGATTCGCTAAATCATCCCAGTCAGATGTCTGTCCAGCCTCTGTTTGAAGACTTCCATTGAAGGAGAACTCACCACTTCTCGTGGCAGCCTGTTCCACTCATTGATCACTCTAACTGTCAAAAAGTTTTTTCTAATATCTAATCTGTGTCTCCTCCCATTCAGTTTCATCCCATTGCTTCTAGTCTTTCCTTGTGCAAATGAGAAAAAGGTGATCCTTCTACAATGTGACAGCCCTTGAGATATTTGTAGACAGCTATTAAGTCTCCTCTCAGTCTTCTCTTTTGCAAACTAAACATTCCCAAATCCTGCAACCTTTCCTCATAAGACAGGGTTTGCAGACTGGTCACCATTCTGGTCGCTCTTTTCTGAACTTGCTCCAGTTTGTTGATGTCTTTTTTAAAATGTGGAGCCCAAAACTGGACACAATATTCCAGATGAGGTCTGACCAAAGAGGAGTAGAGGGAAATAATGACTTCACGTGATCTAGACTGTATGCTTCTGTTAATACATCCTAGAATTGCATTTGCCTTTTTTGCTGCTGCATCACACTGTTGACTCATATTCAGTCTGTAATCTATTAGTATACCCAAGTCTTTTTCACATGTGCTGTCACTTAGCCCTATTCCTCCCATTCTGTATATGCTTTTTTCATTTTTATTGCCCAGATGTAGTACTTTGCATTTCTCCCTGTTAAAAACCATTCTGTTAGTTGCTGCCCACTTCTCCAGTTTATTTAAATCTTTTTGAATCCTCTCTCTCTCTTCTCTAGTATTAGCTATCCCTCCTAGCTTTGTGTCATCAGCAAATTTAATCAGTTTACCCTCAATTCCTTCATCTAAATCGTTGATAAAGATGTTGAACAATACAGGGCCCAGGACAGAGCCCTGTGGTACCCCACTTGAGACATTCTTCCAACTGGATGTGCAGCCATTTACGACCACTCTTTGGGTCCGATCACTAAGCCAGTTATGAATCCACCTAACAGTTGCCTTGTCCATTCCATACTTAGTCACTTTTTCAATAAGGATTGTATGAGAGACTTTGTCAAATGCTTTGCTGAAGTCAAGATATACTATATCTACAACATTTCCTTGATCCACCCAATCAGTGATACCGTCATAGAAGGAAATTAAGTTAGTCTGACATGACTTATTAGTTACAAACCCATGCTGACTCTGTTTAATCACTTCATTCTTATCCAGGTATTGACATGCATGTTGTTTAATAATTTGTTCAAAGATCTTTCCTGGTATAGAAGTCAAACTCACCGGCCTATAGTTGCCTGGGTCCACCTTCTTCCCCTTTTTGAAGATAGGAACAACATTTGCTCTTCTCCAGTCTTCTGGCACTTCTCCTGTTCTCCAAGCATTTTCAAAGATTATGGAGAGGGGTTCAAAAATTTCTTCTGCTATCTCCTTCAGTACTCTGGGGTGTAATTCATCTGGACCTGGAGACTTGAATTCATTTAGGTTAGCTAAGTGTTTCCTCACTATCTTTCTGTTTATAGATATCCTGGATTCTTCTATTCCCTTAATAGGACAGTGAATAACAGTTGATGTTACATTTCCTTTCTGAGAGAAAACAGATGCAAAATAGGAATTTAAAAGTTCAGCCTTCTCAACATCCTGTCTTACCATTTCATCATTTTCATCCTGTAAAAATCCTATAGCATCTTTGACTTTTCTTTTACTTTTGACATATCCCCAACGTGTGCCCATACAGTAGTTTTCTCCCACATATGGGGTATCAGCATACTCAGGACAAATTGGACAACAACTTTTGGGGTCCAATTTCTCCTGGTACCCTTGGGAAAATAAAAAAATGGTGACTAAAAGATCATGTTTGTGGAAAAAATACGAATTTTTTATTTTCACGCCCGGGTGTTATAAACTTCTGTGAAGCACTGGGGGGGTCAAAGTGCCCACCACACATCTAGATAAGTTCCTTAGGGGGTCTAGTTTCCAAAATGGTGTCATTTGTGGGGGGGTTCCACTGTTTTGGTACATCAGGAGTTTTCCAAACGCGACATGGTGTCCGATCTCAATTCCAGCCCAAAACGTCAAATGGCGCTGCTTCCCTTCCGAGCTCTGCCATGCCCCCAAATAGTGGTTTACCCCCACATGTGGGGTATCAGCGTACTCAGGACAAATTGCACAATAACTTTTAGGGTCCTGTTACCCTTGGAAAAATAAGAATTGAGGGTGAAAAGATCATTTTTGTGGAAAAAATGTGATTTTTTAATTGTATGGCTTTATGTTATAAACTTCTGTGAAGCCCATGGGGGTTCAAAGTTCTCACCACACATCTAGATAAGTTCCTTAGGGGGTCTAGTTTCCAAAATGGTGTCATTTGTGGGGGGTTTCCACTGTTTTGGTACATCAGGGGTTTTCCAAACGCGACATCGTGTCCGATCTCAATTCCAGCCAAAAGTGTCAAATGGCGCTGCTTCCCTTCCGAGCTCTGCCATGCGCCCAAATAGTGGTTTACCCCCACATGTGGGTTATCAGCGTACTCAGGACAAATTGCACAATAACTTTTAGGGTCCTGTTATCCTTGGGAAAATAAAAATTGGGGTGAAAAGATCATTTTTGTGGAAAAAATATGATTTTTTAATTGTACCGCTGTACGTTATAAACTTCTGTAAAGCCCTTGTGGGTTCAAAGTTCTCACCACATATCTAGATAAGTTCCTTGGGGGGTCTAGTTTCCAAAATGGGGTCACTTGTAGGGGGTTTCCACTGTTTAGGTACATCAGGGACTCTCCAAACATGACATGGCGTCCGATCTGAATTCCAGCAAATTTTGCATTGAAAAAGTCAAACGGCGCTCCTTCCATTCTGAGCTCTGCCATGCGCCGAAACAGTCGTTCCCCCCCACATATCAGGTATCTGCGTACTCAGGACAAATTGCACAATAACTTTTGCAGTTCAATTTCTCCTGTTACCCTTGGTAAAATAAAAAAAATTGATCCTGAAGTATTTTTTTTATGAAAAAAAGTTAGATGTTCATTTTTTTTTAAATATTCAAAAAAATTCCTGTGACGCACCTAAAGGGTTAATAAACTTCTTGAATGTGGTTTTGAGCACCTTAAGGGGTGCAGTTTTTAGAATGGTGTCACTTTTGGGTATTTTCTATCATATAGACCCCTCAAAGTGGCTTCAAATGTGATGTGGTCCTAAAAATAAAATGGTGTTGTAAAAATGAGAAATCGCTGGACAACTTTTAACCCTTATAACTTCCTAACAAAAAAAAATGTTGGTTCCAAAATTGTGCTGATGTAAAGTAAACATGTGGGAAATGTTAGTTATCAAGTTTTTTGTGTGCCGTATCTCTGTGATTTAAGGGCATAAAAATTCAAATTTGGAAAATTGCGAAATTTTCAAAATTTTCGCCAAATTTCCATTTTTCTCACAAATAAACGCAAGTTATTTGAATGAAATTTTACCTCTAACATGAAGTACAATATGTCACGAGAAAACAATGTCAGAATCACCGGGATCCATGGAAGCGTTCCAGAGTTATGACCTCATAAAGGTGCGGTGGTCAGAATTGTAAAAATTGGCCCGGTCATGAACGTGCAAACCACCCTTGGGGGTGAAGGGGTTAAGGTCAAAGTTGGCTCAGTCACTAAGGGGTTAAAATTTTATAAGTAAGTATGTTGAAGTAGGATGCACACTGTGTATCAATTAAAACTGATGATTCAAAAGTGATACTGTATGCAATTGATAAATACTTCATTGACTTAATTTTTTTTTCCTAATATGAGGTTTTCAAGCAATATCCCGTTCATGACTAGTGCTAAATCTCTGCGTCTCCTTTTTGCTTTGTTACTTCAGTTATTATTCTACAGTAATTGACTGCAGTTGATATGTACAAGTTCACCACAAGCTTACAAGCTTATAAGGTAGTAAGCCCACAAACAGCTGATTTCCACTACAGTAAGAACATTATTAGGAAACTGTTACATACAGTATACCACAAAAATTAGTGCACCTCTCACATTTTTGTAAACATTTTATTATATCTTTTCATGGGGCAACACTGGAGATTTGATACTTTCATACAATGCTTTGATACAATGTAAATGTAAATGTCAGTGTACAGCTGGTATAACTGTAATTTAACTGTGCCCTCCAAATAACTCAACACACAGCCATTAACCCCTTTACTCCCAGGGTAGTTTGCATGCTAATGCCTGGGCCAATTTTTACAATTCTGACCACTGTCCCTTTATGAGGTAATAACTCCGGAACGCTTCCATGGATCCCGGTGATTCTGACAATGTTTTCTCATGACATATTTTACTTCATGTATGTGGTAAAAGTTCATTCATATAACTTGCGTTTACTTGTGAAATAAATGCAAATTTGGCAAAAATTTTGAAAATTTCGCAATTTTCCAAATTTGAATTTTTATGCCCTTAAATCACAGAGATATGGCACACAAAAAACATAATAACTAACATTTCCCACATGTTTACTTTACATCAGCTTAATTTTGCAACCAAAATTTTTTTTGTTAGGAAGTTAAAAGGGTTAAAAGTTGACCAGCGATTTCTCATTTTTACAACACCATTTTATTTTTAGGGACCACATCACATTTGAAGTCACTTTGAGGGGTCTATATGATAGAAAATGCCCAAAATGACACCATTCTAAAAACTGCACCCCTCAAGGTGCTCAAAACCACATTCAAAAAGTTTATTAACCCTTCAGGTGCTTCACAGGAATTATTTGAATGTTTAAAAAAATGAACATTTAACTTTTTTCACAAAAAAATTTATTCAGGTCCAATTTTTTTTATTTTACCAAGGGTAACAGGAGATATTGGACTCCAAAAGTCATTGTGCAATTTGTCCTGAGTATGCTGATACCTGATATGTGGTGGTGGACCACTGTTACGGTGCATGGCAGAGCTCAGAAGGGAACGAGCGCCGTTTGACTTTTTAACGCAAAATAAAATTGACTGGAATTGAGATCGGGCGCTATGTCACGTTTGGAGAGCCCCTGATGTGCCTAAACAGTGGAAACTCCCCACAAGTGACCTCATTTTGGAAACACATTCAAGATGTGAAAGGGTGACGTTAAGGGACGTGGATGTGGTGGTGCCCACCATGGCCGTGTGACGGATCCGAAGGTGACCATATCTTGCACTAGGTTCTGTAATAATTTGGTCAGCGCACTACACTACTAACGAACCCAGACAAGTCCTCCACATGACCCAGTCTCAGTAGCCACTGGGCCTCTGAATGCTCAACCCGGTCCTTCTTCCTCCCACCATCAAGAGTCCCAGGAGACATACTGTATGACCACAACCCTGGCCACTCTGAGGAACAGTTTACGTTCCCTTGAAATATGTCAGACCTCCATGCACATGCACCTTTAAAGGTCATGAGGACATGCAGTGATGCCCAAACATTTGAGCACCCATGGCCAGGAGAAAGCCACGTTGGGGAGGGTCAATTAATGTCTGAAGACATGGAGGATAATCATGAGGCACAGTTGCCAGCAGGTCGATGATGAGGCCACTGATCCAACCTGGCACAGTGGCATGCCTAGCGAGCACAGCAGTGCATAGAGGGATGGATCCATAGCAAGAAAACAGGCAAGACGAGATAGTGGTTTGACCAGAGGTATATCTCAGTCAACTGTTCAACTGAGCTCCCCACTCAGATAACAGGCCAAGGGTTCACTGTTCCCCTGTATAGCAGTTTTTTCTGAAAGTCCTTCAGATAAAACAACTGTAATTTGCAATATCTGCCAAACCAAACTAAAGCCCCCGTCACACATAGCGATCTCGCTAGCGAGATCGCTGCTGAGTCACAAGTTTTGTGACGCAACAGCGATCTCACCAGCAAGATTGCTGTGTGTGACACTGACCAGCGACCGGCCCCCCTGCCGGTTATCGCTGATCATCCTGGAATGGCCAAGACATTTTTTTGATCGCTGGTTTCCCGCTGGACAGCACACATCGCTGCGTGTGACAGGCGGGAGACCAGCGATCAGCGAGCAGGAGCTGGAAACTAAGGTAAATGTCGGGTTTCTAAGCTGTTTAGAAACCCGATGTGTACCTTAGTTACCAGTGCGCTGGTGCAGGGAGCTGGTAACCAAGGTACACATCGGGTTTCTAAGTGCCGGGTACTGCTTAGAAACCTGATGTGTACCTTGGTTGCCAGCTCCCTGCACCAGCGCGCTGGTAACTAAGGTACACAGTGGGTAACTAAGCGACGTGTGTCGCTTGTTACCCTCCTGTCATTGGTGCTGATCACTGGTGAAGCTGCCTGTTTGGCAGCTCATCAGCGATCATGTAGCGACACACCATTGATCCTGACAAGGTAATATCATTGTTGGGATTGTTGTTGCGTTGCTATGTGTGACGTGGGCCCTAAGAAGAGGCAAGAACACTGCCAACATGAGCATCACTAGCATACAAAAGCACATGGCAACCAAGCATGCCAGTAGGTGGGCGGAACACCTGGGTACCAAATCTGTGTCTGAGGGTGAAATCATTGCCCCTTTCCCTATGTTATGACATTCCCAATCTGCTGACCATGAAAAAGGCACTGATGCCTCCTGCCCACAACCAGCGGTTGCACACACACAACATTCAACAACCACATCCACTTCGTTGTCCCAGCCACAGCGTTCAGTTGTCCCTGTCGCAGATGTTTACTAGAAATATCGACTCACCCATCCACAGGCCCAAATGCTAAACACCTACATTGCCTAAATGCTAAACACCTACATTGCCTGAATGCTAGCCCTGGAAATGTTGCCTCTTGGCGGCCTGTTATGATTGAGTCACCGCAGGAGGCAAAAACAGAAATGCAAGCTAAGTCCAGAAAACCAGAGAGGTTGGCAGCTATCGGATTGCAGACCCCTGAACCTATCAACACAACTAGCAGTAGCCGTGGGGGGTTCCTACGATGCCCTAGACCCCTCGATCACAGCCGGAGAACTAGATAGCCTAAAGACAGAAAGGGAAATCTAAACTGCCCCAGAGCAGACCCCAAAGCAAAAGGCAGCCCCCCCACATATAATGACAGTGAAGCAAGAAGAAAGAACACAACACAGACAGAAAGATAGACTGAGCAAAGACGGGGCCCAAGCTAACTAGATAGGAAAGGACAGGAAGGCTGCTGTCTGCAATCCGTGAAAAACCCTATGAAAATAAGAGCCAACAGACTGACAGTGAAAAAGGCCCTGAAGACGCTAGGCTTCAAAAAGACTATGTCAGTACTCAGGAATATTCTGAAGACAGAGCAACAGGCAAAAGGAAATTCAGCTCACCCCAGCAGGGAATGGCAGAATCAGCAAAGCAAGGCAAAAAGCAAAACACAAAAGCAAAAAGGCAAGGCAGCAAACTTCGCTTTAGAGGAGAAGGAATCAGACTGGTGTCCTTGAAGTCCACAGAGAAATCACCCGCAGGGCAGAAGGGCGTCGGCAGCCTTATATCCAGTCAGTGACTCCACTCAGCCAATCATCATCTTTAGGCTCAGGTGCCTGATAATCAGGCTCACTACCTTCCCTCACCAGAATAGGGAGCTCACCAGACCTCAGTGACGAAGGGGAAAATGAACTCACAACAGCGGCCCCAAGGTACTTGATTCCCAGCAGACACTATTTTTCCCAGTGTGCCTTCCCCACGTTACATAATCACGTGTTACACAATATCAGCTGTGCTCTGGCCAACGCAGTCACAGGGAAGGTCCACCTAACCACAGATATGTGGACAAGTTCTTGTGGATAGGGACGAAACATTTCCCTGATGGCATGCTGGGTTAACCTGGTGGAGTCTGGGACAAAGTCAGAGGCTGGGTCATCACACATCTTACCCATACCAAGAATAGCAGTCCCAACTTCCATCAGGGTTTCAGTATCCTCATATTCAACCAACTGTCTCTCCTCCACCTCCTCATCCTCTGTGGAAGTAGCCTCCCCATCACTCCCCGGCTGGGAAATCTACAGCACTGCCTTGGCGAAGTGGCAGCACACTCTGATGAAGCTCATCTGTTTAAGTGATTAAGCTCACAATACAGCTGAGCTGTTGAAAGGGATAAAAGAACAGACCGAGCAGTGGCGCTCCTCACTGAACCTCTAACCAGGTCTGGTTGTGTGCAATAATACTCGTAACTAGAGTTGAGCGACTTTTGGTTTTTTAGGGTCGCGTTTCGTTTCGTGAAACCCGACTTTTCCAAAAGTCGGGTCGAGCAAGATCGTCCGATTATAGGGAAAAGTCGGGGTCATCCCGAAACACGAAACCCAATGTAAGTCAATGGGGAATAAAAGTCGGCAGTGAGAGGAGGACAGGAAACACACCTACAGTGCCCATTTGAATGCCAAAAGCATCAATTCTTCTTACTTAAGCTTGTCAACCTTAATTAACTTCATAATACAAGTTACGCACTGAAAAATGGGGGTTATTTGGCTAAAGTTGTGGGGGGGTAGGGCTGGCTCCAGGTTTTCATGTGCGCTGGGCGAAAGAGCGCCCCTTTAACACATACCACAACTCATCATGCTCCGATACGGCAGAGAAATAGCGGTATAGTACAATGAAAAATACTTCACTTTTTACATCTCATGACGAGGCCCATCTATTTCTCCATACAGAATCATTGGTCCCATATAATGTTTGAAACAGTATATGATGAGCTCCACATAATGCTACAGTATATGTTGGTCCCCATGGATGAAGCTCCACTGTCTTATGGGCCCAAATAATGCTCCAAACATAATGGGCCCCATTTCTACTGCTCTAGTGTATAATGGGCCCTGTAAATGCTGCTCCAGTGTCTGATGTCCACCTTTGGAATGTTCCAGTGTATGGTGGGCACCATCTATCATTCTCCAGAGTATAGTGCTCCCCAAAAATTGCTGTCCCAACATTGAAAACAATCAAATAAGTCTCCTCGCTAGGGAATCCCTGTACTTGTCTGGACTCCTCGTCGTCCCCATCTTCCATCTCACTGCACAGTATTTCAACTTTGCAAGTGCTGTGATCCTGAGCAAGCAGGGGAGGGCCCACTCGTTGGCGACGGCACTGGCACAGGGCCCCTGATAGTACGGTGGTGTGTCTGATGGTGGGTGGGCCGAACCTGCACTTTCATCTGCAGCTTCCTCTTTGTCACCGTGTAAGATGGAACTGTATATGGGAAGGGTAACCTGAGTTTCATCAGGGTCAGATTCAGGCCGAGTACCGTGAGAGGGGAATGTAGTGGTCTGGGTCAATGTACCAGCAGATTCATCGAGCAGTGGCTGGGCATCAGTGCACTTGTGTCGCCCCCAGGAGTACGGTCGCCACAGTGGCATTACCTTCTTCCTAGGGAGTGTGATGTCATGCTTGGGAGCAACGAAGGATCTCTCTAGCAGGTTAACTGATTGGGCGACGTTATTCCCACGAGTCATGACCCTCCAAACAGCGTTCATGAAGGCAAAGTGTTTGTTTTACGTGGGCAGTATGGTTGCAAAGCTGAACCTTAAAGGAATGTCCAGAAGGGCACCACCAGGAGTGGAGCCTACGGTTAAATTCGACTCCACCTGGGAAACCTCAACCATGCCAGCTACAGAACAGATGCACACATTGCAAGCTTAATTTCGTTAACGAACGAGACTCCGTCATGCCCCGCGGTCCAAGTCCGGCTTACTAGAGGGACACGTGAGGCTCTGGCACATGAGATTGGCCAATAACTGGTGTGTCATGCCATTACATGTCCGTGGCTGCATGTGCGCTACACTGAAAAGGCCATCGTTTGTCGCTTACAGGTGCAGATAACCCGCTGAACAACGTTAGTGATGGGGATCACTGATGACAATTATTACCCGCGAACAATGATTTCCCAGTAAGTGCAGGTCAACCGCAGTTCTGGAATTAGGCCTAACCGTCATTCCTGAAAAAATGAAAAACTTACGTGTGCAAAACACAGGTGCTGTAGCTTGCTTAACAGCTCGCCAGCCGTTCTCACGCCCAGTATGGATTGCACGTGATTGCACAAATGTTAGAAAGGGTACCGTATCCCCGGATAACATGTATGGATAGCGTACACATTCAAAATATATGTCTATACATCAGGAGGCAGGCTCAGACGGTGTTAGGCCCAGTATGGATTGCACGTGATTGCACAAAGGTTAGAAAGGGTACCGTATCCCCGGATAACATGTATGGATAGCGTACACATTCAAAATATATGTCTGTACATCAGGAGGCAGGCTCAGACAGTGTTAGGCCCAGTATGGATTGCACGTGATTGCACAAAGGTTAGAAAGGGTACCGTATCCCCGGATAACATGTATGAATAGCGTACACATTCAAAATATATGTCTGTACATCAGGAGGCAGGCTCAGACGGTGTTAGGCCCAGTATGGATTGCACGAGATTGCACAAAGGTTAGAAAGGGTACTGTATCCCCGGATAACATGTATGAATAGCGTACACATTCAAAATATATGTCTGTACATCAGGAGGCAGGCTCAGACGGTGTTAGGCCCAGTATGGATTGCACGTGATTGCACAAAGGTTAGAAAGGGTACCGTATCCCCGGATAACATGTATGAATAGCGTACACATTCAAAATATATGTCTGTACATCAGGAGGCAGGCTCAGACGGTGTTAGGCCCAGTATGGATTGCACGTGATTGCACAAAGGTTAGAAAGGGTACCGTATCCCCGGATAACATGTATGAATAGCGTACACATTCAAAATATATGTCTGTACATCAGGAGGCAGGCTCAGACGGTGTCAGGCACAGTATGGATTTGACGGCCCAGATTACACAGCGGAGGAGCAGGGAGAGGTAAAGATTGCAAATGCTGGGGCCCTGCCCAAGCAAGGGGGGCCCACTCGTGGGCGTCGGTACTGGCACTGGGCCCCTCATAGTACGGCAGTGTGTCTGACGGCGGGTGTGCACCACCACCGTCAGAGACACTTGATTGCACTATGAGGGACCCTGTGCCAGTGCCCGCAACCAAGAGTCAGCCTACCCACCTGTCCAGGGCAACGGCACTCGCACGGTGTCGTGCGGTAGGTGGTGACCCCGGCCATGGGGGGGGAGGCAGCACAGTTAGGGAGTTTTAGAAAGTGGCATATGTTGATGTTGGACATTCAGCTGATGCAAAAGGCGAAATAGGTCAAGTCCCAGGAAGAGGTGGACCAAAGCAAGCCATTTTTCTGTCACCTATGTGTCATCAGGGGAAGGTGGGACAAAATCCTTGGAAACCCATGCATGGTTCATTTTAATGAAGGTTAGATCATCCACATTTTGGGTTGACAGACGGGTCCTTTTTTCTGTCAGGATTGATCCAGCTGCACTGAAGACTCTTTCCGATAGCACACTTGCAGCTGGGCAAGCGAGCTCCTGTAAGGCATATTGGGCCAATTCAGGCCAGGTGTCCAGTTTAGCGGCCCAATAGTTAAAGGGGAATGACCTGTGTGGGAGAACATCGATATGGGAGGAAAAGTAGTTTGTAACCATAGTTGACAACTGCTGTCTCCTGTCACTTTCCATCGATGCAGTATTACCAGTTGTGTGAGCGGTATTTGAAAAATCAGTCCACAACATTGTCATGAAACCCCTGTCTCCAACGCCACTTCTGCTGTGTGCACCACGAACACCTCTGCCAAGCTGCCCCCTGCCCATACGGCTCGTGTGAGAACCATCACCGCTGCTGTGTGCTGGGAATGCCTCAAGCAACCGATTTACCAGAGTTGCTTGTTTATTAGCCAATATTGGGTCAAGGTTCTCCTGTGGCATGATGTTTTGTAATTTGCCTTTATAGCGTGGATCCAGGATGCTGGCCAACCAGTAGTCGTTATCGTTCATCATTTTGGCAATGCGTGGGTCCCTTTTTAGGATCTGCAAGGCATAATCTGACATGTGGGCCAATGTTCCCGGTGTCAATGATGCACTGCGAGTGCTGGTTGGAGGAGCACTTTCTGGCAAATCCACATCCCTCCAGTCACGCACAAACCCTGTACCTGACCTTGCCACGCCAACATTTTCACTTGCCCCACGAGATGCATCCTCCTCCCCTAAGTAATCATCCCCATCATCCTCCTCCTCCTCCTCTTCTTCCTCCACCTCATCCAGGAGAGGTCCCTGAGCAGACAATGGCTGAATGTCATCAAGGATTCCCTCCTCCTCTTCCTCCTCATCAACATTGGCTGCAGACGCCTGCTCCTTAAGGTGCGTCACAGTTTGCATGAGCAGACGCATAAGTGGAATGCTCATGCTTAGGATGGCGTCGTCTGCGCTTACCAGCCGTGTGCATTCCTCAAAACACTGAAGGACTTTACAGAGGTCTTTCAGCTTCGACCACTGCACACCTGTCAACTCCATGTCTGCTCTCAAAGTGCCTGTCCGTGTATCCTCCCACAAATGCATTATGGCCTGCCTCTGCTCGCACAGCCGCTCCACCATGTACAGGGTGGAGTTCCACCTTGTTGCAATGTCGATAATGAGGCGGTGGTTGGGAAGGTGGAGCAATCGCTGCAGCTTCTGCATACGAACGGAGTGTACAGGCGACCGGCGGATGTGCGCGCACAGTCTTCGCACCTTCTGGAGCAGGGCTGTTAACTCCGGATAATTTTTGAGGAAGCACTGCACCACCAGGTTCAAGGTGTGAGCCAAGCAAGGTATATGGCTGAGTTTTGAAAGGGCTATGGCTGCCACAAAATTACGGCCATTATCACTAACTACCTTGCCTGCCTCAAGATGTACACTGCCCAGCCATGACTCAGTTTGTCACTTCAAGTACTCGGCCAGCACCTCGGCGGTGTGTCTGTTGCCCAAACACATCATCTGCAACACAGCCTGCTGACGCTTTCTACTAGCTGCTCGATAGGGGGACACATCGTGTGCAACAGTAGCAGCTGCAGATGGAGTGCTCGTACGACTGCGCTCTGTGGACGAGCTTTCGTTTCTGGAGGAGGAGGAGGAGGAGGGTCAAATGCCTACAGCCAACTGTTTCCTATACCGTGGGCTAGGCAGCACTGTCCCACCACCGCTGTCCCCTGTGGACCCTGCATCCACCACATTAACCCAGTGCGCAGTGATGGACACGTAACGGCCCTGGCCATGCCGACTGGACCATGCATCAGTTGTGAGGTGCACCTTTCCGCTCACTGACTGCTTGAGTGCATGGACAATGCGGTCTTTCACATGATGGTGGAGGGCTGTATTGGCTTTGCGAGAGAAGAAGTGGCGACTGGGTAGGTCATAGCGTGGTACTGCATAGGCCATGAGTTCGCGGAAAGCTGTGCTTTCCACCAACCGAAAGGGCATCATCTCAAACGAGATTAGTTTGGCAATGTGGGCGTTCAAACCCAGTGTACGCGGATGAGAGACTGAGTACTTTCTTGACCTACTCATAGTGTCTGGGAGGGTGAGCTGGACTTGAGAGCTGCATATGGTGGAAGTAGCGGTGGACAGGGCGGACTGAGAGAGGGTTGATGATGGTGATGGAGTTGGTGTTCTTTCTGATGGCCTAGAATCAGTCTTTCGTTGATATAACAGTGGGATTCCCTGACTGCTGTGGCCTTGCAACGACACCTCAACATTTGCTGCTGTACTAACCGGTGGGCTTACAGTGGGGGAAACAATGTAGCGTTGCTGACTACCTTCGCTGTGATCAGTTGCACATGTGGCACTTGAGGTTTGGTGTTGTGTCCACGCTTGCAAGTGCATGCTGGTTAAATGTCTAAGCATGCAACTGGTATTCAAATTTTTCAGATTTTTCCCTCGGCTAAAGGTCTTTGCGCACTTCTTACAGATAACCTTGGCCTAATCATGAGGATTTTGGTCAAAAAAGTGCCACACTGCACTCTTCCTACTTTGGCAGACATTTTGCGGCCTAGCACGCTGTGATCTTTTGACCCTCTGGACAAGCTGTCCAGCAACTCTTTTGATGTTTGGAACCTGTCTTTGGAGTGCTCCGGGCCTGCCAGATAACAGCTGTTGCGATGTCGATGTCTGCTGTGGATGCTCCTCATCTGAGCTATTGGAAGCAGCACCCTCTTCCCCCAATGGATGCCAATCTGGGTCAACAACTGGGTCATCTATCACCTCCTCTTCTATGTCATGTGCACCTTCCTCTGTGTCACCGTGTATGGTGGTATAGTGTGCGGGAAGGGGCACCTGAGTCTCATCAGGGTCAGAATCTGGCTCTGTACACTGCGAGGACAATGTAGTGCTCTGAATGAATGTACCAGCAGAATCATCTATCAGCGGCTGTGCATCAGTGCACTCCATGTCAGATTCATCTTGGCCTGGGTAATTCACCATTTGACTTGATAATCCAGGCATGGTATGTGAAAACGGCTCCATGGAGTAATCAGTAGTATGGCCTGCGTCATCCTTCAATCTTGGTTGGGGTGAAGGACACAAGGAAAGGTGTGGTTCATGAACATGAGCCTCCAATGACGACTCAGTGCTTTTACTTTTTACAACTGAAGAAGAGGAGGCGATAGAGCTGGAGGCTGAGTCAGCAATGTAAGACAAAACTTTTTCCTGATGCTGTGGCTTTAAAAGCGGTTTGCCAACTCCTAGAAAACTAAGCGTTCGAGGCCTTATGTAGCCAGACGATGACGCAGGCTCAACTCCTCCTGCATTTGGTCCTATTTTGCTCTTGCCACTACCATCAGATCCACCACCAACACCATCATTACCAGCTGCCAACCCCCGCCCAATTCCACGGCCTCTTCCACCAGCCTTCCTCATTTTTGGTAGAAATGTAGACAAAATCCAACAAACTATATAGTAATGTAAAACAAGGTACAAGGTGTCTATAGGACAGGGGAGATTTTGAATTTCTGCAGACACTTGTGGACACTGGACACTTTTGGATTGTGTGAGGCCCACTGATATCTGAGCGCTATGTCACAGGCTCGATGGCACAGCTATGACAAAAGTGACGAGAGGATAAGGGAGATTTTGAATTTCTGCAGACACTTGTGGACACTGGAAACTTTTGGATTGTGTGAGGCCCACTGATATCTGAGCGCTATGTCACAGGCTCGATGGCACAGCTGTGACAAAAGTGACGAGAGGATAAGGGAGATTTTGAATTTCTGCAGACACTTGTGGACACTGGACACTTTTGGATTGTGTGAGGGCCACTGATATCTGAGCGCTATGTCACAGGCTCGATGGCACAGCTGTGACCAAAGTGACTAGAGGATAAAGGAGATTTTGAATTTCTGCACACACTTGTGGACACTGGACACTTTTGGATTGTTTGAGGCCCAATGAATATCTGAGCGCTATGTGACAGGCTCGATGGCACAGCTGTGACCAAAGTGACTAGAGGATAAGGGAGATTTTGAATTTCTGCACACACTTGTGGACACTGGACACTTTTGTATTGTGTGAGGCCCAATGAATATCTGAGCGCTATGTGACAGGCTCGATGGCACAGCTGTGACCAAAGTGACTAGAGGATAAAGGAGATTTTGAATTTCTGCACACACTTGTGGACACTGGACACTTTTGGATTGTGTGAGGCCCAATGAATATCTGAGCGCTATGTGACAGGCTCGATGGCACAGCTGTGACCAAAGTGACTAGAGGATAAAGGAGATTTTGAATTTCTGCACACACTTGTGGACACTGGACACTTTTGGATTGTGTGAGGCCCAATGAATATCTGAGCGCTATGTGACAGGCTCGATGGCACAGCTGTGACAAAAGTGACGAGAGGATAAGGGAGATTTTGAATTTCTGCAGACACTTGTGCACACTTGACACTTTTGGATTGTGTGAGGCACAATGAATATCTGAGCGCTATGTGACAGGCTCGATGGCACAGCTGTGACCAAAGTGACTAGAGGATAAAGGAGATTTTGAATTTCTGCACACACTTGTGTACACTGGACACTTTTGGATTGTGTGAGGCCCAATGAATATCTGAGCGCTATGTGACAGGCTCGATGGCACAGCTGTGACAAAAGTGACGAGAGGATAAGGGAGATTTTGAATTTCTGCAGACACTTGTGGACACCGGACACTTTTGGATTGTGTGAGGGCCACTGATATCTGAGCGCTATGTCACAGGCTCGATGGCACAGCTGTGACCAAAGTGACTAGTCGATAAAGGAGATTTTGAATTTCTGCACACACTTGTGGACACTGGACACTTTTGGATTGTGTGAGGCCCAATGAATATCTGAGCGCTATGTGACAGGCTCGATGGCACAGCTGTGACAAAAGTGACGAGAGGATAAGGGAGATTTTGAATTTCTGCAGACACTTGTGGACACTGGACACTTTTGGATTGTGTGAGGGCCACTGATATCTGAGCGCTATGTCACAGGCTCGATGGCACAGCTGTGACCAAAGTGACTAGAGGATAAAGGAGATTTTGAATTTCTGCACACACTTGTGGACACTGGACACTTTTGGATTGTGTGAGGCCCAATGAATATCTGAGCGCTATGTGACAGGCTCGATGGCACAGCTGTGACAAAAGTGACGAGAGGATAAGGGAGATTTTGAATTTCTGCAGACACTTGTGGACACTGGACACTTTTGGATTGTGTGAGGCCCAATGAATATCTGAGCGCTATGTCACAGGCTCGATGGCACAGCTGTGACCAAAGTGACTAGAGGATAAAGGAGATTTTGAATTTCTGCACACACTTGTGGACACTGGACACTTTTGGATTGTGTGAGGCCCAATGAATATCTGAGCGCTATGTGACAGGCTCGATGGCACAGCTGTGACCAAAGTGACGAGAGGATAAGGGAGATTTTGAATTTCTGCAGACACTTGTGGACACTGGACACTTTTGGATTGTGTGAGGCCCAATGAATATCTGAGCGCTATGTGACAGGCTAGATGGCACAGCTGTGACAAAAGTGACGAGAGGATAAGGGAGATTTTGAATTTCTGCAGACACTTGTGGACACTGGACACTTTTGGATTGTGTGAGGCCCAATGAATATCTGAGCGCTATGTGACAGGCTCGATGGCACAGCTGTGACAAAAGAGACGAGAGGATAAGGGAGATTTTGAATTTCTGCAGACACTTGTGGACACTGGACACTTTTGGATTGTGTGAGGGCCACTGATATCTGAGCGCTATGTGACATGCTCGATGGCACAGCTGTGACCAAAGTGACTAGAGGATAAAGGAGATTTTGAATTTCTGCACACACTTGTGGACACTGGACACTTTTGGATTGTGTGAGGCCCAATGAATATCTGAGCGCTATGTGACAGGCTCGATGGCACAGCTGTGACAAAAGTGACGAGAGGATAAGGGAGATTTTGAATTTCTGCAGACACTTGTGGACACTGGACACTTTTGGATTGTGTGAGGGCCACTGATATCTGAGCGCTGTGTCACAGGCTCGATGGCACAGCTGTGACAAAAGTGACGAGAGGATAAGGGAGATTTTGAATTTCTGCAGACACTTGTGGACACTGGACACTTTTGGATTGTGTGAGGCCCACTGATATCTGACTGCTATGTCACAGGCTCGATGGCACAGCTGTGACAAAAGTGACTAGAGGATAAGGGAGATTGGATTGCTTTTAAAAAAGCAGTTTGCGGAGCAGTGGGTAAACAGCAATGCCAGCCTGTCAGGAAGCCTTAAAATGCAGCCCAACAACCAACACCACTGATACACCACAATATAGCCTCCCCTTGCACTGCACACACAGTGACTGGTGTGTTGTGCAGGCCAAATCGCTAGCAGCAGAAGCAGTTTTTTTTTCTTCTCAACAGGACAAAAAAAAAAATTGGGATTGCTTTTAAAAAAGCAGTTTGCGGAGCAGTGGGTAAACAGCAATGCAGGAATGTCAGGAAGCCTTAGAAGGCAGCCCAACAACCAACACCACTGATACACCACTATATAGCCTCCCCTTGCACTGCACACACAGTGACTGGTGTGTTGTGCAGGCCAAATCGCTAGCAGCAGAAGCAGTTTTGTTTTTTTTTCTTCTCAGCAGGACAAAAAAAAAAAATTGGGATTGCTTTTAAAAAAGCAGTTTGCGGAGCAGTGGGTAAACAGCAATGCAGGAATGTCAGGAAGCCTTAGAAGGCAGCCCAACAACCAACACCACTGATACACCACTATATAGCCTCCCCTTGCACTGCACACACAGTGACTGGTGTGTTGTGCAGGCCAAATCGCTAGCAGCAGAAGCAGTTTTTTTGTCTTCTTCCCTGCCTAACGCTCTCCCTACAGAATCAGCAGCAACCTCTCCCTATACTGAGATTGGCAGAAGTAAGATGGCGGTCGGCGTGCATGCCCTTTTATACCCCCTGTGACGCCCACCAAAGCAAGCCAATCACTTGCATGCCCTTCTGAAAGATAGTGGTGACCCCTGCCTATGTCATCACGTTGCCCACAGTGTCCGTGGATCCTGATTGTCTGAAAAAGAGCGCAAAACAAACTTTTGAAACGCGACTTTGGCGCGTAAGTCGCCGACCTCGTGGCCGACCTCATCCTAGGGTCGGGTTTCGTTTCATGAAACCCGACTTTGCCAAAAGTCGGCGACTTTTTGAAATTTTTTGACCCGTTTTGCTCAACTCTACTCTATACTCCTCCTTCTAGACCTGTCTTCTGCTTTCGACACAGTTGACCACTGCCTCCTACTACAGATCCTCTCCTCCTTTGGCATCAAAGACCTCATGTTATCCTGGATCTCCTCATACCTTTCCAACCGCACATTCAGCGTCTCCCACTCTCACACTACCTCCTCATCCCACCCTTTCTCTGTTGGAGTCCCTCAAGGCTCTGTTCTAGGAGCCCTACTCTTCTCAATCTACACACTTGGCCTGGGGCAACTCATAAAGTCCCATGGATTTCTGTACCACCTTTATACCGATGATACTCATATCTACCTCTCTGCTCTCCAGAATCCCAGAGTGTCTATCAGCCATATCCTCCTTTTTCTCCTCTCACTTCCTCAAACTCAATGTGGACAAATCTGAACTAATCATCATTCCCCCATCTCAGATCTTCCTTACCCGACCTTTCTATAACAATTGACGACATCATGCTTTCCCCCGTATTGGAGGTACGCTGCCTCGGAGTAACTCTTGACTCTGCCCTGTCCTTCAAACCGCATATCCAAGCTCTTTCCACCTCCTGTTGCCTCCAGCTCAAAAATATTTCCAGAATCCATCCCTTCCTCAACCCTCAATCTACTAAACTATTTGTGCATGCCCTCATCATCTCCCGCCTCGACTATTGCAACATCCTTTTCTGTGGCCTCCCTGCTAACACCCTTGCACCTCTCCAGTCCATCCTCAACTCTGTCGCATGGACTAATTCATCTCTCTCCTCGCTACTCCTCCGCTTCTCCCCTCTGCAAATCTCTTCACTGGCTCCCATTCCCTCAGCGTATCCAATTCAAATTACTAATACTGACCTACAGTCGGACTACTAGCATAGAGGTGGCCGTGCCCAGTGTCCAGGCATAGCAATAGTGTCTCCAAAAATTAGCCCAAGGGGCATGATAGCATGGTTGATGAAGGAAGAAGGGTCTCACTCTCATCACAAGTGCCTCTGATGGGAAACATTAACTTAACATTGTTTATAGCTTATTGACCATGAGGTACATGTGTCAGAAGCAGGTTTTGAAAACATGTGTAAGAAGAAGAAAAGAGGCTAGTATGGGAATAGAATGGGATGGATGTGATCACCAATTTAAAAAAAAAACATGTTGGGATACTGTCATCTGGAGGGCTTAAATACTGTTGCGAAATCCAGTTCTTGTTAAATTTTATCAGAGTCAGCCTGTCTGCATTCTTTGTAGTCAACCATGTGTGTGTATCTGTGATTGCCCCCAGCGGCACTGAAAACTTGCTCTGACGTCACACTAGCAGCAGGGCAGGCCAGCACCTCTAAGGCATAGGATGAGAGGTCGGGCCAACTATGCAGCTTGGATACCCAGTAATTAAATGGTACAGAAGCATCAGGAAGGATGCAGGTATGGTCACTTAGATTGTCGTTGACCATCTTGTTCAACTTCTCCCTCCTTGACATGGCTACTGCTGCAGCTAGTCCTTGGTGATGAGCCGGTTTATTGAAGATGGCCCAGTTTGTGGACATTTTACTACCACTTCTTTTGGACCTGCTTGGCATATCTCTCCCCATTAATGCATGCTATTGCACAGAGCTGGTATCTCTGCTAGCAGTGGTGTCTGAGGGTGCTGTTGCCATCAAATTATCGACAACGGCCTCCTTGAAGAATTCCATTGTGAAACTCCTTGGTGACTGCAACAGTAGCGAAGGAATTTTGTCGTTGTACCGTGGGTCTAGAAAGGTGGCCAACCAGTATAGGTTGCTATTGAAAATGTGGATTACACAAGGGTCTTGGCACAGACAGTCAGATATGAAGTGTGCCAAGCTGCATGGAGGCAATACCCAACCTCTCCTCACACTGACTCTCCTCTTCCACCTCCTCTTCAGCCCACCCATGCTGGACAGACATGAAGCTGGGGTTTAGATTCCCCTCTGTAGCATGAGGTGTCCCCTCGGTACCACTGAAAAAGAAGTCCTCTCCCTTCTCATTTTCATCATCATCTTCATCCCCCAATGTTACCTGATGATATTGGCTGGGCTGGGTAGGATCACCCATTGTGAAATCTTGCTCCACACCCAGCTGCTGGGCACGCAAAGATTCCATTTTTTGATTCTGCAGAGATTTTTTCAGCAGACATAGCATAGAGATGGTTACACTGATAAAGGCTTGATCACCGCTCACATACTTGGTGCAGTACTCAAAGTTAACAAGCACCTCACAAATAACAGCGATGCACACCCACTCGACAGTTGTTATGTGTCTTGGCTGAGTCTCAGTGTGACGGGCATGTTTAAGCTGGTATTCAGAAAGTGCGCTCTGCTGCTCACTTACCCTTGCCAACATATGATATGTTGCATACCACCATGTTGGCAGGTCGCAAATCAGTCTGTGGTTTGGCAAATTAAATTGCTTTTGAAGCGCTGCAAGATCGGCAACAGCGGTTGAGGAGTGGCGGAAATGGGCGCAAATACAGCACACCTTCTCAAGTAGGTACTGCAAGTCAGGGTATGTTTTTATAAATTTCTGCACCACCAGGTTCAGCACGTGAGCTATGCATGGCACATGTACCAGCTTCCCAAGCTTTAAAGCCGCCACCAGGTTTCGCCCATTGTCGCAGACAACCAGGCCAGATTGGAGTTGCAGTGGGGAGAGCCACTGATCGGTCTGTTGTTTTATTCCTTGCCACAGCTCTGCTGCAGTGTGTGGTGCTTCATCTAAGCAGATCAGCTTCAGCAGAGCGTTTTGCCGCTTTGCCGATATGCTGCTTCACAGCTCCCAACTTGGGAGTGATGTATAGGGTAATTCAGCATAGGATGACGAAGAGGAAGAGGGGAGACTGGATGTATATGATGAGGCGGAAACCCTGATTGAGGTTGGGGCCGCTATTCGTGGCGTGGGTAGGATGTGTTGATGGTCCAGTTTGAGACTTTGTCCCACCCTCCACCAGGTTCAGCCAGTGTGCTGTGACAGAGATGTATCGTCCCTGGCCACAATTACTTGTCTTGTCCACGTGTCTGTTGTAAGATGGACCTTCCCGG
Source organism: Dendrobates tinctorius (assembly GCF_039654945.1). NCBI lineage: Eukaryota > Metazoa > Chordata > Amphibia > Anura > Dendrobatidae > Dendrobates > Dendrobates tinctorius. The sequence goes on from NW_027361671.1 coordinate 80,980,985, forward strand.
TTACGGCATTAGTGAGAGCACGCTTTAGATTGTTTAAGACATGCTGGTGTAACGCGGGGACAGCACAGTGGGAAAAATAGTGCTGGCAGGGAACTGAGTATCGTGGGGCAGCCACAGCCAAAAGATCACGGAAAGACTGTGTCCCCACAAGCCTAAACGGCAACATCTCCACGGCTAGCAACTTGGCAATGTGCGCGTTCAGTATTTGTACTTGTGGGTGCGCGGCTTGGTATTTACGCCTCCTTTCATACATCTGGGGCATGGACAATTGAGCGCTTTCCTGGGACAAACAAGTGGATGAGCTTGTTGTGGCCTGTGTCTGTGCAAACGCAGCTTGTGAGCAAGAGGTATGATGATCACCTGCTTACTGCCCAGCAGATTGGTGAGGCTGTATAACAGGCGATATGGCAGTGGTTTGACCCTCAGTTGCAGACACTGATTTGGTACCCTGTTGTTCAGCTCACCGACTAGGGTGCTTGGCTGCCATGTGTTTCCACATACTGGTGGTGCTTTGGTTGCCTTTGCCTCTGCTCAGCTTCCTATGGCAGATGCTACAGATGACAACATTTGGTCCAGAAGGACTATCGGAAATAAATTTCCAGACAGCGGCTGAACGCACCCTTGCCTTGACTTGGGGCACAGAGGGATTGCTCTTGGCAACAGTTGACACACTTTGCACTCTGCTCAAACCAGTAGCCCTTGGTGCCTTTGTTGGTACTACGTATCCACCTTCATCCTCTGTGCTGCTGTGCTGGCTATGCGTGCCAACAACCTAGGTCGGATCGGTGGTCTCATCATCGACCACCTCATCGTCCATGTCATCCTCCTTCTGAGTTGATATTGGCGACTGAACAGATGGCAACTGTGTGTCATCACCATCAGCCTCCACCTCTTCACCCGGTATATCACGTGGATGAAAGTGGCTTTCTTATGGACATGGGGTTTCAAATATTTGGCCATCTTCAACAGACGATACCCCTTCATGTTCCTCTTCAATGTCGCGCGGTGAGAGGCCAGAGGCAAGAGAAAGAAAATGGACCAAAGAGATCCTCGGAGTGACCAAGGTGGGGGTCAAATGTTTCCTGTGACTCCTGACCAGGTGATGAACTAGGAACAGGTTGAAAATAGGATGAACCAGCATTATCTGTATGGACAGTAGACTGTTTCGTCATAGACGATTGGGTACTGCTAGAACATTTCATGGAGGCCTTGCCAGCCATCCACAAGACATTATCTGCTCTTGTTCTTCTGGCTTCCAGGCCCGTTTATGTTCCAGACTGAGAAATTTTGCCAGGAAACTAGATTCATCAACCTTCTTCAATCTCCCAGGTGCTGTGCCTTGTTGGGCACCAACGACCCCACGTCCACGTCCCTTCACAACAGCCTTTTTAGGAATTTTGGATTTTTCTGCCATAGTTGCAGATGTTCAGATGCAGATATTGGGGAACAAATAGCAGCTAGTACGTTAGTACCCTGAGGTTTAAGGCAAGAATACGCAGCCCAGACACCACACAAGACAGTGGTGCTGCCTGCGTGTCAGTTGTGCAGTACCGTGCGTGCGTACTATTTGCTGTTATCATGTGAACGCAGCACGGTAGCAGCACAAAAAACTGTCCTGAGGTTTATGGCAAGAATACGCACCGCAGACACCACACAAGACAGTGGTGCTGCCTACGTGTTAGTTGTGCAGTACCGTGCGTGCTATTTGCTGTGAACGCAGCACGGCAGCAGCATAAAAAATCTGCCCTGAGGATTAAGGCAAGAATACGCAGCCCAGACACCACACAAGACAGTGATGCTGCCTGCGTGTCAGTTGTGCAGTACCGTGCGTACGTACTATTTGCTGTTATTATGTGAACGCAGCATGCTAGCAGCACAAAAAACTGCCATGAGGGTTAAGGCAAGAATACGCACCCCAGACACCACACAAGACAGTGGTGCTGCCTGCGTGCTAGTTGTGCAGTACCGTGCGTGCTATTTGCTGTGAATGCAGCATGGCAGCAGCACAAAAAACCTGCCCTGCAGGGGTAAATGTGACCTAAAAAAAGCTGGGAAAATGGTCACTACTCGATCCCTGACCTTATACTTTCAGCTCTGAAAAGAGCTTTTGGGTTTCAAAGAGGATTTCTCCCAAGCAGCTGCTCACACTCTCCCTACACTAGCTATGTTCTGCATGCAATGTGCAGAAAATGGCGGCGGTGGGCAGGGCTTAGTGCCAGGCTATGATTGATGACTCATGGGAAGCTGGGCGGCCAGCCAATCATAGTAATGCCGCCCACAACTGTGACGAACAGCACGGCCGCTGCCACCAATACGCCACGATCCCACTTTCTCCGTTCCACTTTGGAACTCGCAGTTCTCCGGCACCCCCCTTACCCTCAGGTCAGTCAGGGAACTGCACCTAGGATAATTAGTCGCCGGACGGGCTGCTTGTTGTGCACGGGCCACTAGACTACTGCAGTAAAGGAATTATCAATGCTGTGACCGCAGCCCCTCATTCAGCATGTAAGACCCATCCGTACTGCCAGCTAGCCTAGCCAGCCATGCACACCACGCTGCCACCAGCCACGCTTTACTTAATCAAAGAGTTAATTAAGAGGGTCCGTGACAAACCCCAAATTAGTAGCGATTATCTAAAAAAGGCACATAGTTCGTTTCTTAGAGCATGGAGACAGAGCTAATAGTTTTTTTTATCATTTATTCCCAAAATGTGGGCAGTAATTACATAGATAAAAGTTGCTATAAAGTTGAGACAAATATGTACAAATATAAAACAATGTGGATGAAAGAACAGAAAGTAACACTCACATGTGCGTAGTTGGTATTAGACAGACCATGTGGCTGGGGGAGGGGCACTTAACCAAACGTCCCTACTCATCGGCACATCTCTCTGGCAGGAGGAGTCCAGCTGAACTGCCTGGAATTTGGTAGGGAATACCTATAGCCTAGGGTCTGTGACCTCACGAAATGGGCGGTCTGGAGAGGTCCAACCTCCCTCTCTCCAAGTTATGATTTGGCTACAAAACTTAGAATAACTATATCTAAACGAGAAAAGCCCGTACCAACACACATAGGGCATCATTGTTTGTGATTTACCGAATACAGTGAAACAACTCCAAGCATGCCATACTTAGGACATTCCATTTGAGAGCAATCCATATTTCAGTTTCTGGAAGTCTGAGAATCGTGAAATTTAGGGGTTTAGAAAGCTGGCTTCATTGCCTACAGTGATATGATTATTATATCTCGATGGTGTATGTTTTTTGCGGTACAGTCTCTTTAATATCACCCATAGTTTCATTCAGCCACAGATCTGAGAACAAAGGAAATGCTTTCCCTTAACTAATTAGCATTCCCTTCTGTGGAGAGGGGCCAAATGTTATAGAGGAAGTGTCCTATTACCAGTGCGGGCACACAGCTGATAAGGAGGGGGGATGCTGCTGTGAAAATGGCAGCGGGCAGGGCTTAGTGCCAGGCTATGATTGATGACTCATGGGAAGCTGGGCGGCCAGCCAATCATAGTAATGCCACCCACAACCAAGAAGGGTGCGGCATTACTGTGATTGGCAAATGCTGGGCGGGAGAACCGAATAGCGAGGCGAGTAGTGAAATACTCGCTTTGATTCCAGTACTGCGAGTACCGCATTACTCGCCGAGTACTGAATATCCACAAATATGCTTGCTCATCCCTACTGTCCAGCCTCTGTTTGAAGACTTCTATTGAAGTAGTACTCATCACTTCTCGTGGCAGCCTGTTCCACTCTTTGATCACTCTAACTGTCAAAAAGTTTTTTCTAATATCTAATCTGTGTCTCCTCCCATTCAGTTTCATCCCATTGCTTCTAGTCTTTCCTTGTGCAAATGAGAATAAAGATGATCCTTCTACAATGTGACAGCCCTTGAGATATTTGTAGACAGCTATTAAGTCTCCTCTCAGTCTTCTCTTTTGCAAGCTAAACATTCCCAAATCATGCAACCTCTCCTTATAAGACAGGGTTTGCAGACCGGTCACCATTCTGGTTGCTCTTTTCTGAACTTGTTCCAGTTTGATGTCTTTTTTAAAATGTGGCGCCCAAAACTGGACACAGTATTCCAGATGAGGCCTGACCAAAGAGGAGTTGCGGGCAATAATGACTTCATGTGATCTAGACTGTATGCTTCTGTTAATACATCCTAGAATTGCATTTGCCTTTTTTGCTGCTGCATCACACTGTTGACTCATATTCAGTCTGTGATCTATTAGTATACCCAAGTCTTTTTCACATGTGCTGTTGCTTAGGTCTATTCCTCCCATTCTATATATGCTTTTTTCATTTTTATTGCCCAGATGTAGTACTTTGCATTTTTCCCTGTTAAAAACCATTTTGTTAGTTTGCTGCCCACTGCTCCAGTTTATTTATATCTTTTTGAATCCTCTCTCTCTTCTCTAGTATTAGCTATCCCATCTAGCTTTGTGTCATCAGCAAATTTAATCAGTTTACCCGCAATTCCTTCATCTAAATCATTGATAAAGATGTTGAACAATACAGGGCCCAGGACAGAGCCCTGTGGTACCCCACTTGAGACATTCTTCCAACTGGATGTGCAGCCATTTAAGACCACTCTTTGGGTCTGATCACTAAGCCAGTTATGAATCCACCTAACAGTTGCCTTGTCCATTCCATACTTAGCCATTTTTTCAATAAGGATTGTGTGAGATACTTTGTCAAATGCTTTGCTGAAGTCAAGATATACTATATCTACAGCATTTCCCTGATCCACCCAATTTGTGATTCCATCATAGAAGGAAATTAAGTTAGTCTGACATGACTTATTAGTTACAAACCCATGCTGACTCTGTTTAATCACTTCATTCTTATCCAGGTACTGACATACATGTTGTTTAATAATTTGTTCAAAGATCTTTCCTGGTATAGAAGTCAGACTCACCAGCCTATAGTTGCCTGGGTCCACCTTCTTCCCCTTTTTGAAGATAGGAGCAACATTTGCTCTTCTCCAGTCTTCTGGGACTTCTCCTGTTCTCCAAGAATTTTCAAAGATTATGGAGAGAGATTCAAAAATTTCTTCTGCTATCTCCTTCAGTACTCTGGGGTGTAATTCATCTGGACCTGGAGACTTGAATTCATTTAGGTTAGCTAAGTGTTTCCTCACTATCTTTCAGTTTATGGATATCCTGGATTCTTCTATTCCCTTAATAGGACAGTGAAGAACAGTTGATGTTACATTTCCTTTCTGAGAGAAAACAGATGCAAAATAGGAATTTAAAAGTTCAGCCTTCTCAACATCCTGTCTTTTTATTTCTTCATTTTCATCCTGTAAAAATCCTATAGCATCTTTGACTTTTCTTTTACTTTTGATATATCCCCAAAATTCTTTATTATTGCTTTTGACATCTCTTTCAAGCCTCAATTCATTGTCAGCTTTAGATAATCTGATTTGTGCCCTGCAAGTTCTCCAGACAGCATTATATTCTTCTTTAGATATGCCTCCCTCTTTCCATTTTATAAACATTTCTTTCTTCCTTTTTTAGCATGTGCTTAAGTTCTGAGTTCATCCATCCTGGTTTCCTTAAATGCTTCCTATTCTTCCCTCTTTTCGTAATTGTTAACAATTGTGCTTTGAGAATTTCATTTTTCAAGATTTCCCATCCTTCCTGGACATTTTTGTCTTTAAGGATATCCAGCCATTGGATCCCTCCAATTCTCTTTCTGAATCCCTTAAAATCTGCCTTTCTGAAATCTAACCTTGATGTCTGAGTCTTCACAGGTCTTCCTCCTCTAGTTATCCAAAATTCTAAAATAGCATAGTCACTACCTCCTAGGGTCCCAGCCACTTTTACCTCCTCAACCATTTCCTCCATGTTTGTAAGGATTAGATCCAAGGTAGCAGATCCCCTTGTTTTTTCCCCTACCTTTTGGAAGATAAAGTTGTCAGCAAGAGAGGATAAGAATTTCCTTGACCTGTTAGTTTTGCCTGAGAGAGATTCCCAGCAAATGTCTGGATAGTTGAAATCTCTCATGACAACTATGTCATATTTTTTGGAGAACTTGGCCATTTGATGCATAAAGAGTTCATCCATATCTTCAGCTTGCACTGGCGGCCTGTAGTAAATGCCTACAATGGTGTCCTTTCTGTTGTTCTGTCCTTGTATTCTTACCCAAACAGTTTCCACAGAACTCCCAGTCTCTGAAGCTTCAATCTCTGTGCAGATATTCACGTTTCTAACATACAATGCGACACCTCCTCCTCGTTTATCAAGTCTGTTTCTTGCAAATAAGTTGTATCCTTCTAGCCTTGTATTCCAATCATGTGTATAGTCCCACCGTTCCACAATTTAATTGGAAAAGTACAGAATTTTTAATTAAAACTAAAGTAGCATGGTCCAAATTGAAAAGTCCCCAATGTCCCTAAAGGGGCTTTACACATAGCAATATCGCTAAAGTGTCACCGATTTTGTGACGCAGCAACGATATCGCTACATGTGATACTTACCTCTGACCGGCTCCCCAGCTGGTTATCGCTGATCGCGTGAGATCGGCCTGGTCCATTTCTTGTCGCCGGCTTCCTGCTGGCGCCGACGAGCAAGCTATGGACGCGGGCGGAAGACGGCGGTCATCGCTTCGTCTGAAAGGTAAGTACGACCGCTGAGCATCGCTGCATTGCTAGTGAGATCTGCCTGTGTTTCAGCTCACTAGCGACCATTTAGCGATGAACCAGTGACCTGACCGGTTCGTATCGTGGTCGGGATCGCTGGTGCATCGCTAATTGTAAAGGGGCCTTAAGAGTAGGTGCCTATGACTGTTTTATCTCCATCTGTGAAAAACGGTCTGATTATGCTGATCAGACTCTGATCACAGTTTGATCACTGTTTGATCAGGCTGGGATCAGCTTTCTTTTGAGGTGTACAGAAAGAAATACATTTTCTTCACCTTCTCCATCATGTCATCTGTAAAAATCAGACTGAATGTGGATGTCATCTAAACGCGGCCCACTGTTTTCCATGGACGCATAAACATGAATTGGCAATTTTGATTTGACACTTGGATCGAAATCAGACATGTCACCGATTTATTTCTTAGATCACTCTGTCAGAGGAAAAGAATGAGACTTATGCACAGCTCCACAGATTAAAATAGGTACGAGAGCTATCTGTGAAAACCATGGATAGTACTCGTCTTATATAATTGGCTGTGTGCACAATCAATTATTATAATATGTTTTGGCTTCATAGTAAAGAAAATGTTTTTGGTATTCTAGTAATCCATGAATATCCCCAAAGCATAATTTTTCTTTCTGCAATGATCCATATTTCTGAATTTACAGAAAAAAAAAGATACTGACTGGTTTCAGATGCCGATAGGCAAAGCATATTAGGCCTTTGTTTCTTTCTAGGAACCATTTTCCTTTATTCTTGGTATCACTTGGAACTATTACTGACATAAAATAGACAGGAAACAGCACACTGTTGAAATTGCTTTTATCCCTGTGTTTATATTGCATTAGCTAATGAAGGGACTGAGGTATTCGAACAATTAATGAAAACCTGCAGCCAACGCAAATTAATTTAATGTATAGTCACTGGTTTCACTAACACTTTATAGTTTAAACTGTGGAAAACATTGGAAGAATATTTATACCTTAGCTTATTTCCTAGTGTGCACACCCAAAGGTTTTTAAGCCCAACTATTTATCCTGATTAGATGATTATTCTCTTACTTACCTAATATAGACTGTATGTTCTCATAAAGACTCTGACCGCTGATTATTTTACACATAGTGCGGTCATATTAGACCTGTCATAAACTTTTGTACAACTACTTTATAGCAAATTATTATTGAGAAAAACATCAGAAATCAGTCTTCTAGGAATCCATCTACTGTTGATGGACTATATTTTTAGCAGTACTACTGGTTCTTGGATCACAGATCAGGGAAATCTAATGCGTATACAACATTTTAAATATTAATCATTGATATATTGAAAATATTCTTGAAAATAATTAGTTTGTAAGAACATTTTGGACTAGTATCATTAGACTATGCTAACATTTCTGTTTTTATTTCCTTCTTCTGTTCGGCTATAAGAACAGAAAAACAAATTCGTACTTGACACCAACTGAGCCTGATGAACCTATTGACTTTATTGGGGTCTATCAGGATTCCATCACATTGGCCTTCATTTTACCATACACAATACCGTACACAAAGTTGAGCATTTCTACTGCTATCTGTAATGAAGGCAGATGGGAACATAGGCCTAAAAATTTACATAACTTAATTTTTACATAAATTAAAAATCAGTTACCATTTTTGCATGCATTATTTCCATAAACCTACTAATTTATTTCTACCTAATAGAAGAACTCTGTTTACAATATCAGATTCTCTGTGAATTATGACTTTTGCCTCAGAATCTCTATCGTAGTCACCAATGTGGATTACAATCAGTGTTATATTACAATAAACTTTTTAGCTTTTACCTTGAGTCTGAGGAATTTGCTAATTATATCTTGAATAAATTGGTTCCTAAATCTGGAGCTTTAGTGTGATCTTTCGCCAGTCACAATCAATATTGTTCAGCCATAAGTGTGATCATCAGGGTGTAGAAGGATCTGCTGCTAACTTATACATGCATTCTTACTTTTTTAATATACAGTAAGGGCATGAAGTATAGAAGCTCCTAGAAACCTGTGTGCAGCCTAATGCTGCCCTCTCCAAAATTCAGCATGTACTAGTGGCAGGCAGATTTATTAGCACAATGGAGCTGATTTACTAAAACCTAATTTTTGACACTGTAAAGACAAAATAGATAGTATTGGAGTAGTTTTAGGACAAGAGAAAAAATGACCATTAGGACCCCAGGAATCTCATAAAAAAGGATTAGATCCATAAAATGGACCCTCCTGAATGAAATAGAGGTGAAAAAGTTCTGCCTCTGTTCCATTCATTGTATGCAGCTGTAAAATAGCGACAGGTAGTATTCATGTCCGCACAACCCGTACTTACTGTCCTGTCAGCTGCTTCTTCACTGCTGTTTCCCCCATTCTTCCCTGCGTTCAAAGGATAGGAGGCAGAGTCCACAGCAACTTTAAGCAATACAGGTTTATTGTCTTCAGGACACTGCACATCCATAACACTTCCAGCACATTCGTCACAGTACCAGCAATACATTTCTCCATCTTTCCCTACTTCTTCTTCTGCGTCACGGGAATAGGCCACAAAGATATAACGGGACGAAGACCCCAGTGAAAATGCCACTGCAAGATATCTCCCTGCAGCCTGCTTCATCTCAGACTCGGAAATACTGTCTACAGGGTCATCCACCCCTTCTACGGTTATCCTGCCCGTGCACTTTCACGGTGACCCACTCTAACTTCTTCTGTAAATCGCTTCACTCTTCACTACGTTGCTGCACATACTGTGCTCTCAACTCTTCTCTTCCTTCCTTATACTCCCACTTCTTTCCAGGGCTGGGCTTCTACTTTAAATGTTTTGTGGTGGCTGAGCAGCCCAGGCCATAGGCCACCTGAGCAGCACACAGGGGTCTTCCCCTGACTAACTATGTACAGTTAGTTTCTCTCTCTTATTCCCCAACTAGCCATCCTAGTATTAACTCTTAAGTGCCCTACAGCTAAACCATAGCATGCAGTGTACTCAGTGCCCTCATCTTGTGGGCCTTTTCCCTAACTGCACTGTCCCTATCTTACATAGCATACAAGGATACGAAAACACGACGCAATGAAATATATACAGGTAAATATAAATAGCAGCATGAATATTTAAAAGGGGTAAAGCCCACACCCCCTTACACAGCACTGATGGAGAAAGATGAGTCTAGCTTTTCAAATTTCCAATAGTTTTATAGACAACCAATGAAGTTGTGTGCTCCTCTGCACCATTCAAGACAGGACTGTGCAGAAGCCAGTTCTTGAGATTTAAAGCCCCATTCATATGATCCTCGCGGTCCTGAAGGTTGAACCCTCAGAGACGAGTAACTGAAAAATTCATCACATTTTTCACAGTGGTACATGCTGTTTTATAAATTTGGTGAGTCTTTATATTATCTATTCTAACTTTATATCATCTATTAGTTGTCGTATATTGTGCCAAAATTTTGGCACAGTGTTTTTGATTTAAAGGGAACCTTTCCTTTTATGTCCATATATAGGGTTAATTTGCAAGTAAGTAGTGTTAAAATATGCCTGCCTGCTTCCCTTACTGGAAGTACGGCTACAGGGAGAAAATAAAATCATATTCTCCCTGTAGTCAATTTCTTTCAGATGCAGAAGCTGTGAAGGGAGCTGTTCCAGCAACAAAGAGCACACTGTAATCACTCTTCTGCATTTTGATTGACAGCCTGCTCTACAGTGTGTGTGCAGCATGTGGGTATAGGGCAGGCAGCCAATTAAAATGTAATGTTTGTGATAAGTATAGCAAGTGATGACATTTACTGCTCCATAACTGAAAATGATTGGCCACAGGAAGGATATAAGTTCATTTTCTCCATGTAGCCACTGCTCTAGTAAGGCAGGCACCATATCAAATCTATTTACCTTAAGATTAACCCTATATATGCAGATAAATGGTGTTTCCAAACATGATGGTTAAAGGGCCCTTTACACATAGCGATATCGCTAAAGCGTCACTGATTTTGTGACGCAGCAGCGATATCGCTAGTGATATCGTTACATGTGATACTTACCTCCGACCAGCTCCCTCGCTGGCTATCACTGACGCGCGAGATCGTCCTGGTCCATTTCTCATCGGCGGCTTCCTGCTGGCGCCGACGAGCAAGCCATGGACGCAGGCAGAAGACAGTCACCCTCACCGCGTCTGAAAGGTAAGAGCGACCGCCGACCACTGCTGCATCGCTAGTGAGATCTGCCTGTTTGGCAGCTCACTAGCGACCATTTAGCGATGCACCAGCGATCTTGATTGGGTCGTATCGTGGTCGGGATTGCTGGTGCATTTCTAAATGTAAAGGGGCCTTTACACTGAAGCTTTACCTTCTATTACATGAATATAAACTTGTAATGATGTCTTCACACTACAAATATCATATCAAAGAGATTTATTAACCAAAGAGTAGTAATTTACAGAAAATTAAAACATTGCATAACAAACAGATCTTAAAAAATTATTACTAAACAATAAAAGATTCACAACAAAGGAAAATAGACAAATAATGATCCCATGATAACAATATATTGACATAAAATTATATCCTGCATTTGAGATGCATAGTCCATACATAGTATTAGTACAAAGCGCATACTGCTAAGAAATATTGTCCATTTTGAATGTTTTACCAACAGTCTAATAAACATTTGTTATGTTTTTACGCAATTTTTAGTTTATCCTGCCCAAAATATTCTACTACTTACAATAAGGATCTACACATGCATAAAATAATGTTATTAGCATGCTCTTAATCATGACCCCCCACACCTTCTCATACCTTATTAATAAAATCTGCCTCTTTTTATCATTGTATTAACTTTTTGCGAATTATGTAAATTACTACTATTTGATTACTAAAGCTCTCTGATATCTTTGTAGCTTGTATTCTTCATTATAGGCTTATATATATTGGACTGATTCATCAAAGCTTTTTCACCAGTATTCTGGCTTAAAAAGCTTTGAAAATGTGCATACTTTTGGATCAAATCAAGGCAAATTTTGAGACTTTTGGTGCTCTACTCCATTTTCGCCAAGCTCCGACAAAAAGGGTGGGGCTGGAGCAGGATGGGGGTTTGTTGTGACCACAGAAACTCCTGAAAAGCATCAGCATTTGCTACCCCACAAATCTTACTCCAGCAGGGACTGGAGTAGGATATGTGGCGAGGCGCACACAGAGGTGTATGCTGCTTGTCCGATGCTCCTAATTCATGTGGAGGCATACCGTATTTTTAAGATTATAAGATGCTCCGTATTATAAGACGCACCCAAAATTTTGAGGAGAACATAGGAAATTTTTTTTAATAAAACGGTGATGCTTCTTATAATCCATGTGTCTTATTGCTTATCAGGAGTGGTGGCTGTGGAGGTGGCAGGAGGCAGGAGTAGGGTGATGCTGCAGGCCGCATGCTGGGATGAGGTGGTATTCTGATGTGCGGCACGCTGCTGCGGGTGTCCGATGCTGCTGCGTGTATTCGGTGCTGCGGGAATCTCAGCGCTGAGATCTCATCTCCCGAGATCTTGATGCCGAGATCTCCATCTGCGCATGCACTGCCCCCTGGCAGCCATTTTCCCAAAGTCCACCGCATAGGAAACCATGGAACTGCGGGGGGCTCGGACTTTTCACAAAATGTCGAGCACACACATGAAGCCATGCCTTATTCCCAGTAAGCCATTCTGTTGTCAATGAATGCTCAGAAAGTGTTTAAACACATAGCATATGTGACAGAAGGCATGTAAGATAGAATTCTAGAACATTTAGCTTAGTAAATCTTCCTCAATACAACTGTTATGCTTGATTATGTCAAACTTTGGCTTTTGAGTCATATAATTCATGAAAAGGCAACAGTGTTATTAATTTTAACTCCTGAAAAATTACTAACATACAGTAAAATAGTAGTGTCGGGCGCAGGGCTAGGCACAAGGATGTAGCAGTGCTGTGTGTGTTGAATCAGGAATAAGTGGAGGACACCAGGGCATGTAGTTCCAAAGCTTTACTCAGTCTGTTGCAGGTACAGGTGCCCCCCTTGGTGCCGTGTCCTCCGGGTCACGGGCTCAGCCAACCTCCAGGCAAGGTGAAGCACTCTTTTCCAACACTCCGCCAACATATATGCCTTTTCTGAACGTTTCCCTCTTAGTGCCTTTAGTGAAGTACTCACAGTACTGAGTTACACTGGAGTTCCTCCTGTCAGATGTTCCTATGAATTCTACTTGCACGGAAAGCTGGGTAGTTAGCGTGCACTCTGGTCAAATATAGACGAGGTGCAGGTGCAACGGACCAGTAGGTCCTAATCACAAGTTAATTTAATTCACCGCACACTCAAACAGACTTTATGCAAATAGGTGTTCATTTTATTACATGTGTGAGCCAAACAGGAATATAGCACACAGTGGAAGCGATATAAATAAAAGACGTTTCGGCTCAGCCCGAGCCTTTAACATATTATCGCTTATTCCAAAATTGGAGGTTTGTATAGGGTGCAAAAGGAGAGGAGAATCTCTCAAGAAGAAATACCAAGATAAATGGCTGATGTGTGCTGAGAGAAGCAAGCGCTCCCGCGCCTGTCAGAGGTGGCGTTCTCTCAGCACACATCAGCCATTTATCTTGGTATTTCTTCTTGAGAGATTCTCCTCTCCTTCTGCACCCTATACAAACCTCCAATATTGGAATAAGCGATAATATGTTAAAGGCTCGGGCTGAGCCGAAACGTCTTTTATTTATATCGCTTCCACTGTGTGCTATATTCCTGTTTGGCTCCCACATGTAATGAAATTAACACCTATTTACATAAAGCCTGTTTGAGTGTGTGGTGAATTAAATTAACTTCTACTTGTATGGCAGACAGCTGTAGCCTGCTTCGGGGACTCCTTACTACCTAGTCCCAACTCACTATCGATGCTGTTGTGCCCCCAAGTCTGGTGTGGGAATAAAGTGGTGACAACTTCTATTCCTTCGGTGTCTGCTGCAGGACCATTAGCATCCATACAACCTCGGGGACCGGACCCCAGCCTTGCGCTTAGAACTTGGGAAGGGTTCTCCTCTAATCCTAATCCTTAGTTCTCTTCTTCTCCTCATGTTCCGTACTAATCCTTTCCTTCTTATGGAGAGTCAGGCTTTCTGTCAAAGTTCCTTTCCTGTGCCAGCGGTCCCAGGTCTCTGAGGTCGACTGCAGCACCCCCTTCATCTTTCCCACTCAGGGGATCTTCACTCTTCCTCTGACTCTGTCAGACTGACTAAATCCTAAACTCTTCCCGCTCTTTTGATGCATCCTAAACTCCACCCGCCTCCCAGCACGCTTCGTGTTCCAAGCAGTGAGCCACCAAAGGGTGCTTTGCTACACTACTGTGTTATGTGGGATGCAGGTGTTGGAGCGTGGTCAGGTGTCTCCATCTTACCTGGATGGTGGGGTACCACACCTCAGGAGGAGGTGCAATACCTCTGTGGCGACTGAACCCTCAGGGGCGCCACACAATAATCTGAGATTTTATTGGTTGCTGTGGATTATAACACATTATTGGTTCGTATGGCAATTTATTAACGTTATTATGCCAAGTTATTGGTGGCAATAACAAGTGATTCTGAACCACAGAACTGGTGAGGGCATGACCCTGTCAATACGAATCTAACTACATTTATAAATGTTTTCTTTCTCAGTTACTTTTCAGAACTGACTTTAAATTAATGCATTTTCAGTTACATTTCCAAATTGCTAAGAGACTAAGTAACCATTTTTATAGGCTTTTTGAAGTGTTGGACATTTCTAAGAAAAAAACAAATCTTAAAAAGTCTTGGTTTACGACCTGAAGAATAAACAATTATATGCAGTACAAAGTAGAACATGCCTAGTTATACAGTACAAATGAAATAGTGACTTACTATTGTAGCTTTTAATATAGATTTTTTTAAAGTGGATGAAATAAAAGATCCCCATAGTTTAATGTAAACTTCTCGCAAACACATATCACTTAGAAACAATATTTAGATTTGTTGAAATGAATTATATCCATTAATATCCATCATTCTACCATAAACTATTTCCATATGTGTATAGCTAATCAGAGGAAAACATTTCAACATTTCACTGATTTAGAAATCTTTTTAACAGCTGTATTTCTTTCTTTAAAATAAGGTACAGTATTTGCTGTGTTTCTTCTTGTATGGGAAAGAAAACTTTGGTGTATACAGTGTATACTTAAAGAGAACCTGTCAGCAGGATTTTGCTAAGTAAACAACAGGCATTGTCATGTTGGCGCTGTTACACTGATTAAAATGATACCTGCAGTGGTTCTTGTGTAATCTTTGACGTTTTCATTTAATGATAAGCTCGAGCTTTGGGCTCAGTCTCTGGGCAGGTCTTTTCTTGGTGCTCTTCTCTCTATCGTTGAAGCGGGGAATTCCCCTGTTGGAAGAGAAGGGAATCCTTTGTCAACCAGGCTCTTGTGAGCTCTTTCTCTCTCATATACATCAACCACTCATAAGTACACAGCCCCCTCCAGAAATCCTGCCACAGCAGCAAAAAGGATGTGAGAGACCATGTCACAACAGCACAGAGCAGCACAGCAGCACAGAACATGTCAGTGACCTCACCACAGCAGCACAGAGGATGTTAGTGACCCCACCACAGCAGCACATGGGATGTCAGTGACCCCCCCCAGAGCAGCAAAGAGGATGTGAGAGACCCCACTACAGCAGCACAGAGGATGTGAAAGACCACATCACAGCAGCACAGAGCAGCAAAGAGGATGCGAGAGACCTCAACACAGCAGCACAGAGTAGCATAGAGGATATCAGCAACCTCTCCACAGAATCTTTCTCTGTGTCTCTGTATCTGTCTCTCTCTCTATTTCTCTCTGTCTGTCTCTCTCTCTGTGTTTCTGTATCTCTATCGCTCTCTCTGCCTCAATCTCTCTGTCTTTATGGTGCCAATGGGCCCTCCCCGAAGCATGAGCATATCATTAAATCAAAACTTCAAATAAAGATTACACAAGAACTACAAAACTGATTTCTTCACTGCAAGTGTTATTTTAATCAGTATAACAGTACCAACACGACAATGCCTGCAGTTTACTTGTCAAAATTCTGCTAATAGGTTCTCTTTAAATAGAAAAAAGCCCTGCACCGTCTAAAGGTATTAGCTCCATTGAACAGATCCACAAAACAGCCCTCAAATATCCAACCTAGTGAGGGATTAAAGGGAACCTGTCACCTGACCCTTTCCGTTCTAATCGCGTGTAGCATGAATCATTGCCTGGCTGCAAATTGCCGCAACAGCCAGATAAACTCTTTGTCTGAAACACTGGTGTTTCAAAGAAAATGTATCTGGAAAATGTGAGCCACAGAATTGAGGGCAGGACAGTGTAGTTAAGAATAGCTAGGGATGGAATTGGAAATGTGAGAAGTAAAGCTCTGCAGATTATACAAATTGTCTAGAAGCCACCATGGTTATCTAGGTAAGATGGATAAGTGAGGAAAAATGAATGACTCCAATTAGAATGAATATCAGCTGTAGGTCACTATATAAAACTGTACTGTAATGGCTTATATGGTCTCTACAACTAGTATCTACCATTATATGCAATAGACAAAAAGTGGGTTATCAACCTCCAATTTATGTTGCAAGGAGGAGATTGGGTACTTAGTCCATTGGAGCAGGCTGCATTACTCTCTACTTCATTAGAAAATTAATATTGTATAAATGGAAGAGCACATCAAGAGTAGGCACAAACCAGATTTTTTTTTAGTGCTTTAAATTTTCTACCATCAAATCCAAAAAAGTTATTACACCACAGAATGAAGTATAGCAATGTTTGTGAAACACCACATTCCTAATCTTTATCCACTGCATGTTGTACTGGGTTTCTTCTACGGGCAATAGTAATTTCCACACTTTCTTTGAATCCCTAGTAGACAGCCCAATGATCCTATCCCTTTATATACTGGTGCAAGTGGATTTTTTGCATTTTTTTAATTCAATAAAGGCATTCCACTCTTTCTCTAGTCATAGCTTGATGAAGGGTACATAACGTGAAATATTGCTATACTTCACTCTGTGGTGTAATAATTTTTTCTTGAACATGAGGGCAGAAAATTGAAAGCATTCTAAAAAACATTTTTGCAATTACTCTTGATGTGCTATTCCTTTGAACAATATTGTCTACCACGTTATGGTCACTAAATGTCGGTAATATTTACTTTTCTTTAAGCTTTTTTTGGGGACTATTTGGTTGTGCAACTCAGTCTGCCTGTA
Source organism: Dendrobates tinctorius (assembly GCF_039654945.1). Lineage (NCBI taxonomy): Eukaryota > Metazoa > Chordata > Amphibia > Anura > Dendrobatidae > Dendrobates > Dendrobates tinctorius. The sequence continues at coordinate 80,997,910 of NW_027361671.1, forward strand.
GTTATCTATAGTTTTATTTAGTATGTTGCCTTCATAGAAGTATTATGTTTTCACTATGTACTGGTAATGTAGGTAGTGGTCTTTTTTGGCCCATGATTGGTGATAATTTGCTTGGTTCCAAAGAAATATTATGAATTCAATAATGATAATAATAATTTTGTTATATAGCGGGAACATATTCCGCAGCACTTTACAATTAAGTGGGGACATCTAAAAACAATAATAACATTACCGAGTGTCACAGATATCAGCCGGGGGTTGCACAGATCCCACAGCTGCCATTAGCTTATCTCAGAGACACAACTCCGCTGCCTTCAGTTATCAGGACAATTGCACAATTAACTGATGAGTGATGACGAGGCCGCCACTGTTTCCATTATTAGGACAGTTATGGGGGAACTCCCAGTGAGGTGTTCATACATCTCCGTTTTCAATGTATGGAATATACATAATATATATATAAACCCCAGTACAGTCACTGCCAACTTCAAAATAACAAAGAACTGCTAGCTGCCACCACCAGTTGTTTATACAGGCTGATTGGACACCTGTTACAGAGCAAGAGGAAAAGAGATATTACAATTTGTACGTATTTAATCTGGAAAGGTAAGCAGTGTTTATAAAAAATAGACAAAGATAATACCAAATAGGCATAAAACAATATTATATACAATTATAAAGATGCACACCCCAATATTCATCACTGACCACAGTCTCCAAAAGGTCACAGAACCGTGCTTTTGTAGGGTTGAGCAGGTTCGCAGGATGCAGTGACGAGACACTAGACGGATGGTGGTTTGTGAAATAACTTTTATAAAACTGTAGCCGCTGGGCTTGGCTGAACCAACATATATGAAAGAAAAAAAACTAACAGTCCACGCAGGGACTCAACAATATTAACAAGACTATATTGCACTTAGCCTTCCAGGGGGTTGCCGGTTTCGAGAGCGTGGCCGCGTAGAGGTCGCTGAGGTGGCTGTCCTGACGCCTCGCTACTCCAAGAAGGAATGGGGCTCAACAGGCCCTGAAGAAAGCGATGCCGGTGGGGCGCAACAGGCCCTGAAGAAAGCGATGCCGGTGGGGCGCAACAGGCCCTGAAGAAAGCGATGCCGGTGGGGAGCAACAGGCCCTGAAGAAAGCGATGCCGGTGGGGCGCAACAGGCCCTGAAGAAAGCGATGCCGGTGGGGCGCAACAGGCCCTGAAGAAAGCGATGCCGGTGGGGTGCAACAGGCCCTGAAGAAAGCGATGTCGGTGGGGCGCAACAGGCCCTGAAGAAAGCGATGCCAGTGGGGCGCAACAGGCCCTGAAGAAAATGATGTCGGTGGGGCGCAACAGGCCATGAAGAAAACTATGCCGGTGGGGCGCAACAGGCCCTGAAGAAAACTATGCCAGTGGGGCGCAACAGGCCCTGAAGAAAACGATGCCAGTGGGGTGCAACAGGCCCTGAAGAAAGCGATGCCGGTGGGGCGCAACAGGCCCTGAAGAAAGCGATGCTGGTGGCGCGCGGTAATGACGCAGTACCACAGATGATCTGAAGCCGTCATTTTCAAGGAGTCTCTCCCAAATCCGGGGTAGCGGGCCTTTAATCTCGCCTATGACAAGGTGGCGTATCTTCAGGCCGGTGATGGTGCAGAAGGGCCAGCAGGGGCATGTAGTCCCACTGGCAGCAGATAATGGTGTCATGGTAGCTGAAGTGGGTCTCTGGACCCCTCAACACTTCACTCGTGTCCACTACAATTGTCAATAGCAGGAAATGGCACTTCTGGATGGTATAGGACCGCCTGGGGGCACTCCTGTAGCAATGGTGTTTGAGTGAAGGTTTTGGAGCGCCCGTGGTGTTTGTGAAATCTCCAGCAGCCAGACAAGCAGGTGAACTTGTAAACATATCAATTTTACTGAAAGAGGTAATGGGATACAGTTTCTCTTAAAGGCAAAGTTCACAGTATATTGTGCACATGAAAGTAATGATTTTCTCCTCATAAGACAAGCGAGGTTATGGCCTCTCAGGGTGGCTGGAGCAGAGTTCTCTTCACTTGCTGTTAGAGGTAGTGTTATGCGCAGTCCAACAAATATTGCACTGATGGAGGGACCTTCACAGATTGGCTCTCCGTGGAAACACACTAAAGTGTGGAAGTACTCATAGTTTTTAGCCTACCATTCCCTTTCACAGGGGGTATGTTAAGCAAAGTCAGTGGCATGGCAGCCACGTGGATCTAGTCCTGGCTAGACGCAAACAGGATAACCAGTATGCAGGAGAGCACATGTGCAGCTTTATCTCTTCTGACACAATGAGACTTCACTCCTTTGTGGAGAGATTATGTGGAGAAAGTTGACCCCTCAGAGTGGACTCACATGGAATACTATGATGGGAGTAGTAGTGTTTGCTACCTCAGCCAGCTTGAACCACCCAGAACTGGAATTTACTTCAGGAAATGTGTGTGTTCTGATCTGGGAGTTACCTGAGGAAGTCTGTGAGAGCCCTGAGCAGGGAGGATCCTCCCAGCTGTTTCTATGGCAGCTTGTTGTGAGAATAATCACTTAATTTTCATATACACATTGGCCAGTAGATGGCAGCAAAACACATTTGAGTCGTCGGTATACAATGAAATGTATTACATTTTGTAACTCACAGTTCCCAAACTAATCCTGACACACTGGAACAAATCTACTGCCACGCGACAGGTGCCTCATTCAGCAACAGAATGAGCACCGGAATACCACATGAGTGTCTAGCTCTAATAGCAGATTGTGTTATAATTACCTGGTCACTGTAGAAGGTCCATACTTCATTGGAGGGTTAAATGTCAGCTCCCTTCCACTTCTCCAGTTATATTTAGTTTTTGTCTTTCCCAGCTATAATTAATCCCACATGTTCAAAGTGAGGGTGGCATGTCCCCTCTCTGGTGATGTCTTATGGAGTATTTTAGACCAGTATAATGAAATTATAGAACAACAAAACCAAGAACCCAAAAAAATGTCCAATAATAAATAAGTTTCTTTGAGACATCAAAAAATAGAAGAAGGGGTGGGAACAAAATACCAAAAGGAAGGCTACACTGGGGATGAATTGCACTTACATATTGCACAATGATAAATCTGAAAGTGAAAATGGCTACATTCTATCCTTAAAAATGTATATATGTGTAACTAGGCACAAATCTGTATTAAAATTCCCAATTAATTGCATGTGCAAAAATTTAAATAAATTAAAATATATGAAAAAAAAGGTAAAGTGCAAATGCAGAATAATATTCAAATCCATTCAAATACACGGAACATAGGAGTAAAGTGCAAATGCATGAATATATGTAAGTAACACCAAGCTATAAGCTGCAGCTATTCCAAAATGGCAGAAGGTCAGTTTCAAAGTATACGTCACAAAAGGTATAGAATGGCAGTGGGTTTTTTACATATACCCATTAATCATAACATAAAGTAAAGATCTCCATGTTAATAACAACTATGATGCCATATATGCCCATACTATAAGGTAACAGTATATGCGCAGCTAGCAAAAACAATTGTAAGGTGTCCACAAATATTACCTTATGTCCGTGTGTGCAATCCCCAGGATGAGCCTCATTTTTATGGATAGAATTTGGCCACTTTCACTTTCCGATTTATCATTGTGCAATATGTAAGTGCAATTCATCCCCGGTGTAACCTTCCTTTTGGTATTTTGTTCCCACCCCTCCTTCTATTTTTTTGATTTCTCAAATAAACTGATTTATTATTGGACATTTTTTCGGGTTCTTTGTTTCTCTGTTCTATATTTCATTTCCGATAGTCCTTTTACATTGTCCATTTGTGTAGTGATAATGTGATCCATAACTATTATAGTATGAATATTTCTATTTAAACATGCACTGCTGTCTGGGTAACTTGTTGAAACAGTATAATGACATTAGTAATATTAGTCTTTTATAGTGGTTTTGTTCAGAACAGAACATATGTCATATATATACTCCTGGTATGATAGCCGCAACCGTATTATATGATAAAATTACATACTATAAGTGTAACCTGTACAGCTACAAATGGGCCCAGTAGGGGAAGGGGAGTTCACTGTTCCTTTAAACAGCTAGCAGTGTCTTACTTTGTATTAGATTAAATTTAATACTTTTAGGACAAGTCGATTTTCTTTTTGTTTTCGTTTTTTCCTCCCCTTCTTCCAAGAGCCATAACTTTTATTTTTCTTTAAGTGTAGCCATATGAGAGAGAGTGTTTTGCAGGATGATTTGTACATTTGAATGACACCATTCATTCTTCCTTATAGTGTTCTATTAAATGGGAAAAAAAAATCCAAATGTGTTGAAATTGCAAAAAAAGTGCAATTTCTCTAATGTTTTGCTGTATTTTTTTTTAAGTGGTACAAAAAAAATCACAAATTTGTAAAACAATTTTTTTTTGCTTTTGTTGCCATTTTCTGAGATCCATAACATTTTCGTTTTTCAGGATATGGGGCTGTGAAAAGGCTTATTTTTTCTCCCTGATCAGAAGTTATTACTGATGCCATTTTGGGGTTGGTTCGATGTTTTGATTGAATCTTATTGTATTTTATTACACTGTAGCAGAGTCCAAAAACCATTAATTTGGGTATTTTGATTTTTTTTTTTTTTCATTACTCCATTTAGCTGTCGGTTTAATTTATTTTATATTTTGATAGAGCAAAATCATCAATACCAAATATATGTATTATTTTTAATTGTTTTTCTTACTGGGACAAAAAGGGGGTGATTTGAACTTTTGTGTGTTTTTGTTTTTTTTTTATATTTTTAAAACTTCTTTTCACTTTTTATTGTATTAAATAGTCCCATAAGAGGACTTGAAGCTGTGATCATCTGATCACTTTTACTATACATGAGCAATGCTATGCAAAGCTAAAATCACCCCTTAGGCTGGCTTTCACAGAAGGATCATAATGATAAGCAAAGGGGTCAGCAGATCCTTGGCTGTCATGACAAACCATCGTCACCCTGTGATCACATCAAGGGAGAGCAGATGGAAGTGTGGAATGATGAGCCCCCCCCCTCCTGCTGACGCATGTTAAATGCTGCTGTCAGAGATTGATAGCAGCCTTTAACATGTTAACAACTGTGGGTGGAGCAGAACTGTTAGAGGCCAGGGACCAAAACATCAAAGGCAGGGACACAACATATGATGTAAGGTTACGTATTATATGCCATGAAGGTGAAGGGATAAAGGGGTATTCTCAAGATCTTTAATTGTTTTATTTAGAGAGCATGAAAATAAGCAGGTTTGCAATTGACTTGCTTTTTCTATCTCCTGCAGTGACAGCTTTTATCTTCTATAGTGTACAGCTCATTTCCATGGAGTCTGGCTTCAAGACCAAGCCTGTGAAGTAGTTAAAGTCCAGGAAAAAGGTTAACTCTTAATATCCCAATCAGCTTTCTCCAGCTCATTGATCTCTTTACAGCTGTTAGCTGCTCACCTCCCTCCCTTCTTTCCTCTCATCTTCTGAAGAGATGAAGCTTTCAAAGGATGTATGGTAATCTGGGCTCTCTGCTGTCCCACTGACCAGAGCCCTGTGCTTGTTCAATGCCTTGTTATCCCTCTATAAATCCTAGGATAACAGTGTCACTCCAGGGCAAAGCACTGATGACTGAATGTGTTGGAGCAGAACTTGTGCTGAGCTTTATAGTTCTACAAATACTAAAGTTTTACCACTGCTGTCTCTCAAGGATATGAGAGCTAGATAGATCCCAGGAAGTAAGGAAAGTATGCATTGTTCTGAAATTCTTAAGAGACAACTTGAGAATACTGTCTGAAGGGATTGCGTTAATTAGTTGAATATGTCATGATTACTGGAGTAATGATAGCAAGATACAAGGAGACAGACACCTACTGCAGTCTGTGCCCAACTCAGGGAGTGTTAAAAGGGTAAAATGAAAGGGTAAAATTTGCTCAAGTGATGTAAATTAAGAAAAAGTTGGGACATCAGTCCAGATTTATTTAAACTTTTAGCCAGATATATTCAATAATTTTTAAACAGGAAAACACTTTCAGTTTATTTGATGTTCACATAAATTATAAGACGACAGCCAGAGACTAGACACTAAGGCCTCTCTCATCTTTAAGTGGGAGAACTTGCACAATTGATGGCTGACTAAATACTTTTTTTCCCCACTGTATCTGCTTTTTTATCTGCTTTTTCTTCTCCTGATCTGATCATTCATTTTGAAACTTCTCAATTCTGGATCTAAATCTGTATTCATTGCAGACAGATTATTACTAGAGATGAGTGAAACGGTTCAGAAAACATTCGCCAATCACAAATTCGTCACAAAAATGCACATTCATGTTGTGATTCCTTAGCATTTTTCCTAAAAATCAGCAACATTTGGTCAAAGCATGGTAAATCATTGAGTTTCCACCAAGGGCTCTTTCAGATGTCAGTGTTTCCAGTAGTAGCATGGACCCCAAAATGTTTCGCACACGGATGACATTTGTGTGTCATCAGTGTGACATGTATTGGCTTCTGGGAATCAGTGGTACTGTTTGCTGTTCCCCTGTGCTGGGTGCTGAAGACAGATCACATCAATGTTCCCTGCTCGCACTGCAATCAGCACCAGCAGGGGACAATGTTGAGAGTTGTATTCAACTGTTAACAGCAAAAGCATGTGGCTGCGCTATAAGTAACAAATATTAAAAAAAGACACATTTTAGATAACCAGCCAGACAAAACAGAAAGCTGCAGGCTGCAACCCTCAGCTGTCAGCATTAGCAAGGTTCACTCATTTCTAATTCTTACAATACTGAGATAAGAGATGGCAGCTGCTACTGAAAGGATAATCTGAAGATGGAAAGACAGAAGAGGAGGAGGAGCTAGAGTTGTAACTGCCATTTTGTATCTCAGTAATTTAGCAATCTGTCTTCACTGAATACAGATTTTACCTAAGAATTCAGAATTAAGAAAATGAATGAATAATCCTGTCCAAGAAAGAAGCACGTTTCTCTGATAAGATATACTGCAAAGTTCCTTATATTTATGGGTACTGTTTATTTATGAAATAAAAATTAAGCAGATGGTTACTGTTCAGCTGTATGAAGGGAGGAGCGCCAAAATGAATTTTAGCCCTACTCAGTAATTAACAATGGTCTCTGTATGCACACCCCTAAAGGTAAGACAATCACTGGAAGGACCACCTACTTCACAGTTCAGCATGAAATGAGCAGACACTTAGGGTATGTGCACACGCTGCGGTTTTTCTGCGGTTTTGCTGCGGTTTTGGCCCTGCAGAACTGCAGCAGCTCCGCAGACATGGTACTTTACCAAGTTAGCCTATGGGTTTTCAAAACTGCAGTGCTCACGCTGCGGTTTTTTACCTGCGGAAAAGCTGCGTTTTTTTTTCCGCAGCATGTCAATTGTTTCTGCGGATTCTGCTGCGGTTTCACACCTTTAACATAGTATAGGTGTGAAACCGCAGGGCAAAACCGCAGCAAAACCGCAGGTCACTTTACCTGCAGTTTTACCTGCGTTTCTGCGGGAAAATCCCGCAACAGAATCCGCAGCGTGTGCACTCACCCTTAAGGTGAATCTCTCATCCCAAAATGATAATTAATCTGCTTAACCCCTTTACCCCCAAGGGTGGTTTGCACGTTAATAACTGGGTCAATTTTTACAATTCTGTCCACTGTCCTTTTATGAGGTAGTAACTCTGGAATGCTTCCATGGAGCCCGGTGATTCTGACATTGTTTTCTCATGACATATTGTACTTCATGTTAGTGGTAAAATTTCATTCATATAACTTGCATATATTTGTGAAAAAAAAACAGAAATTTGGTGAAAATTTTGAAAATTTTGCAATTTTCCAACTACGAATTTTTATGCCCTTAAATCACAGAGATACAGCACACAAAAAACTTAATAAGTAACATTTCCCATATGTTTACTTTACACCAGTACAATTTTGGAACCAAATTTTTTTTTTTGTTAGGAAGTTGAGGGTTTAAAGTTGACCAGCGATTTCTCATTTTTACAAAACCATTTTTTTAGGGACCACATCACATATGAAGTCACCTTGAGGGGTCTATATGATAGAAAATACCCAAAAGTGACACCATTCTAAAAACTGCACCCCTCACGCTGCTCAAAACTTTATTCAAGAAGTTTATTAACTCTTCAGGTGCTTCACAGGAATTTTATGAATGTTTAAAAAAATGAGCATTTAACCTTTTTTCACAAAGAAATTACTTCAGGTCCAATTTTTTTACTTTACCAAGGGTAACAGGAGAAATTGGACTGCAAATGCTATTGTGCAATTTGTCCTGAGTATGCTGATACCTGATATGTGGGGGCAACCACTGTTTTGGCACATGGCACAGCTCAGATTGGAAGGAGCACCGTTTGACTTTTCAACGCAAAATTGGCTGAAACTGAGATTGGACGGCATGTCACGTTTGGAGAGCCCCTGATGTACCTAAACAGTGGAAACCTCCCACAAGTGACCCTATTTTGGAAACTAGACCCCCCAAGGAACTTATCTAGATGTGTGATGAGAACTTTGAACCCCCAAGAGCTTCACAGAAGTTTATAACGTACAGCCGTACAATTAAAAAATCATATCTTTTCCACAAAAGATCTTTTCACCCGCAATTTTTATTTTCCCAAGGGAAACAGGACCCCAAAAGTAGTTGTGCAATTTGTCCTGAGTACGCTGATACCCCATATGTGGGGGTAAACCACTGTTTGGGCACATGGCAGAGCTTGGAAGGGAAGGAGCACTGTTTGACTTTTTCAACGCAGAATTGGCTGGAATTGAGATCAGACTCCATGTCACATTTGGAGAGCACCTGATGTGCCTGAACAGCGTAAACCCTCCAATTCTAACTCCAACCCTAACCTCAACACGCCCCTAACCCTAATCTCAACCCTAGCCCTAACCCTAATGGGAAAATGGAAATAAATACTTTTTTTAATTTGATTATTTTTCCCTAACTAAGGGGGTGATAAAGGGGGGTTTGATTTACTATATATGGCGTGTTTTTATGTTTGGCAGCTGTCACACGCTAAAAAATGCTTTTTATTGCAAAAAATATTTTTTGCATCACCACATTTTGAGAGCTATAATTTTTCCATATTTTGACCCACAGAGGCATGTGAGGTCTTATTTTTTGTGGGATGAGGTGACATTTTTATTGGTACTATTTTCAGGCAATTTTTGATCGCTTTTTATTCCAATTTTTGGGATGCAGAATGAACCAAAACAAGCATTTCCTGAATTTCTTTTTTTGGGGGGGCATTTACACCATTTTGCATGTGGTAAAATAGATAAAGTGGTTTTACTCTTTGGGTCAGTACGATTACAGCGATACCTCATTTATATCATTTTTTATGTTTTGGCGCTTTTATACAATAAAAACTATTTTATATAAAAAATAATTATTTTTGTAGCACTTTTATTTTGCGAGCTATTTATTTTTTATTTTTTTGCTGATGATGCTGTATCATGGCTCATTTTTGCTGGACAAGATGACGTTTTCAGCAGTGTCATGTTTATTTATATCTGTCTTTTTGATCACGTGTTATTTCTAGAGTTGAGCGACTTTTGGTTTTTTAGGGTCACGTTTCGTTTCGTGAAACCCGACTTTTCCAAAAGTCGGGTCGAGCAAGATCGTCCGATTATAGGGAAAAGTCGGGGTCGTCCCGAAACACGAAACCCAATGTAAGTCAATGGGGAATAAAAGTCGGCAGTGAGAGGAGGACAGGAAACACACCTACAGTGCCCATTTGAATGCCAAAAGCATCAATTCTTCTTACTTAAGCTTGTCAACCTTAATTAACTTCATAATACAAGTTACACACTGAAAAATGGGGGTTATTTGGCTAAAGTTGTGGGGGGGGGGAGGGCTGGCTGCAGGTTTTCATGTGCCCTGGGCGAAAGAGCGCCCCTTTAACACATACCACAACTCATCATGCTCCGATACGGCAGATAAATAGCGGTATAGTACAATGAAAAATACCTCACTTTTTACATCTCATGACGAGGCCCATCTATTTCTCCATACAGAATCATTGGTCCCATATAATGTTTGAAACAGTATATGATGAGCTCCACATAATGCTACAGTATATGTTGGTCCCCATGGATGAAGCTCCACTGTCTTATGGGCCCAAATAATGCTCCAAACATAATGGGCCCCATTTCTAATGCTCTAGTGTATAATGAGCCCTGTAAATGCTGCTCCAGTGTCTGATGTCCACCTTTGGAATGTTCCAGTGTATGGTGGGCCCCATCTATCATTCTCCAGAGTATAGTGCTCCCCAAAAATTGCTGTCCCAACATTGAAAACAATCAAATAAGTCTCCTCGCTAGGGAATCCCTGTACTTGTCTGGACAGGTGCTGTAGCTTGCTTAACAGCTCGCCAGCCGTTCTCACGCCCAGTATGGATTGCACGTGATTGCACAAAGGTTAGAAAGGGTACCGTATCCCTGGATAACATGTATGGATAGTGTACACATTCAAAATATATGTCTCAGGAGGCAGGCTCAGACGGTGTCAGGCACAGTATGGATTGCACGTGATTGCACAAAGGTTAGAAAGGGTACCGTATCCCTGGATAACATGTATGGATAGCGTACACATTCAAAATATATGTCTCAGGAGGCAGGCTCAGACGGTGTTAGGCCCAGTATGGATTGCACGTGATTGCACAAAGGTTAGAAAGGGTACCGTATCCCCGGATAACATGTATGGATAGCGTACACATTCAAAATATATGTCTCAGGAGGCAGGCTCAGACGGTGTTAGGCCCAGTATGGATTGCACATGATTGCACAAAGGTTAGAAAGGGTACCGTATCCCTGGATAATGTGACGACTCCTGGAGTGGACCCTCTGGGTCGTGACACCAACCCTCCCAGGGCGAGCTGACCTAGTGAAGACCACCCCCTATACAGGGAGTGTCAGGGGCAAGCCCCAGGGGGTGAGGCACCACGACTGCTGGCACCAGGCGGCCGGCTCACAGGAGACACGAGTGGGTGAGAGTGTCTGCAGGAATGTGTAAAGTGTGGACACGGGAACACGTGGTATACAGAGACTTCGTTCGTCCGGGTGTGAGTGAAGCAGGAAGCGTGCAAGGAGCACGTCAGAGCACTGAGTCAGGCAGCAGGTGTGCCAGGAGGTGTAACAGAGTAAGAGACTGAGTACAGGATCAGAGTGTGTGCCCGGAGGCACAACTGAGTATAAGACAGAGCACGGAATCAGAGTGTGTGCAGGAGGCACGACTGAGTATAAGACAGAGTACAGGGTAAGAGCGTGTGCCAGGAGGCACAACCGAGTATGAGACAGAGTACAGTGTCAGAGCATGTGCCAGGAGGCACAACCGAGTACGAGACAGAACACAGGGTCAGAGCGTGTGCCAGGAGGCACAACCAAGTACAAAGCAGAGTGCAGATTCAGAGCGTGTGCCAAGAGGCACAACAGAGTGCAAGGCAGAGGACCTGAGTACAGCGCACAGCCAGGCAGGGACACGGCAGACCAAGCCAGGAAGCACAACAATAATCAGGCACCTCCCCTAGGGGGAGGTCGTCTGATATAGCACATGACTACTACTGGTTCCGGGTCAGGAACTAGCCAGAAAGCACATGACCACTACAGGTTCCGGGTCAGGTCCTCCATTACCATAGAGAGGACCGAGCCCTATACAGCACTGACAGGAGCGCGCAAGCGCAAACGTGACATGTAGGAGGAGGCCCGGGGACGAGAGCTGCGCGTGCGCACCCTACGGGACCCCCGGAGTGACCGCAGCTCCGGAAGAGATGACGTCGGGACCGAGGTCCCGCCCCCAGGTGAGCACGGCGTGACAGTACCCCCCCCTTTACGCCCCCTCTTTCTAAAACTGGAGAGGAACTTAGACAAAATCTGGGGTGCGTGGATATTCTCCCTGGGTTCCCATGACCTCTCCTCGGGGCCAAAACCCTTCCAATCGACCAGGAACATGGTTCTCCCTCTTACCTTCTTCATGGCCAAAATGTCATTCACCTCAAACTCATCCCCCAAGCCAACAGGCTGGGGTGTGTGGCCTGGAGAAGGATGAAATCGGTTAAGAACCACAGGTTTTAGGAGAGACACATGGAAGGAATTGGGAATACATAGTGAAGGAGGCAGCTTCAATTTGTAAGCAACATCATTAATCCGCCTGAGGACCTCAAAAGGACCAATGTAACGGGGACCCAGTTTGTAAGATGGTACCTTAAGGCGGACGTATTTGGTGGAGAGCCACACCTTGTCACCAGGGAGAAATGGAGGAACGTCCAGGCGCCTCTTGTCAGCGTGTAATTTCATTCTGTCCCGTGCTTTCTCGAGAGCGGTTTTGGTCTCCTGCCATACCCTGGAGAACTCCACAGACTGAGAATCGGCAGCAGGTACCCCCGAGACAGGAAGTACCGGTAGAGGCACATTGAGATGCTGTCCAAAGACGATGAAGAAAGGAGACTTGGTAGACGATTCACTGGAGTGATTATTGTTGGCGAACTCAGCCCAAGGAAGTAGACCGACCCAGTCATTCTGATGAGCATTAGAAAAATGCCGGAGATAGGATGTAAGGATCTGGTTGGTACGTTCCACCTGCCCATTGGTTTGGGGGTGATAGGCGGAAGAGAAATCCAATGACACTTTCATGAGTCCGCATAGAGCTCTCCAGAACCAGGAGGTGAATTGGACCCCTCTATCCGACACGATGTGCTGGGGGAAGCCGTGAATCCTGAAGATATGGGAAATGAAGATCTTCGCCAAGTCAGGAGCAGAGGGTAGTCCGGGAAGAGGAATGAAGTGAGCCATCTTTGAAAATCGGTCTACAACCACCAAGACCACAGTACAACCGGAAGAACAAGGCAGATCAGTAATGAAATCCATGGCTATGTGCTGCCATGGAGCCGACGGAATGGGAAGCGGGAACAGAAGACCGGAGGGTGGTTGTCTGGGTATCTTGTTCTGGGCACAGGACGGGCAAGATGCTACAAAGTCTTTAACATCCTGGAAGAGTGAAGGCCACCAATAATGGCGAGAGATTAAGTCCAAAGTCTTTTTGACACCAACGTGGCCGGCAATCTTGGACGAATGTCCCCAATTTAGCACTCGTTTTCGGTTATTCTCAGCCACAAAGGTTCTTCCCGGAGGTAACGTGGTTAACTTGACAGGAGCCACAGTAATTACTTTGGATAAATCAATGATATGAGAGGGTTCTTCCTCTGCATCAGACGACAGGAATGATCTTGACAACGCATCCGCTCTAACGTTCTTATCGCCGGGCCGAAAATGTAGCTCAAAGTCAAAGCGGGCGAAGAATAGGGACCACCTGGCTTGCCGAGGATTGAGCCTCTGTGCGGACTGGATGTACGCCAGGTTCTTATGGTCTGTGAAGATCTTGAATGGATGTATGGCACCCTCCAGTAAGTACCTCCACTCCTCCAAGGCCAACTTAATGGCCAATAGCTCTTTGTCGCCAATGGAGTAGTTCTGCTCAGTGGAGGAAAATACTTTAGAAAAGAAGCCACAGGTGACAAAATGTCCAGAAGAGGATTTCTGCAGAAGGACTGCGCCAGCCCCAGTAGAGGATGCGTCTACCTCGAGAGTGAAAGGTCTACTAACCTCAGGTCGGTGAAGCGCCGGAGCAGCGGCGAAGGCTTGTTTCAACGACTGGAAGGCCTCTTCAGCCTCAGAGGGCCAAGCCTTTGGGTTAGCTCCCTTGCAGATAAGGGACGAGATGGGGCGAACCAACGAGGAAAAATGAGGAACGAACTGTCGGTAGTAGTTCGCAAAACCAAGGAAGCGTTGGATTGCCTTCACCCCATGGGGCTGTGGCCAATCGAGGACGGCGGACACTTTTGCCGGATCCATGCATAGACCTGATTCTGAGATAATGTACCCCAAGAATGGCAGGGACGTTTGCTCGAAGGCACATTTCTCGAGCTTGGCATAAAGGCGGTTCTCCCTCAGGCGCTGGAGGACTTGACGCACGTTCTTTCTGTGGGCGGAGAGGTCTGGAGAAAAAACGAGGATGTCATCCAGATAGACTACCACGCAGGAGTACAGCATATCCCGGAAGACGTCATTCACGAACTCCTGGAAAACCGCTGGGGCATTGCAGAGGCCGAAGGGCATGACCAAGTACTCGTAGTGACCGTCTCTGGTGTTAAAGGCGGTCTTCCACTCATCCCCGGAACGAATGCGGATCAAGTTGTAGGCCCCACGAAGATCCAGTTTGGTGAAAATTCGAGCTCCTCTAAGTCGGTCAAAGAGCTCCGGGATCAATGGCAATGGGTACTTGTTCTTGACCGTGATATTGTTCAGGCCTCGGTAGTCTATGCAAGGACGGAGGGAGCCGTCCTTCTTTTTTACAAAGAAAAATCCCGCTCCCGCGGGCGAGGAGGACTTACGGATGAAGCCTCTAGCAAGGTTCTCCTGGATATAGTCAGACATAGCTTGGGTCTCAGCAGGGGATAGAGGGTATATCCTACCCCTGGGTGGCGTAGAACCAGGAATGAGGTCAATCGGACAGTCATATGGCCGATGGGGGGGCAGAGTCTCGGCCTCCTTCTTGTCGAAAACATCTGCAAAGGACCAGTAAGCCGACGGCAGACCTGTAGGTGCCGGGGATGGACCGGCAGAGTTCATCAGATGGACGGGCAACAGGCACTTCTCCTGACAGAACGGTCCCCACCGGAGTATCTCGCCCGACCGCCAGTCCAGGGTTGGCTCATGAGTCCGTAGCCAAGGGAGGCGTAGAAGAAGTGCGTGAGACATGGTGGACAAGACGAGGAAGGAGATCTTCTCCAGGTGCAGGGCTCCGATCTGCAGCTCGATCTCTTCGGTGGCCTGGGTAACGGACTCCAGCACGGACGTACCATTGACCGAAACAATCGACCGAGGAGTCTCCTGGGATCTGACAGGAATCCGGTATTTTTTAACCGCCTCGAGTGTGATAAAATTCCCCTCCGCGCCAGAATCCAGGAAAGCCTCCTCAGAATAACGCTTGGCACCGAGATTCAATAATACGGACACGAGCAGGGGAGGAGAGGAATCACGTACACCTAGGGAGGCCTCTCCTATCAACCCTAGGCGGAGAAGTTTCCCGGCTTCTTGGAGCAGGAACGGAGGAGGTGAGAGGAGCTCCTCTCTCTGGCTAATTCACGGGCACGTTCCTGAAACCGCAGGTCGATGCGTGTCGCCAGTGAGATCAGATCCTCTAAAGAGGTGGGAGTATACCGACCTGCCAGTACGTCTTTGATCCGACTGGACAGGCCACGCCAAAAGATCCCTACGAGAGCCTCGTTGTTCCAACCGAGTTCGGAGGCCAAGGTACGAAAACGGATGGCATACTGTCCTACCGGTAGCGTACCCTGATGGAGGTTAAAGAGGGACTCGGTGATAGAGGCCAGCCGACCCGGCTCGTCGAACACCTTGCGGAAGGTGTCCAAACAATAAAGGCAATTTGGGCGCGCTCAGTGGGATAGTGCTGCGGCAAAAGCTCAAAATGTAACCGGCATTGGTTCAGAAATCCTCGACAAAACTTAGGGTCCCCGCTATATCGGGGTGGCTTGCCGAGGCGCGGCATCGGGTGCGGGGCCGAGGACTGGGCAGAAACGGATTGTATGGCCGACAAACGAGACTCCATGGATTTCAAAAAGACCATAATCCTGGTCTGACTCTCCCGTAGGAACACCAGTTCCTTTTGGATGGAGGTGGTGGCACCAGCGGGGTCCATGGCCTGATTATACTGTGACGACTCCTGGAGTGGACCCTCTGGGTCGTGACACCAACCCTCCCAGGGCGAGCTGACCTAGTGAAGACCACCCCCTATACAGGGAGTGTCAGGGGCAAGCCCCAGGGGGTGAGGCACCACGACTGCTGGCACCAGGCGGCCGGCTCACAGGAGACACGAGTGGGTGAGAGTGTCTGCAGGAACGTGTAAAGTGTGGACACGGGAACACGTGGTATACAGAGACTTCGTTCGTCCAGGTTTGAGTGAAGCAGGAAGCATGCAAGGAGCACGTCAGAGCACTGAGTCAGGCAGCAGGTGTGCCAGGAGGTGTAACAGAGTAAGAGACTGAGTACAGGATCAGAGTGTGTGCCCGGAGGCACAACTGAGTATAAGACAGAGCACGGAATCAGAGTGTGTGCAGGAGGCACGACTGAGTATAAGACAGGGTAAGAGTACGAGTACGAGTACCGAGTACGAGACAGAACACAGGGTCAGAGCGTGTGCCAGGAGGCACAACCAAGTACAAAGCAGAGTGCAGATTCAGAGCGTGTGCCAAGAGGCACAACAGAGTGCAAGGCAGAGGACCTGAGTACAGCGCACAGCCAGGCAGGGACACGGCAGACCAAGCCAGGAAGCACAACAATAATCAGGCACCTCCCCTAGGGGGAGGTCGTCTGATATAGCACATGACTACTACTGGTTCCGGGTCAGGAACTAGCCAGAAAGCACATGACCACTACAGGTTCCGGGTTAGGTCCTCCATTACCATAGAGAGGACCGAGCCCTATACAGCACTGACAGGAGCGCGCAAGCGCAAACGTGACATGTAGGAGGAGACCCGGGGACGAGAGCTGCGCGTGCGCACCCTACGGGACCCCCGGAGTGACCGCAGCTCCGGAAGAGATGACGTCGGGACCGAGGTCCCGCCCCCAGGTGAGCACGGCGTGACAGATAACATGTATGGATAGCGTACACATTCAAAATATATGTCTCAGGAGGCAGGCTCAGACGGTGTCAGGCACAGTATGGATTGCACGTGATTGCACAAAGGTTAGAAAGGGTACCGTATCCCCGGATAACATGTATGGATAGCGTACACATTCAAAATATATGTCTCAGGAGGCAGGCTCAGACGGTGTCAGGCACAGTATGGATTTGACGGCCCAGATTACACAGCGGAGGAGCAGGAAGATGTAAAGATTGCAAATGCTGGGGCCCTGCCCAAGCAAGGGGGGCCCACTCGTGGGCGTCGGTACTGGCACTGGGCCCCTCATAGTACAGCGGTGTGTCTGACGGCGGGTGTGCACCACCACCGTCAGAGACACTTGATTGCACTATGAGGGACCCTGTGCCAGTGCCCGCGCCCAAGAGTTGGCCTACCCACCTGTCCAGGGCAACGGCACTCGCACGGTGTCGTGCGGTAGGTGGTGACCCCGGCCATGGGGGGGGAGGCAGCACAGTTAGGGAGTTTCAGAAAGTGGCATATGTTGATGTTGGACATTCAGCTGATGCAAAAGGCGAAATAGGTGAAGTACCAGGAAGAGGTGGACCAAAGCAAGCCATTTTTCTGTCACCCTATGTGTCATCAGGGGAAGGTGGGACAAAATCCTTGGAAACCCATGCGTGGTTCATTTTAATGAAGGTTAGATCATCCACATTTTGGGTTGACAGACGGGTCCTTTTTTCTGTCAGGATTGATCCAGCTGCACTGAAGACTCTTTCCGATAGCACACTTGCAGCTGGGCAAGCGAGCTCCTGTAAGGCATATTGGGCCAATTCAGGCCAGGTGTCCAGTTTAGCGGCCCAATAGTCAAAGGGGAATGACCTGTGTGGGAGAACATCGATATGGGAGGAAAAGTAGTTTGTAACCATAGTTGACAACTGCTGTCTCCTGTCACTTTCCATCGATGCAGTATTACCAGTTGTGTGAGCGGTATTTGAAAAATCAGTCCACAACATTGTCATGAAACCCCTGTCTCCAACGCCACTTCTGCTGTGTGCACCACGAACACCTCTGCCAAGCTGCCCCCGGCCCGTGCGGCTCGTGTGAGAACCATCACCGCTGCTGTGTGCTGGGAATGCCTCAAGCAACCGATTTACCAGAGTTGCTTGTTTATTAGCCAATATTAGGTCAAGGTTCTCCTGTGGCATGATGTTTTGTAATTTGCCTTTATAGCGTGGATCCAGGATGCTGGCCAACCAGTAGTCGTCATCGTTCATCATTTTGGCAATGCGGGGGTCCCTTTTTAGGATCCGCAAGGCATAATCTGACATGTGGGCCAATGTTCCCGGTGTCAATGATGCACTGCGAGTGCTGGGTGGAGGAGCACTTTCTGGCAAATCCACATCCCTCCAGTCACGCACAAACCCTGTACCAGACCTTGCCACGCCAACATTTTCACTTGCCCCACGAGATGCATTCTCCTCCCCTAAGTAATCATCCCCATCATCCTCCTCCTCCTCCTCTTCTTCCTCCACCTCGTCCAGGAGAGGTCCCTGAGCAGACAATGGCTGAATGTCATCAAGGATTCCCTCCTCCTCTTCCTCCTCATCAACATTGGCTGCAGACGCCTGCTCCTTAAGGTGCGTCAAAGTTTGCATGAGCAGACGCATAAGTGGGATGCTCATGCTTAGGATGGCGTCATCTGCGCTTACCAGCCGTGTGCATTCCTCAAAACACTGAAGGACTTTACAAAGGTCTTTCAGCTTCGACCACTGCACGCCTGTCAACTCCATGTCTGCTCTCAAAGTGCCTGGCCGTGTATCCTCCCACAAATGCATTATGGCCTGCCTCTGCTCGCACAGCCGCTCCACCATGTGCAGGGTGGAGTTCCACCTTGTTGCAATGTCGATAATGAGGCGGTGGTTGGGAAGGTGGAGCAATCGCTGCAGCTTCTGCATACGAACGGAGTGTACAGGCGACCGGCGGATGTGCGCGCACAGTCTTCGCACCTTCTGGAGCAGGGCTGTTAACTCCGGATAATTTTTGAGGAAGCACTGCACCACCAGGTTCAAGGTGTGAGCCAAGCAAGGTATGTGGCTGAGTTTTGAAAGGGCTATGGCTGCCACAAAATTACGGCCGTTATCACTAACTACCTTGCCTGCCTCAAGATGTACACTGCCCAGCCATGACTCAGTTTGTCGCTTCAAGTACTCGGCCAGCACCTCGGCGGTGTGTCTGTCGCCCAAACACATCATCTGCAACACAGCCTGCTGACGCTTTCCACTAGCTGCTCGATAGGGGAACACATCGTGTGCAACAGTGGCAGCTGCAGATGGAGTGCTCGTACGACTGCGCACTGTGGACGAGCTTTCGCTTCTGGAGGAGGAGGAGGAGGAGGAGGGTCAAACACCTACAGCCAACTGTTTCCTATACCGTGGGCTAGGCAGCACTGTCCCACCACCGCTGTCCCCTGTGGACCCTGCATCCACCACATTAACCCAGTGCGCAGTGATGGACACGTAACGGCCCTGGCCATGCCGACTGGACCATGCATCAGTTGTGAGGTGCACCTTTCCGCTCACTGACTGCTTGAGTGCATGGACAATGCGGTCTTTCACATGATGGTGGAGGGCTGGGATGGCTTTGCGAGAGAAGAAGTGGCGACTGGGTAGGTCATAGCGTGGTACTGCATAGGCCATGAGTTCGCGGAAAGCTGTGCCATCTACCAACCGAAAGGGCATCATCTCAAACGAGATTAGTTTGGCAATGTGGGCGTTCAAACCCAGTGTACGCGGATGAGAGACTGAGTACTTTCTTGACCTACTCATAGTGTCTGGGAGGGTGAGCTGGACTTGAGAGCTGCATATGGTGGAAGTAGCGGTGGACAGGGCGAACTGAGAGAGGGTTGATGATGGTGATGGAGTTGGTGTTCTTTCTGTTGGCCTAGAATCAGTCTTTCGTTGATATAACAGTGGGATTCCCTGACTGCTGTGGTCTTGCAACAACACCTCAACATTTGCTGCTGTGCTAACCGGTGGGCTTACAGTGGGGGAAACAATGTAGGTTTGCTGACTACCTTCGTTGTGATCAGTTGCACATGTGGCACTTGAGGTTTGGTGTTGTGTCCACGCTTGCAAGTGCATGCTGGTTAAATGTCTAAGCATGCAACTGGTATTCAATTTTTTCAGATTTTTCCCTCGGCTAAAGGTCTTTGCGCACATCTTACAGATAACCTTGGCCTGATCATGAGGATTTTGTTCAAAAAAGTGCCACACTGCACTCTTCCTACTTTGGCAGACATTTTGCGGCCTAGCACGCTGTTATCTTTTGACCCTCTGGACAAGCTGTCCAGCAACTCTTTTGATGTTTGGAACCTGTCTTTGGAGTGCTCCGGGCCTGCCAGATAACAGCTGTTGCGATGTCGATGTCTGCTGTGGATGCTCCTCATCTGAGCTATTGGAAGCAGCACCCTCTTCCCCCAATGGATGCCAATCTGGGTCAACAACTGGGTCATCCATCACCTCCTCTTCTATGTCATGTGCACCTTTCTCTGTGTCACCGTGTATGGTGGTATAGTGTGCGGGAAGGGGCACCTGAGTCTCATCAGGGTCAAAATCTGGCTCTGTACACTGCGAGGACAATGTAGTGCTCTGAGTGAATGTACCAGCAGAATCATCCATCAGCGGCTGTGCATCAGTGCACTCCATGTCAGATTCATCTTGGCCTGGGTAATTCACCATTTCACTTGATAATCCAGGCATGGTATGTGAAAACAGCTCCATGGAGTAATCAGTAGTATGGCCTGCGTCATCCTTCAATCTTGGTTGGGGTGAAGGACACAAGGAAAGGTGTGGTTCATGAACATGAGCCTCCAATGACGACTCAGTGCTTTTACTTTTTACAACTGAAGAAGAGGAGGCGATAGAGCTGGAGGCTGAGTCAGCAATGTAAGACAAAACTTTTTCCTGATGCTCTGCCTTTAAAAGCGGTTTGCCAACTCCTAGAAAACTAAGCGTTCGAGGCCTTATGTAGCCAGACGATGACGCAGGGTCAGCACCTCCTGCATTCGGTCCTATTTTGCTCTTGCCACTACCATCAGATCCACCACCAACAACATCATTACCAGCTGCCAACCCCCGCCCAATTCCACGGCCTCTTCCACCAGCCTTCCTTATTTTTGGTAGAAATGTAGACAAAATCCAACAAACTATATAGTAATGTAAAACAAGGTACAAGGTGTCTATAGGACAGGGGAGATTTAGAATTTCTGCACACACTTGTGGACAGTGGACACTTTTGGATTGTGTGAGGCCCACTGATATCTGAGCGCTATGTGACAGGCTCGATGGCACAGCTGCCTGTGACCAAAGTGACGAGAGGATAATGGAGATTTTGAATCTCTGCGCACACTTTTGGACACTGGACACTTGTGGATTATGTGAGGCCCACTGATATCTGAGCGCTATGTGACACGCTCGATGGCACAGCTGCCTGTGACCAAAGTGACGAGAGGATAATGGAGATTTTGAATCTCTGCGCACACTTTTGGACACTGGACACTTGTGGATTGTGTGAGGCCCACTGATATCTGAGCGCTATGTGACAGGCTCGATGGCACAGCTGCCTGTGACCAAAGTGACGAGAGGATAATGGAGACTTTGAATCTCTGCGCACACTTTTGGACACTGGACACTTGTGGATTGTGTGAGGCCCACTGATATCTGAGCGCTATGTGACACGCTCGATGGCACAGCTGCCTGTGACCAAAGTGACGAGAGGATAATGGAGATTTTGAATCTCTGCGCACACTTTTGGACACTGGACACTTGTGGATTGTGTGAGGCCCACTGATATCTGAGCGCTATGTGACACGCTTGATGGCACAGCTGCCTGTGACCAAAGTGATGAGAGGATAATGGAGATTTTGAATCTCTGCGCACACTTTTGGACACTGGACACTTGTGGATTGTGTGAGGCCCACTGATATCTGAGCGCTATGTGACAGGCTCGATGGCACAGCTGCCTGTGACCAAAGTGACGAGAGGATAATGGAGATTTTGAATCTCTGCGCACACTTTTGGACACTGGACACTTGTGGATTGTGTGAGGCCCATTGATATCTGAGCGCTATGTGACACGCTCGATGGCACAGCTGCCTGTGACCAAAGTGACGAGAGGATAATGGAGATTTTGAATCTCTGCGCACACTTTTGGACACTGGACACTTGTGGATTGTGTGAGGCCCACTGATATCTGAGCGCTATGTGACACGCTCGATGGCACAGCTGCCTGTGACCAAAGTGACGAGAGGATAATGGAGATTTTGAATCTCTGCGCACACTTTTGGACACTGGACACTTGTGGATTGTGTGAGGCCCACTGATATCTGAGCGCTATGTGACACGCTCGATGGCACAGCTGCCTGTGACCAAAGTGACGAGAGGATAATGGAGATTTTGAATCTCTGTGCACACTTTTGGACACTGGACACTTGTGGATTGTGTGAGGCCCACTGATATCTGAGCGCTATGTGACAGGCTCGATGGCACAGCTGCCTGTGACCAAAGTGACGAGAGGATAATGGAGATTTTGAATCTCTGCGCACACTTTTGGACACTGGACACTTGTGGATTGTGTGAGGCCCACTGATATCTGAGCGCTATGTGACACGCTCGATGGCACAGCTGCCTGTGACCAAAGTGACGAGAGGATAATGGAGATTTTGAATCTCTGCGCACACTTTTGGACACTGGACACTTGTGGATTGTGTGAGGCCCACTGATATCTGAGCGCTATGTGACACGCTCGATGGCACAGCTGCCTGTGACCAAAGTGACGAGAGGATAATGGAGATTTTGAATCTCTGCGCACACTTTTGGACACTGGACACTTGTGGATTGTGTGAGGCCCACTGATATCTGAGCGCTATGTGACAGGCTCGATGGCACAGCTGTGACAAAAGTGACTAGAGGATAAGGGAGATTGGATTGCTTTTAAAAAAGCAGTTTGCGGAGCAGTGGGTAAACAGCAATGCCAGCGTGTCAGGAAGCCTTAAAAGGCAGCCCAACAACCAACACCACTGATACACCACAATATAGCCTCCCCTTGCACTGCACACACAGTGACTTGTGTGTTGTGTAGGCCAAATCGCTAGCAGCAGAAGCAGTTTTTTTGTCTTCTTCCCGGCCTAACGCTCTCCCTACAGAATCAGCAGCAACCTCTCCCTATACTAAGATCGGCAGAAGTAAGATGGTGGTCGGCGTGCACGCCCTTTTATACCCCCTGTGACGCCCACTAAAGCAAGCCAATCACTTGCATGCCCTTCTGAAAGATGGTGGTGACCCGTGCCTAGGTCATCACGTTGCCCACAGTGTCCGTGGATCCTGATTGGCTGAAAAAGAGCGCAAAACAAACTTTTGAAACGCGACTTTGGCGCGTAAGTCGCCGACCTCGTGGCCGACCTCATCCTAGGGTCGGGTTTCGTTTCATGAAACCCGACTTTGCCAAAAGTCGGCGACTTTTGAATTTTTTCGACCCGTTTCGCTCAACTCTAGTTATTTCACTTTTTGATCGGCGGTATTATGATAAAGCATTGTTTTTTGCCTTGTTTTTTTTTTTTTAAAGGGTTCACTAAAGGGGTTAACTAGTGGGACAGTTTATAGGGCAGGTTGTTACGGACGCGGCAATACTAAATTTGTGTACTTTTATTGTTTTTTTTATTTACAATAAAAGTATTTATTAGGGAATTTTTTTTAAATTTATTTAGGAATTTTTAAAAAATTATTTTTACACTTTTCTTTTTTTTTTTACTTCATTACTTTGTACCGGGGGGGGACATTACTATATTGTGTCAGATCAGCGATCTGACACTTTGCATGGCACTGTGTCAGATCAGCGATCTGACAGTCAGTGCAGTCGGCTTTCTCAGCAACTGTTTTCAGCAGGCACTGAGAAAGCCGCCTCCCTGCAGGACCCGGAGGGCCCCCGCGGCCATCTTGGATCCAGGGGCCTGCAGGAAGGAGGGCCTCGGAACAACACGAGCACTTCATGTTGTTCTGAGGGGCTCAGGGAAGCACACAGGGAGCCCCTTCCCTGTGCGATTCTACCCTATGCCCCCAGTACACTGCGATCATGTTTGATCGCAGAGTGCCAGGGGTTAATGTGCCGGGAGTGGTCTGTGACCACTCCTGGCACATAGTGCTGTGTGTTAGCTGTGACAATCAGCTGACACCTGGCTGCGATCAGCTGCGCTCCCCCCTTCAGCGCAGCTGATCGCTATGACGTACTATCCTGTCCATGGGCATACGGGCCCAGGGCACCTGGACAGGATAGTATGTCAGATGTCTGAAAGGGGTTAAACATAAACATTTATATGCAAATGAGGACACTTCAATGGACTATTGGTATTGCCAAGGGCTTACTGTATTGCTTTAACATCCAATTGGCGTGCTGAGTATTGATGGGCGAGTATACTCATTGCTCATTTTTTCCGAGCATGCTCAGGTGTCCTCCAAGTATTTTGGCATGCTGGGAGATTTAGTTTCTGTCGCCGCAGCTGCATGATTTGCGGCTGCTAGACAACCCGAATACATGTGGGGATTTCCTAACAAACAGGCATTCCTCACATGTATTCAGCCTGTCCAGTAGCCACAAATCATCCAGCTGCAGCAACACAAACTAAATCTCCCAGCACGCCAAAATACTCGGCAGACACGCAAGCATGCTTGGGAAAACCCAAGCAATGAGTAAACTCGCTCATCACTAATGCTGAACACTTTCCAAGATTTCTTTTGTCCAGAAAGAGTGCTGCCTAAATTCAATCCATGATCCTGCACATGCACATTGACACTAGAGGAGATCAGCAGTGTGCACACTGTGTCGGTTCGAGCACACACAGAGTGTGGGTATGAATATGCTCTGATAGCTAGCTTCTGTCTGCAGCCACCATTCTCTACATCAGTGTTCCCCAACTCCAGTCCTCAAGTGCCACCAACGGTTCATGTTTTCAGGATTTCCTTAGTATGGCTCAGGTGATACTAACGAAATCCTGAAAACATGACCTGTTGGTGGTTCTTGAGGCCTGGAGTTGGGGAACACTGCTCTATGTGATACACCTGGAAATGTAGTGGCTTCACAAAGGAGCCAAGGATCAGAGTGAGTCCACACTAACACCATGTAATCACTGATGGGCTCCTCCAGTATCAATGTGCATTCACAGAAATGTGGAGTGAACGCTATCAATCAAGGTCAGAGAAAGTGCTCAATATGACAAGTGAAATAGTAAACTGAGCCCTTGGCCATGGGGACAGTGCACCAAAGTGCCCTCATTTGCATATGAAATAAAAGTCAAAATCTCGGTCACTAAAGTACTTTATAGAGTAAAATTTTTATTCCAAATAAGTTCCCTATATACAGAAAATGTTTAAGTAGTGCATTTTGGGAGTGACAGACTATTTTAAATAAATAAAATCTCTATTCATGGTCAATGTTAGTAATTTATTTATCTTGCGACTCTTAACACTTTTAGGAAACTTTTTAAGCTGACAAGTAGTGTTGAGCGATACCATCCGATATTGAGAAATATCGGATCGGATTGGATCGGCCGATACCCAAAAAGTATCGGGTATTGCCGATTCCGATACCGGAAGTCCCATTCAAGTCAATGGGACCGAAATATCGGAATTTAAAAAACTCCTTTCTTTCCTTGTAGGTTAATTCTACATGAAGAAAAACAACTAAGAATAATGCAGAATGTATTGGGGGAGGTGGAGGAGACATTAAAGGCATAGAGGTTTAGCCCAATCAAATGGAAAAACAGGAATAATTTTTTTTTAAGACGTTCAGAGTTACAAAGACATTGACAATGTTAACCTTTTTTATATTTTGTCAGATATGTATGTTTCACTACTTCCATGCTCTTCAACTTCTTCTTTACTTCTCCCACACTTTCTCCTTCATGATCCTCAGCAGCAGCATCTTTTTCATCAACTTCTTCACCTTATTCATCTTCACCGTCTTCCTATTATTCTTTTTTTTTTTACATTATTCATATTCTTCTTATTCAACTATTATTCTTCTTCATATTCTACTTCTTCATCTTCTTCCTATTCTTCTTCTTCATCATATTCTTATTTGTGACAGGCATTCCTGTAGTCCTTATCTATAAAAGTTGGAAGATTACACCTTCTGTTCTGCCTGTCACAAAAGATTTACAACAGGATTTGTCCGCATTCAGTTTGGCCTGCAGCAGCAGGCATTTTCCAGGGGCACCACGAGGAGGAACGGACTCACCCCCATACACTTAGTCTTCTTCTGCTTATACTTTAGATAATATCTTTTGCTCTGATTTTTAGTCTTATGCTTAATGTTGTTCTGCTTTTTGTTCTGCAGCTTCTTGGTCTTCTGTCTCTTGTTGCTCTGTATCTTGGTGATTGTCTTCATGTTCTTTGTCCTCTTGGTCATCTTCTTCAGGGTCATCTTTTTGATCTTCTTCAGGGTGGTGTTCCGGGTCGTCGTCTTCAGGGTCATTGTTTACGTGGTCGTCGTCTTCTTCGGGGTGGTCTTCAGGGTTATCGTCAGGGAGATCCAGAGTGATAATAAACAAAAAACATTTCCAAAAGCTTGAATTTGGAAATGTAGCAGAAGGTACAAGAAGGCTGAGGAACTGCCGAGAACCAGCTGACAGTGCTGGACCCCGGAGGGGCAGCAGAAGGAACAAGAGCCAATGGCACTACCGAGGACCAGCTGACGGTGCTGGAACCCGGTTACTAAGCAGGAGGTACCTGTGCTAGAAAGCACTATCAAGGACCAGCAGACGTTCCTGGAACTCGGATACTGAGAAGGAGGCACCTCAGCAAAAGGCACTGCTGAGAACCAGCTGACAGTGCTGGAACCCGGATGGGTAGCAGAAGCTGCAAGAGCAAATGGAAGTAGTGAGGACCAGTTGATGGTGCTGGAACCCAGAGGGGCAGCAGAAGGAACAAGGGCCAATGGCACTACCGAGGACCAGCTGACAGTGCTGGAACCCGGTTACTAAGCAGGAGGTACCTGTGCTAGAAAGCACTACCAAGGACCAGCAGACGTTGCTGGAACTCGGATACCGAGAAGGAGGCACCTCAGCCAAAGGCACTGCCGAGAACCAGCTGACAGTAATGGAACCTGGATGGGTAGCAGAAGGTACCCATGAAAAACAAAGTTGCAAGGCCACGAGCCGGCCGCAGTTACCGAAACCCAGAACCGTCCGGCAATGTCTACTGCTGCCTCCACATTCACACTACTACTGATTTTTAACCGTGCTCCAATTAGGCCTCTGGCTCCACTGTCTCTAGTATTTACCCTGTCCTCCAACACCGGCAGTTGCTACTCAGAAGTGTCGTCTGCACAATCAACACTTTTTCCTGTGTTACTGGGGCTCAGTAACGTCAGTTGATCCCCTGATGTGTGTCCGGCAATGTCTCCTGCTTTGTCCACATTCCCATTACCAGTAACACAGGAACAAGTGTTGATTGTGCAATCAACACTTGTTCCTGTGTTACTAGTAGTGGGAATGTGGACAGAGCAGGAGACATTGCCGGACACACATCAGGGGATCAACTGACGTTACTGAGCCCCAGTAACACAGGAACAAGTGTTGATTGTGCAGACGACACTTCTGAGTAGCAACTGCCGGTGTTGGAGGACAGGGTAAATACTAGAGACAGTGGAGCCAGAGGCCTAATTGGAGCACGGTTAAAAATCAGTAGTAGTGTGAATGTGGAGGCAGCAGTAGACATTGCCGGACACACAGCAGGGGAGCAGCTGGCATTACTGAACTCCACTAACACAGGAGCTAGTGTTTTTTCTGTGCAGACGGCACTTCCGAGCAACAACTGGCGATGTTGGAGGCCAGGATCAATCAAGGAGCAGGCTGAGGCCTACTTGGAGCAAGTGTAAAATCTGAGGTAGTTTGAATGTTGAGGCAGCAGGAGACTTTGCTGTACACACAGCAGGGGAGCAGCTGGCGTTACTGAACCCCACTAACACAGGAGCTAGTGTTGTTTTCTGTGTGGATGGCACTTCCGAGCAACAACTGGCAATGTTGGAGCCCAGGATCAATCATGGAGCAGGCTGAGGCCTAATTGCAGCAAGTTTTATATGTGATGTAGTTTGAATGTGGAGGGAGCAGGAGACTTTGCCGTACACACAGCAGGGGAGCAGCTGGCGTTACTGATTCCCACTAACACAGGAACTAGTGTTGTTTTCTGTGTGGATGGCACTTCCAAGCAACAACTGACGATGTTGGAGCCCAGGGTCAATCAGGGTGTAGGCTGAGACCTAATTTCATCAAGTTTAATATCTGTTGTAGACTACTACTGATTTCAAACTTGCTCCAATTAGGCCTCTGGCTCCACTCTGTCTCTAGTATTTCCCCTGGCCTCCAACACCACCAGTTGCTGCTCAGAAGTGCCGTCTGCACAATCAACACTTGTTCCTATGTTACTGGGGTTCAGTAACGTCAGCTGATCCCCTGATGTGTGTCCGGCAATGTCTCCTGCTCTGTTCACATTCCCACTACTAGTCGCTGTACATACTGACTAGAGCATTGTGTACCTCCCTCCTCTGGAGAAATGTCTTTGTCCTCCATTGACTCCTCCTCATCCTCCTCACAAAGTGTCCCATGCCTAGGCCTTTGTGAGGAACCATGTAGCGCAGACTGTCCAGATGCAGATGGCATTTGTGACTCCTCATCCTCCATCTCTTCCAAAACCTCCTCCCTTAGTGCTTGCAGTGTTTTTTGAAGCAGACAGATAAGGGGGACAGTCATGCTGACTAGTGCATCATCTGCACTCGCCATCCGCATGGAATCATCGAAGGCACACAAAAGGAGGCAGATGTCCTTCATAGAGACCCACTCAGTGGTGCTGAAGTGTGGCAGGCGCACAGTGCGACTTGTTTGCGCCTGATGCAGCTGGTACTCCTTTACTGCTGCCTGCTGCTCACACAACCGCTCCAACATATGTAACGTTGAATTCCACCTGGTGGGTAGGTCACATATGATGCAATGTTCCAGAAGGCGTAACCGGAGCTGCAATGCGCGATCTTGCCATGCTGGAACGCCGCAAGTGAGCGCACTCTATGCGGACCTTGTGCAGCAGTGCATCAAGATCCGGATAGTCCCTCAAAAAGCGCTGCATGACCAAGTTGAGCACATGTGCCAGACATGGGATGTGAGTGAGGTTGCCTAGGTCCAGAGCTGCCACCAGATTTTGGCCATTGTCACACACTACCAAGCCTGGCTGGAGATTCGCTGGCACAAACCACACGTCGCTCTCCTGCTTGATGGCATTCCAAAGCTCCTGCCCTGTGTGGCTTCGATTCCCCAAAGAAATTAATTTCAGTGCGGCCTGTTGACGTTTGGACACGGCTGTGCTCATATCGGTCGTAACAGGCTCCTGCGGCGCTGATTCTGAGGAACTGGAGTATGAGGAGGAGTCAATGTGTACAGACTGGATTCCTGCAATCTTTGGAGTTGGCAGAACACGTAGAGCGCCACTCTCCAGATCTGTACCCGGCTCCACAACATTGACCCAATGGGCAGTGAGGGAAAGGTATCGTCCCTGTCCATGGTTACTGGTCCACGCATCGGTGATCAGGTGGACCTTGCTACTGATGGCATTTAGTAGCGCATGTTTAATTTTTCCCTCCACATGCTTTTGCAGGGCAGGGACGGCTTGCCTGCTGAAATAAAAGCGACTGGTCACGCTGTATTGTGGGACTGCCAATGCCATGAAGTTCCAGAAGGTGTCTGTCTCCACCAGCCTGAATGAGAGCATTGCAAGGGCCAGTAGTTTGGCAATGCCAGCATTCAGAGCCTGTGCTCAGGGATGGTTTGCCGAGTATGGCCACCTTTTCTCCCATGCCTGTGCTACCAATGGCTGTAGAGTGGCCTGGGAGTGTGAGGATGAACGGGAACGTGGTGCTGTGGGTGGAATGTCACTGGGTCTCTGGACAACAGTGCTAGAGGTTCTTCCATGGCGATCCTGTGAGGAAGCCGAGCCAGCTGTGTGTGAGCTGGAGGAAGAGGCTACAACTCGAGCTGAAGAGGTGGTAGGTGGTGCTGTAGGTTGGCCTACATCTTCAGCGTGTCTTTGTAACTCCACCACGTGTTTGAGCCGCACATGTTTCCACATATTTGTGGTATTGAGGTTGCTGACACTTTTCCCTCTTTTGACTTTCTGGTGACACAGCTTGCATTTGACAAAGCAAATGTCATCTGCAACTGTGTCAAAAAAGGACCACGCACTGAAAGTCTTGGGAGCGCCCGTTTTGGCTTTTGGAAGAGGAATGCTCCTAATGGGTGCCGAAGTGGAGGCTACAGGCAACCAAGTCTGCCCCCTCCCTCTCCCTCCTGTTTTGGCCGTTCAGGGAATCTCTTCCTCAGAGCTGCTCCCACCACCCTCCTGTACCTCACGCCATGATGGGTCAAGGACTCATTATCTACACTACCCTCTTCAAACACCTGCTTCTCCTGGGTAGTCTCGACAGCACCGTATGCACCAGAAAGTGGCACCTGAGTCTCATCATCTGATGCGTACTGAGGTGTGCTGACCATAGGCACTGGCCCACCTGCCTCTTCAGATTCAGAGGGACAAAGCAGTTGCGCATCACTGCATACTCCCTCTTCTTCACATTCTTGAATGCTGCTTGGCTGGCCCCCTCTTTCCAAGCTAACAGATTCAGAGAACAGAAGTAGAGACTGAGATGGCTCCTGTCCAGGGCTCTCTGACTGTCTGGGCAATTTGGCAGGTGGTGAAGAGACAGATGGTTGCTCTTCGGTGCTCTGGCCCTGAGAGGATGTGGAAGTCATTGAAGTCGATGCGTTAGCTGCCATCCATCCGACAACGGCTTCAATTTGTTCATCCCGCAGCAGTGGGGTACGGCGAGGTCCTACAAAGCTGCCCATAAAGGACTGTTGCCTGGTAAAACTGGGGGATGCTGACTCACTGGTGCCCGCAGCAGGCACAGAATCCCCACGTCCTCTCCCTGCTGAATCCCCACGTTCTCTCCCTGCTGCAACTCCACGCCCACGACCACGTGCCTTACTCCCTGCCTTCTTCATCTTGGTAGACTGATAAAGATAGGCAGAAAAGTACAAAGGGGGGGCTTAGTGTGCTTATTCCTGAACAGCTGTTAACAGGTATAAGAAACACTAATTTTATAATGTGCGTGGACCACACTTTAATATGAGCTAATGAGGCCTACACAACTGTCAAGTGGAGTGTTTGGTGAACTTTATTTTGTTTTGGTTTTTTTTCAAAAAACAAAAAGGAAGTGACCAATGATGTGAAAGCGATAGTATCACAAACTTTTTGGAGCTATTACCATGCAGGAAGGTAACCTACAATGCAATAGATGAGGTTCCAAAAATAGGGTAATAGTAATCTGGCTGCGGCTGCAGGGCACAAGCCAGAAAAAAAGCTCCTCTATCTACTCCTATATAGTGTTTGCAACCAACCAATGTATATGGATACGGATGGATGCACACTAATAGGAGAATTAATGAAAAATGAGCTGCAATAAAAGAAAAATGTGTGAGGCAGTGACGCACGCTGAGCGGCCTACAACCAGACGTGGCTGCAGGACACACTACAACGTGAGCTGCACTCACACACAGAGACCTCTCAGACAGCCGTGAACAGTGCAGATAACTGGACACTAGCACTGAAAGGCTGCAGAAAGGCTCCGCTATCTACTATTATATTGTTTGCAACCAATGTATATGGATATGGATGGAAGCACACTAATAGGAGAAATAATGAAAAATTAGCAGCAATAAAAGAAAAATATGTATAAGGCAGTGAAACACGCTGAGCGGCCTACAACCAGACGTGGCTGCAGGACACACTACAGCTTGAGCTGCACTCACACACAGAGACCTCGAAGGACAGCAATGAACTGTGCAGATAAATGGGCACTAGCACTGAAAGGCTGCAGAAAGGCTCCGCTATCTACTACTATATTGTTTGCAACCAATGTATATGGATATGGATGGATGCACACTAATAGGAGAAATAATGAAAAATTAGCAGCAATAAAAGAAAAATATGTATGAGGCAGTGAAACACGCTGAGCGGCCTACAACCAGACGTGGCTGCAGGACACACTACACAGCGTGAGCTGCACTCACACAGACCTTGCAGACAACTGTGAACAGCGCTGCAAGGCAAAAGAAAGCTACACTGATTGACAATGTAGCTTGGGTAAAGCACAATATTATTTGGAAAATCGCTATCTCTAACTGTCCCTCAGAGTCTTGAACAGCAGCCTGTCCCTAACTGAATTCACAGCAGAGTGAACCCGAAATGGCGGTGGCGGCAGCTTTTATAGTGCATCATGACATCATTTCAGCAGCCAATCACAGCCATGCCATTAGCTAACATGCCTACATGCCTAACAGGATGTGCCCACACTTCTGAGGATTGTCATTGGCTAAATAAAATCAAACTGGCTCATAGCATTATGGGAACTTCCGATTCCGGTATTCGATATGCAAAAAGTATCGGAACTCAGTATCGGAATTCCGATACCGCGAATATCGGCCGATACCTGATATTTGCGGTATCGGAATGCTCAACACTACTGACAAGGATTTTAAGGTTATTTCTATACAACAGCACTATGTGAGCATCAAAAATGTGCAAATATTGAAAGAAATATAGAAATCTCCAAGCATTCCAAACATGCGTACCAGAAATAATCAATTCTCTTGAAATTATAATTAATCAAATTCGACAAACTTTTTAAGAAATGTGTTCACAGCTAATTGATTTGCTGTGGATTGCAATGTTGCAAAGCCTCCGATTTGTCCTGAAAGGATGTGTGTAACATTCTGAAGTCTCCTAGGACTTTGGAAAGCTTTTTAACACAAGGACAGTCATAGTAAAGTCAAAATGAGCTCAACATAGAAACAAATAGTAGCCCGGTAGTGGTAGTAACTAAGGCTAGTATCACACTTGCATTGTGCAGCACTGCAAATGGCAGCCTACTTCCTCCTCTCTTCCTCCGTTAAGCCCCGCAAACTGCCACTCCTCTTCCTTCAGCTCTGCATGTGTCCTGCATACCTATTTTTAACATTGGGTACGCAGGCCATGCGGATGTATGCTGACTGCCCTGTGCAGGTGCTGGGGCTCTTTGACCTTTTATGGTACTTGCGCACTACAGTACTTTGATCTGCCTTCAACAGGGCAGATGAGTATGCCTGTGCAGGAGCGTCATGCCAGGGTGCCTGTGTGGATGAAGGAGAATGTCGATCATTAGAAGATGGGGGGACACTGGACCAAGACTAGCGACACCCCTCAGACCGGACCGCCCCACAGGTGAGTATAATAAAAGTTATTTTGCTTCTATTACAGGTCTGATTAAAGGCTTATATACAGCCTTGTAGAATGCTGTATATCAGCCCTGAGAGGTGATGGCCGTATCTTATATCGGCCAAAACTGCTAACAGGTTCACTTTACGTCAAATGAAGCAAGAGAATCGATGACAGAACCAGGAAAAATCGTTGCAGGGCAGAACAGGCAAGTAGTTATCAGCTACATGCCAGTTGGGCGTCACTGTCAACGTTCCATAAACAGAGCAGGAAAAAAAGCAGGAGAGAAAAGCAAAAGCCCCGGAAAACCCCCTTAATAAACTCATTGAGATCATTTTAAGTGTGAATATTCATACATGTGACATTCATATATGATCCTATATATAGAGAGAGATATTTTTAGCATATTGTTTTTCAAATTTTGTATAATTTGCATATTATATAGAGACATTTTTAGCATATTGTTTTTCAAATTTTGTATAATTTGCATATCATTAACATGTCTATTAATCCTGTGATGTTAATAATTTAATTTTTTTGGAGTTTATATTGTAAAACTAATGCCACAAGACAGATGCCAGCTACACGATATCACTCATCAATCACACTGAGTCTGTTACTGTTGCTGGCACCAATACCACCTCTCTATCCCTCTATAAATTGAATCTTTGTATCACTCACAGACTACTACAGTACATTTATCTTATTCACTGCTGCAGTTGTATAACACTTTACTGATTGCAGTATTTGTCAAATGTTTTAGGGCTTTCACTTCCTAACTCTATTAATCCCTAAATCACCATAAAATGGCTGCTGCATTCCCTGCCACAACTTTTATTCAGGATAGTCCTGCTAGGCATTATGGAGAAGTCTGTATGTTTATACCTGAGGTCATGTTAGTTTTCTGTGGCTTAAGCAAGCTTTTGCCATGTTAGCAGACATTTTTTTGAAATTCGTTTGAAATGAATCACAAATTGTTCTAATTCACTGGGACATGCAAATTTTCTGAAATTCAACCCAAATTTGATTTGCTTCAATCAATATAGCTAATTTCTGATGCCTGCAGACACTGTATCTTGCAGCTCCTGAGCTTGATCCATAAGTTGGGACCTGAAGTTGGACATTCTATTACATCCAATGTCAGGAAGTAGGTACATTTGAATGCCTTGTTCATGGCTGGAAGGGTTGTAACATTTGACAATAACGCCATAAGTTTAAATAATGATCCACATAAAACAGTCTAATGCTGTGATCAGTGGCCTAGTCATCGGTCCTGCTTTATCCATAGGATTTAGCTCTCTAACTCGGCATAAACAATATTTTAACTTTAGAAATCATAAACTCAAGTAAAAATTTACCATGACAGATCACCTTTTTGACCAATATCTGCTATCAGTCAGCATCTGTCTCATTTGTTTCATGAAATGGCATTGTCGGTCACCGGAAAATGATTTACCTCTGTCTTTTCTGCTATCCAAAATCTCCAGTGTATAGCCATTTTTAGTCTTTTTTACTTTTTGATTATATGTTTTGCAAAATAAAACAACACTTTTTAAGTGACTGAAACTGAAATTATGCAGTGAATCTGCAAACGTGAAATTCCTAATTTGTAGTGAATAAGTTCAACTGAAGGATGATAGCTGTATCTGCCATTTTACATCTGTCCCGATTTCCCCAATGACATCTGATTCAATTGTTCACTTTACATTAGCGTTCCATGACACAAAGGAAGTGTCTTTATCTTTGGAGACAAATTTTTTTGGAAAACAGCTTGCATGTTACTCGCAGCCAGACGAACATATGCACATACCAGGTGTCTTTCTGTAGACTTCAGCTGTGAATGTGATTACTGTACTCTATGTCTTTATGGCTCTATATCTTTTTTCCCTTTGTGTTTAATGGCACAGAAACACCCTAGAGAATCTTTTGAAAATGTAGTGATAATTCAGTATTACTTGCATGGAGAGCGCTGTTCTCCAATTAAGGGTAAATGTAAGTGACGGTGACTTTTCATAATGTAAAGAACCATTGTAAAGAGGTGGCTGTCATATCCTGCTTTACACCACACCACATTTAGAATTCTTTCTTCTTTTTACTTCTGTTTATTCAGTGTCTCGGTACAATTCCAATCTTTGGTCGTCCATTTTGCACTTTTTTCCTATGATCATAAGCCAAACAAGACTGGAAAAGCCCCATATATTTTAACACTCTTCTCTGAAGAGCTTATTGCTAAAAAACAGACTACTCAGTCTGTTGCTTTATGGATTGACCAGAAATTGTGGAAAACGTTTGATCTATGGGATTATAATTACGTTTTTAAGTTTACAGGAAAACAACCTATGGGGTTTCATCCCATAATTTTTTTTTTTAAAGTCGGAATTTTGCTTGCCAAAGTTTTTCATAGCGGGTTGTAATTAATGAACTTGGGTCAAACCTATCAATTGTATGTTATTTGTAACACAAATTAAAGTTTTACAGATAGATCTACTGTAATGCAATCAAAGACATACGGTACACTAGTATACCATAAAGTTATGCATCATCCCTCACACTCTCATGAACATACCATTTACAAGTATGAGCAAATCGCTTCTTGGGTAGAGATGAGCAAACCCGAACACTAAAGTTCGGTATCCGTAAAGAATGCCTACTGTTTGGGCTCAGACACCAAACATGGACTTCACCAGGAAGTCCATGTTACTGTTCAGGTTCAGTTCCCCCGAATACAGGATGTTTGTTGCAGTGTAAGCGCATCAAACACTGCTTCTGATCGTCAGTAAAATCATTACTGCTGGTCAGACAGCTGCCGTTCCCACGCCGTCAAAAGACAAATTCTTATTCATATTAGCTTAAGAAATACTTAAAAGATTTATCATATGCCCCGCAATGACTAAACGACTTGCTGTGTACATAGGCAGTCTTCTTGAGCTTCTATTAACTGTTTCAGGCTTCAAAAGATGACACCATTGACAACAAGACGCTTCAGGAAAAACACTGCCTGCTTTTTCCTGACGCTTCTTGCTGTAGCAAAACTCTGCGTATGCTGCCATCTAAAAGATGTCATCTGCAAATACCCTTATAATGTATTAGCATATACATGAAGCAATGCGCTGGTGGCCTAGCATAGTATGTAAAGCATGTGTAAGTTCATTTTATGAGGGTTTTAAGCATAATGTTTATTCTACAATTAGTTTATACATAAACAGTTTTAATTGTCCTTGAATTTACAAGTATTTGACCATCAGAAGAGCATGCCCTTATCCATGGTCCGGTAGAAATAACAAAACATTAGTGATGGGAATGTGAAGTATTATTGCTTGCTAGCTGCAATCCATCAGCACATCTGACACTGGGTTTATGCCAATAAACATAACAGCTGGGTTAACATGACTTTTATGTCCTGAAATACCAATTAACTTGAAAACCCTTCATTATGCCTTTGTAGTAGAAATAAAATCTGAAAAGATAAAAGCACCCAACACAATTTCATTACATGAGCAGTATATGCCAATGGACTACATCTCTTGTACTTTGGCACAACTATGCTACAATACCATAAATGAAGATAGGTAGGCAGTTGAGGAAGAATAATGCGGGCCCTTTAACAAAACATTAAGTATAGCCCACTTTTTGCAGGATATAAGCCTGGCTTCTATCGGAAAATTGGAAGAGAAAAATAGAGGTGTAGTCTCTCATTGTCATGTAAAAGCTAAATCTAGAATCTGTTTAGTTTCATCAGCTTTTATCTGCACTAGTTTTCCAAAATAATATTCTGAGAGTAAAAGTAATAGTGACACGACATGTCTGCATTGTAGCACCAACAAATGTCCACTTTATGGGAGGAAACTATTTTACATCCGTCCCTTAGACAATAAATGCAGTGAAAGTTTAGCATGAGCACTTCTGCTCCATGAAGCTCTGCAGAGCTCGGCTCCCAGGTTCCAAAGAACTAATCTTTGGATTGAGAGAGATCATAGCAGTCAGACCCCCAGAAGTCAATAAGTTATCAATTATGTTGTTTAATATTCATAAATTAAAAACTGCTCTGAAAGAAAATCTAGCAAAATGCTTAACAAACACCATCCTATACTATTGTCAACTATTCACAAAAAATACAATACAATCCTGCAAACTCTTTTATATAACTGCACTGAACAAAAAACTCCTCAGCCCATTAAAAATAAAATATACATTTTTGCAAAAAACTAAAAAATTGAAAGACAAACATTTACATTTCTTTCTTTCCAAGAGGGTAGCTTAAATCTCCTGGACACCGATATAACATATTGAACAGGTTCTATCACTATCATTTGACCCTCTCAGACTCCAGGCCAGGGCATGACCACAATCTATATTCGCTCTCTAGTCTCATAGTGTATGTTCCTAAACCTGGATATACTGTAACTTATTCAATCTCAGAATCTGCTATTATTACTAGAAAGGTCCATTGTGCAATGCATTCAACTTGTCTACAGTTATTTTTTCCTCTCAGGGATATCATACCACAGTAAGAGAGTCCTGTCCTCCTCAAGAGGATGTTGAGGGAAGTTGTTAAAGGATAATTTTTGTAAGTGATTATATGTCTGCGTATATTATAAAGACATTTTTTATACCTATCGCCGGTCTGTGTGTGACAGGTTCCTGTAGCGCTAACAGCAAGGCTAGGGGAACCAGTGGAAAGGCTTTAGGGATATATTAAGGACTTAGTCAGTGTCAAGTAGGCTGTGTGCTGAAGCGGAGGTGGCAGGGAGAGGACAGGTTCATCGGTTCTGGAACTACAAGTACAAAGCTCAGCATGTAGAGAAACTAGTTACACAAGCAGCAGGACATCACAGGCAAGTGGGGACCCCTGCAGAGATGGAAAGCATATGTCCAGGAAACATACAGTCCACTGTAAAAGGGACCATAATAAAAAGGTAGTGCCCTGCTGTGAGCACTGAAACAGGGAGCATTGTCTAAACAAGCAGCCCCTGGGACTGATATAGGCAAAGACTCAAGGTACTGTCACACTAAGCGATATCGCTAGCAATATCGCTAAGTTATAGCGATATTGCTAGTGATATCGCTGTGTCTGATACTTACCAACAACCCGCTTCCCTGCTGGTTATCGCTGATCGCGCGAGAATGTCCAGGACTGTTTCTCGTCGTCAGCTTCCTGCGGCGCTTCCTGTGGAGAGACGAGCGACGAGCGTGGAGCCGGGCGGGAGGACGTCAGGATCGCCTAGTGTGACAGGTAAGTAGCGATCCCCGTCCCCAGCGATGTCGCTGGTGAGATCTGCCTGTGTGGCAGCTCACTAGCGACCACTTAGCGATGTACCAGCGATCCTGACCGCGTCATATCGCTGGTCGGGATCGCTGGTACATCGCTAAGTGTGACAGTACCTTTAGGGTATTGGGATCATAGCATTACATGTGGACCCGTATGATCCTACCCTAAGAAAACGCAGGTAACTCCAACTTCTCCCCATGCCCCTGCAGTATCTGTTGCTGGCAACAAAATGCAAACTGTATCCATGGGGAATGCAATGTGCAAGAAGAGTTGTATCCAGCGACCACAGGAGATATGATTCTTAAAACTTGAAGTTTATTAAGCCATTGTATTAAAAAGCACAGATATGCAGTAAAGAGCAATCCCAGTGCAGGGAACGAATGGATTAGTTCCCTGCACTGGGATTGGTTTTTTTCTGTATATATGTGCTTTTTAATATAATGGCTTAATAAACTTCAAGCTTTAAGAATCATTTCTCCTGTGGTCGCTGGATACAACTCTTCTTGCACATTGGATTTTCTTACCACCAGGACCAGGGCGGCTCCGTGCCCCGATAACCAGCCAAGGAACAGGACATAACAGGGTGAGCTGAACTTTCTTTCATCTATATATCCGTGGGAATGGAGCCGTTTGTATTGTGTTGAAGATGGAGAAAATGTATAACCTGTTGTGGAGAAACGAGGGTCAGTGGGTGCTCTCGTCCGCGGGCCTGGCTGTCTTCAGCAAGACTGCATGGACCAGAGCTCATACCACTGAACGCCCGCGCTCTCTCCCTGTGGGCGGGTCACTACTCAGATGCCACAGGGTGAGGGTTAAACAGTGTGGCAATACTTTACTGACCCACAACTCCCAATAGCAAACTGAACAGTCCCAGCAAATACCCAAGATGATGCAAATTACAGGATCTCACCCTTCCGCTGACTCGCTGGGATTAGAACTGCCTCAAGTGTCAATGAGCTGTCCTATGTTCTTTCAGCTGGCCCATCATACCCTCAGCTGAGATCCTGAAGAGTCACACTGGCCAGAAGAAAAAGTCTCTTTATATACTGGCATGTACCTTAACAAGTGTCAGATCAGTCCCGCATCACAGATAAGGGGAACAATGGGGATGAGATCAATAGCATTAAGGGGGTTTTACACTAAGCGAGATCGCTAGTGATATCGCTCAAGCGTCACCGATATTGTGACGCGACAGCGATCATGCTAGCGATCTCGCTAAGTGTGAAATGTAGCGGCGACCGGACCCCCCGTTGGCTATCGCTGATCGTGCTCGAATGTGCAGGTACATTTTTCCATCGCTGGCGTCCCGCTGTCCAGTAATTATCGTTGTGTTTGAAGCTTAAAAACGACGAGCGACGTCGATAGCGACGCATGGCTCAGCGACACAGGCGTGACTTACCGGCCACGCCTCCTCTGCCCTATTGGTCTTTACAGCGCTCACAATGTGCGAAATGTATCTGACAAAGGTATAAAAGACAACGCTGGAGCGCCTCATTCAACACTTTGTTCCCATGCATAGTGGATGTTAACCGGTTTGGCTTCAACGTTCCAGTGTGAGTCGCTACAGCGTTTATATTTAAACGGCTTTCACAACGCGGTTGCTTCGGCGTCCCTATTGCAATCGCTATTGCGCTTTTATAAGTGGATTCATTTTATTCATCAAAGAACAACTCTGTTTGCCAGGTATGTATTTCAATAGTACCATGCAAGGTGTTTTTTAGAGTAATACTTTTATTGATTATTGTGTTGTCTTTCAACAAATGAAGCTCTTGTTACCAAATCGTGTAATGATTTTATTTTATGTTGCAGTTTGTATATCATGAACGGCGCAGAGCGTGCTATTGTGGCTGCTGCTTTGGTGTTGGAGGCTGGTCGGCTACATGAAGAGGCACAGATGCAAGAGAGGCGGTCCAAAAGAAAGCGGCGCATGTGGACCAGAGAGTGGCTGGCGAAGAGGTCCGAATTCTCACACATGCAGCTCGTAAGAGAACTGCAGGAGAGCAATCCTCAGGATTTCAAGAACTATCTGCGGATGTCAGAGGACTCTTTCAAATTTTTACTAGCCAGGGTGACGCCATTGATTGAAAGGAGAAATACCAAAATGCGAGCTGCTGTGCCGGTAGACGAACGATTGACCGTGACGCTGAGATTCCTGGCCACCGGACGATCACTGAAAGATCTGCAATTTTCTTCTGCCGTTTCTTTGTCACTGCTCAGCAGTTTGATTCCTGAAACATGCAATGCCATAGTTCAAAGCCTCAGGAGCTACATCCAGTTTCCAAAAACAGAGGCGGAGTGGAAAAATATTGCCTCTGATTTTCAGAGGCTTTGGCAGTTCCCAAACTGTGGGGGGGCTTTGGATGGTAAACATGTGAGGATCACCCAACCGCCGAACAGTGGATCCTATTTTTACAATTATAAGGGCTATTTTAGTGTAATCCTTATGGCCCTTGTTAATGCTAACTACGAGTTCATAAATGTTGATGTAGGCATGAACGGCAGGGTTTCAGATGGGGGAGTGTTAGAACATACACTTTTTGGAGAGCGATTGACCAATTGTGACCTGAACCTGCCTTCCAACACAGAGACAACCGGCAACCTCAACTTTGTTTTTGTCGGTGATGAAGCCTTCCCGCTGCATGCCAATCTGCTGAAACCGTACCCCCAAAAAAGTGTGACGGAGCAAACACGGATATTTAACTACCGTTTGTCAAGGGCACGAAGGGTTGTGGAGAATGCGTTTGGCATCATGGCCAGCCGCTTTCGGATTTTCCACACACCCATAAACCTAAAGTTGGAATCCATTGACTCGGTCGTTATGGCTTGTTGCGTGCTGCACAATTTTCTGCGGCGCCGCGATGCGAATGATTACACTCCGCCTGTCTTTGTGGACTCTGTTGACACTACAAATGGTCAGGTTCTTCTTGGTGGGTGGCGCGACAATGATCCCGCAGTACCTGGACTTCAAGCACTGGCAAGGGGAAGAAACCGTGATGATGCAAAGGCCTGCAGGGACCAATACTGCCAATATTTTAATGGGCCTGGTGCTGTTACTTGGCAGCATCAAATCTAGACAGCAAAAGTGTTTATTTAACATGTTTATTTCATGTGTGATAAAAACAACAATAAATTCAAATATTTGCTACTTTACAAAGTGTTTCTGGTTTTTAAAAGAAAAAAAAAAAAAAAAAAAAAAAAAAAGGGAACATGGCCCTGCGACACAGTATCAGCACTGTAGCGATCCGTTAAGACGCCATTTTATAACCGCCCTTAAGTGGACGCTATAGCGTCACCGATAAGCGCGCAGTAGTACCATAACTTAAATTACGCAGTAGCGTCACCAAATGAGGCGCGAAAACGTCGTGACGTCACGACGTTCTTGTGGGCGTCCCTGCTGCGTAGTGAAAGCGAAACAGGAAGCAATGGCTGGTAGACAGAGAGCTACACCTTGGGGGGAGGCCGAAATGCGTTTCCTGGTACAGGAGATGGAGAGGCGCGATTATGCGTGTGGACAGGCGCATGCACACCCCATGAGACACAAGCGGGCTGTTTTGCGGAGGATCAGGCGAGGACTGTTACGCCGTTTCGGAGTTGAGCGCACCACAACGCAAATCAGGAAAAAACTGGCTGATCTGCGCTTTCGCTCAAGAGACCTCCTCACCAGCCTCCAACAACAAGTGCGGAGGGACCGAGGTGAGTGTTCCACATAGTATGTTTTAAACATATGTTATATTAGTTTTTAAATTTTTTTTTTTTTTTTTTTTTTATTTACGACAGGGTTTACAGTGTAAAAAAACAAAAAAAAATTACATTCGCACATGTGAAATTGCACAACTCAAATTGAAGTGGTATTGCGCTCAGTATTAATTTTTTCCAAACAGCGGCGCATGCAGCGGCCCCAGCCCCATCAGCACCTGCAGCACCACCAGCCCCCGCAGCACACGCAAGCCCGGCGGTGCAAGCATCTCCTGAAGCAGAGTCCGTAAGTGTTTAAAATACATTTGTTCATGTTATTAGTATTTTTATTGGGTTGAAAAATACAAGAAAAGGGGGGGGAGAAGGAAGTCAAGGTTCACATAAGGCGAACGGAAAATAAAAACCAAAGTGTAATCCAGGGAGGAAACAAAAGCAAAAAGATTGTAACCAGACCTGATGGTAAATATTTTTTTTAAAAAAATTATATTAAAAGTTAGATACAAAAAAGATGCTTGTTGGAGAGACAGATAATAAAAAATTTTGCAAGAAGTATTCGCTTTCTATAATGTAGTATTACAATACCGTTTCATGTTTGGATGTTTTCACCGCTTTGGAAATGCTCAATGCACAATTTCATATTTTTAGATACCAGAGCCCGGAAGGACCCCCTCGCCCCCCTCAACGCCTCAACCACAAATTGCTTCCTCCACTTCATCCCCAATAGGTGTGTTTTCTCCAGCATCACTCCGAGAAGCTGGAGCAGACTCGACCTCCGGTAATCAACTAACTTTTTTATGTTTGTTTGAAGCATGTGTGAAATGATAATTAGGGTAACAGTTGTTGACATAGTATATATATATACATTTTCTTTTCTAGTACGTGTTGCCACTCGACGTGGAAGGGCTGTTATCTCCTCATCTGATGAGTCAGAGGCGGCACAAAAACGTAAGTGTTTGACCGCAAGAATGAACCGTATGCACCCATCTGCTGCCACTTAACACTATGGCCCCATATTGCGACCCATAGGATATGGCCCCATTTGCTACCACACCTACATTATGCCACCATATGCTGCTCCACATACTATGGCACCATATGCATGCACATTTACAAAACGCACTAAACAATGTAAATTTCCTCAACAGAAATACCAACCTTACCAGAACTATTGGCAGCAC
The DNA here is from genome assembly GCF_039654945.1 of Dendrobates tinctorius. NCBI lineage: Eukaryota > Metazoa > Chordata > Amphibia > Anura > Dendrobatidae > Dendrobates > Dendrobates tinctorius. Next base: position 81,041,073 of record NW_027361671.1, read on the forward strand.
ACAGGAGGGCGATGTCTGCGTTACACCAACTCGGAGTGATGCTGGACCAATTTGTGGCAGCCCAATCGCTGGGTGAAAACATTTAATTTACTTTTGCGTTATATTTAAAGTTTTACCTTTTTTTATTTTTTTGTTAAAAAAATATATCTATGTCATGTTGACATATGTAAAACTAAAAAGGTTTGTTTAAAAATCTGTCATAAAAAAGGAATTAAAAAGCCAAAAAAAAAAAAAAAAATAAGAAACTGACACAGTCAGTAACTTAATCATTAAAAACATGTTATTTCGAAAAAACAATTCTACCTCTCATGTGGCTCCTTTTTTTGTCATCGTAACACATATAAAATAACTATTCTGAGATAACACACTTTTCAAGATGGAACACTACACGTACCAGGATAATTGCTGGCAATTAACTACACACCAGACTAGGAAACCTGCCTTTATCGCGTGGCAAACCACTTTGTCTCAGTCTACAAAGGACTTGAAATCGTGATCATGTGAAATGCAAAAATTAAAATTTTATTTATTTTTTGGAAACAAACAATAAGGATAGAAAACTAATTTTTTTAATAAAACAAGTAAACATAAAAACTATAATTGAGTATAAAAACAGTCAGAGTCATTCAGTTGCTGCCTTCCAGGATTTATGAATGGGGCAGACTGCAAATGTGGGGTTCCAAAGTTCATGCTCTGTATTGGCTGAATCATCCTTCTTGGCGTGCTGGTAACATGTTCTTGTGTCGTCGGCCATGGGTTTAGTGACATAGACTGGGCATCCGCAAGAGTATAACTGTCTGTAAGTTGTCCAACAGCAGCTTTATTTAGCGCTTCAAATATTATTCTCTCGACATGAAGCCTTTGCGTTACGTCGAGAGACCGAAGTCTTTCGTCCACCATGTGTGCAAAGCCACCAATTGCTTGTTTTTCCTGCAGCACCAATATGTTCTTTGCTATATCGACAAACTCTGGAAAAGGAGGAGCGGTGGCCTTTCTTTTTCGACTCGCTGGGAGACGCCTTTGCACAGTGTACGCTCCCGCGGACACACTTGCCTCCTCTGCAATTATGGACATCCTGTCGTCGGTTGCATTTGATGTTGCAGGGGTTTCCTGTATGACACATGGTGTAGGTGAGACCTCTTCTGTTACATGCTGCAAGAACAGAAAAACCAGGTTAAAACACAGAAAAAGTAAAAAGAGTTTTTACTAAACACATAACAATAATTTATTATGAGGGGGGGGGAAGTGGTACTGGCTATGTACTGACATCGACTATTTGTAGAAATTATGTTATGATAACCCAATTACAGATGTACAGTTATCAGCTGTGAACAAAGTTTCAAATCATCAACTTAATCATTAAAACTCAACAGTAGCATGTACATATATATGTATCATTGGTTTTTTGAGGGAAACCCAAAACATACTTACATCGACAAGAGGGGAATCAGGCCGTGTCACTGTTTCTTCCTCTTGTGGCAGTGACATAGAACATTGCATAACCCTGGGGATTTCCTGGTCTCACGTAAACTCCAGTAAGTTGTAGTACCACAACTTCGGAACATACACTTCATCGGTACCCGCCCCCGACCTTGTAGACTTTTCCACCTTGTTCAATTCCTTCTTGAACACAGTGCGTAGAGCTTGTATTTTTTTTTTAATAACAGCCTCATCTACCGTTTCGCAGGGATGATGTTCTTGATATAGATGTACAAGTTTCTCATATGCAACCTTCTTTTTGTACTTATTGCTGTAGTCTGGCGACTTCACCTTCCAGAGGCAGGGCATTGACTGATACATCTCAATAAATTGGCGTATGAAGTCTTGGCTGCTTGCAACTTGGCTACTTGCTGCCATCTTTAAAAAAAATAAAAGGAAATGGTGAGAACGCTTTCATTTAGGTACGGACATACATTGGATAAAAAAGAGTTAGAATCGCATAAGCTTGGTCGCTGTCCTAGAAAAATATCACGTTCAACAATTACAAGAATGGGGCCGGGCGCGGTTTCAAAACTAAAATGGCTGCTCAGACATGTGCATATGGACAAAATGGACAAACACAAGATAAAAAAGAGTTTGAATCGCATAAGCTTGGTCGCTGTCCTAGAAAAGTATCACGTTCAACAATTACAAGAATGGGGCCGGGCGCGGTTTCAAAACTAAAATGGCTGCTCAGACATGTGCATATGGACAAAATGGACAAACACAAGATAAAAAAGAGTTTGAATCGCATAAGCTTGGTCGCTGTCCTAGAATAATATCACGTTCAACAATTACAAGAATGGGGCCGGGCGCGGTCTCAAAACTAAAATGGCTGCTCAGACATGTGCATATGGACAAAATGGACAAACACAAGATAAAAAAGAGTTTGAATCGCATAAGCTTGGTCGCTGTCCTAGAAAAGTATCACGTTCAACAATTACAAGAATGGGGCCGGGCGCGGTTTCAAAACTAAAATGGCAGCTCAGAAATGTGCATATGGACAAAATGGACAAACACAAGATAAAAAAGAGTTTGAATCGCATAAGCTTGGTCGCTGTCCTAGAATAATATCACGTTCAACAATTACAAGAATGGGGCCGGGCGCGGTCTCAAAACTAAAATGGCTGCTCAGACATGTGCATATGGACAAAATGGACAAACACAAGATAAAAAAGAGTTTGAATCGCATAAGCTTGGTCGCTGTCCTAGAAAAGTATCACGTTCAACAATTACAAGAATGGGGCCGGGCGCGGTTTCAAAACTAAAATGGCTGCTCAGACATGTGCATATGGACAAAATGGACAAACACAAGATAAAAAAGAGTTTGAATCGCATAAGCTTGGTCGCTGTCCTAGAAAATTATCACGTTCAACAATTACAAAAATGGGGGCGGGCGCGCTTTCTAAACTAAACTAAAATAAAACAATAAAATAAAACAAAAAAAAAAGCATACACAAAAAATAAAACTTTTGAACCAAAATAAACTTACCTTTGACGGTGTGAAAAATCCGAAAGTTATGGAGAAAAAAAAAAAAAAAAAAAAAATTGCACTGTTGATTCTTCAGATGGTCTTAAAAATGGAGGTATTGGAAAATAACCAACGCTGATGAGTCTTCAAGAGGGTTGCTGAAGGACGAATAGCAAAATCAAACCAAAAATGCACTTTTGTCTCTAGGGAGAAAAATGCTGGTTTAGAAGCTAACCACGGCGCTCCAGAGATTTAAACTGAAACGCTAATGCGTCCTCTTTAATGACGCCGCCAGCCAATGACAGCGCAGCGGTGACCACCAATCGGCGCTTTGGGGGGCGTTGTAAATTAAACGCTGAAGCACGCCCACCGAGGTCTGAATCGTTTTTTGTTTAGTAATGTGAAAGGTACTCAACGAGCAACGAGGTCGCTATGCAGATCGCTGATCTCTCTAGAGTCGTAGACGAGATTGGACTGTTTGAAAGCTATCTAGTGATCACGTAACGACACAACAGCGATCTATGCCTGGTCGGATCGCTATCGTTATCGCTGGTGCGTTGCTTAGTGTAAAAGGCCCTTTACTTGAATATTTAAATTATTTACATAGTTTTTCCCTCTCTGCTTTTGAACAAACTGGCTCCATAACACAATGCATAGTTAACATATCAGCAGACCTCACTATTCATCAAGGATGAGAGCACACTAAGTTATAGCAAATATCAGCTTATAAGTCAATATTCTAGGCTCACACAAACAAAAGTCTGTTTTCTTGACCAACCAGAAATCAACACTTAAATCAAAAAGCCAAATACAAAAACATGGTTGTCAGGGTGATTAAGATATCATCTGGTTTCTTCACACCTGTTGACCCCTGATCACCAGTTTCACCATGTACAAAACGGAAAAGGTAAAAGGGAGTGGAATTGAACTAAGTGCATCGAAGACGACGATAGATGTAGCAGATCCAGGTACATTGTCGTGCACACTCACCAACAACACTATATTCCCTGTAGCTGGCCCCAATATGGAGAAGGCATCCCACTCACACAACTACCAATGGGGATCAGATTACAAGTGGCGCAGTCAGTAAGATTCAAACATGGGATTGACGGCAGGGGTCATCACAGGTTGATGCAGTCCAGGGTCATCTGGCACAGGCATATCATGATGGCCTCTCTTTCAGGCCTCAGGCATAGCCCTGGCTCAGCAGGAGAACATCAGACACATACACAGGACAGACGTCAGACGATGGCAGGAGTCATCACGGGTTGATGCAGTCCAGGATCCTCTGGCACGGGCATACTAGGACGGCCTCTCTCTCAGGCCTCAGGCACAGCACTGGCTCAGCAGGAGAACATCAGACAACAATCCTAGAAGGACATCATCACTGGGTGGACCTCAGGGAATTTGCGGAACATCGGGACACAGGCAGGGCATCAGGAACATGGACAGGACATCAGGAACACGGACAGGGCATCAGGAACACGGACAGGGCATCAGGAACACGGACTAGACATCAGGAACACGGACTGGACATCAGGTCATCAGGACACCAGGCAGGACATCAGGTTTCAGGCAGGACATCAGGACTCAGATAGAGCATCAGCACACTGGCATAGGACTCCGGAATTCTGGCAGCGATCGACAGCCTCCGGACATCAGGTTGCGGACATTAGCTCCGGACATCAGGCCGCGGTCATCAGGCTCCGGACAACTGGCAGCGATTGGCAGGCTCCGGACATCGGGCAGGGAAACATAGGATCGGAACATCTGGCAGAGGACATCAGACACAGCACATCTGGAAGAGGTTGTCAGACATCGGACATCAGGCCTTGGTCATCAGGCTCCGGATGAGAGGCCATGGTCTTCAGGCTCCGGTCATCTGGAAGTGACCTAGAAAGGAACCCCAGCGGTCTGGTGCAAACCCTGCTGGGTTGGACTGGAACCGGCAGGGAATTGCATCGAATCCCCAGCTGAGTACAGAGTGGCAGAAACTCAGCGGACACACCGGACTCTAACTTCCAAGATGAACCCAGGTTAAATCACAGCAAGTCAGGTAGCAAAGAGTCACAGTCACTGGGCACAGGGTTCAAAACAAGGAAGGACCTCAGTAACATCACACAGAGGACACAGTTCAGACAGAGTCAGGTAAAGGAGCAGGTCCAGGTCCAGGATTCAGGAAACAAGACACAACATAGACAGGCCTGGATATGCAGCCTTCAGGAAGGGCGGTCTTGGTATTTCTGCCCCACAGATCAGGCGAAGAAACAAGACACAATTCAGACAGGGTCAGGTGCGGGAAAAGATCCAGGATCGGGGATTCAGGAAACAAGACACAACATGGATGGGCCGGGATATGCAGCCTCCAGGAAGGGGGGTCTGGGTATTTCTGCCCCAGAGCAGGCAGAGAAACAAGACACAATTCAGACAGGGTCAGGTGCAGGAATAGATCCAGGATCAGGGATTCAGGAAACAAGACACAACATGGACGGGCCAAGATATGCAGCCTCCAGGAAGGGCGGTCTGGGTATTTCTGCCCCCAGAGCAGGCAGACAAACAAGACACAGTTCACACAGGGACAAGGAGCAACAGCTCCCCCAGAACTGATCAGAATCAGAGCAGGAGCTGAACACACACTCACATGGCTAGGTTCAGGAACTCAATGCAAAGCTCTGGCAATGCCCCACAGGGCAGGGAACTTTCATATAGCAGGTGCCTCACAGCGATAGGCTGGAGCTGCAATTGTAGCACACACCCATTCCTCATAAAAGCAGGGGAGGTGTGGCCGCGCGCACCCTAAGCAAAACCAGACAGAAATCAGGAATGCAAAGGATACCTGGCGAGTAGTGTTGAGCGATACCGTTCGATACCCAAAAATATCGAATCGGATGGTATCGCCCGATACGAAAAAAATATCGGGTATCGCCGATTCCGATACCGGAAGTCCCATTCAAGTCAATGGGACTTCCGGTATCGGAATTAAAAAAAGGCCTTTATTTCCTTGTTGGCTAATTCTACATAATTGAAAACAAATAAGAATCATGTAGAATGTATTGTGGGAGGTGGAGGAGACATTAAAAGCATAGTGGTTTATTCAAATCACATGGCATAGCATTAATTCCAATTTTTTTTTTCAAGACGTTCGGAGTTAAAAAGATAATGACTGTGTTAACTTTTTTATATTTAGTCAGATATGTATGTTTCGCAACTTCCATGCTCTTCACCTTCTTTTGTACTTCTCCCACACTTTCTCCTTCATGATCCGCAGCAGTAGCATTTTTTTCATCAACTTTTTCTTCACCTTATTCATCTTCTTCTTCTTCACCTTCTTCCCATTAATTTTTTTTTTCCATTCTTCATATTCTTCTTATTCAGCTATTATTAATTTTCATATGCTATTTCTTCATCTTCTTCCTATTCTTCTTTTTCTTCATTTTCTTATGGTGACAGGCATTCCTGTAGTACTTATCTATAAAAGTTATAAGATTACACCTTACGTTCTGCCTGTCACAAAAGATTTACAACAGGATTTGTCCGCGTTCAGTTTGGCCTGCAGCAGCAGGCATTTTCCAGGGGCACCACGAGGAGGAACGGACTCACCCCCATTTACTGCTTAGTCTTCTTCTGCTTATAATTTTGATTTCTTCTATGCTGATTTTTTGTCTTATGCTTAATGTTCTTCTGCTTTCTGTTCTTCTGCTTTTGCTTCTTCTGCTTCTTGTTCTTCTGTCTTTTGTTCTGTATCTTGGTGGTTGTCTTCATGTTCTTTGTCCTCTTGGTCTTATTATTTAGGGTCATATTTCTGGTCTTCTTTGGTGTGGTCTTCAGGGTCGTCATCATCAGGGTCATCGTCATGGAGATCAATAAGGATTACCAAAGACAATTTCAAAAAGCTTGATCTTGGAAATGTAGCAGAAGGTACAAGAAGGCTGAGAAACTGGTGAGAACCAGCAGACAGTGCTGGCACCCGGATGGGTAGCAGAAGGAACAAGAGCCAATGGCACTACCGAGGACCAGCTGACGGTGCTGGACCTCGGATACCGAGATGGAGGCACCTAGGCCAAAGGCTGTGGCGAGAACCAGCAGACAGTGCTGGCACCCGGATGGGTAGCAGAAGGAACAAGAGCCAATGGCACTACCGAGGACCAACTGACGGTGCTGGACCACGGTTACTAAGCAGAAGGTACCTGTGCTAAAAAGCACTACCAAGGACCAGCTGACGGTGCTGGACCTCGGATACCGAGATGGAGGCACCTAGGCCAAAGGCTGTGGCGAGAACCAGCAGACAGTGCTGGCACCCGGATGGGTAGCAGAAGGAACAAGAGCCAATGGCACTACCAAGGACCAGCTGACGGTGCTGGACCTCGGATACCGAGATGGAGGCACCTAGGCCAAAGGCTGTGGCGAGAACCAGCAGACAGTGCTGGAACCCGGGTGGGTAGCAGAAGGTACCCATTGAAAGCAAAGTAGCCAGGCCGCAAGCCGGCCGCAGTTACCGAAACCCACAGTCCTACAGGGGGTCCATGTCCCATTGGCACTACGGATCCAGCCTTCAGTGCCAGTTCCCGCAGCCCACATAGGAGTGACCTAAACTGCAGGCACCGTAGAGTCGGCTAACCCGGCCACAAGACGACAGGACAACGGATTGGTGGCATAGTGACCTTGACACTACCCGGAAACAGCAGGCGTGCTGGAACCAGGCTGGGCAACAGGGAGTCCCCGTGCCAAAGACGGTGCTGGAACCCAGATGGGTATCAAGAGCTACAAGAGCCAATGGCACTACCGAGGAACGGCTGACGGTGCTGGACCACGGTTACTAGGCAGGAGGTACCTGTGCTAGAAAGCACTACCAAGGACCAGCTGACGGTGCTGGACCTCGGATACCGAGATGGAGGCACCTAGGCCAAAGGCTCTGGCGAGAACCAGCAGACAGTGCTGGAACCCGGGTGGGTAGCAGAAGGTACCCATTGAAAGCAAAGTAGCCAGGCCGCAAGCCGGCCGCAGTTACCGAAACCCACAGTCCTACAGGGGGTCCATGTCCCATTGGCACTACGGATCCAGCCTTCAGTGCCAGTTCCCGCAGCCCACATAGGAGTCACCTAAACTGCAGGCACCGTAGAGTCGGCTAACCCGGCTGCAAGACGACAGGACAACGGATTGGTGGCATAGTGACCTTGACACTACCCAGAAACAGCAGGCGTGCTGGAACCAGGCTGGGCAACAGGGAGTCCCCGTGCCAAAGACACTGCCGAGAACCAGCTGATGGTGCTGGAACCCAGATGGGTAGCAAAAGCTACAAGAGCCAATGGCACTACCGAGGAACAGCTGACGGTGCTGGACCACGGTTACTAGGCAGGAGGTACCTGTGCTAGAAAGCACTACCAAGGACCAGCTGACGGTGCTGGACCTCGGATACCGAGATGGAGGCACCTAGGCCAAAGGCTGTGGCGAGAACCAGCAGACAGTGCTGGCACCCGGATGGGTAGCAGAAGGAACAAGAGCCAATGGCACTACCGAGGACCAACTGACGGTGCTGGACCACGGATACTCAGCAGAAGGTACCTGTGCTAAAAAGCACTACCAAGGACCAGCTGACGGTGCTGGACCTCGGATACCGAGATGGAGGCATCTAGGCCAAAGGCTCTGGCGAGAACCAGCAGACAGTGCTGGAACCCGGGTGGGTAGCAGAAGGTACCCATTGAAAGCAAAGTAGCCATGCCGCAAGCTGGCCGCAGTTACCGAAACCCACAGTCCTACAGGGGGTCCATGTCCCATTGGCACTACGGATCCAGCCTTCAGTGCCAGTTCCCGCAGCCCACATAGGAGTCACCTAAACTGCAGGCACCGTAGAGTCGGCTAACCCGGCCACAAGACGACAGGACAACGGATTGGTGGCATAGTGATCTTGACACTACCCGGAAACAGCAGGCGTGCTGGAACCAGGCTGGGCAACAGGGAGTCCCCGTGCCAAAGACACTGCCGAGAACCAGCTGACGGTGCTGGAACCCAGATGGGTATCAAAAGCTACAAGAGCCAATGGCACTACCGAGGAACAGCTGACGGTGCTGGACCACGGTTACTAGGCAGGAGGTACCGGTGCTAGAAAGCACTACCAAGGACCAGCTGACAGTGCAGGACCTCGGATACCGAGATGGAGGCACCTAGGCCAAAGGCTCTGGCGAGAACCAGCAGACAGTGTTGGAACCCAGGTGGGTAGCAGAAGGTACCCATTGAAAGCAAAGTAGCCAGGCCACAAGCCGGCCGCAGTTACCAAAACCCACAGTCCTACAGGGGGTCCATGTCCCATTGGCACTATGGATCCAGCCTTCAGTGCCAGTTCCCGCAGCCCACATAGGAGTCACCTAAACTGCAGGCACCGTAGAGTCGGCTAACCCGGCCGCAAGACGACAGGACAACGGATTGGTGGCATAGTGACCTTGACACTACCCGGAAACAGCAGGCGTGCTGGAACCAGGCTGGGCAACAGGGAGTCCCCGTGCCAACGACACTGCCGAGAACCAGCTGACGGTGCTGGAACCCAGATGGGTATCAAAAGCTGCAAGAGCCAATGGCACTACCGAGGAACAGCTGACGGTGCTGGACCACGGTTACTAGGCAGGAGGTACCTGTGCTAGAAAGCACTACCAAGGACCAGCTGATGGTGCTGGACCTCGGATACCGAGATGGAGGCACCTAGGCCAAAGGCTCTGGCGAGAACCAGCAGACAGTGCTGGAACCCGGGTGGGTAGCAGAAGGTACCCATTGAAAGCAAAGTAGCCATGCCGCAAGCCGGCCGCAGTTACCGAAACCCACAGTCCTACAGGGGGTCCATGTCCCATTGGCACTACGGATCCAGCCTTCAGTGCCAGTTCCCACAGCCCACATAGGAGTCACCTAAATTGCAGGCACCGTAGAGTCGGCTAACCCGGCCGCAAGACGACAGGACAACGGATTGGTGGCATAGTGACCTTGACACTACCCGGAAACAGCAGGCGTGCTGGAACCAGGCTGGGCAACAGGGAGTCACCGTGCCAAAGACACTGCCGAGCACCAACTGGCGTTGTTGGAGCCCAGGGACAATCATGGTACAGGCCGAGGCCTACTAGGAGCGAGGTGTAAAGCAGAGGTATTTTGACTTTGGAGGGAGCAGGACACTTTGCCCTCCACACAGCAGGGGATCAGCTGACGTTACTGACCCCCACTTTCACATGAACGAGTGTGTTTTTCTGTGTGAACAGCACTTCCGAGCACCAACTAGCGTTGTGGAACCCAGGGACAATCATGGTGCAGACCGAGGCCTACTAGGAGCGAGGTGTAAAGCAGAGGTATTTTGACTTTGAAGGGAGCAGGACGCTTTGCCCTCCACACAGCAGGGGATCAGCTGACGTTACTGACCCCCACTTTCACATGAACGAGTGTGTTTTTCTGTGTGGACAGCACTTCTGAGCACCAACTAGCGTTGTTGGAGCCCAGGGAGAACCAGGGTGCAGGCCGAGGCCTACTTGGTGGCAGTTTTACATTGTTTGTAGGCTACAACAGGCTGTCAACATGCTCCAATTAGGCATCTGTCTCCACTCTGTTTCCAGGATTTCACGTGACTACCAACACCGCCAGTTTATGCGTACAGTAGCCGTCTGCCCAATCCACACGTGTTCCTGTGTTACTGGTGTTCTGTAATGTCAGCAGATCCCCTGATGTTTGTCTGCCAATGTCTCCTGCTCTGTCCACATTCCCACCACTTGCAGTGGGAAGGTGGACAGCGCAGGAGACAGTGCCGGACACATATTGGGGGACCAGCTCACATTACAGAACACCAGGAACACAGGAACAAGTGTGGAATGCGTGGACGGCAACTGTGAGCAGGAACTGGCGGTGTTGGAGGTCAGGGGAAATACTAGAGACAGAGTGGAGACTGAGGCCAAATCAGAGAATGTTTAAATCTGAAGTAGTTACAATTTGGAGGCAGCAGCAGTTTGCCCTCCACACAGCAGGGGATCAGCTGACGTTACTGAACCCCACTTTCACATGAACGAGTGTGTTTTTCTGTGTGGACAGCACTTCCGAGCACCAACTAGCGTTGTTGGAACCCAGGAACAATCATGGTGCAGGCCGAGGCCTACTAGGAGCCAGGTGTAAAGCAGAGGTATTTTGACTTTGGAGGGAGCAGGACGCTTTGTCCTCCACACAGCAGGGGATCAGCTGACGTTACTGACCCCCACTTTCACATGAACGAGTGTGTTTTTCTGTGTGGACAGCACTTCTGAGCACCAACTAGCGTTGTTGGAGCCCAGGGAGAACCAGGGTGCAGGCCGAGGCCTACTTGGTGGCAGTTTTAGATTGTTTGTAGGCTACAACAGACTGTCAACGTGCTCCAATTAGGCATCTGTCTCCACTCTGTTTCCAGGATTTCACGTGACCAACAACACCGCCAGTTTATGCGTACAGCAGCCGTCTGCCCAATCCACACGTGTTGCTGTGTTACTGGGATTCTGTAATGTCAGCAGATCCCCTGATGTGTGTCTGCCACTGTCTCCTGCTCATCCACATTCCCACCGCTTGCAGTGGGAAGGTGGACAGCGCAGGAGACAGTGGCGGACACATATTGGGGGATCTGCTGACGTTACAGAACCCCAGTAACACAGGAACACGTGTGGAATGTGTGGACGGCAACTGTGAGCAGGAACTGGCGGTGTTGGAGGTCAGGGGAAATACTAGAGACAGAGTGGAGACAGAGGCCAAATCAGAGAATGTTTAAATCTAAAGTAGTTACAATTTGGAGGCAGCAGCAGTTTGCCCTCCACACAGCAGGGGATCAGCTGACGTTACTGAACCCCACTTTCACATGAACGAGTGTGTTTTTCTGTGTGGACAGCACTTCCAAGCACCAACTTGCGGTGTTGGAGCCCAGGGACAATCATGGTGCAGGCCGAGGCCTACTAGGAGCCAGGTGTAAAGCTGAGGTATTTTGACTTTGGAGGGAGCAGGACACTTTGCCCTCCACACAGCAGGGGATCAGCTGACGTTACCGAACCCCACTTTCACATGAACGAGTGTGTTTTTCTGTGTGGACAGCACTTCCGAGCACCAACTAGCGTTGTTGGAACCCAGGGACCATCATGGTGCAGGCCGAGGCCTACCAGGAGCGAGGTGTAAAGCAGAGGTATTTTGACTTTGGAGGGAGCAGGACACTTTGCCCTCCACACAGCAGGGGATCAGCTGACGTTACTGACCCCCACTTTCACATGAACGAGTGTGTTTTTCTGTGTGGACAGCACTTCCGAGCACCAACTAGCGTTGTTGGAACCCAGGGACAATCATGGTGAAGGCCGAGGCCTACTAGGAGCGAGGTGTAAAGCAGAGGTATTTTGACTTTGGAGGGAGCAGGACGCTTTGCCCTCCACACAGCAGGGGATCAGCTGACGTTACTGACCCCCACTTTCACATGAACGAGTGTGTTTTTCTGTGTGGACAGCACTTCTGAGCACCAACTAGCGTTGTTGGAGCCCAGGGAGAACCAGGGTGCAGGCCGAGGCCTACTTGGTGGCAGTTTTACATTGTTTGTAGGCTACAACAGGCTGTCAACGTGCTCCAATTAGGCATCTGTCTCCACTCTGTTTCCAGGATTTCACGTGACTACCAACACCGCCAGTTTATGCGTACAGTAGCCGTCTGCCCAATCCACACGTGTTGCTGTGTTACTGGGATTCTGTAATGTCAGCAGATCCCCTGATGTTTGTCTGCCAATGTCTCCTGCTCTGTCCACATTCCCACCACTTGCAGTGGGAAGGTGGACAGCGCAGGAGACAGTGGCGGACACACATTGGGGGATCTGCTGACGTAACAGAACCCCAGTAACACAGGAACACGTGTGGAATGCGTGGACGGCAACTGTGAGCAGGAACTGGCGGTGTTGGAGGTCAGGGGAAATACTAGAGACAGAGTGGAGACAGAGGCCAAATCAGAGAATGTTTAAATCTGAAGTAGCTAAAATTTGGAGGCAGCAGCAGTTTGCCCGCCACACAGCAGGGGATCAGCTGACGTTACCGAACCCCAGTTACACATGAGCGAGTGTTTTGTCTGTGCAGACAGCACTTCTGAGCACCAACTGGCGGTGTCGGAGCCCAGGGAATATCAGGTAGTAGGCCGAGGCCTACTTGGTGGCAGTTTGCGATTGTTTCTAGACTTCTACTAACTGTCAACGTACTCCAATTAGGCCTCTGTCTTCACTCTGTTTCGAGTATTTCCGCTGGCTTCCAACCACGCCAGTTGCTGCTCTGAAATGCCGTCTGCACAACCCACACTTGTTCCTGTGTTACTGGGGTTCTGTAACAGCAGCTTCTCCCTAGAGGTGAGTCAGGCAATATCTCCTGCTCTGTCCACATTTCCACTACAAGTAGTGGGAATGTAGACAAAGCAGGAGACATTGCCGTGCTCAACTCTGGAGATGAGCAGATGTTACAGGACCCAGGTACCACAGGAACAAGTGTGGATTGTGCAGACGGCACTTGAGAGCAGAAACAGGCGGTGTTGTAGGCCGGAGGAAATACTCAAAACAGAGTGGAGACAGAGGGCAAATCAGAGAAAATATTAAATCAGAGGTAGTCAGAAGTTGTAGGCAGCAGGAGAGTTTGCCGTACACACAGCAGGGGATCAGCTGACGTTACCGAACCCCACTTACACATGAGCGAGTGTTTTGTCTGTGCGGACAGCACTTCTGAGCAACAATGGGCGTTGCTGTAGCCCAGGAAATAAAGTTCAGGTCATAGAAACATGAACACAACAGGAGACCTGGATCCTGTTGCCAGCCAATTATTTATTCTGGAAGAGGACTGGCAAATTCAGGTGAGATCCAGGCCTTGTTCATTTTCACAAAAGTAAGCCGGTCAACATTATCGGCGGATAGTTGCGTGCGACGGTCTGTTACCACACCACCTGCAGCACTAAAGACACGTTCCGATAATACACTGGCAGCAGGGCAAGCCAGTACCTCCAATGCATACTGGCTAAGCTCTGGCCATGTATCCAGCTTAGAGACCCAATACTTGAATGGGGAAGAGCCGTCTGGGAGAACACTAACAGGGCACGACAAGTAGTCTGTCACCTTCTGATGGAAACGTTGCCTCCTGCTGACTGGAGCCGTCTGTGATGGTGTAGCCGTTTGTGGCGGTCCCACAAAACTTTTCCACATTTGGGCCATACTGGCCTTGCCTTGTCCTGTGGCACTGCCTCTGCTACCTCTGTGTGCAGAGCTTCCTCCACTGCCTCTACCCACATGGCTGCTTTGAAAAGCACTACCAGCAACACTTGTGGGGGGAATGGAGAACATGATGGCCTGCAAAAGTGTTTCTTGGTACTCCCGCATTTTTCGCTCCCGGTTCAACTGTGGTATGAGGCTTTGTAAGTTGTCCCGGTAGAGAGGATCTAGGAGGGTGTACACCCAATAATCAGCCGTGTGGAAAATGTTGGCGATGCGGCGGTCATTTAACAAGCACTGCAGCATGAAATCAACCATGTGCTGCAGACTGCAACTGGACCGGAAACGCTGTCCCCAGCTTGAGGCAGCATCTCTGCCTGCTCAGCATCACCCCACCCTCGCTGTACACACTGACTACTAGAGCCTTGTGTACCTCCCTCCTCTGGAGAGATGTGTTCCTCCTCCTCCATTGACTCCTCGTCATCCTCCTCACTAAGTGTCCCCTGCCTGGGCCTTTGTGTGGAAGCACGTTGCGCAGACTTGCCAGAAGCAGATGGCATTTCTGACTGCTCATCCTCGACCTCTTCAAAAACCTCCTCACTTAGTGCTTGTAAGGTTTTTTGAAGCAGACAGATGAGGGGGACAGTCATGCTGATTAGTGCATCATCTGCACTGGCCATCCGCGTGGAGTCATCGACGGCACGCGAAACTTGGCAGATGTCCCTCATAGTGGCCCTCTCAGTGGTGGTGAAGTGTGTCCGGTGCACAGTGCGACTTGTTTGCGCCTGATGCAGCTGGTACTCCATTACTGCTGCCTGCTGCTCACACAACCACTCCAACATATGTAACGTTGAATTCCACCTGGTGGGGAGGTCACATATGATGCGATGTTCTGGCAGGCGGAATCGGCGTTGCAGAGATGCAATGCGCGATCTTGCCATGCTGGAACGCCGCAAGTGAGCACACTCTAGGCGAACCTTGCGCAGCAGTGCATCAAGATCCGGATAGTCCCTCAGAAAGCTCTGCACGACCAAATTGAGCACGTGTGCCAGACATGGTATGTGAGTGAGGTTGCCTAGGCCCAGAGCTGCCACTAGATTTCGGCCATTGTCACTCACTACCAAACCTGGCTGGAGATTCGCTGGCACAAACCACACATCGCTCTCCTGCTTGATGGCATTCCAGAGCTCCTGTGCTGTGTGGCTCCGATTCCCCAAAGAAATTAATTTAAGCATGGCCTGTTGACGTTTGGCCACACCTGTGCTCATATCTGGCCTAACAGGCTCACGCAGTGCTGATTCCGAGGAACTAGAGTAGGAGGAGGACTCAATATGTACAGACTGCATTCCTGCAATCCTTGGAGTTGGCAGAATACGTACAGAGCCACTCTCCAGATCTGTACCCGGCTCCACAACATTGACCCAATGGGCAGTGAGGGAAAGGTATCGTCCCTGTCCATGGCTACTGGTCCACGCATCGGTGGTCAGGTGGACCTTGCTACTGACAGCATTTAGTAGCGCATTTTTAATTTTTCCCTCCACATGCTTTTGCAGGGCAGGGACAGCTTGCCTGCTGAAATAAAAGCGGCTGGGCACATTGTATTGTGGAACTGCCAATGACATAAAGTTCCAGAATGTGTCAGTCTCCACCAGCCTGAATGACAGCATCTCAAGGGCCAGTAGTTTGGCAATGCCGGCATTCAGAGCCAGTGCTCGGGGATGGTTTGCCGAGTATGGCCGCTTTTTCTCCCATGCCTGTGCTACCGATTGCTGGTGAGTGGCCTGGGAGGGTGCTGATGACTGCGAACGTGGTTCAGTGGGTGGAATTTCACTGGGTCTCTGGACAACAGTGGCAGTGGTTCTTCCATGGCGTTCCAGTGAGGAAGCCGAACCAGCTGTGTGTGATCTGAAGGAAGAGGCCCCAACACGAGCTGAAGAGGTGGTAGGTGCTGCTGATGGTTGGCCTACATCTTCAGTGTGTCTGTGTAACTCCACCTCGTGCTTGGTACGCACGTTTCCACATATTTGTGGTATTGAGGTTGGTCACATTTTTGCCTCGTTTCACTTTCTGATGACACAGCTTGCATTTGACAAAGCAAATGTCATCTGCAACTGTGTCAAAAAAAGACCACGCACTGCAAGTCCTGGGAGCGCCCGTTTTGTGTTTTGGAAGAGGATTGCTCCTCGCGGGTGCCAAAGTGGAGGCTACAGGCAACCCAGTCTGCCCCCGCCCTCTCCCTCCTCTTTTGGCCGTTCGGGGAATCTCTTCCTCAGAGCTGCTCCCACCACCTTCCTGTGGCTGACGCCATGATGGGTCAAGGACCTCATCATCTCCACTCCCCTCTTCAAGCACCGGCTGGTCCTGGGTTGTCTCGCCAGCACCGTACGCACCAGAAATTGGCAACTGAGTCTCATCATCATCTGATGCATACTGAGGTGTGCTGACCATAGGCACTGGCCCACCCGCATCTTCAGATTCAGAGGGACAAAGCAGTTGCGCATCACTGCATACTCCCTCTTCTTCACACTCTAGAATGCTGCTTGGCTGGCCACCTCTTTCCAAGCCAACAGATTCTGAGAACAGAAGTAAAGATTGAGATGGCTCCTGTCCAGGGCTCTCAGACTGCCTGGGCAATTTGGCAGGTGGTGAAGAGACAGATGGTTGCTCTTCAGTGCTCTGGCCTTGGGAGGATGCGGAAGTCATTGAAGTGGATGCGTTAGCTGTCATCCATCCGACAACGGCTTCAATTTGTTCGACACGCAGCAGTGGGGTACGGCGAGGTCCTACAAAGCTGCGCATGAAGGACTGTTGCCTGGTAAAAGTGGGGGATGCCGGGTCACTGGTGGCCGCAGCAGATACCGAATCCCCACGTCCTCTCCCTGCTGAATCCCCCCGTCCTCTCCCTGCTGAAACTCCACGGCCACGACCACGTGCCTTACTCCCTGCCTTCTTCATCTTGGTAGACTGATAAAGATAGGCAGAAAAGTAAAAAAGGGGTGGCTTAGTGTTCTTATTCCTGAACACCTGCTAACCAGTATAACAAACACTAATTTGGCTAAGAGTGTGTGTACTACACTTTAATATGATCTAATGTGGCCTAGACAACTGTAAAGTGGAGTGTTTGGTGAACTTTATTTCCTTTTTTTTTTTTTGGGTGGGGGGAAAGGAAAGGATGTGACCAAAGTTTGAAAGCTATAATATCACAAACTTTTTGGAGCGATTGCAATGCAGGAAGCTAACCTACAATGCAATTGATGAGGCTCCAAAAAATAGGGTGATACTAGCCTGGCTGGCCCTGAAGGGCACAAGCCAGCAAAAAGGCTCCTCTATCTAATCCTATATAGTGTTTGCAACCAACCAATCACAATGGATGCGGTTGGAAGCACACTAATATAGGAGCAAAAATCTGGCTAAATTTGCTGCAAAAAAAGGACTATGTATGAGGCAGTGACGCACGCTGAGCGGACTACAGCTAGCGGTGGCTGTAGAACACACTGCAACGTGAGTTGCACTCACACACAGAGAGACCTATCAGACAGCCAAAAACAGTGCAGAGAAATGGGCTATAGCACTGAAAGGCTGCTGAAAGGCTCCGCTGTCCACTCCTTTAGTGTTTGCAACCAACGTATATGGATACGTATGGAAGCACACTATACAGGAGAAAAAAAAAGCAGCAATAAAAGAAAAATGTGTATGAGGCAGAGACACACGCTGGCCGGCCTACAAGCAGACGTGCCTGCAGGACACACTACACAGCGTGGGTCTGCACTCACACAGCCCATGCAGACAGCTGTGAAAACAGCGCTGCTAGGGAAAAGCAAGCTACAGTGGTGGTTTATGTAGCCTGGATAAAGCACAATATTGTTTTTAGAATCGCTATTTCTAACTGTCCCTCACAGTCTTCAACAGCAGCCTGTCCCTAACTGAATTCACAGCAGAGTGAATAGAAATGGCGGCTGCAGCGCTTTTATAGTGTATCATGACATCATTTCAGCAGCCAATCACAGCCATGCCAGTAGTTAACATGCCTACATGCCTAACAGGATATGCCCACACTTCTGAGGATCCCCATTGGCTGAATCAAATCGAGCGGGCTCCTAGCATTATGGGAACTTCCGATTCCGGTATTCGATATGAAAAAAGTATCGGAACTATGTATCGGAATTCCGATACAGCTAATATCGGCATATACCCGATACATGCAGTATCGGAATGCTCAACACTACTGGCGAGAGCTGCAAGCCTGAACACACGTGGTAAGCCATACACAATGCAGAGGACCTATTAACCCATGGATAGTTTTCCACAGTGGCATCCAGGGACCGCACCAGCGGGTGGTCATGCAAAGCAGCGGAGCGACGCACGCATGTATGGCTACGCAGCGGAGCAGGGAACTGAGCAGCATCCATAACGGTAACAGACAACAGTATCCCTGCAGGTTAGGGGGAGAGGAGCAAACGGTTAATGCAGACATGCAGAGTAACGCCGGGGAAGCAAAGTACAAATTCATTCAGAAACAATAAACAGATAATAAGGTAAAAGTCAATGGGCAATGGTGAAACAAAATACCCTGACTTAGCCTGCATAGTCTGTAAGTGGAAGAGAAGATACATTTCTGTAAAATGTGGTGTCCCAAAGGTTGATATGCTGTGGGGGTAATTCACCCCATGGCCAGTGAGGAAATAGAGAAGTGGGAGAAGGGAGCTGACTTAGAATGCTAACATCAGCAGCAATGAAGAAGTGAAAAAAGATTCAGGCACCTAGACTTCTGTTCAAGCTGAGGAAGAGACGAGCTTTCTCTGGTTCAGGATTACCTTACAAGGCTGAATCCATAAAAAATTTTTGCTCCTCCGGAAATGCTTCTGTCCACATGTTCCTGACCGATACGGGACTGTTACAGAATGACTCTGGAACACTGTAGTTCCCTGAACAGCCCTGGAGGTGGGACAGACCTCCATCACCTAAATTCTGGGAAGCCTGGAAGAAAAAGAGTGTGTGAGAGAAATGGGTGGTTACACTTGCTGTTCAAGTTTTCCTTAAGGCAATGTTACCTGTTATGAGCTCATTTTCTCCTTCACCTTTGATGTCCGATGAACTCCCTCTGCTGGTGAAAGGAGGTAGTGAAATTGATTTGGATGGCAAAAACCTGTCATCTGAACAAGTGGAGTGTGATTGGACATCCGGAATCTCTGAGTGGATATAAGGCCGCCGACACCCTGCTGGGTTGCTGGTGATCCTCTCTGCTAAGTTTTTGCTCTGCTATTGTTCCATGAGATTTTGTCTGGTTTACTTAGTGTTTGTGTTCAGCCAGCCCTGGTTGGGACTGGCTGAACTCCATTTTTGTCTCTGATCAGTTGATCTCTTTGCTCTGTTTTCAGAATATACCTGAGTGCTGATATAGTGATTTTGAAGTCTAGTGACTTCAGGGCCTTTTCTATCAGACTTGTTGGACATTATTTTTGGCAGGGTTTTTGCGTGATTGCAGACAGTTGCTTTTCTTTCCTGTCCTATCTTGTTAGTGAGGGCCCCATCATTTGCTCAGCATGTCTTTCTGTCTGTGTTTGTGTTTCCATCTGTTTTCACCGTCAATACATGTTGGGGGCTGTCTATTGCTTTGGGGTCTGCTCTGGGGCAGTTTAGATTCCCCCTTTCTTTCTTTAGGTTTATTTAGTTCTCCGGCTGTGACCGAGGTGTCTAGGACCACCGTAGGAACACCCCACGGCTACTGTTAGTTGTTGTGAATAGGATCAGGGGTCTGCAATCCGCTAGCTACCAACCTCTCCGGTTTTCTGGACTTAGCTTGTATTTTTGTTTTTTCCTCCTCTGGTGACTCATTCATAACAGTTACCTAGGCTTTGTTCTGGTGTTTTCCTAATGGAAATAGAGTGAGTCGGACCCAATGAACTCTAACTGCTGGAGGAGTAAAAGTTGCACAAGATTGCCAGCTTGTTGTTGCATTGAGCGTATGGCCCTTCTGTTAAAGGGACATGGACATTATGCTCTGGAGTCCTAACACGGTGTGACTGGAGTCAGGATAGCTTAGAGAGGAGGAAGATGTTGCTTCACTGGAGGAGAAAAGTGTGACAATTGTGTTAAAACTTCAAAAGAGTTCAAAAGAGTGATAGTATCTTTCTTAAGTTGCAGATGTCGGTGTGGTTGGGGACAACCATCTTTAAAGTGCAGGGGTGTATAAGAGGGTGGACAATGAGTCCTGTCCCCCTCAAGAAGACATTCAGTTAGGATGTTAATGATTAATTTTTGTGTGTGATTTCATGTTACAAAGTAAAGTATTTTATCCCTATGGCTGGCCTGTGTGTGTCAGGTTCCTGTAGGGTTAACTGCAAGGCTGTCTCCAAAGAGTGTAGGTGGGTGGCCCTATAGGGGAACCAGTGGGAAGGCTTAAAGGGATATAAGAAGAACCTAGTCAGTGTTAAGTAGGCTGTGTGCTGCAGAGGAGGTGACAGGAAGAGGACAGGTTAATTGGTTGTGGAACTGCAAGACTCAGCATGGATAGCAGCTAGTTACAGAGATGGCAGGACATCACAGGCAAATGGGGACCCCTGCAGAGAAGGAAAGTTTATAAGTCCTGGAAGCCTATGGTCCAGGAGAAAAGGGAGACCATAAGAAAAGGTAGCGCTCTGCTGTGATTACTGAAACAGGAAGCATTGTCTTAACGAGCAGCCTCTGGGACTGATATAGGCAAAGACTCAGGGTATTAGACTCATAGCATTACATGTGGACCCGTATGACCCTACCCATAGGAAAATGCAGGCAGTTTCAACTTCTCCCCATGCCACCTGCTGTACAGTACCTGTTGCCGGTAACAAAATGCAAACTGCAACTCTCCAAATTAAGTCAGTGTATTGTGTGGAAGATGGATAACGAAAATGTATAAGTTGTTATCCCCTGTTCACCAGTTTGTCCTTGTATAAAATGGACATTGTTTTTAAGGGCTGGTCTGGTTTATTGATTGAAAAAGTAAAAATGTGTGGGATTGCATTACAAGTATGTCCATCAGGTTCAACCAAAACAGAAGTGAAGATGTGGATGAAAAGAAGCGAGAGTGTTAAATTTAAGAACTTTATTTTCCCTAATAATCAAAAGAAAGGCATACATTATTTCTGCAAAAAACCTTTTCCTGTGACAATTCCTCAGCTTTATAATGCAGCTCTTACAGTAAAGAAGGTTGAAACTTTTTCCAAACCAGAGAGAATGTCTCCTAGTCTAAACCTGTCTAATTTAACAGAAGTTAATTGGAATAGTCGGCACCAATGGAAATGTAACATCTAATGCTGAATAGAATAATTTATAAAAGAGCCTGCAAAAGTAAGTTAGATGAATTTTCCATTTTTGTGTCAAACAGCCTTTGTTACCCTATCAAATAGTATTAAATACTGTATGAAAGGTAATTTTCAAATAATATCCAAACGTGCATGTCTCAGCACTTACCATCGCATGACCAACTTTGGAGACTAAATAACATACATGACAACATATTTCCATGTATACATTTTTTGATGAATAAGGTACACATGTTACAGCAAATTCATAGAAAGCTTTTAGGAGTAAGAAGAACATAAAAACTATTTTCAGATGACTTTAATCAGTATGACTCACTGTAATTACAGCTAAGTCCGCTGTTTTGGTGAACTTTCGTCAGTAGGTACATGCTCTTTAACATCTGGAAAACAACAAAGAGTTTTCTGAGGCTTGGCTTGGTAGTTCTAAACAAAAGAAATTGTTAATCACGTTTGTAATTTGTAGTAAAATTCAGATAAGTTCCACATGGTCATAACAATATGTCTAAACTTTGGATGTCATATTTCACTATGAAAACATGTCTCCTCCTATAACCCAAACTTTTTTTTTCTTTTTAACAAGTTGAGTGACTATAACGTTACAAAAAATAACCCACTCACATATCCCTAAATATTTGTCCTGAAAGATCCTTGTATGTAGGTGTAATATCAAAATCTATTATGTTAGGGACCACAATTCTGATTTTTTGCTTGGGGAAGTTTACATTATTATTCATTGTCCAACTGTCTCCCTTTTTGCATCTCCTTACCGCTGGTGTAAAAAGCTTCATCTACTTTATGTTGATAAAATATTGATGGAAAGCAGACCTAACACTGATTTTTGTTGGAACTGACCCTTCTCTGATGCAATGGTGATGCTTCACAGATGTAACTCTGACATTTGTTATGAAAATAACTCTTCTCCAGGAAGAAGAAAGTTGTTTTTTTTTTAGTGTCACCTATTGAAGGTAGTTACCCTGTAGGCAAATGTCCCAACCTTAAATATGCCTTCTAACATGACTATGGAGATTTAGGAATATCAGAACCTTCTCCGAAAGGAAAAGAAACCCATCTGTAGACATCTGTAGCTGGGGTCCATAAGTCATCTGACAGTCTCCAGAAAGTGAAATATTACCCCCTACACCTTCATCAAAGGCCTCCCATCCAACCAACCATCTTCCTTGACAAAGGACAAGAATGCAAAAACAGTTGTCAGTTGCGGATGTGTCTCTTTGTTTCGGAGAATACTCTGACTATGCTAAATATTTTTAACAAAACCAAATAAATGAGCGGGAGCATAAGAAGTTGGTATACGGCAATGTGTAAGAGCACATTCACACTGTGGCCAGATAAAACCCAAGAGAAAAGCAAAATGAGCATGTACCCTATAGCAAGTAAATAAGTAAATGGTAATAGCACGTATAAACTAGATGTGTATTTCCTGAAGGAAGTACAGATAGTGGTTTGAAATGGTGCCCGGGCTGCCTCTTTAAGAGAGACTTGCCTGCTGCCCCTTCAAGACTTTCAACTCAGGATCCGATTTAACTGTGAGTGCATCTCAGGGGCCACTTTGGCTTCAGGGTCTGATTTGGTGGGTGGGGCGCCTCAGAATCTGATTCCTTGGCCTGGGCTCCTCAGGGCTTGAATTGTTGGCGGGGATCCCTCAGGCTCCGATTTTGTGGGTGTGGCCCCTCAGGGTCCGATTTTGTGGGTGTGGCCCCTCAGGGTCCGATTTTGTGAGTGGGGCCCCTCAGGGTCTGATTTTGTGGCCGGGGCCCCTTAGGGTCTGATTTTGTGGCCGGATCCCCTCAGGGTCTGATTTTGTGGCCGGGGCCCCTCAGGGTCCAATTTTGTGGGTGGGACCACTCTGGATGCGATTTTGTGGGTGGGGCCACTCTGGGTCCGTTTTGGTGATTGGGGCCACTCTGGGTCCATTTAGTTGGGCGGGACTACTCAGGGTGCGATTTGGTGGGCGGGGCCCCTCAGTGTCCGATTTGGCGGGTGGGTCCGCTCAGGGTTCGATTTGGTGGGCGGGGCCCCTCTGGGTCCAACTTGGTGGGCGGGGCCCCTCAGGGTCTGATTTGGTGGGCGGGGCCCCTCAGGGTCCTATTTTCTGGCCGAGGCCTCAAAGGGTCCGATTTTGTTGGGGCCCCTCAGGGTCCGATTTTGTGGGTGGGGCCCCTTGGGGTCTGAATTGGTGGGCGGGACTACTCAGGGTGCAATTTGGTGGGCGGGGCCCCTCAGGGTCCGATTTGGCGGGTGGGTCTGCTCAGGGTCCGATTTGGTGGGCGGGGCCCCTCTGGGTCCAATTTGGTGGGCGGGGCCCCTCAGGGTCTGATTTGGTGGGCGGGGCCCCTCAGGGTCCTATTTTCTGACCGAGGCCTCTCAGGGTCCGATTTTGTTGGGGCCCCTCAGGGTCCGATTTTGTGGGTGGGGCCCCTTGGGGTCTGAATTGGTGGGCGGGACTACTCTGGGTCCGATTTGGTGGGCGGGACCACTATGGGTCCAATTTGGTGGGCGGGGCCTCTCAGGGCCCGATTTAGTGGGCGGGGCCACTCTGGGTCCGATTTAGTGGGCGGGGCCCCACAGGGTCCGATTTGGTGGGCGGGGCCCCTCAGGGTCCGGTTTGGTGGGCAGGGCCTCTCTTGGTCCGATTTGGTGGGTGGGGCCACTCTGGGTAAGATTTGGAGGCTGGGGTCGCTCAGCCTCCGATTTGGAGGCCGGGGTCGATGAGCTTCCGATTTGGAGGCCGAGGTCAAAGAGCTTCCGATTTGGAGGCCAGGGTCAATGAGCTTCCAATTTGGAGGCCGGGGTCGTTGAGCCTCCGATTTGGAGGCTGGGGTCGTTGAGCCTCCGATTTGGAGGCCGGGGTCGTTGAGCCTCCGATTTGGAGGCCGGGGTCGTTGAGCCTCCGATTTGGAGGCCGGGGTCGTTGAGCCTCCGATTTGGAGGCCGGGGTCGTTGAGCCTCCGATTTGGAAGCCTGGGTCGTTGAGCCTCCGATTTGGAGGCCGGGGTCGTTGAGCCTCCGATTTGGAGGCCGGGGTCGTTGAGCCTCCGATTTGGAGGCCGGGGTGGCTCAGCCCCCGAATTGGAGGCCGAGGTCGCTCAGCCTCCGATTTGGACCCCAGGGTCGATCAGCTTCCGATTTGGAGGCTGGGATCGCTTAGCCTCCGATTTGGAGGCCGGGGTCGCTCAGCCTCCGATTTGGAGGCCAAGGTCGATCAGCCTCCGATTTGGAGGACAGTTTGGCTCAGCCTCCGATTTGGAGGCCGGGGTGACTCAGCCTCCGATTTGGAGGCCGGGGTGACTCAGCCTCCGATTTGGAGGCCGGGGTGACTCAGCCTCCGACTTGGAGGCCGGGGTGGCTCAGCCTCCGATTTGGAGGCCGGGGTCACTCAGCCTCCGATTTGGAGGCCAAGGTCGATCAGCCTCCGATTTGGAGGCCGGAGTGACTCAGCCTCCGATTTGGAGGCCGGGGTGGCTCAGCCCCCGATTTGGAGGCCGGGGTCGCTCAGCCTCTGATTTGGAGGCCGGGGTCGCTCAGCCTCCGATTTGGAGGCCAAGGTCGATCAGCCTCCGATTTGGAGGCCGGGGTCGATCAGCCTCCGATTTGGAGGCCGGGGTCGATCAGCCTCCGATTTGGAGGCCGGGGTGGCTCAGCCTCCGATTTGGAGGCCGGGGTCGATCAGCCTCCGATTTGGAGGCCGGGGTCGATCAGCCTCCGATTTGGAGGCCGGGGTCGATCAGCCTCCGATATGGAGGCCGGGGTCGATCAGCCTCCGATTTGGAGGCTGGGGTCGATCAGCCTCCGATTTGGAGGCCGGGGTGACTCAGCCTCCGATTTGGAGGCCGGGGTGGCTCAGTCTCCGATTTGGAGGCCGGGGTGGCTCAGTCTCTGATTTGGAGGCCGGGGTGGCTCAGTCTCCGATTTGGAGGCCGGGGTGGCTCAGTCTCTGATTTGGAGGCCGGGGTGGCCCAGGGTCGATCAGCCCCCGATTTGGAGGCCGGGGTGGCTCAGCCTCCGATTTGGAGGCCGGGGTGGCTCAGCCTCCGATTTGGAGGCCGGGGTGGCTCAGCCTCCGATTTGGAGGCCGGGGTCGATCAGCCTCAGATTTGGAGGCCGGGGTGGCTCAGCCTCCGATTTGGAGCCTGGGGTCACTCAGCTTTCGATTTGGCGTGTCGGCCCTTTAAGACTCATTTCAGTGCGCCGGCCCTTTAACAATCACTTTGGCGCGTCGGCCCTTTAAGAGTTAGTTTGGCTCACTGGGCTTCTTCTAAATCTACTTTGGCGGATATTCTCTCTCAGGGGCATGTGTCATGTGATGAAGCTAGATTTGCATTAGTGCTGTGGGTTTCGCTTTAAGAGCTGATATTATGTGGCAGAAGCTCTGTCCTGGGGGCATCATGTGACGTTTGTAGGCATTGGCATAGTAACTGGGTGTGCCTGCGCATATCAATGAGCTTAACTGCCATTTCAATCGCCTCAGGGCACGTATTGAAAAGCATTGGAGACAGTGCATTCCAATGACGGGAAAAAAAATTTTCAAACGCAAATTGCGCTAAAACTACAAATCCGATCGACACGAAAAATACTTAGCACACCTCTCATGGACGCTGGCTTCGAAACGACACCTCAACGGAGTCTGTGCGTGTAGCGGTTCGGGCCGCATTAATTGCGGAAATCAACTTAATAATAAGAAGAATAAGTTAGCAGCGCTCGGATTACAATATAGTGGTTTTTTCTAACCACTATAATAACATACTGGGCTTAGCTAACACTATTTTGATCAAAAAGACGTGAAAGCCACCCCAATGGTGTACCCAGTTGGGAGGGTCCTATCCTATTTCTAGTCACTAAATATTTTTAGTCATGCCAAAAGACTCATTATATGGTCAGATATTTACTCTCTACCATTAATGTGTATAAACATGTTTTGGGTTGGGAAAGATTTAAAAAAAAAAAATTAATTATTTATTTTTTTACCAAAATCATTTTTATTCAAGGGATCCAGTCACCAGGTTTTGCCACCTAATCTGAGAACAGCATTGTGTAGTGATAGAGAACTTGATCCCAGCGATGTGTCACTTACTGGGTTGCTTGCTGTAATTTTGATAAAATCACTGTTTAATTAAAAGGAAAATATCATTAGAGGACTAATAAACCAACTGCCCTGTTGTCCTCCATATTCAAGAGCTCTGTATAACCCCTCCCCCACCAGTGATTGGCAGCTTTCTGTGGATGGACACTGTTAAGTGGACAGAAAGCTGCTAATCAGTGGGGTGGGCGTCGTTTATACAGAGCTCAGCATTTAGAGAACCACTAAATCTGCAGTAGAAAAACAGTGATTTTATCAAATTTTATCACATTGACAGCAAGCAGCCCAATAAGTGACACATCACTGGAATCAGGGTCTCAGCTCTTAGTTTATGCTGCTGTCGGATGATGTGGTAAAAATCTGGTGACAGATTTACTTTAAAAATGAGTTAGCATTGAAACTGTGGATAAACCAGTTCTCAGTTGTAACCTTTATTTTTTAAGTTGATTTCTGACTTTCATCTCTGATGGATACAAATGCCTATACAAATATTGCCAAATACTTTCATAAACCAATGCAGGTCTTACAGTGTAACAGTCCACAAGCGGGCTACATGATAGTGGCAATTCAATACAAATCTAGATAACACATACGTGAATTTTTAATGCATATATAATTATTCTTAAATAAGTGACAGCATTTTCTTACTATGTACTAGATGATGAGCGACTTTGCCTTTTTTCTGGTTGAGTCGGGTTTCATGAAACCCGACATTCGCAAAAGTCGGGTCGAACGAAATCGGCCGATTATTGTGAAAAGTCGAAGGCCGACTGAAACCCGAAACCCAATGCAAGTCAATGGGAAAGCAAAGTCGGCAGGGAGTGGAGGACAGGAAACACACCTACAGTGCCCTTTTGAATGCCAAAAACATCAATTCTGATTACTGAAGCTTTTCAACCTTAATTTACTTCATAATACTAGTTACGCACTGAAAAATGGGGGTTATTTGGCTAAATTTGTGGGGGGGGGGTAGGGCTGGCTCCAGGTTTTCATGTGCCCTGGGCCAAAGAGCGCCCCTTTAACACATACCACAACTCATGATGCTCCGATACCGCAGAGAAATAGCGGTATAGTACAATGAAAAATACTTCACTTTTTACATCTTATGACTGATATCCATTTTTAATAGCTCCAAAAACGGACAGTATATTACTCCATACAGTATTATGGACACCGCATAGTGCGCTATACAGAGTAATGAGGCCCATATATTTCTCCATACAGAATCATTGGTCCCATATAATGTTTGAAACAGTATATGAGGAGCTCCACATAATGCTACACTATATGTTGGTCCCCATGGATGAAGCTCCACTGTTTTATGGGCCCAAATAATGCTCCAAACATAATGGGCCCCATTTCTAATGCTCTAGTGTATAATGGGCACTGTAAATGCTGCTCCAGTGTCTGATGTCCACCTTTGGAATGCTCGAGTGTATGGTGGGCCCCATATATCATTCTCCAGAGTATAGTGCTCCCCAAAAATGGCTGTTCCAACATTGAAAACAATTAAATAAGTCTCCTCACTGTGGAATCCATGTACTAGTCTGGACTCCTCGTCGTCCCCATCGTCCATCTCACTGCACTTGGCTGTTTAGGCAGAGGGCATACAGACGTGATGTCATTGCGCTCTCTGAATAGACTATCACTGTCAGGAAACGCGGAAGACGTCATGGCGGTGGAGCAGGGAGAGGTAAGTATTTCAACTTTGCAAGTGCTGTGATCCTGAGCAAGCGGGGGGCCCACTCATTGGCGATGGCAGTGGCACAGGGTCCCTCTAATAGTACGGCGGTGTGTGGCGGTGTGTCTGACGGCGGGTGGGCCCTCCCACCGGCAGAGACACTTTTGCGTAGTATGAGGGGCCCTGTGCCAGTGCCGTCGCCCATGAGTATGCCCCCCCCACCAGCTCAAGGAACCTGCACTTTCATCTGCACCTTCCTCTTTGTCACCGTGTAAGGTGGTATAGTATGCGGGAAGGGGAACCTGAGTTTCCTCTGGGAGAGATTCTGGCTGTGTAGAGTGTGAGGGGAATGTAGTGGTCTGGGTCAATGTACCAGCAGAATCATCTAGCAGTGGCTGGGCATCAGTGCACTTGTGGCGTCCCCAGGAGTACGGTCACCACAGTGGCATTACCATTCTCCTTGGGAGTGTGATGTCATGCTTGGGAGCAACGAAGGATCTCTCTAGCAGTTAAACCAACACACAACACATTTCCCACTCCACGCCAGCAGGGAGACCTCTGAACATGAACGCTGAGGAGCTGCTCTCTGTGGTCGGGAGGAGGTAAGTTAGGCCATTCTGTGCAGGGAAGGGGAAGTGTGTGGACGTGAGAAGGGGAGCTGGAGGATGAGCAGAGTTAAGGCTCACTCCTAGCTGGAGCGCATGGTCCGGATTCCGTCTCCGAGTTTGTAGGGACACTGACGTTCCTGCAGCAGAATCCGGAGGAAGTAGCAGCTGTAAATGCTCTGTACCCAACTGAGGCTCGGAGGCCCCAGCAACGATGTGTGTGAGCCAGAAGGAAAAGGCTACGGCTGCCAGCCATACGAGAAAGTTCCAAAAGAGAGTCAACAGGGGGAACTTCATTGAACTCAGCACTGCAAGTACCTCACATAAGCGCTAGAACGGAGGCCACACTACCTGTCTGCAGAGAGAGAAATCCAAATTGGCTTCCAGGCTGACCAACTCCTTCTCCATCTGTACTCTGGGTCCTGGACAGCACCTACCAAGTACAGGTAAAGGAACTGCACAACTGTGTCTGTCATCTTTCTCCTGCACCTGGCGCACGGCTCAGCTACATCCTGCACTGCACACCATCTCCCAACTCTTTCATCTGCCCTGCAACTACGGCCCTACCTGTGCAGGTCTTCTACATCATAGCTGCACCACAACATCTGTCCCACAGAAGCGACACTGCAGCGCTGGTCAATCTAATCAGAAACCACAGGTGGCGTCACGTATCATTCACCTATAAACGTAATTCACCCCTTTGCATGGATGCCCAGGGCCACGGAATGGGTCACCACTAGAGATGAGCGATACCAGCCGATACTTGAAAATATCGGATCGGAATGGATCGGCCGATCTTTAAAAAAAGTATCGGTATCGCCGATTCCGATACCGGGAACCAATGCAAGTCAATGGGGCCAAAATAT
This sequence comes from Dendrobates tinctorius, assembly GCF_039654945.1. Classification (NCBI taxonomy): domain Eukaryota; kingdom Metazoa; phylum Chordata; class Amphibia; order Anura; family Dendrobatidae; genus Dendrobates; species Dendrobates tinctorius. The sequence continues at coordinate 81,070,765 of NW_027361671.1, forward strand.
CGGAATTAAAAAAAACCCTTTCTTTCCTTGTAGGTTAATTCTACATGAAGAAAAACAACTAAGAATAATGTAGACTGTATTGTGGGAGGTGGAGGAGACATTAAAGCCATAGAGGTTTAGCCCAATCAAATGGAATAGCAGGAATTAAACTTTTTTTTTAAAGACGTTAGGAGTTACAAAGATATTGACTATGTTAGCCTCATTTATATTTTGCCAGACATGTATGTCTTCTTCTTCTTTCTTCTTTCCTCTTCTTTCTTATTCTTCTTCCTTTTTTTACCTTCTTCTTCTTCTTCTTATTCCTTTTTTTACATTCTTCTTCTTCTTCTTCTTCCTTTTTTTACATTCTTCTACTTCCTTTTTTTACATTCTTCTTCTTATTCCTTTTTTTACATTCTTCTTCTTCTTCCTTTTTTTAAATTCTTCTACTTCCTTTTTTTACATTCCTCTTCTTCTTCCTTTTCTTACATTCTTCATATTCTTCTTATTCAACAATTATTATTCTACATATTCAACTTCTTCATCTTCTTCCTATTCTTCTTCATCATATTCTTATTTGTGTCAGGCATTCCTGTAGTTGTTATCTAGAAAAGTTAGAAGTTTACACCTTCCGTTCTGCCTGTCACAAAAGATTTACAACAGGATTTGTCCGCGTTCAGTTTGGCCTGCAGCAGCAGGCCTTTTCCAGGGGCACCACGAGGAGGAACGGACTCACCCCCATACACTGCTTAGTCTTCTTCTGCTTATAAATAAGATAATATCATTTGCTCAGAGTATTAGTCTTATGCTTAATGTTCTTCTGCTTTGTTTTTTTATGCTTCTTTGTCTTCTCTCTCTTGTTGTTCTGCATCTTGGTGGTTGTCTTCCTGTTCTTTGTCCTCTTGAACCAGCTGACTGTACTGGCACCCGGAGGGGCAGCAGAAGGAACAAGAGCCAATGGCACTACCGAGGACCAGCTGACGGTGCTGGAACCCGGTTACTAAGCAGGAGGTACCTGTGCTACAAAGCACTACCAAGGACCAGCAGACGTTGCCGGAACTCGGATACCGAGATGGAGGCACCTAGGCCAAAGGCTTTGCCGAGAACCAGCTGACGGTGCTGGAACCCGGATGGGTAGCATAAGCTGCAAGAGCAAATGGAAATAGCGAGGACCAGCTGACAGTGCTGGCACCCGGAGGGGCAGCAGAAGGTATAAGAGCCAATGGCACAACCGAGGACCAGCTGACGGTGCTGGAACCCGGTTACTAAGCAGGAGGTACCTGTGCTACAAAGCACTACCAAGGACCAGCAGACGTTGCCGGAACTCAGATACCGAGATGGAGGCACCTAGGCCAAAGGCTCTGCCGAGAACCAGCTGACGGTGCTGGAACCCGGATGGGTAGCATAAGCTGCAAGAGCAAATGGAAATAGCGAGGACCAGCTGACAGTGCTGGCACCCGGAGGGGCAGCAGAAGGAATAAGAGCCAATGGCACAACCGAGGACCAGCTGACGGTGCTGGAACCCGGTTACTAAGCAGGAGGTACCTGTGCTACAAAGCACTACCAAGGACCAGCAGACGTTGCCGGAACTCGGATACCGAGATGGAGGCACCTAGGCCAAAGGCTCTGCCGAGAACCAGCTGACGGTGCTGGAACCCGGAGGGGCAGCTGAAGTTACCCCTGAAAAGCAAAGTTGGCATGCCGCAAGCTGGCCGCAGTTACCGAATCACACAGTCCTACAGGGGGTGCTTGTCCTACTGGCACTACGGAACAAGCCTTTCTTACCAGAACCCGCAGTCCACATAGGAAGCACCTAAACTGCTGGCACCCTAGCCTCGGCTAACCCAACCGCAACACGACATGGCAACTTGGGGTGGCAAACTGACATTGACACTTCCCGGAAACAGCAGGCAGGGCTGGAACCAAGCTGGGCAGGAGGGAGTACCCGTGCCAAAGTCAGTTATGAGCAGCAACTGGCGATGTTGGAGCCCAGGGACAAGCACTTAGCAGGCTGAGGCCTGATGTGCTGTCAATTGAGAGGCAGCAGGACAGATTGCCATCAAAACAGCAGGGGAACAACTGACGTTACTGAACCCCACAAACACAGGAGCTAGTGTTTTACTCTGTGAAGACGGCACTTCCGAGCAACAACTGGCTGTGTTGAAGCCCAGGGACAAGCACGGAGCAGGCTGAGGCTGCATTGAAGAAATTTTAAGATCGGTTGTAGACTTCTACTAATTTTAACCAAGCTCCACTTAGGCCTGTGGCTTCACTGATTTTCGTATTTCCCCTGTCCTCCAACCCCGCCAGTTACAGCTCTGAAGTGGCGTCTGCACAATCCACACTTGTTCCTGTGTTACAGGTGTTCAGTCCGGTCAGTTAATCCCCTGATGTGTGTCCGGCAATCAGGGGATTAACTGACCGGACTGAACACCTGTAACACAGGAACAAGTGTGGATTGTGCAGACGCCACTTCGGAGCTGTAACTGGCAGGGTTGGAGGACAGGGGAAATACGAGAGACAGTGGAGCCACAGGCCTAATTGGAGCACGGTTAAAAATCAGTAGTAGTAGGACTGTGTAGGCAGCAGGAGACTTTGCCATCCACACAGCAGGGGATCAGCTAGCGTCACTGAACCCCACTGAGACACGGGAGCAAGTGTCTCTTTCCGTGTGGACGGCACTTCTGAGCTACAACTGGCTGTGTTGAAGCCCAGGAAATAGGAGGGTGTAGGCAGAGGCCTACTGTCTTTGGAATGCGGAGACAGCAGGAGAGACTGCCATCCACACAGCAGGGGAATAGCTGGCGTTACTGAACCCCACTGAGACACGGGAGCAAGTGTCTCTTTCCGTGTGGATGGCTCTTCCGAGCTACAACTGGCTGTGTTGAAGCCCAGGAAATTGGAGGGTGTAGGCAGAGGCCTACTGTCTTTGGAATGCGGAGACAGCAGGAGAGACTGCCATCCACACAGCAGGGGAACAGCTGGCGTTACTGAACCCCACTGAGACAAGGCAGCAAGTGTCTCTTTCCGTGTGGACGGCACTTCCGAGCTATAACTGGTTGTGTTGAAGCCCAGGAAATAGGAGGGTGTAGGCAGAGGCCTACTGTCTTTGGAATGCGGAGACAGCAGGAGAGACTGCCATCCACACAGCAGGGGAACAGCTGGCGTTACTGAACCCCACTGAGACACGGGAGCAAGTGTCTCTTTCCGTGTGGACGGCACTTCCGAGCTACAACTGGCTGTGTTGAAGCCCAGGAAATAGGAGGGTGTAGGCAGAGGCCTACTGTCTTTGGAATGCGGAGACAGCAGGAGAGACTGCCATCCACACAGCAGGGGGACAGCTGGCGTTACTGAACCCCACTGAGACACGGCAGCAAGTGTCTCTTTCCGTGTGGACGGCACTTCCGAGCTACAACTGGCTGTGTTGAAGCCCAGGAAATAGGAGGGTGTAGGCAGAGGCCTACTGTCTTTGGAATGCGGAGACAGCAGGAGAGACTGCCATCCACACAGCAGGGGAACAGCTGGCGTTACTGAACCCCACTGAGACACGGCAGCAAGTGTCTCTTTCCGTGTGGACGGCACTTCCGAGCTACAACTGGCTGTGTTGAAGCCCAGGAAATAGGAGGGTGTAGGCAGAGGCCTACTGTCTTTGGAATGCGGAGACAGCAGGAGAGACTGCCATCCACACAGCAGGGGAACAGCTGGTGTTACTGAACCCCACTGAGACACGGGAGCAAGTGTCTCTTTCCGTGTGGACGGCACTTCCGAGCTACAACTGGCTGTGTTGAAGCCCAGGAAATAGGAGGGTGTAGGCAGAGGCCTACTGTCTTTGGAATGCGGAGACAGTAGGAGAGACTGCCATCTCCACAGCAGGGGAACAGCTTGCAGTGCTGAACCCCACTAACACTTGAACGAATGTGTTTGGCTCTGTGGAGACGACACTTCTGAACACGAACTGACGCTGTTGGAGCCCAGGATTAGGCGAGGAGCAGGCTGGGGCCTGTTGCTTTTGGCAGGTGAAGGCAGCAGGAGACTTGCCATCTCCACAGCAGGGGAACAGCTTGCAGTGCTGAACCCCACCAACACTTGAACGAATGTGTTTGGCTCTGTGGAGACGACACTTCTGAACACCAACTGACGCTGTTGGAGCCCAGGATTAGGCGAGGAGCAGGCTGGTGCCTGTTGCTTTTGGCAGGTGAAGGCAGCAGGAGACTTGCTATCTCCACAGCAGGGGAACAGCTGGCAGTGCTGAACCCCACTAACACTTGAACGAATGTGTTTGGCTCTGTGGAGACGACACTTCTGAACACCAACTGACGCTGTTGGAGCCCAGGATTAGGCGAGGAGCAGGCTGGGGCCTGTTGCTTTTGGCAGGTGAAGGCAGCAGGAGACTTGCCATCTCCACAGCAGGGGAACAGCTGGCAGTGCTGAACCCCACTAACACTTGAACGAATGTGTTTGGCTCTGTGGAGACGACACTTCTGAACACCAACTGACGCTGTTGGAGCCCAGGATCAGGCGTGGAGCAGGCTGGGGCCTACTGTATTTTGGCAGGTGTAGGCAGCAGGAGACTTGCCATCTCCACAGCAGGGGAACAGCTGGCAGTGCTGAACCCCACTAACACTTGAACGAATGTGTTTGGCTCTGTGGAGACGACACTTCTGAACACCAACTGACGCTGTTGGAGCCCAGGATTACGCATGCCGCATGCAGAGGCCAATGGGCAGCGGTTTTTATGGAGGTTGTTGACTACTACTGATTCTAACAATGCTCCACTTAGGCCTCTGGCTCCACTGTCTCTACTATTTACCCTGGCCTCCAACCCCGCCAGCTACATCTCTGAAGTGGCGTCAGCACAATCTACACTTGTTCCTGTGTTACTGGTGCTCAGTCCCGTCAGTTGATCCCCTGATGTTTGTCCGGCAAGTTCGCCAGCTCTGTCCTCACTCCCACTACTGGTTATGGGAATGTGGACAGAGCAGGAGACCTTGCCGGACACACATCAGGGGATAAACTGATGGGACTGAGCCACAGGAACACAGGAACAAGTGTAGATTGTGCTGACACCACTTCAGAGATGTAGATGGCGGGGTTGGAGGCCAGGGGAAATAGTAGAGACAGTGGAGCCAGAGACCTAAGTTGGGCACGGTTAAAAATCAGTAGTGGTTTGAATGTTGATGGAGCTGGTGACTTTGCCCTCCACACAGCAGGGGATCAGCTGGCGTTACTGAACCCCACTAACACAAGAGCTAGTGTGTTTCTCTGTGCAGACGACACATCTGAGCGACAACTGGCTGTGTTGAAGCACAGGGATTATAGTTCAGGTGGTAGAAAAATGAACACACCAGCAGACCTGGATACAGTTGCCAACCACTAATTTAGTTTGTAAGAGGAATGGCAAAGTCTTTGGAGATCCAGGCCTTGTTCATTTTCAGAAAAGTCAGCCGGTCAACATTATCGGAAGATAGTCGCGTGCGACGGTCTGTTAGTACACCACCTGCGGCACTAAAGACGCGTTCCGATAATACACTGGCAGCAGGGCAAGCCAGCACCTCCAATGCATACTGGCTAAGCTCTGGCCATGTATCCAGCTTAGAGACCCAAAACTTGAAGGGGGAAGAGCCATCTGGGAGTACAGTGACATGGCAAGACATGTAGTCTGTCACCATCTGACGGAAGCGTTGCCTCCTGCTGACTCGAGGCGTCGCTGATGGTGTAGACAATTGTGGTGGACACACAAAACTTTGCCACATTTGGGCCATAGTGGTCTTGCCTTGTGCTGCGGCACTGCCTCTGCTCCCTCTTTGTGCAGAGTTTCCTCCACTGCCTCGACGCACAGAGCTGCTTTGTAAAGCACTAGCAACAATGCTGTCGGGTGGAATGGAAAACATTATGGACTGCACCAGTGACTCTTCGTACTCCCGCAGTTTACGCTCCCGGTTCAACGTTGGTATGAGCCTTTGTACGCTGTCCCGGTAGCGAGGATCTAGGAGGGTGTACACCCAATAATCAGCCGAGACGAGAATGTGGGCGATGCGGCCGTCGTTTCTCAGGCACTGCAGCATGAAATCAACCATGTGCTGCAGACTCCCAACTGCCAAAGAACCGCTGTCCCCTGTTTGAGGCGTGACCTCGGCCTGCTCTGCATCACCCCACCCTCGCTGTACATACTGAGTAGAGGTTTGTGCACCTCCCTCCTCTGGAGAGATGTCTTCCTCCTCCATCGACTCCTCCTCATCCTCCTCACAAAGTGTCCCCTGCCTAGGCCTTTGTGAGGAAACCCGCAGCGCAGACTGTCCAGAAGCAGATGGCATTTGGGACTCCTCATCCTCCACCTCTTCCGAAACCTCATCCCTTAGTGCTTGCAGTGTTTGTTGAAGCAGGCAGATAAGGGGGACAGTCATGCTGACTAGTGCATCATCTGCACTCGCCATCCGCGTGGATTCATCGAAGGCACGCAAAACGAGGCAGATGTCCTTCATAGAGGCCCACTCAATGGTGCTGAAGTGTGAACGGCGCACAGTGCGACTTGTTTGCGCCTGATGCAGCTGGTACTCCATGACTGCTGCCTGCTGCTCACACAACCGCTCCAACATATGTAACGTTGAATTCCACCGGGTGGGTAGGTCACATATGAAGCAATGTTCCGGAAGGCCAAATCGTCGCTGCAGAGCAGCGAGGCGCGATCTTGCCGTGCTGGAACGCCGCAAGTGAGCGCACTCTATGCGGACCTTGTGCAACAGTGCATCAAGATCCGGATAGTCCCTCAGAAAGCTCTGCACGACCAAGTTAAGCACATGTGCCATACATGGGATGTGTGTGAGGTTGCCTAGGCCAAGAGCTGCCACCAGATTTCGGCCATTGTCACACACTACCAAGCCCGGCTGGAGATTCGCTGGCCCAAACCACACATCGCTCTCCTGCTTGATAGCATTCCAGAGCTCCTGCGCTGTGTGGCTTCGATTCCCCAAAGAAATTAATTTGAGAACAGCCTGTTGACGTTTGGCCACGGCTGTGCTCATATCGGTCGTAACAGGCTCCTGCTCTGCTGTTTCTGAGGAACTTGAGTAGGAGGAGGAGTCTATGTGTACAGACTGGAGTCCTGCAATCCGTGGCGTTGGAAGAACACGTACAGCGCCACTCTCCAGATCTGTACCCGGCTCCACAACATTGACCCAGTGGGCAGTGAGGGAAAGGTATCGTCCCTGTCCATGGTTACTGGTCCACGCATCGGTGGTCAGGTGGACCTTGCTACTAACGGCGTTTAGTAGCGCATGTTTTATTTTGCCCTCAACATGTTTCTGCAGGGCAGGGACGGCTCGCCTGCTGAAATAAAAGCGGCTGGGCACGTTGTATTGGGGGACTGCCAATGCCATTAAGTCCCGGAAGGTGTCAGTGTCCACCAGCCTGAATGACAGCATTTCAACTGCCAGAAGTTTGGCAATGCCAGCATTCAGAGACTGTGCTCGGGGATGGTTTGCCGAGTAAGGGCGCCTTTTATCCCTTGCCTGTGCTACCGATGGCTGTGATGGATGGGAACGTGCTGCTATGGGTGGAATCTGACAGGGTCTCCGGACAACAGTGGCAGAGGTTCTTCCTTGGCGATCCTGTGAGGAAGCCGAACCAGCAGTGTGTGAGCTGGAGGAAGAGGCCCCAACACGAACTGAAGAGGTGGTAGGTGGTGCTGTACGTTGGCCTACGTCTTCAGGGTGTCTCTGCAACTCCAACTCGTGCTTGGTGCGCACATGTTTCCACATATTTGTGGTATTGAGGTTGCTGACATTTCTCCCTCTTTTGACTTTCTGATGACACAGCTTGCATTTGACAAAGCAAATGTCATCTGCAACTGTGTCAAAAAAGGACCACGCACTGCAAGTCTTGGGAGCGCCCGTTTTGCCTTTGGAATGAGGAATGCTCCTAATGGGTGCCGAAGTGGAGGATACAGGCAACCAAGTCTTCCCCTCCCTCTGCCTCCTGTTTTGGCCGGTAGGGGAATCTCTTCCTCCGAGCTGCTCCCACCACCTTCCTGTTCCTCACTCCATGATGGGTCAAGGACCTCATCATCTTCCCTCCCCTCTTCAAACAGCTGCTTCTCCGGGGTTGCCTCGCCAGCACCGTACGCACCAGAAAGTGGCAACTGAGTCTCGTCATCATCTGATGCGTACTGAGGTGTGCTGACCATAGGCAGTGGCCCACTCGCCTCTTCAGATTCAGAGGGACAAAGAAGTTGCGCATCACTGCATACTCCCTCTTCTTCACATTCAGGAATGCTGCTTGGCTGGCCCCCTCTTACCAAGCCAACAGATTCCGAGAACAGAAGTAGAGACTGTGATGGCTCCTGTCCATGTCTCTCTGACTGCCTGGGCACTTTGGCAGGTGGTGAGGAGACAGATAGTTGCTTTTCGGTGCTCTGGTCCTGAGAAGCTGTGGAAGTAATTGAAGTCGATGCGTTAGCTGCCATCCATCCGACAACGGCTTCAATTTGTTCCTCCCGCAGCAGTGGGGTACGTTGAGGTCCTACAAAGCTGCGCATAAAGGACTGTTGCCTGCTAAAACTGGGGGATGCTGATCCACTGGTGCCCGCAGCAGGCCCAGAATCCCCACGTCCTCTCCCTGCAGAATCCCCACGTCCTCTCCCTGCAGAATCCCCACATCCTCTCCCTGCTGAAACTCCACGCCCACGCCCACGCCCACGTGCCTTACTCCCTGCCTTCTTCATCTTGCCAGACTGCTTAAGATAGGCAGAAAAGTACAAAGGGGGGCCTTAGTGTGCTTATTCCTGAACAGCTGGTTACAGGTACAAGAAACACTAATTTTATGAAGTGTGTGTGTGTGGACTACACTTTAATAGGAGCTGATGTGGCCTACACAAGTTCCAAATGTAGTGTTTGGTGAACTTTTTTTGTGGTTTCTTTGTTGGAAACAAACTCAAAGTATGTGAACAAAGAATTGAAACTGATAGTATCACCAACTTTTTGGAGCTATTACAATGTAGGCAGGTAACCTACAATGCAAAAGATGTGGCTCCAAAAAAATTGGGTAATACTAATCTGGCTGCGCCGGCAGGGCACAAGCCAGAAAAAAAGGCTCCTCTATCTACTCCTATATAGTGTTTGCAACCAACCAATGTTGATGGATACGGATGGATGCACACTAATAGGAGAAGAAAAAATGAGCTGCACTCAAAGACAAATATGTGTGAGGCAGTGACGCACGTTGAGCGTCCTACAACCAGACGTAGCTGCAGGACACTCTAC